>NC_090439.1:789597013-790197013 GCF_031143425.1 Pleurodeles waltl | reverse complement strand
ATTCAAGCTGCGTACCATTTGCAGCATTACTCTCACAAAGGGGGAAGCAGATCCCTGAGCCTCAGCCACCCTAACAGGAGGGGTGACCTGATACACCCAGCTTCTTATGTGCCTTGAGACTGGCCCAAAGCCATTGAGCTCCCTCAAATGAGTGGCAAGCAATGACAGTGCATCCAAATTAGCCACACTGGTGGTCCCTAGGATGGACTCGAAGTTAGTTGAACAACAACCCCACTGCATCTTTAGCACCCACTGACATGGGTGGGTTGGAGCCCATGGAGATCCCCTCTAGCCACAACTGGTCAAGGGCAAGCACCTGTAGGAGAGCTTGGTAGCCAAATTATGGAGCAAGGATGCTACAAGTGAGGGTACCTTAAACCACCAGACAGTCCACCAGTTTTGCCGCCAAAGTCGAAAACCGAGAAACATATGAAGCGATTCATCTCGGACATCCAATCTGAAACTGGCTCACTCAAGGCACAAATTAAGGTATACCTCCGCAAGGTACGAAAAGAGGTAATTGAGCTGGGTGAAAGAGTGAATGATTTGGAACATACATCAGACGTTTGGATCAAAGACCAGGAAATGCTGAGGCAGTGACTCTTGGCACTGGATGAACAAAATATCAAACTACAACTAAAACAGGAGGACCTGAAAAACTATAGCTCCCAGAACAATATCGGCATCAGGGGCATATCCAGGGATGATGAGGGAGATGGCATGTTGGGATTTGTCGCTGACCTACTGCAAATGATCAGAGGCAACACATCATTGCCTTCACCAAGCCTTGACCGGGCACATAGGGGGTTATTACAACTTTGGAGGCGGTGTTAATCCGTCCCAAAAGTGACGGTAAAGTGACGGATATACCACCAGCCGTATTACAAGTCCATTATATCCTATGGAACTCGTAATACGGCTGTTGGTATATCCGTCACTTTACCGTCACTTTTGGGACGGATTAACACCTCCTTCAAAGTTGTAATAACCCCCATAGAGTGTTTAATGAGACACCTAGCACAGGACCTGTCCAAGACTTCAAAGAAAATGAGGTAGTCATGCCTGTCACCCCTGGTAAATCATACCTGGACTTCTGAGGAACAACTATTCAACTCTTCCATGACCTGTTGCTGAACACACACCATCAGGGAATGGAAAGATTTATTAATAGGGGACCGCTTCATCCTAATCTTTCCATGTACAAAGAGTGGCGTGAGCCTTGCAAGAGGCCAAGTTAATGGTGGGCTCCACCTGGCGGTGAAAAACAATTTCCAAAATGATCGGCAAGAGAGAACGATCATGCCGCTGCAAAAAAAAAAATCATTGATCCTGTTACACTTTCCAACTACAGACCCATTTCCCTCCTACCATACCCAGCAAAAGTTTTAGTGAAACTAACCAACCAACACCTCGCCGGCCACCTCACCCCCCACCAGCTTCTTGACCCCATATAGTCTGAACTCAGGCCCAACCACAGTACAGAAATTGCACTCATAGATGTCACAGATGACATCTGTTTTATCCTTGACAGAGGAGACATGGCAAACCTCATTCTCTTGGACCTCTCTGCAGCATTTCACTCAGTCTCACATCCCATCCGTCTCAGACGTCTGCAAGAGGCTGGCATCCAAAGGCCTGCTCTCAGATAGATCTGCTCCTTCTTAACGGATAGAATACAAGCTGGCAGTTTGGCACCTTACTCCTCAGAAGCCCACACACTTATCTGTGGAGTACCTTAAGGATCATTGCTCAGCCCCACTCTCTCCAAACCATACATGATCCCTCTGCCCAAAGTCATCCATACACAAAGCAGACCAGTGAACATAGGGGGCATGACTTACTCCAATTGTTTCCTCATATGCCACCTAATTGGAGCAACCAGACAACTGATAGCCCTCTGTTGGAAAAAACTGACCCCGCCACCTATCTCCCTATGGTTCTATAAGATGTGGCAGGTATTTGCCAGGGAACAGTTGATACAGAATCTGGCTAACACAGACAGGAATTTATCCTATAACTGGCAACCCCTCATAGATTATATAATGGCTTGAACACAAATGTTTTACTCCACAGAATTTCAGGGTCCTACAGCTCTTTGACCACTTCTAATCAAGCAACCCTGTGGCAGACACTAAAAGAAGAAACACTGCACACATCCTCAAAGAGAAGGACTCCTGATTACATCACCACATTGAGTGAAAACCTATACTCAACACCTCCTCCTTAGCCTTTAGAGCCTCTGAACCTGATATCTATTACCTAAGCTCCTTTCGGAATGATTTGTGACACACATTTACACACCCTCATCTGAAGCCTAAGTGGAAGATACAGCTACAAACACCTGCAAAGGATCCCACATTTCTCACCACCCAGCCCTTTCCTCCACCTCCCTGATGAGAAAGATCTTAACGCTGACCACCCCACCTCCTCACACACTTATGTTCCTTCTGGCATCCTGTGCTATTAGCATAGCCCCGGCAAGGGGGAGCGGGCCAGTTATTTGTTCCAGTTTTTTACTTTGATTAAATAGATGGGGCACAATAGCACACAGGGACAATAACCACTAGCCACTTCGGCCCCCAACTGTAAATCAAACTTTTTGTATCTTGGCATTGTACCACCACTTCATTGAAAAAGTTATAAACATTTTTAAAACAAAGCTCTCTCTAAATCTTTTGCAGTTGAATCACACAGAGGGAAGTCGTCACTGTAACACAATGGTCCCACCAAAAATAATTCATGTATGGGATTTCTGATAGGAACGGGTTCTAAAATGTAGCCATGTCACCCACTCACTATCAAGAAAAATTCTCGGGGGGGGGCCTGGCCAAGATGGCGGCGATGGCAGACGCGTAAAACGCTGCTCTGCTGTGGCCTGTTTGTCGGCCTTGCTCATCCTGCACCAGGTGCCAGTGGTCTGCCTAATTCTGACCCCGGAGCTGTCAAGAATACTGGCGGAGGTCCGATGAGGCTAATTTGGACCTGTCTGCACAGAGAACGGCCAGGGAATGAAGATCGGGGTCTGTGGGGAGACGCGGCCGGCAGGTGGCAATGGTGAGAGGCCCCAGTCCCTGGGGAGAGGAGAGACAATGATTGCAGCGCCCTGTCTGGGCTCCTGCCCCCCAGATGAAGTAGCAGAGCTCACATGGGGCAGGGAGCTGATGGCATAACTTTGACCCCTGAGCCCTCAGGAGAGCCGCTGGGAGGCAGATGTAGCTACGTTGGGGCAGCCAGCGCAGGAAGCGGCAAGGGAGAGAAGGCCAGGCCTAACGAGAGATGCGGCCGACTGGATCTGAAGGAGAGAGGCCGCGGCACCCTGACTGAGCTCCTGGCCCCCCTGGAAGTCATGGAGGAGGGCGGGTGGGGTGGGGCGGGGAGCTAACAGCAGTGAGGTCGCCCAAAGGATGGGGGGGGTGCAGCCCGGGCCTTAGAGGTTCCACAGCTGGGTCGGATCCGTGCCCCCCCGGGGGATTGATTACTGGGGGGCCTTCTGGTTATGCTCCCCCTCTCAGATCATTCTGCCCCCCCAGCCCGGGGCACTGACAAGCCAGCCAGCGCTGGACTCTGACATGGGCGCTGGTCGGCCGGCGATCTCTGGAGGCCCCTTAGCACTGAGGTGATGGCCAGAGGCGAAGCAGAATACAGCCCGGTGAGTGAGGCAGAGGAGCGGGGGCTGCGAGGGTGCCTGAGGGACGGGGACATCAGGGCTCCCCTACGCCGGAGCAATATTAACAGGCTCTGTGAGCGAAGGCATCTGGAAGGTTTGATTATTCCTCACTGGGGCAGGGGAGCCGACGGAGAGGAAATGGGCCATGGTGCCAAGGCAAGGCCAGAGGGGATGGCACCGCCATGAGAGACGGCCTCACCTGCGAGCAGAGAGGGGCCCTCATTGCCCTGAGAGGAATCCCTGGTGCAACGACTACAGGCGTGGCCCAGAAGGGGTAGCAGTGGTGGAGGGACTGAATGACTTGACGTGAAGGCCCCCCTCTCAGAAGCCACTCCCTCGCATACACAGTGTCCCCCCAGCCCCAAGAGATCTACTGAAAGTCGGAGTGAACCACGGGGATCCACCGGTGGGGGCCCCCAGCCATCGCGTGGGGAGCCTCCGGTGGGGGGGCTGGGACGCTGGACAGAGGGTACTGAGTGCACATTGACTCTCCACGACTCAGGAGAGTGGCCCTGAAGGAGAAGAGGGAGAACACTTGGGTGGCCCGATGGGCCCTGCCGGGACTGGGAGGAGGATAACCTGGTATGGGCAGGGGAGCCACAAGGGGTAGCCCTCAGTGATGTCACATAAAGAGAGCTGACAGTGACTTTGGCAGTGCCCTGCAAAAGTGACAGCCGGTCCACATCACTTACCTTAACATGGGAAAGGCCAGCAAAAAAAGAGAAACAGGTGTGGATTGAGAGATGCTGCTGATGGGACCGGTCACCCTGGAGCAACAATACGCATCCCCAACACCAACAGGAGGCCCTACTCTAGGTGACATACTCCAAGCCATAACGGGCTCTTGCGAGGCCCTAGAAACAAAAATGTATACTCTGGGGGCAGAATTTGGGCTACTGAAGGATGATCATCACCGGTTGGCTGAGAGGGTATCTGCGGTGGAGAGAGACATAGCGGATATCCCAGCTGCCATGACAGGAGCGCAAGCACAACTAACAGAGCTGTAGAACAAGGTCAGAGTCTTAGAACAGAAAGCTGATGATGTGGAGAATAGGTCGAGGCACAACAATAGACGGATTCTGGGAATACCCAAAAAAGCAGAGGGCTGGTACATGATCGCCCTTCCATGAACAATGGCTCAATGAAGAAATAACACCATCCTGGCTGTCGGCTGGAGAGAGTGCATAGAGTTCCACCGCGACTGCCTCTGCCAGGGGCTCCACCTAGAGCGATAATAGCACACCTCCTGCATTACAAGGACAGGGACTCAATCCTGGCATAAGCTCGGAAAAAAGGCGACATAATGATGAACAATACTAAGGTAATGATACTACCAGACTACTCGAGAGAAATCTAAATGTGTCGGAACACTTTCCTGGCTGTGAAGCGGAAACTAAGACAAATGGGAGTAACTTATGCAATGATCTACCCGGCCAAGCTAAGGGTTCAGTCTCAGGGACTTGCCCTTTTCTTCAACACCCAGCAGGAAGTGTGGTTGTGGATCAAAACGCAACCACTGCAGGACTCACAGGGCGCGCGGACCTGGCAGGCAGCATGCCAGAAATGCACCTCCCCTACAGCTGAGGAAGCTCAAAAGACCCAACATCGGGTCGTTGGAGGACGTAGTGGCATTTGCCAGGCGCTCACACTCCATCGCTACCACTAATGGAAATCACTCAATGGACATGGAGGGGACCATGGAGGGAGCCCTGAGCACCGTAACAAGCCAGTCGGGCACTACAGATCTATCAGACTTTGAGCAGGATCTTCCCATAGTCACCCCCATAACAGCAGATGAACTGATATGACTCCGGTGACCACTATAGCCCTCGGAAAGGACACTAGTGGTACATTACTGGACAGGAATAATACTTTATTGCAAATTGAAATCCGTCCTGGGGCCAGAGGCAGATGACTGGCCTCAGCTGCAATATGGACAAAACAGAAGAAGCTGAATCACGCTACCGCCCACACGTGAGTAATTATTTTCTTGGTGCTACTTTATTGTCCGGATGAAGAACCTGTAGATAATTAACGTGGTCACAATGTTGACACTTTAACATGTAGGTTTCTATACATTGTTACCTGTTGTGCAGTGGACTCCAAAAGTGGGTCAGTTACTGTACTTGTATAGATGTAGACTCTTCTTTATATTTTTCTTTTTTATCTGTCATATTACGTATTGCAGTCTTGTCTTCTGGTGATTCACATTTCACTGCGCCATTCACCAGAGACACCTTTGACATACTGACAAGCTCTACATTAATTGCTGTATTATTTGCCAATGTAATTTAACATTAAGATGTGAGATAGAGAAACATGTTTTTGATACTAAAAAAAATTTGCCTAGGAAACAAAGGCTTGTTCTTCTTCCTCTGAGGGAACCGATGTTTTAGAATATTCTACAAAACTAAAAGGCAGCCATGTTCTTTTGCCCACACTTTGGCTGTGTTCTGGGTTAGGACATTCAATATAGGTAGGTAGGAGGTTTTTTTTCCTGCTACCTATTACCACGTTATTAAGTGGTAATAGGTAGCAAAAATGAATTATATTTTTCTATGCATTTTTAAGAAAGATACAGAGTACTGCTGTACTACCTAGGAAGTACCACATAATTTCAACATTTTTTAAAAAAAAATTACACATGCAAAAAAGTTCCAAAATACACTGAACTACGCTGTATTTCACAAAGACAGTGAGCTATGTTGTGTTTCATTGTTTTACACATTTATATTGTTTACAAAACAATCTATGGAGTACCACAGTAATACTAAGTATTACCCAGCTGCTTATAAAACATTAAAAATTAAATTTGTTACAAAATTAAAAGTACGCTGTACTACACCATATTTCACTGATATAGTGTACTACATTGTATTTTTTATTTTTTTTATTTTTTGTGCTTTTGTAACTACCACCGAATCTGCTAGGTACTAGTGCAGGACTCTGTAAAGTTTTTTTAAATATATGAAAAAACAGAGCAAAATTTCCATATGCACTTTAATTAAGTAGTATTAGGTAGGGAACAACAATAAAACCTACACTAACTATATCTAAGGCCCTTATCCAGAACACAGCCAAAATGTGGTAAAAACAGCACAGCTGCCTTTTACATTTGTAAAGGCAGCCATTAGCTGCAACTCCAACCTACCCCACTACACTCTATGCTATTCCAGTCTACGGCACTTCACTTTACTCTACGACACACTACTCACTCCAGCCTATGCCACACCACTGTACACTACTTCACTCTATTCTATGACATGCCACTCCACTCTACACCACTCCACTCTACTGTGTGGCACACAACTCCACTGGACACCACTCTAGTCTACACTACTCCACTATATGCTATTTGAATGTACACCACTCCACTCTACACCACTTCATTCTATGCCACTCCCCTCTATACCACTCCACTACATGCTATTCCACACTATGCCACTCCCCTCTATACCACTCCACTATATGCTATTCCAATCTATGCCCCTCCACTCTACACCACCTCACTCTACGCCACTCCACTCTCAGCCACTTTATGCTACTCTATACCACTCCACTGTACTCCACTGCACTGTATGCAACTCCATGCTATTCCACTTTATGCCACTCCATTTCCTGCGACCCCACTGCACCCCATTCACCTGTATGTTATTCCCCTGGAAGCTACTACACTCTATGCCACTCCGCTCTGTACCACTCCACTGTATCCTATACCACTCTACACCACTCAACTCTACACAACTACACTCTATGCCACTCCAGTCTACATCCCTCCACTCTAAGCTATTCCACTCTATAACACTCCACTGTACGTGAATCCACTCTACACTATTCCACTCTTTCCACTCTTTGCCACTCCACTATATGCCACTCCACTACACGCCACTTCTTTGTAAGGTATTCCACTGTATGCCCCTCTACTCTATGGGAAGCCACTGTTCAGATTTCACTCTATTTATGACATGCTACTGGATTCTACACAACTCCACTGTATACCTCTCCATTCTGTTCACTGACATTGTCACGCCGAGGCAGATCGCGGTGCGAGCCGAGCATTTGGCTCAGGGCTCAGCCGTGGTTCCTGGCGGGCAGGCGTGCCGCGCCCTTTCTGTTCTTTACTTTCTCGCACGAGGCCCCAAAGTGAGCATGGGGCCTCGGCGAGTCTATGGCGTGCCATGCCCTCAATATTAACTGTGGGCACCTTCCCCCCAACCCTCACTTACCTGGTGAGCCTCTCCTTTTTCTTCTTTTTCTCTTTTTTCTTCTTTTCCTCTTGTTTTTATGTCCACATGTAGCAGACATGTTCTTTCTTTCTCCCAGCATGCCTTTCTTTTTCCCTGCATGCCTTAGGACCCTTTTTCAAAATGACATCTTTTCTCTGTATGTTCCTATGATTCTTTCCCAATCCAATATGGTGACTTTCTTCTTCCTGTTGGTCATTTCCTGTTGGAAGACTCTTTTTTTGTTGCCTCTTTTTGTTCCAGGGAGTTCCTGCTGTAGAGGTTTTTTCCCTTTGGGTTTTTTCCCTCTGGGACTCCTTCTGGAGGGCACGGACTGATTTTTGGCGTTCCTTCGTCGGCAGCACCGTGGCTACCAGAAAGGGTTGCCCTTACCTTGGTCAAGGCAGAACCTACAAAAATCAAGACCCTTCTGCAGTTCCAGTGGGCTAAAGACATAAACGATGAGTAGCCCGTGACAGATTGCAGCGCCAAACGAACCAGACTTTTGTTGAGCAGAATGGAGAATACTGCAATGGCTGCTGCAGTACCCAAACAGTTGCTACTCTTAACCATTCAACAGCAAGCCCTGGAACTGCAACAATTACGAAATTAAAATGCAGCTTTACTACAAGCCCTGGTATCCCGAACCACAGATGTTCCCACTGTCTCTGCTACCACACCATCAGGAGATCCAAATAAGCTACGAGAATTCCTCGATGATCTGACTGTCTATTTTGTCTTTCGACCAACACAATTTGCGCAAGATAAACCATAAAACAAAAGTTGGTTACCTAATCAGTGCCTTGTCTGGTCCTGCCTTGGCGACTCCGATAGTAGCCTCTAATGACCCTGTGCTCTCTGACTATTCAGCTTTTGTCACTGCATTTGAACAAATGTTTGAACACCCGGGATTGGAGGTGTCAGCAGAAGAAGCTTTATGTGACATTCAGCAAGGTACTCAAGTTGTTCTCCGATATATAACATGCTTTAGACAACTGGCAACAGAGACGACACGGGTAGAACGTACTCTGGTGACTCTGTTTCGTGGAGTTCTACGAGACGAAATAAAAGATGAACTAGTATATTCTCTTAGAGTGGAAGATTTACATGGCTTGATGGATTTAGTGCTCTCCACAGAGTATCATCTGCAAGAACGCCGTCTAGAGAAGAGAAAGATTTGTGGACCTTCTCATGCAGGAAACCCACGTAAAATCATCCATCGTTCCGAAGAACCATGACCTCAATTAAGGAAGGCAACAGAAGGGGACCCAATGCAAATTGACACCGCTCATGGTCCTCTCTCTACTCATGAGCGCGAAAATAGACAGACAAAAGACCACTTGCTACACACTTGCCCAATCTGTCCTGTGAAGTCCTCGGGAGACGCCAATTCCTGTCATCTGTGAGAAGGGAGAAGATGGGATTTTCTGCAATACCTTCAATCAGTTCTTCCAAACCAGATGCAACTGTCCTGTTTTTGTTACGGGTTACCCTGCAATTACCTGACGGTCAGGAAGCTTTGGCATTACTAGACTGTGGAGCCAGTGGAATTTACATGATTAAAACATGGGCTAAGAAACAACAAATTCCACAACTACCGAAAGACGTTCCAGAACGAGTGCATACTGTAGGTGGATCCCTATTAGCATCCGGTCCTGTCATCAGTACCACTCCTACCCTATGTCTACACTTTGGAAAGCGTCAGGAACATGTATCTTTTGATTTAATCTCCTCTCCTAATCATACAATAATCTTAGGAATACCCTGGTTTATGCGACACAATCTGTCTATCAATTGGGAAACCAGAACTATTTCTCTGTCTTCCAAATTCTGTCAAGACCATTGCTATGCACCCGAAACCTATTGGTCCCCAAAGAAGATGTTATCCACAGAACCTGAATCAGGGTGTTCCATAAACTCTATTCAAGTGGTACCTAGTCACTCTCTGGATTATATAGACGTGTTCCAAAAACCCTTAAAACCAGTGCTTCCTCCACATAAAGACTACGATTGTACCATTCTCCTGGAACCTGGAGCGGTTATTGCCTATAGTAGAATGTATTCTCTTATAGAACCTGAAAAACAGATACTCACGGACTATCTGCAAGAAAATCTACAGAGTGGTCTTCTTGCACCATCTTCTGTTCCCGTTGGGGCTCCCCTCTTCTTCGTGCCCAAGAACACAAAGGATTTACGTCCCTGTATAGACTTTTTTGGATTGAATAAAATCACTATAAAAGATCAAAATCCACTATCTCTCATCAAAGACATATTGGAGGCAGTTAGTGGGGCACAGATCTTTACAAAATTAGACCTTTGGGGAGCATACCATCTCTTAAGAATTAAGGAAGGTGATGAGTGGAAGACTGCCTTTCGTACACCTTTTGGTAATTATGAATATATGGTAATGCCTTTTGGTTTAACAAACGCCACCTCTGTTTTTCAAAGATTCATGGATTCAGTATTTTCTGACCTGTGGAATCACACTGTAGTGATTTATTTAGATGAAATCCTCATATATTCCAGACACCCTGAACTCCAAACTGAACACATATAGCAAGTATTAAACAGACTTGGCAACATCAGCTCTACTGTAAACCTGAGAAATGTGAATTTGATAAGACAGAGGTGAAATATTTAGGATATCACATTAGTCAGCTCAATATCTCCATGGATCCAGAGAAGGTTCAGGCCATTTGCAATTGGCCAACCCCCTCGTCGATCAAAGAAACTCAGGCCCTCATTCTGACCCTGGCGGTCGGTGATAAAGCGGCGGCCAACCCGCCAACAGGCCGGCGGTCCAAAATATGCAATTCTGACCCTGGCGGGAACCGCCAACACAGCCTGCCGCATTAACACTCCGACCGCCACGGCGGAACAAACAAACAGCGCAGCGGTCACCGCCAACAGCCAGGCGGCAGACAATGTACCGCCCACCCTATCACGACCCACCAATCCGCCACCTTTTCCGGGGCGGGAGCACCGCCGATAAAAACACGGCGGAAACAGACTACGAACGGGAAAACGCTCACCTCCACATACTCCACGCGAGATTCCGGCAGTATGGAACCCAAGTTACAGGTCATCCCCGCACTCCTATACCTGCTCCTGTACCAGGAGCACGCCCGGCGGCGCGGAAGACATCGGTGAGTACTGCACCTACGACACAGGGGAGGGAAAAGATTACCGGCACACACCCACCCACCCACACCCACTACAACACACACATCAATGCATTCCCACAGATCACTGTCACAACCCACAAACCCCCCCCTCCGAAATAATGCAAAGACCAAAAGAAGAGATCTTAAACGGGCAGATATATTGAAAAATGGACAGCAGTAATCCAAATAAATAAATAAACTATGTACAAAATATATACATCTACTATATGTAGTCCAACCACTGTCCGTGGACCACAGGGGTCCTGAGCAAAGGGGCAAGGCCCAGTCCCATGACAAGAACTCCACGGAGAGAACACTGCAGGGGCATCAGAAAGAAAAAAGGACAGGCACCTCAGGGGGAAGGGAAGGGGGGGCACCTCAGCCACTTGAGTACACGACGCCAGATCTACGAGGGGACTCCATGACCACTGGCCCATCCTGGGGAGAGCAAAGCCACAGTCCATACAGTCCATACAGTGGGTGGCCTGCCCACTGGCCCATCCTGGGAGAGCAAAGCCACAGTCCATACAGTCCATACAGTGGGTGGCCTGCCCACTGGGCCATCCTGGGGAGTGCAAAGCCACAGTCCATACAGTCCATACAGTGGGTGGCCTGCCCACTGGGCCATCCTGGGGAGAGCAAAGCCACAGTCCATACAGTCCGTAAATGGGTGGCCTGCCCACTGGGCCATCCTGGGGAGTGCAAAGCCACAGTCCATACAGTCCATACAGTGGGTGGCCTGCCCACTGGGCCAGCCTGGGGAGTGCAAAGCCACAGTCCATACAGTCCATACACTGGGTGGCCTGCCCACTGCGCCATCCTGGGGAGTGCAAAGCCACAGTCCATACAGTCCATACAGTGGGTGGCCTGCCCACTGGGCCATCCTGGGGAGTGCAAAGCCACAGTCCAAACAGTCCATAACAGACTCCACTGCCACTGGAGGAGGCATGTTGGCCAGAGGACATCCTGCAGCCCTGCCCGAGACAGATCCTGCCCTGCCATGTCTGCCAAAGGGCCAACGGTTCTTGCCTGGAAGGGCCCAGTTCAGCGGTTCTTGAGACGGCGGTCCCCAGCGGAGCGGTGCTGGAGACGGCGGGGCCCAGTTCAGCGGTTCTTGCCTTGAAGGGCCCAGTTCAGCGGATCTTGCCTTGAAGGGCCCAGTTCAGCGGTTCTTGAGACGGCGGTCCCCAGCGGAGCGGTGCTGGAGACAGCGGGGCCCAGTTCAGCGGATCTTGCCTTGAAGGGCCCAGTTCAGCGGTTCTTAAGACGGCAGTCCCCAGCGGAGCGGTGCTGGAGACGGCGGGGCCCAGTTCAGCGGATCTTGCCTTGAAGGGCCCAGTTCAGCGGTTCTTGCCTTGAAGGGCCCAGTTCAGCGGTTCTTGCCTTGAAGGGCCCAGTTCAGCGGTTCTTGCCTTGAA
Source organism: Pleurodeles waltl (assembly GCF_031143425.1). Lineage (NCBI taxonomy): Eukaryota > Metazoa > Chordata > Amphibia > Caudata > Salamandridae > Pleurodeles > Pleurodeles waltl. The sequence goes on along the minus strand of NC_090439.1, from coordinate 790,184,541 downwards.
GGGCCCAGTTCAGCGGATCTTGCCTTGAAGGGCCCAGTTCAGCGGATCTTGCCTTGAAGGGCCCAGTTCAGCGGATCTTGCCTTGAAGGGCCCAGTTCAGCGGTTCTTGCCTTGAAGGGCCCAGTTCAGCGGTTCTTGCCTTGAAGGGCCCAGTTCAGCGGTTCTTGCCTTGAAGGGCCCAGTTCAGCGGTTCTTGAGACGGCGGTCCCCAGCGGAGCGGTGCTGGAGACGGCGGCCATTCTATGGCCACCTGCTCATTGCCTGGTGGTGTCCTCCTGGGCAGCGGGGATGGTGCTCCTTCAATGCCCACCTGGGCTGTGGGTGGTGGGGCCCTCCTGGCCAGCTGGGCTGGGTCCTCCCTGGGCAGCGGCTATGGGGGTGGTGGGCTCTCCCTGGGCAGCTGTGACGGTTCCTCCCTGGGCAGCGGCTATGGGGGTTGCGGGCTCCTCCTGGGCAGCTGTGACGGGTCCTCCATGGGCAGCAGGCCTGCTGCCTGACTTCTCCGCCTTGCTGCCCTTGCCCTCCTTAGTCGGGAGTCTGTGGCCCTTTCCTCCCTTTGGAGCTGTGGCTGTTGACGGTGGCTGGCTAGTGTCCTGGGGGGATATAGAACCCGGGTTCCTGCGGCGGCCCTTCCGCCTTCTGCTCCTCTTCCCAGGGGGTGGGCTGGCTGTCCCCTTGCTGCTGGGCGAAGATCCAGACCTGCGGGCTGGTGGGCTCCAATACCCCTGCACCCTTGTCAAGGGGGTTGCAGGGCTGGTGGTGGCTGAGGTGCTCTTCTTACCCCGACGAGAAGGAGGGGGGGCTCAGGGTCAGGAAAGAAGGTAGCAGTAGAGAGATAGATTTTCCTGGGACAATGGATAGTGGTAGGTACAGTGGGTATGGGAGTGGAGGGAGAGGATGTGGTTGTAGGCGAGAAAAGTTTGCTGTCTTTGGGTGCAGGTGCAGGAGCGGGAGGCTGTCGTGAGGTGGATGGCTGTTGGGTGGGTGGGTGGCTGCGTTTGTGTGGTGTGGAAGAGGGGGTGACAGACACAGTGGGAGAGGACACAGGGGACGTGTAAATGGCAGTGGGGGTGGTGACTGCACGTGTGCGGACTGTACTGGAGGGTGTGCTGGTGATGGAAACACTGGCTGATGGTGAGGTGAATGAAGGTGTGAGTGTAGATGTCACAGGGAGGGAGGAGGGAGACGAGGAGGTGGGGGTCACAGAGGTGGTAGTGACTGTTGGCATGTCTGCATCGGAATGTTGCTTGTGTGAATGTCTGCGTGATCTGTGGTGCTTATGTTTGGATGAGCTGCTCTTGGGTGTTGAGGTGTGTGCAGGCTGGTCTGATGGTGTGGGTGGGACAGGCAGAGGAACAGAAGACTGGGAGGAGGGAGTTAGTAGAGGGAGGCAGGAGACAGGGACAATGGCTGCCGTCAGTGCTGAGGCCAGAGCCTGGAACGATCGCTGATGGGCAGCCTGACCCGAATGAATGCCCTCCAGGTACGCATTGCTGCGATGAACCTCCCTCTCCACCCCCTGGATGGCATTCAAAAGGGTAGTCTGCCCAACAATGAGCGTTCGGAGGAGGTCAATGACCTCCTCACTGAGGGCAGCGGGGGTAACAGGGGCAGGGCCTGAGGTGCCTGGGGCGAAGGAGATGCCTGGCTTCCTGGCAGAGCGGGCACGGGGCGAACGCTGAGGGGCTGCTGGGAGGGCGGAGATGGTGCGCTGGGTGGCGGCTGTACCTGTAATGGCGGGGGGCACGGATGGTGCCACCCCCGCAAGGGAGCTCCCTTCCGAGGACGTGTCCGTGTCGCTGCAGGGTCCAGTCGTCCCCGTTGTGGAGCTCCCCTCGCCCTCCGTCTCACTGGTCCAGTCAGACTCTGTGGCATGGCCCTCCTGGGCCATGTGAGATGCAGCTCCCTCCTGCCCCGATGCCACTTCTCCTCCGCCTGATGATGCTGATGCACACAAGCACAGAAAGACAAACAAAAAGGGGGGGGGAGAGAGAAATAAAGAGATTTTGAGTACATGGATCACCGGTACAGTTAGCGGACATGACAGACACAGATGCCCCCTGCACTAAGTGCGCCCTTGGGGTCCGCTACGCATTCCGTGGAACATGCCCTACACGCCTAGAGTTGACAACTGCACCCGTGGATGACACTGCCCAGGGATGGCTGTACTGGCACACTACTGAGGGTGGTGGCTGGGGACACAGGGGCTTACGGGGGTGCCCAGCCTACAGATATCACCCTGGCCTAGGGGGACCCACAGCCCTCCTCCCCCACCCAGACACCTCCACTGCGCGACAACAGAGTAGATTATGCTTGTACTCACCCCCTTGTGTCTGCTGTGCTGCCCTCACGCGCCCATCCAAATCAGGGTAGGCCACCGCCAGGATCCGGAACATCAGGGGGGCCAGTTGACGGCAGGCACCCCGCCTACGTTGGGAGGCCATCCCCAGCAGAGACTCGGCGGTCTTCTTGGTCCCGCGGCGGATGTCCTCCCACCTCTTGCGGCAGTGGGTGCCCCGTCGATGGTGGACCCCCAGGGTCCGGACTTCCTTGGCGATGGCACGCCAAATCCCGATCTTCTCATGGGCGCGGACCTATGTGACACGTACAGGGAGGGAGAAATACCACGTTCAAGTTTGTCTGCATTTTCGTTGCCAGTTGCCCAACGTCCCCCATCCCCGCCAGGCCCCCCGCCATGCCCCCGCCAGGCCCAACATGCCCCCCATCCCCGCCAGGCCCCCCGCCAGGCCCAACATGCCCCCCATCCCCGCCAGGCCCCCCGCCATGCCCCCCGCCAGGCCCAACATGCCCCCCATCCCCGCCAGGCCCCCCGCCAGGCCCCCCGCCAGGCCCAACATGCCCCCCATCCCCGCCAGGCCCCCCGCCATGCCCCCCGCCAGGCCCCCCGCCAGGCCCAACATGCCCCCCATCCCCGCCAGGCCCCCCACCAGGCCCCCAAGCCAGCCAGTGGCCCCAAATCCATATTGAATTAAACTCACTTGTTGGTCTGGAGGACTGTAGAGTAGCGCATACTGGGGGAGGACCCCATCCACAAGTTTCTCCAACTCTTCTCCAGTGAAGGCAGGGGCCCTTTCCCCAGGCGCAGCAGCCATTGTCCCTTCCAGACCGAGGTCACAGCAACACTTGCAGTATAGGTCCTCTCCTGTGAAAGTTCAAGTCGCGAGTGAATAAGTAGATAGAAAATGGCGGTCACGCCCGCGGCGGTGCGTACCGCGGCGGTGCGTACCGCCACCGCCGGCGCCCTTCGCCATTGGCTCCTGAAACCCATAGGCTTCAATGTTAACCAATGCGGCCGCGCGCCGCGGTCTTCGACCGCCGACCGCCGCGGTGTGCCACGCCAGCGCATTGACCTCACATCCCATTGTCACACTTCACAGGTCAGGCAGCCGCCATTTCGAGGGTCCACATGGCTCAATTTCAACTGCGTCACACAGGCCTAGGCCTTGCATAGCCACTCATACACGCCATTCACTGCATAGAGAATCGTTTACTGTGCAAGCTGTGAGTACGTACCTGTGGGTTGCTTGACTGTGTGCTCCATGTTGTCCTTCCTAGGCACCGTCCGCTGGGTTTGGCGAGGAGACGGATGAATCCTCCCGTGTACAGGCCGCTGGTGGACCTGTCGACAATGGAAGCACGCCACATTATCCTGACCTACCGGCTTGACCGTGCCACTATACATGAACTGTGTGCCCAGCTGGAGCCCGACCTGATGTCCCCCATCCGCCAACCCACAGGGATTCCCCCTCTGGTGCAGGTCCTGTCAGTACTCCATTTCTTGGCAAGTGGGTCATTTCAGACAACAGTGGGAATTGCTTCTGGGATGTCTCAGCCCATGTTTTCGAAGGTGTTATCCAGAGTGTTGTCTGCCCTGATGAAATACATGAGGAGCTACATCCTTTTCCCTGAGGTGGGCGAATTGGCTACAGTGAAGGGTGATTTCTATGCCCTTGGACATATTCCCAACGTCATTGGTGCCATTGATGGGACCCATGTGGCTTTGGTTCCCCCAAGAGACAGGGAGCAGGTGTACAGGAACAGAAAAAGTTACCATTCCATGAACATCCAGGTGGTGTGTTTGGCTGACCAGTACATCTCGCATGTAAATGCCAAATTCCCTGGGTCAGTGCATGACGCCTACATCCTAAGGAATAGCAGCATCCCTTACGTGATGGAACAGCTAGAGAGACACCGTGTATGGCTATTGGGGGACTCTGGGTACCCCAACCTGTCGTGGCTACTGACCCCAGTAAGGAATCCCCGGACCAGGGCAGAGGAACGGTACAATGAGGCCCATGGGCGTACTAGGAGGGTGATCGAACGCACCTTCGGCCTCCTAAAGGCCAGGTTTCGGTGCCTGCATATGACAGGTGGATCCCTAATGTACTCACCTAAGAAGGTGTGTCACATCATCGTGGCCTGCTGCATGCTTCACAACCTGGCTTTGCGCCGCCAGGTGCCTTTCCTGCAGGAGGATGGTCCAGATGGTGGTGTTGTGGCAGCTGTGGAACCTGTGGAGAGTGAAGAGGAGGAAGACGACGGGGATGAAACAGACAACAGGGACAGAATCATTGCACAGTACTTCCAATAGGACACAGGTAACAATTCAAACATTATTTTGTAAATGTAAAATACTCTCCTGCATCTCTGCTGCCTGTCTATTTGCCCCAGTGTATGATGACTGAGTTGTGGCTTTTCCCTCCCTATTTCAGATCTGGGGTCCCCACTACGAGTCCTGTGCTTCGTTTCCCCATGGACTACAGCTTTGTGGCAGCTGTTTGTTGACTTCACTATGTACAAGGACATATTTGCACTGTCATGTCAATTACAATATTTTGAAATCACAGCCAGACTCCAGATAGTTTTGTGCAAAATAGGTGTTTATTTCAGTGCTCAAAATGGGATGGGTGGTTTCAAGTGGGTGGGGGCTATGGTGAAGGAATGTCCATGGCAGAGTCCAGAGTAACAGTCACACAGGTGCATTGTCCATAGGCCTGTGGAGAGATGGAGCATGGGCAGTTTAAGGATGGACAGGGTGACAATGTGGGACAGTGGGATGACATCAGGTGGTATCCTTTGCTGGCGGGGGTCTTGACATCCTACTCTGTCTTCTTGCGAGATCTCAGGGCCCTCTTGCGGGGTGGTTCTTCTCCTGCAGGAGGTGGGGGTCTGGTGGGCTGCTGTTGTGCGGGGGCCTCCTGTCCACTAGCGCCGGCGGAGGTGGTTGGCTGTTCTTGGTCCAGGCTAGTGGCAGGGGCCCTTTGTTGTTGTTGAGTGTCCGTCCTGGTGTTGATGAGTTCCTGCAGCAGCCCTACCATGGTAACCAGGGTGGAGGTGAGGGCTCTGATGTCCTCCCTGTACCCCCGATAGTGTTCCTCCTGCAGTACCTGGATCTCCTGGAACCTGGCCAGTACCGTCGCCATCGTCTCCTGGGAGCGGTTGTATGCTCCCATGATGGTGGTGAGGGCCTCGTGGAGAGTGGGTTCCCTGGGCCCGTCCCCCCCCTGTCGCACAGCTGCCCTCCGAGTTGCCCTGTTTCCCTGGGCCTCTGCCCCCTGGCCGGTGTGCCCACTACCACTGCCCCCACGTCCCTGTTGTTGTTGGGGTGGTGGGTTATCCTGGGTGCCCTGTAGTGGTAGACACACCGCAGATTGACGCGCCCTGGAGACAGAGGCATGGGCCCGCTGGGTGGGAGCTGTGCTGGTGTTCCCAGAGGGGTTTGGGTCTGTAGTGGCCTGTGCCTGTGTGAGGGGAACCGACTATCCAGAGGTCCCCGATGGTCCGGGCTGGTCATCAGTGTCCAGGTCGACAGAGCTGCTGTCATCGCTGACGGCCTCTTGGGTGGGGGGTGTGGAGAATTCTGGGCCCTCCGTGGCGGTGTGTTGGCGGTCGGGTCCTGCAGGGGTATAGAGGTATGGTTATAGTTTCAATGTGTGCCATATGGGTGTATCTGTGGGTTCCCGTGTCCCCAAGTGCTGGCATTCGTGTGTGGGGGCTTTGGTGAGGGTGGCTTGTGGGGGGGATGTGTATATGCATTGGGCATGCTTTGGTGATGGGTGTCCATGCTTAGTGGACGCATGTAGGCCTAGGTTTTGGGATGTGTGGGTTGTGATGGTGAGACATTGGCAGGGAATAGGTGTGCTGGGGGTGGGGGTGAGGATGGTGGTGGGGGTGAGGATGGTGGTGGGGGTGAGGGTGGGGTGAGGATGGGGGTGGGGGTGAGGGTGGGGTTCGAGGATGGGGGTGAGGGTTGGGGTATGATTTGGCATGCAGGTGGGGGGGAAGCAGTATTGAAGCTTCAACTTACCCGAATCCATTCCTCCGCCGACTCCTGCGAGGCCGTCAGGATGCAGGATGTTCAAGACTTCCTCCTCCCATGTTGTAAATTGTGGGGGTTGAGGTGGGGGTCCTCCGCCAGTCTTCTGCACGGCGATGTTGTGCCTGGATACCATGGAACGCACCTTCCCCCGTAGGTCGTTCCATCGCTTCCTGATGTCTTCCCGATTTCTGGGGTGCTGTCCCACAGCGTTGACCCTGTCGACAATCCTCTGCCATAGCTCCGTCCTCCAGGCAATGCTGGTGTATTGGACCTGTGTGCCGAAGAGCTGGGGCTCTACCCGAACGATTTCCTCCACCATGACCCTGAGTTCTTCGTCTGAGAAGCGGGGGTGTCTTTGGGGTGCCATGGAGTGGTGTGTATGATGTGTGGGGTGGAGTATGTGTAGTTAAGTGTGTTGAGTGTGGTGGTGTGTGTTGTTTTGTGTGTGGATATTGTGTGGGTGATGGTGTAGTGTGCCTCTGTGTGATGGTGTTCTGTGATCGCTGCTGTGTCTCTCAGTGCTTCTTTTTGGATTTTGGTCGAAGGGGTTTGTGGGTGATGTGGGTGTGTGTTTTATATTGTATTGTGTGTGTGGGAGTGGTGTGTGTATGTGTATCAGGTGTGTGGAATTCAAATCGTCCAATGTGGCTGAGTTTTGTTCGTTTGTGTGTATTCTGACCGCGGCGGTGTGTACCGCCAATGGAAAACCGCGTTTGAAGGACCGCTGCGTGGATTCGTGGGTCGTAATGGCATGGGCGTATTTCTGTTGGCGTGACGGTGGAGGTTTGGTCACCTCCACTTTTCCGCCGACCGCTGGTCTGGTGGTCTGTTGTGGCTGTCGGATTTTCGGATGTTTGGCTGCTGCGGGTCAGAATGACCGTGGCGGATTACCGCGACCGCGGCGGGATTATGGAGGATTTCTGACCGGCGGTAGGCGCCTTTTACCGCCGAGGTCAGAATGACCACCTCAGTGTTTTTTAGGCCTGGCCAACTTTGATCGCCAATTTATTTCGGACTTTGCTCAACAAACTAGTCAAATCACACAGACTCTTCAAAAAGAGTTTGTGAACTGGATTCATCTGGACAGACGTGGCTGAAAATGCTTTCCAAAACCTAAAACAAGCCTTCTCCCAAGCACATATACTACAGCATCCGGACACCAACAAACAGTTCATAGTTGTTACTGATTTTTCAGAAAGAGCTATTGGGGCGGCATTATTACAAAGACAGGACAAGGACGGATTAGACCATCCAATATTTTATCTGTCTCATGTGCTCTCTGATTCTGAGCAAAATTATTCGGTATTGGAAAGAGTACTCCTAGCTCTAAAGACAGCTTGTCAAGAATGGAGGCAATTCCTCATGGGTTCTAAAGAACCTTTTTAAGTAAGAACAGACCATCGCAATTTACAATGCTTACGAAACTTTCAGTGCCGGAACAGTCGTCAAGCCAGTTGGGCCTTTTTCTTTAGCCAATTCGAGTTTTATATTACCTATATTCCAGGTTCTCAAAATATCTTGGCAGATGCTCTAGCTCAACGCTACCCTGAAAGTATTAACACCCATTCACAGCATCTAATTGAACCAGACAAAATAATCAGTTTGGTCCAGACTTTCCTCAATTAAGTACAGTCTGAGTTCTCAACCCTCTCAGAACAAGAGATGAAGGAACTGCATCCAAAATTACACAAGAGTACAGGCTACTACTATCATAAAGACGTGTTATTTCTACCTTCTAAGAAAGTGAAAAGAAAGGCGCTACAAATGTGTCACGATTCCCCTATGGCCGGTCATCGTGGCATCAAAGCCACGCAGGAATTACTCCTTCGCTCTTTTTGGTGGCCTACACTTAAGCAAGATGCTGAAAGTTATGCTGAAAGTTATTTGGTATCTTGTCCCATCTGCGCCCAAGCTAAAATACCCCATCTGAGGTCTGCAGGACTACTTTAACCTTTACTGGTTCCACCAGCCCCCTGGCATACAATATCAACCGATTTCATGTGTTCATTACCTCCCACAGCGGGAAACCGAGTTATAATGGTGACTGTAGATTCATTGTAAAAAATGGCTCATTTTACTGCTTTGAAGAAGCTACCCACATTGAAAGAATTAAGCCAGATCTTCATCCAAGAAATCTTTCGTCTCCATGGCCTTCCTCAAGGTATTGTGTCAGATCGGGCCCTCAATACATATCACGGTTTTGTAAGTACTTCTGTAAAACCCTAAATATAGATGTAGCCTTATCTTCTGGATTTCATCCTCAAACCAATGGGCAGACATAACGTCTGAATCAAAGGCTTGAGCAATATCTCCGCTGTTTTTGTAATTCCACTCAGAGTAACTGGACCACCTACTTACCCATTGCTGAACTTTCTTACAACAATACCGTACATAGTGCCTCGAAAGCCACTCCTTTTTTCTGCTCCTATGGATTTAATTCCAAATTTTTTCCTGCCACTCTTAAGACTTTTTCTACACTACCTGCAATCACCTCTTTTTCCCCAAAATTACATAGAATTCAGGCCCATATTTATACTTTTTGACGCTAAACTGCGCTAACGCAGTTTAGCGTCAAAAAATTTTGCGCCGTCTAACGCCATTCTGAAGCGCCATGCGGGCGCCGTATTTATGGAATGGCGTTAGCCGGCGCAAGCAGACCGGCGCTGCCTGGTTTGCGTGGAAAAAAACCACGTACACCAGACAGCGCTGGCGTAGGGGGAAAATGGCGTATGGGCGTCTTAAAATGGGGCAAGTCAGGTTACGTCGAAAAAATCGTCGTAACCCGACTTGCGCCATTTTTTTTCGACGCCCATCCCCCATCAACATGACTCCTATCATTGTAAAGATAGGAGTCATGCCCCCTTGCCCAATGGCCATGCCCAGGGGACTTCTGTCCCCTGGGCATGGTCATTGGGCATAGTGGCATGTAGGGGGGCACAAATCAGGCCCCCCTATGCCACAAAAAAAAAAAAAAAAAAAAACTTACCTGAACTTACCTTAATGTCCATGGGATGGGTCCCTCCATCCTTGGGTGTCCTCCTGGGGTGGCCAAGGGTGGCAGGGGGGGTCCCTGGGGGCAGGGGAGGGCACTCTGGGCTCATTTTGAGCCCACTTGTCCCTTAACGCCATGCCTGACCCAGGCGTTAAAAAGCGGCACAAATGCGCCGTTTTTGGCCACGCCCACTCCCGGGCGTCATTTTTGCCCGGGAGTATAAATACCACGTAAAGGCCTGGGAGTCATTTTTTAAGACGGGAACGCCTCCCTTGCATATCATTAACGCAAGGAAGGGGTTCACGCTAAAAAATGACGCACACTCCGGGCACTTTGGCGCCCGAAGCGTCTAACGCCATAGTATAAATATGGCGTTAGTTGGCGTTAGTTTAGCGTCGAATTTGCGTCGAAAAAAACGACGCAAATTCGGCGCAACCAGAGTATAAATACGGCCCTCAACGTCATACACGGTCTAATCTTTTGTTAACTAAAAGGCACATGAAAACGATGGCGAATAAGAAACAATGTGAGGCTCCATTTTATAAAGTCCAAAGTTTGGCTTTCTTCCAGATTTTTGCCTCTATGTCTATCACAAAAGAAGTTTAAACCCCGTTATTATGGACCCTTTTGTATTCTTCAGAAAATTAATCCAGTATCCTTCAGTCTACGTATACCTCATACATGGAAAATCCATCCAGTTTTTCACGGCTCTCAATTGAAACCCTATAAACCTGACCCTTTTCATAGACAATTCACATGTCCTCCGCCTATGTTGGTGAATGACGAACCCGAATATGAAGTTCAAGAAATATGTGAGTCTTGTATATTCGGAAACCATCTCTAATATCTCATTCATTGGAAAAGGCCATCCTCTTAGTGAATGTTCTTGGGAAGATGCTTCTTCTGTTCACGCCCCACTTTTGATCCGTCGTTTTTTTATCTGTATCCGCACAAACCCAGGGTTCCGGGGTAGGGTGAGCCTACTGTTGTGCCACGGCGAACCGCAGCACAAGCTGAGCATTCGACTCGGGCCACGGCCGGGAGTGCAGGGCCCCTTCTGTTCTTTACTTTCTTGCACAAGGCCCCAAAGTGGGCATGGAGCCTCGGCTAGTCTAGGGCGGTTGGGCCCTCAATATTATCTATGGGCACCTACCCCCACTTACCTGGTGAGCCTGTCCTTTTTCTTCTTTTTCTCTTTTTTCTTCTTTTCCTCTTGTTTTTATTTCCACATGTAGCAGACATGCTCTTTCTTTCTCCCAGCATGCCTTTCTTTTTACCTACATGCCTTAGGACCCTTTTTCAAAATGGCATCTCTTCTCTGTATGTTCTTATGATTCTTTCCCAATCCAATATGGTAACTTTTTTCTTCCTGTTGGTCATTTCCTGTTTTAGGGTATATAAGGTGATTGATTCTTGTTCTCCTTGTACTGCAACACTTCCTTTGGTGGTGATCTTCGCTCCTGTTATTTTTTCTCCGGTTATTTATCTCACTTGTTCAATCTTCTTCCAGTATTGTTTTTTCCTGTTGGAAGACTCTCCCTTTTTACTTCTTTTTGTTCCAGGGAGTTCCTGCTATAGAAGTTTTTCCCTCTAGAGTTTTTTCCTCTGGGACTCCTTCTGGAGGGCATGGACTGCTTTTTGACATTCCTTCATCGGCAGCACTGTGGCTGCCAGAAAGGGCCGCCCTTACCTTGGTCAAGGCAGAACCTTCAACACTCAAGATCCTTCTGCAGTTCCAGTGGGCCAAAGACATAAACGACAAGTAGCCTGTGACAGACATGCCACTGTACTCTACAACATGCCATTCCAACTTAAAACACTTTACTTTACTCTACACTAAACCACTCCACTCGCCTACAGTCCATGCCACTCTACTCTGTGACATGCTACTCAACTCTATGACTCTTTACTTCACTTCACACTGTGACACTTTACCCAACAGTACACTACACCACTACACTCAACTAAGCTCCACTCTATTCTACTGTATAACACTTTACCTCACTCTATGCCACTGGACGGCACTCCAGTCGATGATACACCACTTCACTCTATGACACACCACTTTACTGTATGACACACCCCTCCATTCTACAATATTCCACTTCAATCTGCGTGATTCTATTGTATGCCACTCTAATCTATGCTTCTCCACTGTATGCTACTCCACTCTAAGCTCTTCCACTGTATGCTGTTCCACTCTATGGCACTCTACTCTACACCAATCCACTTTATGCAATCCACTGTATGGTATTACATTCTGCACCACTCCACTCTTTGCCAATCCAATCCATGCCACTACCGTCTACACCACTTCAATGTATGCCAGTCTACTCTATGCTATTCCACTCCTTTCCACTTCGATTTATGCCACTCCAGTCTATGCCAATCCACTGTATGTCACTCCACTCTACTCTTTTCCACTGTATCCCTCTCCACTTTACAACTTGCCACTCCACTGTACTCCACTCCAGTGTATGCCACTCCATTCTATGCTATTCCAGTGTATGTCACTCCATTCTATACCACTCCACTGTGTGCCACTCTACTCTACTCTATTCCACTGTACGCCTCTGCACTTTGTGCTATTCTATTCTACAGTACTCCACTCTACTCTACGACACGCTACTTGACTTTATGCCACCCCACTCTATGCCATTCCACTCTATGCCACTCTACTTTACTCGAAGACAAACTACTCCACTGTACAGCACTCCAGTCTACACCACTACACTATATGCTATTTGACTGTACACCACTCCACTCTATGCCATTCCACACCATGGTATTTCACTGTACTTCACTCTACTCTACGCCACTCCACTCAACGCCACTCCACTCTACAGTATGGAACTCTATGGCATACAACTCTACTGTATGACACTCCCATCTATGCCACTCCACTGCACACTACTCCACTCTATTTTACAATATGCCAATACACTGTATGACAAACCAGTCTATACAACTCCACTGTATGCCACTCCGTTATGCTCCACTCTATGCTATTCCAGTACATGCCACTCCACACTAAGCTGTTCCGCTCTACACCACTCCACTGTATGCTACTCTACACCATGCTATTATGCTGTATAACACTCCATGCTACACCACTCCACTTTACACTATTCCACTCTGTGCCACACCACTCTATGACCCTCCATGCTAGGCTATTCCAGTGTATGTCATACCACTCCATTATATGACACTACACTGTATGCTGTTCAACTTACCCCACTTTCCTCTATGGCACTCCACTCTACGCCACTCAACTCTATGCTATCCCACTGTATGCCACTCCACTCTACACCACACCACTCTAATGTATTCCACTCTACGGCACTCCACTCTACTCTATGACACACTTCAGTCTATTCCACTCCACTCTACTCTACACCACTCCACACTATTCTACGACATGCCACTTTACTCTACGCCATTCTACTCTACACCACTCCACTCTATGCCACTGTACTAATCGCCACTGCATTCTACAGTTTTCAAATGTATGCCTCTCCACTCTACTAAATTTCAATGTACAGCATTCCACTCTTCAGCCCTCCACTCTAATGTAGGACATGCTACTAAATTACAAGCCACTCCAGTCTATGCCACTCCGCGGTATGACTCTCCACTCAACTGTACGACATGTCACTACACTCTACACCTGTTCACACTACTCAACAACACATCATTCCACTTTATGACACTTTATTTGACTGCACGCCAAACCACTCTACTCTACTGCACTCCACACCACTCTATGACATGCCACTCTAGTCTATGACCCTTTACTCCATTCTAACTACACCACTCCACTCTACGACACTTTACCCCAATGTATGACACTGGACAACACTCCAGTCTATGACACTACTCCACTCTACGACACATCACTCTAGTCTACACTATTGCACTCTACACCACTCCACTCTGTGCACTCCACTCTCCCCCATTCCACTCTCTGCTATTCCACTATATGCTATTCCACTCTATGCCACTCCACTCTATTCCAATCCAATCCATTCCGCTCCTCTGTATGCCACTCTGCTGCACACCAGTCCACTCTTCGCTATTCCACTTTAGCCCCTTTACAGCCTGCCACTCAACTGTATGCTACTCCACTCTAGTCTACGACACACAACTCTACTCTATGCCACTCCACTCTATGGTATTCCACGCTATGCCACTCCACTTTATGACATTCCACTACAGCCATTCCATTCTATGCTATTCCATCATATGCCACTCCACTCTACGCTATTTCACTCTCTGCCACTCCACTCTTCACCACTCCACTCTACACTATACTACTGTACGCCACTCCATTCTGTGCCACTTCACTGTAAACCATCCAACTGTACGCCACTCCACTCTAGGCTATTCCACTCTACACCACTCCAGTATATGCAACTCCACTGTATACCACTTCACTGTACGCTACTCCACACTATGCTATTCCACTCTAAGACACTCCAAACTACAACACTCCACTCCACGCTATTCCACTCCATGCCACTCCATTCTATGCCACTCCAGTTTACACTATTCCAGTGTCTGCCACTCCAATATATGCCAATACACTCTATGCTGTTCCATGTTAGGCAACTTCACTCTATGGAACTCTACTCTACACCACTCAACTCTCCCCTATGCCACTGTATAGAATTCCATTCTATGCCACCCCTCTCTACACTACAATGCCATTCTATGCCACTCTACTCTTCAACACTGCATGGTATACTACTTGACTTTACACAAAACCAGTCTATTCAATTCCACTGTATGCCACTCCACTCTACTCTATGACACACCACTCCACTCTACACCCTTCCAGTCTACCAACTACATTATTTGACTGTATGCCACTGTAGGCATCTCCACTCAAAGCTGCCCCACTCTATGCCATTCCACTGTATGCTGCTGTACTCTACAGTATACCAAAGTATCCTACTCCACTGTATGGTATTCCACTCTTCAGCAATACACTCTAATGCATGACACGTTACTCAACTCTAAATCACTCCACTGTATGCCACTCCACTCTACTATTCATGTCACTCCAAAACTCTACCGTACTCTACAACATGCCGTTCAATTTATGACACTTTACTCGACTTTATGCTAAACCACTCCAATCTACTGCACTCAACACTACTCTACTCTAGGGCACACCTCTCCACTCTATGACAGACTACTCCACTCTACATTACACCACTCCACTCTATTCTATGACACTTTACACCCCTGTATGCCACTGGGCAACCACTCCAACCTATGGCATGCCACTCCACTGTATTACACACTACTGCACTCTATGACACACCACTCTAATCTACACTCTTCCACTCTTTCCACTCTACTCTACACCACTACTCTATGCACTCCACTGTATGGTATTCCACTCTACACCCCTACACTCTATTCCAATCTTCTCCACACCACCCACTGCATACCACTCTGCTGGACACCACTCCACTCTACCCTATTCCACTCTACAACTCTACAACCCACCACTGTACGCTGCTCCACTGTAGCATATGACACACAACTCCACTCTATGCCATTCCAGTGTATGCTATTCCACTCTGTGCTTTATGCTGTTCCAGTCTACGACACTCCACTCTATTCTATTCCATTGTACACCACTCTACTCTACGCCACCCCACTGTACTTCATTCCACTCTATGCCACTCCACTCTTCGGTAGACTACTGTGTCCCAATCCACTCTGTACCACTCCACTCTGTTATTCCACTGTATGTCACTCCAAGGTACACCACTTCACTCTACACTGTTCCACTCTAAGCCACTATAGTCTATTATATTGGACTATAGGGCTCTTCACTCTACTTTACAACATGCTACTCCACTCTATGTCACTCTTGTCTATGCCACTGCACTGTACACTATTAGATTGTATGTCACTCCACTCTAAACTACTCAACTCCATGCTACTCCACTTTACAGCATTGCACTGTATGCCACTCCACTCCATTATACTCCAATCAACTCTACAATACTCTACTGTATGCCACTCCATTCTACACCACTCAACTTTACAACCACTCCACTGTATGCTATTCCACTGCACGCCACTCCAATCTACCCAACTCCGCTCAACACCACTCCAATCTACTTCTCTCTACAATATTCTTCTTCACTCAATGGCACTCAACACCACTCTACCACACAATACTCTACTCTATAGCACTCTTCTGTACAACAGTGCACTCCAGTATAGGGAAGAATACGTCCCTCTACCTTACATTATGCCACTTTGCGATGCTCTACGCCACTCTACAACACTCTATGCAGCTCCCTCTATGCTGCTCCACCCCACTTTACTGCACTCTACTCTACTCTATGACACTACTCCACTCTACCCCTCTACCCCACTTCACACCACTCAACTGTATACTTCGCTATGCTACTCAACTCTATGACACTTTATGCCACTCCACTCTACCACACTATACTGCAATGTATTGTACTGACTGCCACTCCACTCTACAGCTCTGTTATCCACTCTGTGGCACTCCACTCTAATCCACTCTATGATTGTTTCTGACACTTTACAACATGCCAGTCAACATCGGTCCACTCTACTGTATGACACACCACTCCACAATATGAAACTTTTGACACCTTACTCCACTGTATGCTACTCCAGTCTACTTTAATACACTCCATGCCAGTCTTCTCTACAACATAATAATCCACTTTATGACACTGTATTTTCACTTTATGTTATGCCACTCTACTTGACTCAACTCCACTCTACTCCACTATAAGATACTTTACCCCACTCTATGCACTGTATGACACTTCTACTCGGCTCCACTTTATGACACTCTACTCCGCTCTATATAACTCCACTCTACAAGGCTTTACGTCATTCTATTACAATCTAGCCTCTACACTCAACTGTACAAACCTGTACTCCACGCTACACCCCTACACTCCACTGTACAATACTCTACTCCACTCTATGAGACTTTATAACACTCTATGCCACAACACTCCACTATACTATACAACAGGCCACCACAATTTATGACAGCTTATTCAAGTCTACACTACACCACTCCACTTTACTGCACTCTACATCATTCCACACTATGACACCCCCTACGCTATGACACTTTACTCCAATTTACACTACACCACTCCAAGCTACTCCACTCCACTCTACTTCACTCTACAACCCTACATTGTATGACACTCTCCTCAACCCTACTGTACAACACTCCACTCTGTGACACTGGATGATTTGAAACAGATTTTTATTAAAAAAGCAATGAAATGCATTGAAAAAAAGGCTAAACCTCAGTTGTAGTTGGGAATTTGTTTTCATTCTTTTGATAGAAATCAAACTTAAACTACACCCATATTAGAAATTCTAAAGTTATGATTATACCTTCATAGGCTTATTTACAAGGAAATTGTGCTGCCATTGCATAATTTTTTGGACGCATTTGTGGCGTATACTCTGCTCCATGTTGCCCCATATTTACAAAACAATGCATTATGCCCAATGATTCTGTTTTTGATGGCCTGCGTTAAAAAAAATAACTGCTCTGGAATGGGCTGTGATACGCAGTTTGAAATGTATGCTGGGTAGGCGTTCCCTTTGAAAAACCTACCTAGAGCAGAAGCAGTGATATTTACAAGTTTTTCAATATATGACACAACTTTGAGAAGTGTCACACTAAACCTGGAATGTGTCAAAATTCCTATGCCTCTTCAACCCAGGCGTGGGAACTGACATAGTGGCTTTGTAACAGGAACCTGACCATCTGAAGTCACTTTACACTCTGGGATGTCTGTATTTCACATGATCTCTACTAGTAGTGGGCCTACACGTGACAATCACGTTGTAGGACCCCTTGTCTAACCTGGGACCATGGCACCTATGATGTCATCATCCACTGCAACAAGGCTATGTGACGTTGTGTATTCCCTCTAAGGGACAGACCAGGATAGTCACTTCTCCATGGAGGAATGGGTCATCAAGTCCAGACCAGCATCATGCAAAGGACAGCAGGTAAGTACACACATAAGGTAGGTAATACATGTATTGCCACTTAACATTATAACATATACTTACATTCACTCACATTACACTGACTCTCGCTATGTCACACACAGTCACTTCTCTACATACACGTAAGTGCCCACTGTAATGTGACACATAGACATGCTGCATGTATTACATCCAGGACTAATCAAAGAGTATACAAGGTGCTATCTCACCATTTTACAATCTTTTACATTGTTACTCACACAATAGGCTACTTGCATCAGTCAGAACTAATGTATCGCCTCTGATTTTTGATGCATTGCTGAAGTTGCGTTTGTTATAAGGCTATCTTCAGCAATGCACCACTTTTGGGGTTAATGCATTGAGCCAGAGTTCCCACTGATGTATCAGTACTTCTGAAGCATTCTTGAGTTCTTATGCCATGGTGCCTTGTACAGTAAATACAACGCATCTATGGCGTCATAACCTGTATTGATGTAGTGCAATACATTTTTACGCATCACTGCTGCAGTGCAGTGATGCGTCAATCCTTGTAAATGAGGCTCTGAATGTATAATTTACACACCACCTTTAAAATATTATAACTTCTGCACCTCCAAAGTGTAGTGAACTCGCTAGCCGTACTACACCAACGATAACTCACACCTTCTCAATGCACTACTTATACCTTTCAAACTACATTATGCCGTCTGAAATCATGGCATTCATAACAACACTTATGACATAGGAAATCACGCCATTTGTGAGAACACAGTGTATGGTAAAGGGGTTGGTAATTCATGCCCTAAAGTAACTTAACTCATGCCCTCACCATACACTACTAATTACCTTGCATATTACAACCATTCATGACATGTTCCAATAACAATTCCTAACTAGTACATTACTTAAACTTTTGTTTTTTAAATATATACTAACGATATATGTGTATGTGTGTGTGTGTGTGTGTGCGCACATGTACATACATATATGAAAGACGTGACTCAACCAGATGGACTCACCGAAGAATAAAAACATATTTTTACTACATTTCAGCTTCTGCCTTTCTCAGGTAAGAAAAGACTGTTTGCTCTGCAGCTGCACAGCTGCCACTGCTTGATGTTCAAAAAGCATTATGGCGGTCATTCTGACCGCGGCGGGCTGCCGTCGCCGCCGGCCATGCGGTTACCGCCGAATGGCTGCTCCGCGGTCATGAGACCACGGCGGCCATTCTGGCTTTCCCGCTGGGCCGGCGGGCGACCGCCAAAAGGCCGCCCGCCGGCCCAGCGGGAAAGCCACTGCAACGAGGAAGCTGGCTCCGAATGGAGCCGGCGGAGTTGCAGGGGTGCGACGGGTGCAGTGGCACCCGTCGCGATTTTCACTGTCTGCAAAGCAGACAGTGAAAATCTGTATGGGGCCCTGTTAGGGGGCCCCTGCACTGCCCATGCCAGTGGCATGGGCAGTGCAGGGGCCCCCAGGGGCCCCTCGACACCCGTTCCCGCCATCCTGGTTCTGGCGGTGAAAACCGCCAGAAACAGGCTGGCGGGAAGGGGGTCGGAATCCCCAGCGCCGCCATGGAGGATTCCCTGGGCCAGGGGAAAACCGGCGGGAAACCGCCGGTTCCCCTTTTCTGACCGCGGCTTTACCGCCGCGGTCAGAATAGCCCTGGAAGCACCGCCAGCCTGTTGGCGGTGCTTCCGCTGCCCTCCGCCCTGGCGGTCAGAGACTGCCAGGGTTGGAATGAGGGCCTATATTATGAGTGAAGATTATGTTTGGAATTTGGAATCAGTGCAGTCCTGAGATCTCTTGAGGAATGCAGTTATCAGGTAATTTTGTCAGTGATGTTCAGTCCATCTGGATACAGTGATCTCAAATGGTACATTAAGAAGCTTTCTCGAGTCCAGTAGAACTTTGTTTAAGAAATGCTCCACAGGGAAACTCTTCAAAGCTCATAGCAAATGATCCTCAAGGTTCAAATTATTGCCTAAAGGCTGGTCAAGTTTCTTATTAATAATTGCTGATTTGTGATTCCTGAAGCATGTACCGAGGTCATTCACTGCTTGGCTTCCGTATTGTTTTTTTTACAGTGTTAGCACTAAGACGCATAATAAAGCATGTTGATGCGGTATTATGCCATAGATTCTTTTTGTAACAGAACTTTTAAAAGGTTTTACATATGAAACAACTTTTACAGTCACAGCAATGCAACCCTGCATTTTTTACAGCTTGCTTGAGTTCAGCCAGCTCTCAAAATAAGAGCTTGTAAATTGCGAGCTCTGCAATAAGCAGTAACTGCAGTTTTAAAAAAAATAAACATTTAGTAATTGTTCATGTATATATATATATATATATATATATATATATATATATATATATATACGTATATACAAAAAACAATTAAAGGATAGAGGGACGTTTAAACATACCATTTTAAACTAACAAAGCCACTGAAATTCAACAGTTATAGTTATCTTAACACACTGTAACTCAGGCCCCTAAAGTATTTATTAAATTGCACCCCCACCATGCACAATCCTGTCATCAATTATGTCATTTCAGATGTTACAGTCATGTTATCAATTATGTCATAAAACATATCACGTGTGATGTAAAATGGGAGGTAATTAGCAGTGCATGGCAAGGGCATGACTTAAAGCTGATTCATCAGATTAACAGATCCATCACAAATGTGCATTAAATTTAAAAGAAACTATGGCGGTCATTAGGAACATGGCGGTAAAGACCGCTGACCGCCGTGGTGGCGGTGAACAGAATCCTGCCGGCGGCGGCGATTGGAAACCCGCCATATAATGAACAAAAGACCCGCCACCGCCAAACATTCCCACTCCCCGACAGGACCCTGTCGGCGGGAATCACTGCCCACCCCACCCCGGCACCGCCAAGCACACCCACATCAAGGCCTCCAAATAAAGATGCACAAATCACCTCGGCGGACAGTGGAGGCCGGACGACCATTGGCGGCTGCGACCGCCACTGGCGGCAAGTGGGCCCAACAGCAACCACTGCACACATTGGCTAGGCTTAGCACCCACACACCTGACATAAATCCAGAACACCATAAAACAGTTTCTGTGTGGCCTGTGTTTGGGCTGCACGCAGTTCCACCCTGGTGTTTGTTTAAATGATTTATGTGTATGGGGCTATTGTATGCAGTGGCTTCCGGTCGGGTTTGTCCCTCTTGGTGTGGGGTTTCTGACTAGTGCTGCTGGGAATGGGTGGTGGGGTCTTTGCGTGGTGGGTGTAGTGGGTGGGTATGTAAGTTTGCCCTTTCCTCCCTTGTGTCGTAGGTTGCGGTACTTACCTTCGTCGTCTTCATCAGCGGTCTCGGTCGTGTAGATATATGGCAAGGAGCAAGGCAGGCATGACCTACAGCTCTCTGTCCATGGTGGCCGCTGCACATTTTGTGGTACTCCGGTGAGTGTTTCCTTCTATTTGTTTAATTTCAGCCTGGCTTTGTGTGGCGGTGGTTCCCGCCCTGGAACTGGCGGCAGAATGGTGTCCATAATTTGATGGGCGGGTTGGGCCTTTCCGACGGCCTGTGGGCGGACTCTGCCGTCGTCAGCGGGACTACTTTCCTGGCGGTGGGTGGTGCGCGGGATACAAGAGTTTCGTTTGGTTCATTATTTGGCGGTCCAGACTGCTCCTCTGTTGGCAGTTTCTGCTGCCACTGCTGGCGGTGCGGATCAGACCGCCATGTTCATAAGGAGGGCCTACGTTTTTTGGCCAGAGAGAGTCCCCTCTGGGACCCTTTTAACAGGCCTAAAACAGAGTATCCCTACCCTGCCCCTTTGTTTCTTTTTTACCCTTTGACAGGACTCCCCACTCTCTCTCATGCCTCTGCCAACATCTTTATGGACTTCATTGAAGACTCGCCTGTATCCCAGTGATACAGTACCATATTGATTGTAGATTATTTCATAAAGTGTGGTCATCTCATCAAAATATCCAAATTGCCACCAGTCCCAGAATAGGCACAGCATTTGTTTGACCCAGAAAGTATGATTCAATGACTTCTTAAAGTGATAATTAAAGGTAGCAGATCAGAGTTCATAGCCACATTTTCAAATGTATTGTTGCTATCATTGGGAACTGTGAACCTCAAGTCCACCAGTTACCACCCTCAGACTGATGGCTAAACAGAAAGACCTATCCAATCATTGCAACAGTACTTAAGATATTTCGCCTTGGAACATTCAGAAGAATGGTCTTCAGCAGTTCCTTTAGCTGAGTTAGTCTATAACAATGCTCGTCATAGCACCTTGAGGTACTCTCACTTCCAGCATCCGTGTGCTCCATCCAGGGTTATATCCCCTTCTTTAACCATTGCAAAGGTACTTTGAGCTACAGCAGTACTTCAACAGCTCCATTAGATCCTTAAGTCTGCTGATCGCCATTAAAGATCTGCTCCTAATTATAACATAGACGATAAAGTTTGACTTTCTACTACGTTGCTCTCCATTCACAGGTCCCATCCAAACGTGTTCACCCTGATTTGTAGGTCCTTTTGAAGATGAGCAGTAGGTAGGAACTTATGCCCTATGTCTTCCCCTACTGAATAATTGGAAGACCCATTTTGAAGTATATGTATAGGGTGTGGCAAGACTGCAGTGTCAGGGCCATCTAAAGTCCCTCCTCCACTGGTTCATGTAGACGAGTCACAAGAGTATGAGGTTGAGGTAAATCTAGACTTTAGAAATTAATCAAGGAAGTCTTTGGAATCTGGTGCAATGGAAGGGGCATGATGCTTCAGAGAGATAATGGGAACCATCAGCTTTTCTACATGCCCTCAGATAAATTACCATACATCCTTACAAGCCAAGCAAAAACCAAGGACGGATTTTCCTGTGACGGGCTTCTCTATACTGTGGTGCATATTTCTCTTGCCTTCCATTGCCCTTACACCACTCATTCCCTGCTCTGGACTGATGGGGGAGGTTAGATTATATCTCTGCCTCTTGGTAAGTCCTAAAGAGGTGATTGGTTGATTATTGCTTGAGTCCAGAGCCTGGCTATCCCTCCCTGGAACAAGCATATGCCTAACACAGTGTTAAAGAGTTGTGGAGGAGCATGTTGCTGTCTCGCAGGGACAAGGATCAGATCAGACCATGAACCATGTGGGTCTATTCACAAACTGCATTTTGTACTATGTTTAGTAGTTCTACAATAATACTACTGATGTACTTCAAAATGCTATTCACCTATACACCTAAGTGCAAAGGTTCACCCAATGACTCTTCTAACTTTTACTGTTGTGCGATTGACACCTGACTGCAGAGTCTCAAAACATGTAAGTATACGTTTTTGGTGGAACAGAAGAGAGTGGCTGGAAAAAAGACAATGCCTTCTACTACAGGGGTAAAGGGAAGGTTTTTGAGAAGGAGGATAGAGGGGTTGAGAAAGGGTTTTGGAGGGATGTGCACCCACCCACAAAAAAACTTAAGCCCATTCCTATTTGCAAACTGCACTGCTAATGTTACTTCACCCACAAATGGACCCAAAACAGTAGTAAATGTACTCCAGCTCAGAGTTGCAGTAAGTGCATCACCACACATGGCCAACCGTGTACCAATGGTAACTGCAACACCCTCTCATAGAAAATAATGGAAGTAGGGACTTAAAAAAACTCCTATGAAATAATGTTAAATTAAATTAAACTATTTAAATAGTTTAAAATATTAATATATTTATTTCAATGTTAAAAATGTCCAATAATGAAACGTTTTAAATTTTGATTGTAATATGTTTAATAACCTTTTTTTTATTTAAAACTTATTATAACATTATTTTTATTTTAAAAAAGGAATTACTTTAAATTAATTTAATGCTTTATTTGTCATAAATATTAACACATAATAAAAATAACAAAAATATTTTTTCTTTCATTTTCTTTCTTTAGGTGGGTTTTTTTAAGTTTAAACCCCAGAAAATTAATTGAATTGAATTTAATATGTTTAACTTATTTACATTTTAAATTTAAATTAAGATATTAATACTGGTATTTTTTTAAATTTTAATCTGAATTTAAATTAAATATATAAAATCAATTTACATTATTATTTAGCATAATAATATTTGTAATTATTGAATTCCACTTTAGTGAACTTTGTTACTTTCCCCTAAACTTTACCGCAGGGTGATCTCTGGCACTTAGTTGAGTAAGATTTTACTCTGATATTGTGGACAAGAAAAACCTCAAATCACGTACAAAGGAGGGGACCATAGACATAAATGTGTGTTGAAATTATTACGACCCTTTTAATGTTATAAAATCTGCTTTGAAGAAATGGGACATACCGTATCAGGGCCAGACTTGCCACAGCTGACATGAGGTATTTCCCCGGGAGACTGGAAGGATGGGAGCCGGTTTTGTTACCGGGTTGGTTTTGCAGCGGTGCTGCAATATCAGCCTACAGTAACAAAAGGAGTAGTGCTTCACACTTGGAGCCCCTACGGGTGGCTGGTTTGACAATGGCGGGTCCCGAGTGAAGTTAGACGCAGTCTAGTCTTTCACCGAGGGATTTGTGGGCTTAACAAGGGGATGACAGGATTGGGGGAAGTGGGTGGGAGGAGTAAAGGGGTGGGGGGATGGGGCACATAAGGGGTCAGAAGGAGAAGTGATGCCCTTTCCGACTACTGGAGAGACCTTGGGTGGCAGCAGAGCTCTGTTGAGCGGCTCTGCAGTCTATGCGCCTGTGATTGCTTGCAAGTGGAAGTTGTGTGTGCGCCGTGCACGGCACCGCGAGCCGCACAAGTACGTGGTGCGCAGTGACTGGTAGAGTTGCGGCAGCCCAGTGGGTGCACCGCCGTATCCATGTACCAATTTATCAAATTCTTGGGGGGCCCACAGGATGCCCTGAGTGTGCTCTGGGCCTAGCATTCAGCCAGTACAGTGGGGCCCCCGAAAAGGGGGGACATGGCTCAAAGAGATCCAGGGGAGGCTGTGAGGGTGGCCCAGCGTGTGCTTGGAGAGGCAGGGCACGTCAACCTCCTCAGGCCTGGAGTGCTTGACCAGGCCTGGGTAGGGATGGAGAGCCAATCTAGGGCAGCATCTCGGGGATGTCAGCAGCTGCGGCTGCATGTTTCCCCAAAGGGCAAAGGGCAGGGTAAGGGCAGTTTTGTAAGGATCAGAAGCTCATCACTCCAGCAAAGACCTGGTAAGACAGCTGAATGAAGTAAGAGCCTCCCTGCCACTGCAAAAGTGGCACAGGATTTACACTGGGTGGGATCTTTGTCCCATCCAGACACAGAGCCACAAAGGGAACAGATGGGGGGGCAGACCTCATTTCCCAGTAGAAGGGATGGCATGGAGGGAGGGGGGGAGGTCAGGATTGAGGGCCCCCTTGACTTGCCAGTCCGGCTGATGGGGAGGTCAGGGGCAGAAGCGCTGTGCCGCACTGTGGGGGACAAAAGGAAACAAGCAAGTGAGGGCGACATGGGGCACAAGAGTGGACGGAGGTACGCAGGCGGGGCCCGCAACCCGGGGTTGCCAGCTGGGGGGGGCAAGCTCAGGGCCAGCAGGTTATGGACAGGACCCCATGGGCGGTGGGGAGAAAGGGGTATCCAAATGGCAGGAAGCAGAGCTGGAACTAAGATCAAGGAGCAGTGTAGGGCAGTGGAGGAAATGGAAGCCCTCTGGGAGCAATTGTGCAGGGACAGGGAAAAAGGAGGGGATCAGGCACGGCCAGTGAATAAGGTTAAAGGGGTCTCGCCAGTGTGGGTCCAGTGATGAGGCTGACAGTTTCAGGCCAAGTGGGCAGTGGTTGTGGGTCACTAGCACGGTCCCTGAGAAAGGTTACCAGCTTGGGGCGGACGCATGGCGCAAGGTCGGTCCCGGAACAGAGGCATGTGGCTGGAGTGGTCGTGTGGATGGAACCACGAAGCCAACAGGTGAGGCTGGCAGTAGACAGAGTTTAGGGGCAGAGACTATAATGACTCTAGGGCACTGGTCCGAAGAACTAAGAGGGGTCCTCAGGAGCCTTTCCTATGTCACAAGAACTTCCACACAGCACTAGGATGCAAAGGCATCCTGCCCTAAATGGGGCACAGCTTGAGTCAAATCCACAAAAGAAGTCTGTAGACTGCCAAATGGGGGTGGATTGGGGTGAGGATGTGTTGGAATTGGACGTTGACAATGAGTATGAGGAGGATTAATAGGAGGATGGCAAGGTACGTGAGGAGGTGCAGGCTACTCCAAGAGCAGTGGGTGGAAAAGGGGGTGCTAAGGTAATGGG
This sequence comes from Pleurodeles waltl, assembly GCF_031143425.1. NCBI lineage: Eukaryota > Metazoa > Chordata > Amphibia > Caudata > Salamandridae > Pleurodeles > Pleurodeles waltl. Next base: position 790,158,935 of record NC_090439.1, on the reverse strand, counting down.
CGATGGAGTTGGTGTTTGCAGGAGTCAGGAGCAGATGATAGTGATAAGCCCAGCAGGATTTACCAGACCCGAGCAGGCAAAGGCGGGCAGCAGAAGGTCATTGGCAAGGCCATAGATAAGAAACATTGGTGGACTGTGTGGAACCCACAGCTGGCGAGCGCTGGGGACAAGCCATACAAATCAGCGAGAGTGGGGGATGATGTAGTGGACGAGGCAAGAGCGTTGTCTATTGATGTGAGTAACAGCTCGGTGGGTGGTGATGCGGGGGATCCAGACGGATTCTCCTAAGGCAAGCGGTGGGGAAGCGAAAGGCAGAGGAAGCGAAAGACAGGAGTGGACACAAACCGAGGTTGACATATATGGGGTTCGCGATGCCGTTGGGCTCTCATCTATCAGAGAAGACCAAGGGCAGAATATGGAAACACAAGTATGTAGATGTCTTCTAGTTGTCTCAGAGAGACATACAGGCTAAAGAGGGGTCTAAGGGAAAGGAATGAGAATTGGCACAGTGGTTGCATGTCCCCATTACAATGGGGAACTGGACAAAGCATTTTTAATTTACGCCAGTGTGTCCTGCAGTAAATATCCAGACAGGGCAATAGCACTTTGCTTGGCTAAGCTATGACGAGGAATTCAGGGCCAGAGTTTACCTGAACCCAGAGAAGCCCTGGGATGAAGTGGATGCAGAGTTATGGATATACTGGATGTCTTCTATGCAGTCCACAGCATTGACTCACACAGATAGTGGGCTGCTCATTACATGTATGTCTTTTCAGCCACGTCCTGCCCAACAAAGGGTGGGTACAGGGGTCACAAACCTTCTTCCAAGAAATAACTCATTGGCATGCTGGAACTTCAACAAGGGTTTCTGCAACAGGAACCCTTGCAGGTTTAAACATGAATGTTCCAGATGTGGGGGACTACATGTGATCACTCAATGTTTCACACTGGCCAGCCTGTCTGAGCAGTGGAGGGAAGGCAAGGGCACCTGAGAAAACTGAGGGCCTAGTGAAATGTTGACATTCTTGGGCATCGACCTGGATACGGTGAATATGGTGGCGGGGTTACCGGAGAGGAAAGCAAAAGAGATGCAGCTTTTTCTGCAAGAGGTAATGGGTGAGAGATGCTTGGAACTCCGAACAGTTCAGAAACTGTTGGGTCTGCTGAATTTTCCATGCAGAGTTGTCGGGGCAGATCTTTTGTAGACATCTGGGCATGGCCATGTCTGGAGCTACCCTACCCCATCATAGAGTGTGAGTGACTGTGGTGGTAAGGGCTGATTTGGTCTTATGGCACTCTTTCTTGGAATACTTCAACTGTGTGTCCATGTGGTTCAGGAAGACAGACAGGTGTGGTAAGTGCACATTTTTTTGGATGCTGCTGGTGCGCATGGATTTGAACCTTTTTGGGGCGGGAGGTAGTGTGCAGAGTGTTGGTCACAGTACTTGGTTCAAAGGGGCGAAGCAGAGGCTTTTTGGAATTTTTTCCCTTGCTGGAGGCCATGGCTGTGTGGGAAGGTGAGTTAGCAAACAGAACAGTGTAGTTTCATGCGGATAACATAGCTTTTGTGGGGCTGGTGAATTAGCAGAGGGTAAGAGATGTGAGGGTGTTGAGGTTGCTGCACCATTTCATTTTGATGTGCTTGAGACACAACATTGTTTTTACAGCCAAACATGTGCCTGGAGTGATCAAAACGATTGCTGATTCATTGTCTCATTCACAGTGGCATCGATTTAGCTGCCTGGCACCGGGAGAGGAGTGCAAGAAGATCTCATCTCACAAAAAAACGCTATCAGCTGGCATGGAGGGATTTCCAGGCATTTTTCGGGAAGGAGGTCGAACCCGCGAGGCAGGAACAGTGTGACAGGGAAGGATAGGTGGTACGTTTTGTTCTGTCGCTTATGGACAAGGGGTTGTCGTATACCACGATTGCAGGAAAACTGACAGGATTGTCATTTTATGGGAAGCTGTTTTGGGGATTTGACCGGGCAGGCAGTGAACTGTTGACAAGGATGGTCAAAGGATGGTCAAGGGAGAGAGTGGCCAAGGAGAGAGAGAGTGAAGTGATCACGTTTCAGCTATTGGGGGAGATTCTGGCTGTTTTGCATGGGTGTTGCTGAGATGGTTTTGAATTAGCACTTTTTCATTTGTGTATGATATGGATGTTTTTAGGGCATTCAGGGTGTCTCAACTGCTGGGAGTGGGCCAAGGTGAAGGAATATGACAGGATGACATACGTCCTGAGTCAGGGAGACTGGGTTTTTGGGTAGAAAAAATCAAAAACGTACCAGGCCGAGAGGGGAAGGTGGATCTGACTGCTGGGATGAGTCCCAGCCAAAGAGTGGCAGAAGATTTAGGGGGTCATCCTGACCCTGGCGGTAAATACCGCCAGGGCGGAGGTTGGTGGTAGCACCGCCAACAGGCTGGCGGTGCTCCGCCGGGCATTCTGACCGCGGCGGTACAGCCGCGGCCAGAAGCGGAAAGCCGGCGGTGTACCGCCGACTTTCCGCTGCCCATGGGAATCCGCCATGGCGGCGCAGCTTGCTGCGCCGCCATGGGGATTCTGACACCCATACCGCCATCCTGTTCCTGGCGGTTCGCCCGCCAGGAACAGGATGGCGGTATGGGGTGTCGTGGGGCCCCTGGGGCCCCCTGCAGTGCCCATGCCAATGGCATGGGCACTGCAGGGGCCCCCGTAAGAGGGCCCCACAAAGAATTTCAGTGTCTGCTTTGCAGACACTGAAATTCGCGACGGGTGCAACTGCACCCGTCGCATCTTCCCACTCCGCCGGCTCCATTCTGAGCCGGCTTCCTCGTGGGAAGGGTGTTTCCCACTGGGCTGGCGGGCGGACTTTCGGCGGTCGCCCGCCAGCCCAGTGGGAAACCCAGAATGACCGCCACGGTCTTTTGACCGCGGTACGGTCTTCTGGCAGTTCCTGCTTGGCGGGCGGCGAAGCTTAGAATCAGGGCCTTAGTGTGGCCGGGAAAGAGGCAGGAGGCAATCTTTTGACATTCCGAGGGGGTCAAGGTGACAGCTTTTCAACTGTTATTAGTTTTATGTACGGCCGTAGGACAACTTGGGTGGGACCTTGACAAATTTGGGACACACTCCTTTAGAATAGGGGCAGCGATGTCAGCTGCGCATTTGGCATAGTGGATGCCACGAATTTGGGCCATTGGGAGATGTAAGTCTAAACACTATGAGCGGTATGTACACAAGTGATTGGGGGGCATGAATTGGAGGGGTTAGGTGATCACAAAGGGTGGGTGAGTGTGAGTTTTGGTGTTCATCTGACGACAGATGGCTAACATCTTTTTATTCACAGGGATGTGTGGGAGGCCCATAGAATCATAGAGCAGTCACTTGGATAGTGGGGCATTCGTTCATCCTCTGGGTGGCCAAATTTGCGGAAAGGCAGAACTATGGATGGACTCTTGGACTGCCAAACAGCAGACTCAGGGTGCTCTGGTGGGGGAAAGGTGGGATGCCTTGGGGGGGAGTCTGCTGCTGTACCTGGCCACCATGGTGCCAAATGGGGTTGCCCGGAATTTGGGGGAGAATGACTTGGTGCAATTGTCTGATTTGACACTACTGCAACACATGCACAGGGACTTGGACATTTTGAAACACAATCTGGCTGGGACAAGCTTGGCATGGACAGAATTTGTGCTGCGTAGGAAAGGAAGGTGTGCTGGGGGACTGGGCATATAAGAGGCCAGAAAGGGAAGTGACGCCCCTTCTGACTCCTCGATGGACCTTGGGTGGCTGCAAAGCTCTATTGAAATGCACCTTGCTGGAGGTGCGGGGATGGAGGTGTTAACGTGTCCCTTTATGTTAATTTGTTACACATTAGGACTCGTTTTAGGCCAATGAATCTTGTGACCCAGTGGAGAGACACCTTAGGATGAGATAGCTAATCAATATATCAAGCAATATATCAATGATGTCATCAATATTTATCACAACAATGCACTTTACTTTGGTTGAAGTCATTAATCAGATAAACAACGCAACCATGACCTTTCAGTCATGAATAACCACACCTTTTAGTAGAATTTTGTGTACTTTCTTCCCTATTGGTTACAATCTACCAGCAAAAGGGTTAATCTCAATACCAAGAAGCATAATAACATAGTCACGATATGGCAGCTGTGATAAGATTTCATTAATGCAAGAATCACAAACATCAGAACATAGCACGGCGTAAACATAGATCAGAATGCAGTAGGTGTCATATGCGTGTTAGTTCAGCATAGTGTAATGTCAGTCGTTTGTCTATTTGCGTCATTCTTAAGTGAACTCCTGTCCTAGCCACTGTTTAGCATTAGCATGTTGGGCTTCATGCAAAACAATTTAGAACACCAATTTGGAAAACATCTAACTATGGTCTCTATTAAAACGAGCAGTTAGTACCTAGAAAGGAAAAGCAAACAGACAAATTACAATTGCATTGTCATAATTACCCTCCAAGGATTAGGTCAGCACACAGGATCAGTCTTTGTCTTCAGGACATCAGTCAAAACGCCATCAGTCTAATCTCGAATAAAGGGCATAAGGGACACTTCCCTCATAAGGAGGAGAAGTGAAAAAGGACAGTCTATGGGTGAGGATGGTTTTAATAAGTCTCAAAGTCACCAAACAAAGTGACAGAGTTTCTGGATAAAATCAATAGCATTCCCTACCTAGTTCTAACGACCTTCCTGTGACATGGGTTTTTATCCCCTTTTCGTAATACCTTCCCCCAAAATACTATTGGACATTTGCTATACCCCACTATCTTTAACCTATCAAATTAACATTAGGTAATTCAAATTGTCACCCCACATTTATTCATAACATTTTGATTGGTCTTCATAATTGACGTCTTCGGAGGTGGCACGTCCGGGGTTACTTCATACCTTGGCACGTCTTCTCGGGTCAACAGTTCCATTGTCCATTGGTTAAAACATCCTTGTACATTACATTAATCTACATTTGTTTCAATTTTGTATACAAAAACTTAAACTAAGGCACCAAATATGCGGATGAGAACGGAATTACAAAGACACATTCATCTTCCAAGTTGAAGGAAAAGAACATTTGCAGGGTCATGGCCTTTTGCAAGTCAGTACACTGGAAAACAGAAAAATACTTTTAATATGAGAGCTTGGCAGCTAAAACCCACAGCTCACGCTAAGTTAAGGCCTATAAGATTTTTAATATAAATGCAATATCGTAAATGTTAATATAAACTTCATTAACCATAGCATGAACAATTTTATTTATCATTATTAGTTTGCGTATATATTAGTGGCCATACATCGTGGTCATAATTCAAGTGCACGTTTAAGTAAAATCGCTATTATTGTCGTTTTCTATGTAGCATCATTAAGCATTAATATAAGCAAGTAGTAGGAAGGGATACCTTTAATCACCATATTAAAAGTGACAGTTATCCCGCCCCCCGGAAATGATGTCGTTTCCGGTGGCTGGGACTTCCGGTGTCCCTGAAAGCCCTCCCCGGAAGTGACGTGGGTGCATGGGGGTGTCAAGTGGTATGTGACCTCATGGTGTCACGTGTTAGCCCCCCCCTTTTTTTTTTTTTTAAATGTTGCATATAAGGAGCTGGTTAGAACCGGCTGTCAAACCGTGAACCAGGGCTGAAACAGTTTGGCAAGGTGCAAGAGATACAATCCGATCGCAAGAAAAGCCGCCTCCTCAGGGGCCCTGAACACTATTGGTAGATAATACCGGACCCTAGCCCCTCTTGCGATGGATGAGAATGCACAACAGGGTGTCCCTGCCACCCAGGATACCGATGTTACCGGTTTTAAAGAGGAACTTTGCTATCGGCTTGAAAAGCTCAACCTAAAGGATGTGTCGACCCTGATATCCCCTATTAAGGGGGCCGACCGCGACAGCAATGCCTCGAAAGATGAATTAAGTGTTGCATCTAACTTCATAGACATTGAAGATGTTGAAGAATGTGTAGCACCACCAAATTCGCCCATCTATGAAGACATGGGCGTCCAGGAGGACCCCGAGTCAGAGGCCGTTATTGTACAGCCATCAGGTGTAAGCTCCGGCGATGTTTCTACCCCAATGGACCTCTGCGACTCCCAAGATTTCAGAGGAGCCTCTGAGTGTGATGCGAATATGGAGGTTGGTAATGACAGTGGTTTTTTTTTTGGTTTTTTTTTATGCTTGTATACTCTAATGTCATACTTTTAACTAATAATGTGTCTTATGCTTTCTGTTTGAACCCTAGAACGTAGCTGAAGAAAGAGAGCCTCTAGAAGGGTCAACTCCAAAGGTTAACGGCGTAAATTTTTACTGCTTATGCTGTTCCAGACAGTCTGAAAGTATTACAAGCCAGAACAAAGAGCCTCGTAAGAAATGTGTCTGCACCTACACTAGCCGCGATTTTGAAAAGGAAGCTCCGGTCGTACCCTGGGCCACCATATGGCCAGTTAAAGGTTTTGCAGCGGCCGTTGTGAACGCTTGTGTTAAACAGGATTATTATGATCTTTGTTACGGGCATAAAATTAATGAGCCTCAATAGGAGGCTCATGAATGTTTATACGATGCATACACAGCAAGAATAATTCGCCACATTTATAGCCGGATAGACCCTTACCGGGTATATAAGTTGTTAAGGGTTGTGTAAGGGCTGTCTGCTGTGAAGAAAGGTGTTCACAGTGATATGCTTAAGGTCTTGGCTGCGGCTGTCAATGAGATCCGATACGCTACTGAGCCCTGCTCAAAACTCGACCGTAGGCACGGGATGTGTCCCCACTTTGACATAAGTATGTTAGAACGGGTTATAGAAAGACGAATGTGTGACATTTATTATAAAAACAGAAGAATGATGTCTTTAGCCCCACGAAAGCTGTTTTAAAAAATAAAATAAATAAATAAATAAAAACAATTTAAAAAAGTAGACCATAAATGTGTTACTTAACGCTCCATACTTACTCACTTTTAGGCGGGGAATCCGGGTATCGAGATGCAAGATGTCTATGAGTTACACCCGGGCTACATCTGTATCGGGAGATTGATTTTTGTGCTGGTTAAAGAAAGAATAGCTGAAATACATCCTGTGACTCTGCGGTATCTGAACATTTCGGAACCTTCGACCTTGTTGCAATGTAGCAGTCATGTGTGTATCGCCAAGTGGTGTATCAATGGACGGCTAAACGCATCTGTTAAATGCCGGACCTCGGACAAAGATCACAATCGCGAGTGAAGACTTTCACCTGAGACGGGGATACACGCGGCTTTGGAGAACATGACTGAAGATTATCTCACAAATAAAGGTTCTGAATGGTCCTGGCTAGAACTGTATGAACTGTTGAATTCTGTCAGTATCCTGAGTGTTCAGAGTTATAGGCGTGGGGAGCGGGAAGTCATGTCTAGAGCTATTGAGAGTATAGCTATAAAAATATCAATGTTTGTGGCGCTTAGGGTTTGTAAAAGGACATGCTCTGAGTAACATGTGTAGTGGGTGTTGTACTATGTATACGATTGTAAAAAGACCACAGCGGTCCAGCGTTATGACATCTATAAGCTATGTAGCACAAAATGTCAAATACACGTTGGTTGTGTAGCCCAGCCGCACTTTTATGTTTTTCATGTTTAATAAAATGACCTTACACAAAACAGGCGTCTTTCATTTCGTGGTGTTGGTGGGAGACAGCATGACGGATGCGGATTTAAGGAAGCTTTATTACGATAAACAGGGGGTTGGAAGTTTCGGAGGCTCCGAAGCTCTATTTAGAAGGGCTCGAGCTGAAATTGAATCTGTAAAACGTGCCAGTGTGAAGACTTGGTTAGCTGGGGAAGAGGCTTATTCGCTGCACAAACCTGCCAGGAGACGCTTTAAGAGGAGGGCCACCGTTGTTAACGCCCAGCTCGATTATCAGTGGCAGGCCGACATAATCAGTCTTCAAGATCTAGCAAAACATAACGATGGCGCCATGTATATATTAACAGTCATAGATGTCTTGTCCAAGTACGCCTATGCAGAGGCATTAAACGATAAAAGTGGTACCAGCGTTACATCTGCTTTTAAAGACATCTTCGCTAGCGGGCGTGTGCCCCAGAAACTACAAACAGACACCGGAAAGAAATTTATAAACAAACATTTCCAAAAATTATTAGACCAGCACGCTGTTCAACATTTTGTAACGCACACAGAGGTAAAGGCTGCTGTTGTAGAGCGTTTTAACCGTACTTTAAAGTCGAAGATGTGGCGATATTTCACCGCCAACAACACCTACAGATACGTGGATGTTCTAAAGGCTTTTATAGATGTTTATAACGCCACCTACCACAGGACAATCAAAATGGCCCCTGTTAAGGTAACAAGGGATAATTTGTTAACGGTGTGGAGAACGGTGTACGGTGGGCGTCTCACGCCAAAGGTCAAGAAACTGAATTTAAAAGAAGGGGATCAAGTCAGGGTTTCAAAGTTGAAGGGTGTCTTCACCAAAGGCTACCAACAGACATTCAGCGATGAGATATTCATAGTGAAAAGTGTGCAGCTTATAGAAGGGATATATATTTACAGGTTAAAAGACTACGCTGGGGAAGAGGTAATGGGTGTCTTTTACACCGAAGAGTTGCAAAAGGTGCCCTACGATCCGAACAGGGTGTACAGGGTTGAAAAGGTTCTGAAAAGGAAAGGGAGCGGTGCCCGGAGACAGGCGTTGGTCAAATGGCGTGGGTGGCCCGAGAAATTTAACAGTTGGGTCCTGGCCAGCTCATTGCACGGTGTGTGAGGTCAAGCTGTAAGCGCCATGATGGAGAACTCCCCTTTTTATATCACGCTGCCATCCAATGCTTCGAAGGACATGTTCCCAGACAATCAGATTTCGAGTTATACGGTGAAACTTGCAAAGCCAGTGGATTTGAAAGGCCCGTGGGAGGTGGCACTAACGGAAATACAGTACCCTAGAACTTGGAATACCTTTACAAAGGCCGATGTTAAATTTCATATAAAGCGCCCTCAGGATGCCCTGACCTATCACCTGTCTTTCCCACACGGCTATTACCCTACCGTAGCGACGGTAGTCGAGGCCATCAACAAATCTATAGGCAGCATCGAGACGTATGCGAATATATATCTGGTATTGGATTACGTTAGAAGAAAAGTGTTTCTTAAAGCCCCAGAGCTCAGTACTGTGTTTAAATGTAGTGGTAAATTACAACGGGTTTTAGGGACCGTACAACAGCAGCAAAGGCAGGTGGATCCAGACCCTACATGTCCCGATATTAACGGAGGATTTTATACACTCTACGTTTATAGCGATATTGTAGAGCCGCAGAGGGTCGGGGACAGTTATTCACCTTTGTTGAGGTGGGTCCCTGTGCAGGGCGAAAATAACACGATGGTTAATATACAACATCACAAACTCGGCTATGTTGCAATTTCTAAAAACCATTTTGACACTATAACCATCATGGTGTACAACGATCAGTCGGAGCCGGTTGCCTTTAAATACGGGAAAGTTATTGTCAAGCTTCATTTAAGGCCACGGCGCGAAGGTGACTATTAGACAGCTGCAATGGTCATCATGAAAACCTACGGGGATCCCTCTATGTACAGGGACTATTATAGAGTTCAGGCGGGGTATGGAGGCCCCCAGCCCTACTTTCAAGGGGCTCCGGTTATGTATGGGGCGGGATTGGGTGGTTTCTTCCGGAGCATGTTTAGGAGAGCCATGCCCTTTTTGAGAAGAGGGTTCGAAATTGCAAAACCTCATGTTAAAGCGGCTGCTACAAACATCGCACAGGAAGTCGTGGGTAGTGTAACGTCTGCGGTAGCCGAACGCATGAATAGACAGCCCCAAGAAGGAGCGGGGTTGCTGTATAAAGCGCATGGTGGTGTTAAAAGGAAGCGCAGGGCTTCGAGGCGTAGGGGTCCACCAAAGCCCTATAAGAAGCACCGGACTACTTCAAAAGGCCCTCACAAAAGAAGAGCCGTAAGACGGAAGAGATCGACCAGGAAGAAGAGAACTCGTTCTAGTGCGAATATTTTTTAAAACATCGATCATGGCCTTCGTACACTGTGCATCGGGTGAATGCGCCAAATCTGAGTTAGATCTGTTTTCTCTCAAACCCACACAGACCAGCATTGAAAACAGTTTTTTCATGGAAGTGTCGCCGATGGCCGCTCTGACACCCCTTGCACCGATAGAGTTTTATGTGTCGGGGTCCACGGATATGTACCTTGATCTCAACAACACTCTCCTGCACCTCGTCTGTAAAATAACCAAAGCGAATGGTGACAACATCGAGGATGATGCTAGAATGGCCCCGATAGCCTACCCCATCGCAACAATGTTTAATCAAGTGGACATTAACCTAGGCGATCGCCTCGTCACACAGAGTGATAACATGTATGCCTACAGGGCCTACATAGAGAGTATTCTAAATTATAGTCGCTATGCGCTGGACACACATCTTTCAGCGGGGCTCTTCTACCGAGATACCGAAGCGCATTTGGAGAACACGGCTTTGGACGAGGACAATGAGGGATTTAAAAAAAGAGCCCGCTTCGTCGCCGGCAGTAGGCATTTTGACCTCCTGGGGCGCGTACATTCAGACGTTTTCTTCCAAGACAAACTGTTAGTCAATGGTATCGATCTTAAGATCAAACTCAATCGTAACAAAGACGCTTTCTGTCTCATCAGCGGTGATGCAGAGCAGTATAAACTGGTTATATTGTCAGCGAGCCTGTTTGTAAAGAGAGTGAAAGTGTCCCCAAGTGTCAGACTGGCCCATGCTGAAGCTTTACAATTATCGAACGCCAAGTATGCCATTGAAAGAGTTTCTCTGAAGATATTCAGCATCCCCGCCGGAACCCGATTAACGCAGCAGCAGAATCTATTTCTGGGGCAATTACCGAAACTCATCATCATAGGGTTTGTGGACAATACCGCTTTTAGTGGCGTCTACAACTCAAACCCTTTCAACTTCAAACACTATGATATCAACTATGCTGCTCTGGTTCACGAGGGCGCCGTGATCCCCGCAAAACCTTTCACGCCGAATTTTGGAACATCAAACTTTTACCGCTATTGGAGGGACCTGCTAAAACGCAGGAGAATGGGTGTTGTAGTCTAGTGTCCATATCTGGGTGGAGTTCGAGCCTCTAATGTCTTTTAGTAACCGTAAGGCAGTGTTTTGTAGTCCGATGTGAGGACCCGTTTGTCAAACACTACTCTTAAGGTTTTATACATAGGTTGGGTTGTAATTTCCAATTTTTTCTTGGACCTGAAAATGCTCGGGTGGTTTACAACAATGGCTTTGTTATTTTTGTGATCGCTCGAGGCGGAGTATTCGTGCACCAGACCCTTCAGACTGTCAAAGTTTATTTTAATCGTATTGTTGACGTTTAAAGTGATACCTTTGACTTTCATGCACACCTTGTTGTTTGAGGTCTTATAACTGTACGTCTTAGGGCCTGATGAGGTAAATTCCTGTATATACTCCCCCTTTTCGAGGTCGCTGGTCAAATCCCCTAGATAATCACCCAGTGGAGGATCTTCATCACCCTCTTTACTCACAAAGATAACAGAGTCAGTGTCATGGTACAAACACCGTTCCTGAAGCTTGTCCAGCAACCTGTAAAGCTCTAACCTGGCGTGAGCGGTTGTGAAGCAGGCTATAAAGATGTTTATATTGTTACACGTTGTGGGGTACTCTTTGGCGTATTTCCAGCATAGAACGGCCGTCTCGTCGTCAATAAATTCACAACTGGATATGTCATAAACCGGTGTGAATATATACTTAAAAAGCTCACCTGGATCTGTGACGATGGATGTGTTTGACAAATTGGTACGCTGTGCGAACTTTCCCCACAAGGAATTGAGACAGAGCTTAGCTAGCTGACGGCAGGCGGGGTTAACCTTAATGAACGCAGGTCTCAGTTTAATACCCTCGTGAGCTTTGTAATCAGCGATATACTTTTTCTTTGAGGGCTCATCGACACACCATTCATCACGCCTAAAACAATGCCCAAAACCTATAAAAAGAACAAGTAAAAAGATGTTTATAACATTTACACTCTAAACCTTGTAATATAAGGACCCCACAATGTCTGCAAGGTTGCGGCGTAATTTAGGCCTTCTAAAAATGTTGATCACAGCAAGCCCCTCTAAAAGAAAAGCAATCCTTTGCGCTGCCTCGGACGACTTAGTGGCCGCCATTTCAGAAATAGCCCTAAACACCCTAAAAGGTAATGTCCCGATATCAACGAACCAGTTCCGCGTTCTGAAGAAGAAGTGCCACATTATTAAGAAGCTCAGCAATAAGAGGGCATCGCTCCTTTCCAAAAGAAAACTGTTCAAACAGTCAGGAGGCTTTATAGGGTCGTTGTTAAGTATAGCTATACCCCTAATCACAGGGTTACTGCCGAGGTCCTGATGGAGCACGCCCACAAAATGTACCTCGTACCACGGCAACAGCTGGAACATCTTGGCCCTTCTAACACGGATGTCTGGGACATACGCAAAAACGAAACGCAGCGTCTCGATGCTGAAATCAAAGCCATTTTGAACCAAACTGATTTAAAACCCCACGACAAAGCAGGGCTTTACTCAGGAGCCCTTCAAAACTTTCTACAATACTACAAGCAACTAACCTCTGAAAAAAACAAACTGACGCTGTATACCCCAGATGCTGAACAGCAGCCAGGACCCTCTACGGCGTCTCAAGACATAGGCCCCACACCCACAACTGATGCCTTTGTCTTAGACCTTTTAAAAAATATCAGTCAGAAATATAGAGGGACTGCTCAAATGTTGCTCAGTAAAATGACTACTACTAAAGATTTGACCACTTGGAACGCCTGGGGTGAATTCGTTTACAAAGGGCAGCCGGTTGCTGGTTCCCATATGTATGATCTTGTCCGGGGTCTCACACACGGTAAAACCCTATCGACACAAGACGCTCCTAGAGGCTGGGAGCAGTTCCTAAGTGCAGCTGCAGAACTCAACATTCCCTCCCCGATTATCGGTAATGCAGAGAATCGCCGTAAGCTTATAAGATTTAAAGATCCGTCCCCCCCTGTTTTTACAAGGAGCCCCGCTATATCGACATCACCTTTCTTTCCACAACTAACACCCGTTCGGAACAGTGCTGCTCTTCCTATGGAGCCTAAAAAGAGACTATTCAAAATGAACACCTGGCTACTGCTCTAATTTTGCACACCTGTACAGTTTTTGTTAAAAGTTTTTACGGTTCGAAAAATTGTGCTTCATTTTATATGTTTAACCTTGTAAATGTTAGTGTTGAAACATGCTTGTAATAAACACTTTTAAATTTTCATCAGTAGTCTGCCATCTTTTTGTTTATAAATGGTTTGAAAATGTGTGCAGTGTGAATTAAAAAAAAAAAAAAATGCCAAGGATGAAAGCATGTTTAAGATGTTTTTTATTTTAGGCACACATAAGTACAAATAACAGCTTTACAGTACCTTACACTTTTGACAAAGACCATATTCTGCTTTAACAACGTACGACATTGTCCTGGAGTTTTCATTCACATATTTCATAACAACACCATCGTTGTTTACTAGATCATCTGAGTACAGATTAAAAAAAATTCTAAACGTTATACCTTCAGACATTTTACTAATAAAGTATATACAATGTTCCCCACATGTGATGGACATAGGATCCTGTACCCTAAGTTTATTATACACAACCGTGGGTGATGCTTTTTTTACATATTTGAATATCGGCTTTGTATAAATACTATGCTCAGGGAATTCGGCTAAACTATCAAACACTATAACCTTGTCCACATCCAGAAACAGAGCCGCCCAATGTGCACCACCCCTGTAATGGGGATCGGTATTAAAGACGAGGGTGCGGGGCCTTTCTGGACCTATCTTTTCAGGTAGTCCATCGCTAGGGTATACCCCTAGAAAGTATTTCTTAGCATGTTTATGTCTACTTAAGAAGTCCTGTATCTCCGTAGTGTCCATTTTATATATTTTTAAAAAAAATAAAAAATTTATTTTTTTATTTTACACTCTTTCAATGGTAGTCAAACATAAGCTGACGGGCGTGGTTGACCTGGATAACGCTGTCGAATACCGAGAACACAACCATGTTCACATTGGCCGCCAGCGCCTGTGTAAAACGTATTTCCGCTTTTAGATTTCCGTTTTTGATCAGGTTGTAATGGTCGCCGTCTTCCATGTCAGGCGTCAGGTCGAACGCAAACAGAGTGTAGCCGGCAGCATACCCTTCTCTTGAAACAACTACTCCAGAGTCCCTCAGCTGTTTCCCCATTATCGAGACCAGTCCTAGATATTCCCGGACAAAATTTGATGTTCCAAAATTCGGCGTGAAAGGTTTTGCGGGGATTACGGCGTCCTCGTGAACCAGAGCAGCATAGTTGATATCATAGTGTTTGAAGTTGAAAGGGTTTGAGTTGTAGACGCCACTAAAAGCGGTATTGTCCACAAACCCTATGATGATGAGTTTCGGTAATTGCCCCAGAAATAGATTCTGCTGCTGCGTTAATCGGGTTCCGGCGGGGATGCTGAATATCTTCAGAGCAACTCTTTCAATGGCATACTTGGCGTTCGATAATTGTAAAGCTTCAGCATGGGCCAGTCTGACACTTGGGGACACTTTCACTCTCTTTACAAACAGGCTCGCTGACAATATAACCAGTTTATACTGCTCTGCATCACCGCTGATGAGACAGAAAGCGTCTTTGTTACGATTGAGTTTGATCTTAAGATCGATACCTTTGACTAACAGTTTGTCTTGGAAGAAAAGGTCTGAATGTACGCGCCCCAGGAGGTCAAAATGCCTACTGCCGGCGACGAAGCGGGCTCTTTTTTTAAATCCCTCATTGTCCCCGTCCAAAGCTGTGTTCTCCAAATGCGCTTCGGTATCTCGGTAGAAGAGCCCCGCTGAAAGATGTGTGTCCAGCGCATCGCGACTATAATTTAGAATACTCTCTATGTAGGCCCTGTAGGCATACATGTTATCACTCTGTGTGACGAGGCGATCGCCTAGGTTAATGTCCACTTGATTAAACATTGTTGCGATGGGGTAGGCTATCGGGGCCATTCTAGCATCATCCTCGATGTTGTCACCGTTCGCTTTGGTTATTTTACAGACGAGGTGCAGGAGAGTGTTGTTGAGATCAAGGTACATATCCGTGGACCCCGACACATAAAACTCTATCGGTGCAAGGGGTGTCAGAGCGGCCATCGGCGACACTTCCATGAAAAAACTGTTTTCAATGCTGGTCTGTGTGGGTTTGAGAGAAAACAGATCTAACTCAGATTTGGCGCATTCACCCGATGCACAGTGTACGAAGGCCATGATCGATGTTTTAAAAAATATTCGCACTAGAACGAGTTCTCTTCTTCCTGGTCGATCTCTTCCGTCTTACGGCTCTTCTTTTGTGAGGGCCTTTTGAAGTAGTCCGGCGCTTCTTATAGGGCCTTGGTGGACCCCTACGCCTTGAAGCCCTGCGCTTCCTTTTAACACCACCATGCGCTTTATACAGCAACCCCGCTCCTTCTTGGGGCTGTCTATTCATGCGTTCGGCTACCGCAGACGTTACACTACCCACGACATCCTGTGCGATGTTTGTAGCAGCCGCTTTAACAAGAGGTTTTGCAATTTCGAACCCTCTTCTCAAAAAGGGCATGGCTCTCCTAAACATGCTCCGGAAGAAACCACCCAATCCCGCCCCATACATAACCGGAGCCCCTTGAAAGTAGGGCTGGGGGCCTCCATACCCCGCCTGAACTCTATAATAGTCCCTGTACATAGAGGGATCCCCGTAGGTTTTCATGATGACCATTGCAGCTGTCTAATAGTCACCTTCGCGCCGTGGCCTTAAATGAAGCTTGACAATAACTTTCCCGTATTTAAAGGCAACCGGCTCCGACTGATCGTTGTACACCATGATGGTTATAGTGTCAAAATGTTTTTTAGAAATTGCAACATAGTCGAGTTTGTGATGTTGTATATTAACCATTGTGTTATTTTCGCCCTGCACAGGGACCCACCTCAACAAAGGTGAATAACTGTCCCCGACCCTCTGCGGCTCTACAATATCGCTATAAACGTAGAGTGTATAAAATCCTCCGTTAATATCGGGACATGTAGGGTCTGGATCCACCTGCCTTTGCTGCTGTTGTACGGTCCCTAAAACCTGTTGTAATTTACCACTACATTTAAACACAGTACTGAGCTCTGGGGCTTTAAGAAACACTTTTCTTCTAACGTAATCCAATACCAGATATATATTCGCATACATCTCGATGCTGCCTATAGATTTGTTGATGGCCTCGACTACCGTCGCTACGGTAGGGTAATAGCCGTGTGGGAAAGACAGGTGTAAGGTCAGGGCATCCTGAGGGCACTTTATATGAAATTTAACATTGGCCTTTGTAAAGGTATTCCAAGTTCTAGGGTACTGTATTTCCGTTAGTGCCACCTCCCACGGGCCTTTCAAATCCACTGACTTTGCAAGTTTCACTGTATAACTCAAAATCTGATTGGGAACATGTCCTTCGAAGCATTGGATGGCAGCGTGATATAAAAAGGGGAGTTCTCCATCATGGCGCTTACAGCTTGACCTCACACACCGTGCAATGAGCTGGCCAGGACCCAACTGTTAAATTTCTCGGGCCACCCACGCCATTTGACCAACGCCTGTCTCCGGGCACCGCTCCCTTTCCTTTTCAGAACCTTTTCAACCCTGTACACCCTGTTCGGATCGTAGGGCACCTTTTGCAACTCTTCGGTGTAAAAGACACCCGATACCTCTTCCCCAGCGTTGTCTTTTAACCTGTAAATATATATCCCTTCTTTAAGCTGCACACTTTCCACTATGAATA
Source organism: Pleurodeles waltl (assembly GCF_031143425.1). Classification (NCBI taxonomy): domain Eukaryota; kingdom Metazoa; phylum Chordata; class Amphibia; order Caudata; family Salamandridae; genus Pleurodeles; species Pleurodeles waltl. The sequence goes on along the minus strand of NC_090439.1, from coordinate 790,142,073 downwards.
TCTCATCGCTGAATGTTTGTTGGTAGCCTTTGGTGAAGACACCCTTCAACTTTGAAACCCTGACGTGATCCCCTTCTTTTAAATTCGGTTTCTTGACCTTCGACGTGAGACACCCACCGTACACCGTTCTCCACACCGTTAACGAATTATCCCTTGTTACCTTAACAGGGGCCATTTTGATTGTCCTGTGGTAGGTGGCGTTATAAACATCTATAAAAGCCTTTAGAACATCCACGTATCTGTAGGTGTTGTTGGCGGTGAAATATCGCCACATCTTCAACTTTAAAGTACGGTTAAAACGCTCTACAACAGCAGCCTTTACCTCTGTGTGCGTTACAAAATGTTGAACAGCGTGCTGGTCTAATAATTTTTGGAAATGTTTGTTTAAAAATTCCTTTCCGGCGTCTGTTTATAGTTTCTGGGGCACACGCCCGCTAGCGAAGATGTCTTTAAAAGCAGATGTAACGCTGGTACCACTTTTATCGTTTAATGCCTCTGCATAGGCGTACTTGGACAAGACATCTATGACTGTTAATATATACATGGCGCCATCGTTATGTTTTGCTAGATCTTGAAGACTGATTATGTCGGCCTGCCACTGATAATCGAGCTGGGCGTTAACAACGGTGGCCCTCCTCTTAAAGCGTCTCCTGGCAGGTTTGTGCAGCGAATAAGCCTCTTCCCCAGCTAACCAAGTCTTCACACTGGCACGTTTTACAGATTCATTTTCAGCTCGAGCCCTTCTAAATAGAGCTTCAGAGCCTCCAAAACTTCGAACCCCCTGTTTATCGTAATAAAGCTTCCTTAAATCCGCATCCGTCATGCTGTCTCCCACCAACACCACGAAATGAAAGACGAGTGTTTTGTGTAAGGTCATTTTATTAAACATGAAAAACATAAAAGTGCGGCTGGGCTACACAACCAACGTGTATTTGACATTTTGTGCTACATAGCTTATAGATGTCATAACGCTGGACCGCTGTGGTCTTTTTACAATCGTATACATAGAACAACACCCACTACACATGTTACTCAGAGCATGTCCTTTTTCAAACCCTAAGCGCCACAAACTTTGATATTTTTATAGCTATACTCTCAATAGCTCTAGACATGACTTCCCGCTCCCCACACCTGTAACTCTGAACACTCAGGATACTGACAGAATTCAACAGTTCATACAGTTCTAGCCAGGACCATTCAGAACCTTTATTTGTGAGATAATCTTCAGTCATGTTCTCCAAAGCCGCGTGTATCCCCGTCTCAGGTGAAAGTCTTCACTCGCGATTGTGATCTTTGTCCGAGGTCCGGCATTTAACAGATGCGTTTAGCCGTCCATTGATACACCACTTGGCGATACACACATGACATTGCAACAAGTTCGAAGGTTCCGAAATGTTCAGATACCGCAGAGTCACAGGATGTATTTCAGCTATTCTTTCTTTAACCAGCACAAAAATCAATCTCCCGATACAGATGTAGCCCGGGTGTAACTCATAGACATCTTGCATCTCGATACCCGGATTCCCCGCCTAAAAGTGAGTAAGTATGGAGCGTTAAGTAACACATTTATGGTCTACTTTTTAAAAAAAAAATTTTTTTTTTTTTTTTTTTTTTTTTTTTTTTTTTTTTTTTAAACAGCTTTCGTGGGGCTAAAGACATCATTCTTCTGTTTTTATAATAAATGTCACACATTCGTCTTTCTATAACCCGTTCTAACATACTTATGTCAAAGTGGGGACACATCCCGTGCATACGGTCGAGTTTTGAGCAGGGCTCAGCAGCGTATCGGATCTCATTGACAGCCGCAGCCAAGACCTTAAGCATATCACTGTGGACACCTTTCTTCACAGCAGACAGCCCATACACAACCCTTAACAACTTGTATTCCCGGTAAGGGTCTATCCGGCTACAAATGTGGCGAATTATTCTTGCTGTGTATGCATCGTATAAACATTCATGAGCCTCCTGTTGAGGCTCATTAATTTTATGCCCGTAACAAAGATCATAATAATCCCGTTTAACACAAGCGTTCACAACGGCCACTGCAAAACCTTTAACTGGCCATATGGTGGCCCAGGGTACGCCCGGAGCTTCCTTTTCAAAATCGCGGCTAGTGTAGGTGCAGACACATTTCTTACGAGGCTCTTTGTTCTGGCTTGTAATACTTTCAGACTGTCTGGAACAGCATAAGCAGTAAAAATTTACGGCGTTAACCTTTGGAGTTGACCCTTCTAGAGGCTCTCTTTCTTCAGCTACGTTCTAGGGTTCAAACAGAAAGCATAAGACACATTATTAGTTAAAAGTATGACATTAGAGTATACAGGCATAAAAAATAAAAAAATAAAAAAATAAAACACTGTCATTACCAACCTCCATATTCGCGTCACACTCAGATGCTCCTCTGAAATCTTGGGAGTCGCAGAGGTCCATTGGATAGAAACATCGCCGGAGCTTCCAACCTGATGGCTGTCGGCCCCCTTAATAGGGGATATCAGGGTCGACACATCCTTGAGGTTGAGCTTTTCAAGCCGATAGCAAAGTTCCTCTTCAAAACCGGTAACATCGGTATCCTGGGTGGCAGGGACACCCTGTTGTGCATTCTCATCCATCGCAAGACGGGCTAGGGTCCGGTAATATCTACCAATAGTGTTCAGGGCCCCTGAGGAGGCGGCTTTTCTTGCGATCGGATTGTATCTCTTCATGGCACCTTGCCAAACTGTTTCAGCCCTGGTTCACGGTTTGACAGCCGGTTCTAACCAGCTCCTTATATGCAACATTTAAAAAAAAAAAAAAAGGCGGGCTAACACGTGACACCATGAGGTCACATACCACTTGACACCCCCATGCACCCACGTCACTTCCGGGGAGGGCTTTCAGGGACACCGGAAGTCCCAGCCACCGGAAATGACGTCATTTCCGGGGGGCGGGATAACTGTCACTTTTAATATGGTGATTAAAGGTATCCCTTCCTACTACTTAAGCATTTCATTTTAGTATATGTATCATTTAAACTACACTCTCTCAGAGGTTTGCCATGATAGGACAGGTTGCATGAGGATGGATGATATTTGGAGGGGTGGAGAGTCAGATGCGGGCAGGTCCACCCCTTTGGGGAGGAAGGATGAAAGACAGGTGATTGAAGATTTGGGTAGGATGCCTGGAGTATGAGAAAAAGATGGCGTTTGGAGTTCATTTGGTGAAAGAAGTGACAAAGACGTACTGAATACGGTGAATTGAGTGGAACAAGGGCAAAGAAAGCATAAGCCTTATCGTAAAGGAGTTGGAGGCAGTCACAAAGGGTATAGTTTTGATATGTTAATGTTAAAAGTGTTGTTGAATGTTATAGTAATTATGAAATCCTGTCATAATAAATGGCTTGTTGCACAAAGACTGGAGTCTGGATTGTGAATGCCTTGCAAAGTTGCCAGGGCTGCTTTGAGTTCCCATGTCCGGCCCTATACTGTACTCAGCCTACACCGAATTAGAAGAGCAGTTTGTGGGTGGAAGGAAGAAGAAAGGTAGAAAAAAGTACAGCGCTGAGTTGCTTGTGTAATGGAGCTTGAAATAGGAAAGAACACTGCCGCTGTCACCGAGCACCTTTATCAGCAGGTCCATTATATGCGCAGATAGGTTTGCTGAACTAATATAGAGGGAACAGGGAACACACTTTGCATTTTGCATACCCATTAATAACAAACAAGATTATTGTGGATAGTGTTATTGCAAATAAATCTAAATTCTTATTAACAAAAAGTGTTTTACCACAAAAATGTTCCAGTATCAAATCTAAATGCACACTACCAAATAGATTCATGCTGGGATTTTGTTTTCAGGCGTTTAGAAATGTCCAGTGCCTTTATTGTTATGGTCTGTTCTGTAAATTATTATCAAATGCAATTAACATTTAGTTCGTGTTTATCAAAGCGTGGCGTACAAAGAAAATGTACAATTCCACAAGAGAAATAACCTTTTGCGAAGTACACCTCTAAATGAGCCATGCTAGAGGTTTTTACGACCTAGTAAGACTACTGTGCAGTACTGAATCATACGATGCATTAGTAATTCACAGCGTGGAAAAAAAACACCCTAAATGTTTTAACTATTCCACCTATCCAAATATCACAAATAAACATACATGCACTTTTGTAGACAGAGCAGCTCACCAACAGGCAATGATGAAAAGATATAAAAAAAAGTCCATTCATTTCTCTAAAGAGAGCTACAGACAACCATAACCACTGATCACCAGCGGCCATATTACAGAAAGTGCCTCTGCTGAACAAAGGATATTTATGTCTTCTTCTTCCACCGGGGCTCTTTGGTATTGAAGAAAGAGCATCTGTTGCTTGTGATGCCCCTTCCATGATATGGAGTGCATGGCTAACATTTGGTAATGGCATAATTAAAATAGGGGGTTTCTTCTTTTGCTCCATGCAAATAAGGGAGCGCTTTGTGATTGTGCAGTATTGCAGACGTGTGGGCGGGGGGGCGTTAATTCTTAGGAGACCAACTGTCTCAGAATGCTGGCTTACAGTCAGTGCATCCCCTAAGGGCACTATGGGATCAGAGGGACGGTTCAGGAATCTCTCAGCAGGGGCGATGCTTTTTCCCCTCTTCAACAGGGGCTGGTCTGCCTTCAGTGAAAAATGAAGCCTTGGTTTCAAATCACAACCCTGTCGTTCAGGACTATGCTCTCCTCAGCATAGGCGCGAACTGTCAGAGTTCAGACATCTATAGAGGACAGTGCATTTTTCAGTGTAATTGTGCACACTGCCCCAGTCAACACCAAACTCACTGATGCAGAATTCAGGCCCTGACATATAATTAGCCATACACACAGACTAACAAAGGAATAGGCTGTAACCATATAGACCAATGAATGGCCAGGAGGTCGATTGGCAGACATATGGATGCCTTACTGTTGCAGGCTTCATGTTCACTGAATACTTAAACTGTACTATAATTTTTTCCAATATTTTTATATTCATCGAGGGGCAACTCCTTCGCTATGGCGAAAGAACGTCACCCCCTGGCTGAGGCAGCAGCAGAAAAAGAAAACCCTAGTTGTTTTATTTTTCTGCTGCTGGCTCATTCAGCAGTGCAGGGAGGGGTGTGGCTGGGCCATGGGAGGTGGGAAGGGGGATAAGGAGAGAGTGCACCTAAATGCGCATGTGTGTTTGGCCGGCTGTCTCAGGTCCCCAAACACACATGTACACTTAGGTTTTTCCAGCCTGGCTGTGCCTAACAGCCAGGCTGAAGAAACTGCACAGACCCATGGTTGTTCCTGGGAGGCAGTCCAAGGCACTCAGACTAATCATGGCGCTTCTTTCATGCTAGGTTTAGCATGAAAGTAGCACCAGGATTGCTGGGGAGCCTGTGCTGGTGTCCCAGTGAATGCTGGGATACCACATCGAGGGAACAGAGCGAGGCGGCACAAGACCGCGGGAGACGGCGGGAGATGGTGGTAAGGTAAAAAAAAAACGTTTTTTTAAAAGTTTTCTCCTCTCTCTCTGTGACCCACCCCTCCCCTTCAGATTTGCGGCAGCCACTTCTGGATGCATAGTGTCTAGTACTGCCACTGAATACCTACAAGAAAAGATACATGAATGGCTGTAGTATGAAGGGCTGGAACAATACAATAGTTCCTAAATTGTTAGATATTATCTGTGTGATGAACGCAAGAAGTAGTTTGGAGATAATGTCTAAAGGTGAACCGCAAAACGATGTTTATTATGGTTTAGGTGAAAATTATTAGAAATGGTCAAGTTGATTAAATGAGTTTAGTACACGTGAAATGGTAAATTATTAAAAAGGCAGTGCATAAATAAAAAAATAGGGCTTCTTTCACAAGAAACTGGTGCATCAGAAGGTGCCAGTTTAATTGTGCCCGCCCTAGACCTCTTACCGACACTACGGTAGCACTGTATTTATGATACAGCACTCCATTGCATATGATTCTACAGGTGCACCAGAAAATCTGGTGCATTTGTTTGTGCAAAAGTGGTGCAGTGCTGAAATAGCGTCAGTATTCTGATGCTACTCAAGCAATGCCAGGAGGGTCTCATGTTAAAAATCCCAGTGTCACTTTAACACCTGCTCTGACGCCGTGAAGGTGCAGAAAGGCATAGTGAAATGTAGTGAATTACACTGCTCCCACCTCCTCCCCCACAACTAACAACATGGGAGGAGCAAGTCTTGGCAATCATGCATACTGAAGGTCTGGCAGGAGTAGCAGGAGGAGTGGACTCTGGTAAGTCAACTCTCTATTTCTATCACCCTCCTACCTGCATGCCATCACATGCCCTCACCTTCACCCTCACCCTCACCCTCACTTCCATCACATCATCATGTCCCACACCCCACCATCACATCTCACTCATCCCAATGCCAAGCCCTGTATGCTATACCAATGCATGGGCACCACTCACAGACCTGCATGGACACCTATCACTAAAGCAAGAGAGAATCAGTTAGCCCGCTACATACCAACTCACACAAGTGAAAGCTGCCAGGGCAAATACAACCAAAGAGGGCAAGTCACCCGTGCACCATATGTCACACACAGAAACAATAACACTGCATTTACATCCCCATAGGTATCCCAGACAACGTCAGCGGAGAAGAGGTGCCAGCAACTTCCAGTGCCCCCACAGAAGAGGCCCACAGTAATGACAGCAACTCTGGTCGTCTGGATCTGGATGACCAACCTGGCCCATCTGGGACACCTGGACAGTCGGTTACCCAGGCATAGTCAAACACCACCACAGAGCCTCCCCCTCAGGAAACACCACCACAGCACCCACCCAGTGTACCTATACCTCTGTCCCCAGGACACGTCAATCAGCAGTGTGTCCACCACTACAGGTAGCCCAGGGCACACCTCATACCCAAGACAAACAGGGATCTGGGGTCAGTGGCAGTGGCCACACAGTTCAGGGGACAGAGGCACGGGACAACAGGGAAACTGGGAGTAGTGCTGTGCACCAGGGGGAGGACAGGCCCAGGGAACCGACTCTCCAGGAGGCACTCATCGAGATCCTGGGAGCATACCAACATTCCCAGGATACGCTAGGCCAGATCATGGACAACATGCAGGAGAACAGGCGGTTGCAGGAGGGACAGTATAAGGGGATCAGGGAGGCCTTTCAGGCCATCAACACCACCCTGGTCTCCATAGCAGAGGTGCTTGCAGACATGGCCAAAATTATGAGGGAGGCAGTCTTACAACAGCGAGTCCCTGCCACTAGTCAGACTATTGAACTGCCCTTCACCTCTGCTGCCGCTAGTGGACAGGAGGCACCGCCACAGGACCAACAGGCCACCAGCACCCCTACTCCTGCAGAAGGAGAACCACCCCACAAACGTTCCATGTGATCCAGGCAGAAGCCAGAATCTATTGCCAAGACCCCCACCAGGAAATAAGACTCTCCTGATTGTCACCCTTGTGTCCCACTCTGTCACCCTGTCCACCTTAAACTGCCATTGCTCCACTTCCTATGTCCCATTGGACAATGCACCTGTGCTACAAATAGACTGGCACTATACCCTGGACTTTCCTCCATCATCACCCCAGCCCATTGCAGTACCCCCTTTTCTTAATAGCACTTCAATAAACACACTTTGAAAAAATACAGGTATGGAGTATGTCAAAGGATTTAAGTATTTATTCATTTAACAAGGTTCAAACATTGCAAATAAACTGTATAGTAATGTGCACATAGGATAAACCTGGAGTTGGCTGCAGTGCACACACCAAGAGCGATAGTGGGGCACCAACATCTGCAGAAAGAGTGTTGAAAGGGTTCAGTGAGTGGGCATAGAAGTGGGAAATCACAGCCTGCCAGTTACAATGTGAAATAAACAAATGACAATGAAATGTGAAGTTACACAGTCTTACCTGTGTGTCATTGGAAGTATTGTTGAATCACTGCATTTCTGTTGTCCTCATCCTCATCCTCTGCCTTCTCATCCTCACTGTCCACAGGGTCCACTGCTGCCAGACAGCCATCTCCAGCCTCCTCCTCCAGCAGAAAAGGCACATGGCATCTCATGGCAAGGTTATGCAACATGCACCATGCCACGATTTTCTGGCAGACCTTCTTGGGCAAGTAGCACAGGGAGCCACCTGTTAGATGGAGGTACGTTCAATAATCCTTCTTGTTCACCCATGTACCTCATTGTAATATTCCTCTGCCCTTGTCTTGGGATTCTTACAGGGGTCAGTAGCCATGATAGGTTGGGGTAACCTGAGTCACCTGCAAATATTGAGGGACAACATTTAGCCACACACTATCCCATATGGCCCACACCATACCCATACACCAACATCCACTGGGTGGGAACCAGGGCTCACCTATTAGCCACACCCTGTGCCTCTGCAGTTGGGCCATCACATTTGGGATGCTGCTATTCCTCAGGATAAAGGCATCATGCACAGACCCAGGATACTTAGAATTGATGTTGGAGATGTACTGGTCTGCCAGGCACACCATCTGGACATTCATTGAGTGAAAACTCTTTTGTTTTTTGAACACCTGTTCAATTTGCTTGGGGGGAAAATGCAATCTGTGTGCCATCAATTGGCTCAATGATGTTGGGGCTATGTCCCATTGCAAAGAAGTCAGCCTTCACTGTGGTCAAATCCTCCACCTGGGCGAAAACAATGTAGCTGCACATGTGTTTAATCAGGGCAGACAACACTCTGGTCAGCACTATTGAGAACATTGGTTGTGACATTCCTGCTGTCAAGCCCACTGTCACTTGGAAAGAACCAGTTGCCAAGAAATGGAGCACAAATAGGACTTGCACAAGAAGGGGGATCCCAGTGGGGTGAGGGATAGCAGATATCAGGTCAGGCTCCAATTGGGCACACAGCTCAGTGATTGTGGCCCTGTCAAGTCTATAGATGAGGATAATGTGCCTGTCCTCCATTGTTGCTGAGTCCACCAGTGGTCCTGTACAGGGGGGTATGTCTCCATCTCCTATTCATCCGCAGCGGTAGCAATCTATGGGGCAAAAGAGTGAGGAGCCGGTCACAAACTCTACATTGTAGCCACAACAGTACAAGGCATGAACTTACTTTGAAATTTATAAGTGGCATCTGTCCTGTATGTACAATTGTGAACTGTGACGCAGTTATAATACAAGACCTGACCCCCCCTGAAATGGCGTCCGTCGGTCCTGAGTGGAGGGACAGGTGGAATTGAGGTAATTCCGCTGATGCTGTGCACCATTGCATGAGGTGGTCAGGAACTGCCATGTAACACCTCATTGGATAATATTGGGCCCTATGGGGTACAGTGGCCAGTGGTGATGTACGCCGGGGGTGACGGTATGCACCGCCGTGGATGTCACCGCGATCCTCTATTTGTTCACTCACTTGCTACCTGACCTTCTACAGGAGAGGACCTACACTGCATGTGGTGCTGTGACCTGTGTCTGGAACTTACCATGACATGTGTGACTGGGGAAAGTACCCCTGTCTCCAACTCCACAGAGTCATCCTGTCTTTATATGCATTAGCATAATCTGGCAGAGAAGCAGAGGTACCTGCGACAGAGGGAGCTGCATCCCACAGGACCCAGGAGGCAGAGTCCACCGACGGTGAGAGATATCAGTGGGACGGAGGGTGAGTGGAGCACCACAGAGGAGACTGGAGGAGACAGTTCAGACACAGATTCCTCCTCCGATGGAAGCTCCCTGGTGGTGGCGGACACCTCTGTGCCCACCCCAGCTACAGGTACAGCCACCACCCCCAGGAGGGTGGGCATCTGCTTTGCACCATGCCCTGCTGCCCTGAGTGAGGAGGCTATTGACCTCCTGATGGGCAGTCAACCATTGTAAATGCCATCCAGGGGCTGGCAGCCCAGATGCAACAGACCAATCCATTTCTGGAGGGCATTCACACTGGCTTGGTGGCCCAACAGAGATCAATCCAGGCTCTGGCCTCCTCTCTGATGGCAGCCGATTGTCCCTGTTTTTACCCTCCCCCCTCCAACTTCCTCTACCCAGTCCCATTCCCCTCAACCCCAAACTATCCCAAGCACACAGGCAGACGAGCATGCACACAAGACAACACACAAGAGTGGCACAGGCAAACACAAGCACCACACATCATCCCACAGGCACTCACACAAACATCATCCAGATGCAGACATACCAACATCCACTGCCTCCACTGTGTCCCCATCCTCCTTCTCCTCCACCTCCACCTCCCTCCCAGTTGTGTCTACACTCACACCTGCATGCACTACATCCACATCCACTACCGCCATCACCAGCACACCTATCAGAACACACACCTCATTGACAGACACCTCAAAGCAGCCATGCACATGTCCCCTGTGTCCTCTCCCACTGTGTCTGTCCCCCCCCCAAGGTACAAAAACGTAAGCACTCTGACACACAACAGCCATCCACCTCACAACAGCATCCAGCCCATGCACCTGCTCCCAAACACAGCAGAAAGACACCTCCCACAATCACTCCTTCTTCCTCCACTCCCATACCTTCTCCCTCTCCCTGCCCCAATGTCCCTAAGCAGCTTTTCCTCTCCACCATTGACCTCTTCCCTACCCCTCCCCCTGTCCTTCACGTCCGGCTAGGGTGGGTAAAACCCAGGCAAGCACCTCAGCAACCCAGTCCACGGGCACAGTAGTGTCCACACCCACTCATGGTGGGAAAGGGTCCAGGGCACCAGGCTGCATCACGGAAAGGGTGTCTGCCCCAAGTGCTGCCAGGAAGAACAAGGAGCCATCCCCAGCTGCTGCAAGGAAGGGCAAGGAGCCAGCCCCAGCTGCTGCCAGGAAGGGCAAGGAGACATCCCCTACTGCTGCCAGGAGGGGCAAGGAGCCATCCCCAGCTGCTGCCAGGAAGGGCAAGGAGCCAGCCCCGGCTGCTGCCAGGAAGGGTAAGGGGCCTGCACCAGCAGGCAGGAAGGACAAGGGGCCTAGTGCTGGGACTGAGTCAGAGCCCCCACCACCAACCATGGTTGTGCAGCCGTCAGAGGCTGCAGAGGATGGGCAGGAGCTTCCTCCCACAACCACTGTCAGCAGCAGCAGCACCACCACCAGCAGTGGGCAGCCATCCGAGGCTGCAGGGGATGGGCAGGAGCTTCCCTTCCACAACCACCGTTGCCAGCAGCAGTAGCTTGGCAGAGCAGTAGGCTTAACTTCAGAGGGCTAGGTGTAAAGTATTTGTACCAACACACACAGTAACTCAATGAAAACACTACAAAATGACACAACACCAGTTTAGAAAAATAGGGAATATTTATCTAAACAAAGCAAGACCAACACAACAAAAATCCACAATACACAAGTCAAGTTGTCAATAAAAATGCAAAAAGAGTTTTTAAGTAGTTTTAAACACACACTAGCGCTGCTAGCGTGAAAATGTACCTTCTGCGCGTCAAAAATAACCCCGGCACGGGCGAGTGTGCATCAAAAAGGGCTTGCGAGGCGTTGAATCCACTCACGAGTGGGACCGTGCGTCATTTCTCCTTTCGCCGGGTTGGGTGCGTCGTTTCTTCTCTCCGCAGGAGAGCGATGCATCGATCCAGTCAGCACTCTCGGGTCCAGGCAGGCCTTGCGGTGTTTTTCCATGCACAGCGGTACTTGAGTCGGAAATCCAGCTGCACGATGATCCGAAAACTCAGCAGCGCGGGTTGTGATCTCCCAACCTCCGTCAGCGATGCTGCGTGTCGTTTCTCCTGCTCCTTGCGTCGATTCTTCGGTCGCATTTCCTGCGAACGTCGTTTCTCAGCTGTGGAGCCGGCGGCGCACCGTTTCTTCAGCCGCAGATCAGAGTTGCGTCAATCTTTTCCCCACATGGCGCTCTGTACGTGGATTTCCTTGTTTTTATGCTGCCAGCTTCTCCTTTCAGGGTCCCAGGAACTGGATGGGCACCACAGGGCAAAGTAGGAGTCTCTCCAGAGACTCCAGGTGCTGGCAGAGAGCAGTCTTTGCTGTCCCTGAGACTTCAAACAACAGGAGGCAAGCTCCAGATCAAGCCCTTGGAGATTTCTTCTCAAGATGGAAGGCACACAAAGTCCAGTCTTTGCCCTCTTACTCTGGCAGAAGCAGCAACTGCAGGATAGCTCCACAAAGCACAGTCACGGGCAGGGCAGCACTTCTCCTCAGCTCTTCAGCTCTTCTCCAGGCAGAGGTTCCTCTTGAAGTCCAGAAGTGATCTTGGGTGCCCTTCTTATACCCAATTTCTCCTTTGAAGTAGGCCTACTTCAAAGTAAAGTCTCTTTTGAATGTGAAATCCTGTCTTGGCCAGGCCAGGCATCAGACACTCGCCAGGGGGTTGGAGACTGTATTGTGTGAGGGCAGGCACAGCCCTTTCAGGTGTGAGTGACCACACCTCCCCTCCCTCCTAGCACAGATGGCTCATCGGGATATGCAGGCTACACCCCAGCTCCCTTTGTGTCACTGTCTAGTGTGAGGTGGAACCAGCCCAACTGTCAAACTGACCCAGACAGGGAATCCACAAACAGGCAGACTCACAGAAATGGTATAAGCAAGAAAATGCCCACTTTCTAAAAGTGGCATTTTCAAACACACAATCTTAAAATCAACTTTACTAAAAGATGTATTTTTAAATTGTGAGCTCAGAGACCCCAAACTCCACATGTCCATCCGCTCCCAAAGGGAATCTACACTTTAATCAGCTTTAAAGGTAGCCCCCATGTTAACCTATGAGAGGGACAGGCCTTGCAACAGTGAAAAACGAATTTAGCAATATTTCACTGTCAGGACATATAAACCACATTACTATGGTGGTCATTCTGACCTCGGCGGTAAAAGGCGCCTACCGCCGGTCAGAAATCCTCCATAATCCCGCCGCGGTCGCGGAAACCCGCCACGGTCATTCTGACCCGCAGAAGGCAAACCTCCGAAAATCCGACAGCCACAACAGACCGCCAGACCAGCGGTCGGCGGAAAAGTGGAGGTGACAAAACCTCCACCGTCACGCCAACAGAAATACGCCCATGCCATTACGACCCACGAATCCACGCGGCGGTCATTCAAACGCGGTATTCCATTGGCGGGACACACCGCCGCGGTCAGAATACACACAAACGAACAAAACTCAGCCACATTGGACGATTTGAATCCCACACACCTGATACACATACACACACCACTCCCACACACACAATACAATATAAAACACACACCCACATCACCCACAAACCCCTACGCCAAAAAATTCTGAAAGAAGGCCAGAGCGAGACACCACCATCCACAAACTAGCAGCCACAGCCACTCCACACCATCACCCACACACTATCCACACACAAAACAACACACACCACCACACTCAACACACTTAACTACACATACTCCACCCCACACATCATACACACCACCCCATGGCACCCCAAAGACACCCCCGCTTCTCCGACGAAGAACTCAGGGTCATGGTGGAGGAAATCGTTCGGGTAGAGCCCCAGCTGTTCGGCACACAGATACAATACACCAGCATTGCCCGGAGGACGGAGCTATGGCAGCGGATTGTCGACAGGGTCAACGCTGTGGGACAGCACCCCAGAAATCGGGAAGACATCAGGAAGCGATGGAACGACCTACGGGGGAAGGTGCGTTCCATGGTATCCAGGCACAACATCGCCGTGCAGAAGACTGGCGGAGGACCCCCACCTCAACCCCCACAATTTACATCATGGGAGGAGGAAGTCTTGAACATCCTGCATCCTGACGGCCTCGCAGGAGTCGGCGGAGGAATGGATACTCGTAAGTTGAAGCTTCACTACTGCTTCCCCCCCACCTGCATGCCAAATCATACCCCAACCCTCACCCCCATCCTCGAACCCCACCCTCACCCCCACCCCCATCCTCACCCCCACCCTCACCCCCACCACCATCCTCACCCCACCACCATCCTCACCCCCACCCCCAGCACACCTATTCCCTGCCAATGTCTCACCATCACAACCCACACATCCCAAAACCTAGGCCTGCATGCGTCCACTAAGCATGGACACCCATCACCAAAGCATGCCCAATGCATATACACATCCCCCCCACAAGCCACCCTCACCAAAGCCCCCACACACGAATGCCAGCACTTGGGGACACGGGAACCCACAGATACACCCATATGCCACACATTGAAACTATAACCATACCTCTATACCCCTGCAGGACCCGACCGTCAACACACCGCCGCGGAGGGCCCAGAATTCTCCACACCCCCCACCCAAGAGGCCGTCAGCGATGACAGCAGCTCTGTCGACCTGGACACCGATGACCAGCCCGGACCATCGGGGACCTCTGGACAGTCGGTTCCCCTCACACAGGCCCAGGCCACTACAGACCCCAACCCCTCTGGGAACACCAGCACAGCTCCCACCCAGCGGGCCCATGCCTCTGTCTCCAGGGCGCGTCAATCTGCGGTGTGTCTACCACTACAGGGCACCCAGGATAACCCACCACCCCAACAACAACAGGGACCTGGGGGCAGTGGTAGTGGGCACACCGGCCAGGTGGCAGAGGCCCAGGGAAACAGGGCAACTCGGAGGGCAGCTGTGCGACAGGGGGGGGACGGGCCCAGGGAACCCACTCTCCACGAGGCCCTCACCACCATCATGGGAGCATACAACCGCTCCCAGGAGACGATGGCGACAGTACTGGCCCGGTTCCAGGAGATCCAGGTACTGCAGGAGGAACACTATCGGGGGTACAGGGAGGACATCAGAGCCCTCACCTCCACCCTGGTTACCATGGTAGGGCTGCTGCAGGACCTCGTCAACACCAGGACGGACACTCAACAACACCCAAGGGCCCCTGCCACTAGCCTGGACCAAGAACAGCCAACCACCTCCGCCGGCGCTAGTGGACAGGAGGCCCCCGCACAGCAGCAGCCCACCAGACCCCCACCTCCTGCAGGAGAAGAACCACCCCGCAAGAGGGCCCTGAGATCTCGCAAGAAGACAGAGTAGGATGTCAAGACCCCCGCCAGCAATGGATACCACCTGATGTCATCCCACTGTCCCACATTGTCACCCTGTCCATCCTTGAACTGCCCATGCTCCATCTCTCCACAGGCCTCTGGACAATGCACCTGTGTGACTGTTACTCTGGACTCTGCCATGGACATTCCTTCACCATAGCCCCCACCCACTTGAAACCACCCATCCCATTTTGAGCACTTAAATAAACACCTATTTTGCACAAAACTATCTGGAGTCTGGCTGTGATTTCAATATATTGTAATTGACATGACAGTGCAAATATGTCCTTGTACATGGTGAAGTCAACAAACAGCTGCCACAAATCTGTAGTCCATGGGGAAACGAAGCACAGGACTCGTAGTGGGGACCCCAGATCTGAAATAGGGAGGGAAAAGCCACAACTCAGTCATCATACACTGGGGCAAATAGACAGGCAGCAGAGATGCAGGAGAGTAGTTCACATTTACTAAATTATGTTTGAATTGTTACCTGTGTCCTATTGGAAGTACTGTTCAATGATTCTGTCTCTGTTGTCTGTTTCAGCCCCGTCGTCTTCCTCCTCGTCACTCTCCTCAGGTTCCACCGCTGCCACAACACCACCGTCTCGACCATCCTCCTGCAGGAAAGGCACCTGGCGTCGCAAAGCCAGGTTGTGAAGCATGCAGCAGGCCACGATGATGTGACACACCTTCTTAGGTGAGTACATTAGGGATCCACCTGTCATATGCAGGCACCGAAACCTGGCCTTTAGGAGGCCAAAGGTGCGTTCGATCACCCTCCTAGTACGCCCATGGGCCTCATTGTACCGTTCCTCTGCCCTGGTCCGGGGATTCCTTACTGGGGTCAGTAGCCACGACAGGTTGGGGTACCCAGAGTCCCCCACTAGCCATACACGGTGTCTCTCTAACTGTTCCATCACGTAAGGGATGCTGCTATTCCTCAGGATGTAGGCGTCATGCACTGACCCAGGGAATTTGGCATTTACATGCGAGATGTACTGGTCAGCCAAACACACCACCTGGATGTTCATTGAATGGTAACTTTTTCTGTTCCTGTACACCTGCTCCCTGTCTCTTGGGGGAACCAAAGCCACATGGGTCCCATCAATGGCACCAATGACGTTGGGAATATGTCCAAGGGCATAGAAATCACCCTTCACTGTAGCCAATTCGCCCACCTCAGGGAAAATGATGTAGCTCCTCACGTATTTCATCAGGGCAGACAACACTCTGGATAACACCTTCGAAAACATGGGCTGAGACATCCCAGAAGCAATTCCCACTGTTGTCTGAAATGAACCACTTGCCAAGAAATGGAGTACTGACATGACCTGCACCAGAGGGGGAATCCCTGTGGGTTGGCGGATGGGGGACATCAGGTCGGGCTCCAGCTGGGCACACAGTTCATGTATAGTGGCACGGTTAAGACGGTAGGTCAGGATAATGTGGCGTTCTTCCATTGTCGACAGGTCCACCAGCGGTCGGTACACGGGAGGATTCATCCGTCTCCTCGCCAAACCCAGCGGACGGTGCCTAGGAAGGACAACATGGAGCACACAGTCAAGCAACCCACAGGTACGTACTCACAGCTAGCACAGTAAACGATTCTCTATGCAGTGAATGGCGTGTCTGAGTGGCTATGCAAGGCCTAGGCCTGTGTGACGCAGTTGAAATTGAGCCATGTGGGCCCTCGAAATGGCGGCTGCCTGACCTGTGAAGTGTGACAATGGGATGTGAGGTCAATGCGCTGGCGTGGCACACCGCGGCGGGCGAAGACCGCGGCGCGAAGCCGCATTGGTTAACATTGAAGCCTATGGGTTTCAGGAGCCAATGGCGAAGGGCGCCGGCGGTGGCGGGACGCACCGCCGCGGTACGCACCGCCGCGGACGTGACCGCCATTTTCTATCTACTTATCCACTTGCGACTTGAACTTTCACAGGAGAGGATCTATACTGCAAGTGTTGCTGTGACCTCGGTCTGGAAGGGACAATGGCTGCTGCGCCTGGGGAAAGGGCCCCTGCCTTCACTGGAGAGGAGTTGGAGAAACTTGTGGATGGGGTCCTCCCCCAGTATGCGCTACTCTACGGTCCTCCAGACCAACAAGTGAGTTTAATTCAATCTGGATTTGGGGCCACTGGCTGGCTTGGGGGCCTGGCGGGGATGGGGGGCATGTTGGGCCTGGCGGGGGGCATGGCGGGGGGCCTGGCGGGGATGGGGGGCGTTGGGCCTGGCGGGGGGCCTGGCGGGGATGGGGGCATGTTGGGCCTGGCGGGGGGCATGGCGGGGGGCCTGGCGGGGATGGGGGGCATGTTGGGGCTGGCGGGGGGCCTGGCGGGGATGGGGGGGCATGTTGGGGCTGGCGGGGGGCCTGGCGGGGATGGGGGGGCATGTTGGGCCTGGCAGGGGGCATGGCCGGGGGCATGGCGGGGGGCCTGGCGGGGATGGGGGGCGTTGGGCCACTGGCAAGGAAAATGCAGACAAACTTGAACATGGTATTTCTCCCTCCCTGTACGTGTCACATAGGTCCGCGCCCATGAGAAGATCGGGATTTGGCGTGCCATCGCCAAGGAAGTCCGGACCCTGGGGGTCCACCATCGACGGGGCACCCACTGCCGCAAGAGGTGGGAGGACATCCGCCGCGGGACCAAGAAGACCGCCGAGTCTCTGCTGGGGATGGCCTCCCAACGTAGGTGGGGTGCCTGCCGTCAACTGACCCCCCTGATGTCCCGGATCCTGGCGGTGGCCTACCCTGATTTGGATGGGCGCGTGAGGGCAGCACAGCAGACACAAGGGGGTGAGTACAAGCATTAACTACTCTGTTGTCGCGCAGTGGAGGTGTCTGGGTGGGGGAGGAGGGCTGTGGGTCCCCCTAGGCCAGGGCGATATCTGTAGGCTGGGCACCCCCGTAAGCCCCTGTGTCCCCAGCCACCACCCTCAGTAGTTTGTCAGTACAGCCATCCCTGGGCCGTGTCATCCATGGGTGCAGTTGTCAACTCTAGGCGTGTAGGGCATGTTCCACGGAATGCGTAGCGGACCCCAAGTGCGCAACTTAGTGCAGGGGGCATCTGTGTCTGTCATGTCCGCTAACTGTACCGGAGATCCATGTACTCAATATCCCTTTATTTCTCTCTCCCCCCCCCTTTTTGTTTGTCTTTCTGTGCTTGTGTGCATCAGCATCATCAGGCGGAGGAGAAGTGGCATCGGGGCAGGAGGGAGCTGCATCTCACATGGCCCAGGAGGGCCATGCCACAGAGTCAGACTGGACCAGTGAGACGGAGGGCGAGGGGAGCTCCACGACGGGGACGACTGGGCCCTGCAGCGACACGGACACGTCCTCGGAAGGGAGCTCCCTTGCGGGGGTGGCACCATCCGTGCCCCCCGCCATTACAGGTACAGCCGCCACCCAGCGCACCATCTCCGCCCTCCCAGCAGCCCCTCAGCGTTCGCCCCGTGCTCGCTCTGCCAGGAAGCCGGGCATCTCCTTCGCCCCAGGCACCTCAGGCCCTGCCCCTGTTACCCCCGCTGCCCTCAGTGAGGAGGTCATTGACCTCCTCCGAACGCTCATTGTTGGGCAGACTACCCTTTTGAATGCCATCCAGGGGGTGGAGAGGGAGGTTCATCGCAGCAATGCGTACCTGGAGGGCATTCATTCGGGTCAGGCTGCCCATCAGCGATCGTTCCAGGCTCTGGCCTCAGCACTGACGGCAGCCATTGTCCCTGTCTCCTGCCTCCCTCTACTAACTCCCTCCTCCCAGTCTCCTGTTCCTCTGCCTGTCCCACCCACACCATCAGACCAGCCTGCACACACCTCAGCACCCAAGAGAAGCTCATCCAAACATAAGCACCACAGATCACGCAGACATTCACACACGCAACATTCCGATGCAGACATGCCAACAGTCACTACCACCTCTGTGACCCCCACCTCCTCGTCTCCCTCCTCCCTCCCTGTGACGTCTACACTCACACCTCCATTCACCTCACCATCAGCCAGTGTTTCCATCACCAGCACACCCTCCACTCCAGTCCGCACACGTGCAGTCACCACCCCCACTGCCATTTACACGTCCCCTGTGTCCTCTCCCACTGTGTCTGTCACCCCCTCTTCCACACCACACAAACGCAGCCACCCACCCACCCAACAGCCATCCACCTCACGACAGCCTATCCCTCCTGCACCTGCACCCAAAGACAGCAAACGTGACTCACCTTCAACCACATCCTCTCCCTCCACTCCCATTCCCACTGTACCTACCACTCTCCATTGTCCCAAGAAACTCTTCCTCGCCACTGCTAACTTCTTTCCTGACCCTGAGCCCCCCCCTCCTTCTCGTCGGGGTAAGAAGAGCACCTCAGCCACCACCAGCCCTGCAGCCCCCTTGACAAGGGTGCAGGGGTATTGGAGCCCACCAGCCCGCATGTCTGGATCTTCGCCCAGCAGCAAGGGGACAGCCAGCCCACCCCCTGGGAAGAGGAGCAGAAGGCGGAAGGGGCGCCGCAGGAGCCCGGCTTCTACATCCCCCCCGGACACCACCCAGAGACAGTCACCAGCCACAGCTCCAAAGGGAGGAAAGGGCCACAGACTCCCGACTAAGGAGGGCAAGGGCAGCAAGTCGGAGAGGTCAGGCAGCAGGCCTGCTGCCCAGGAGGAGCCCACCACCCCCATAGCCGCTGCCCAGGGAGGACCCAGCCCAGCTGGCCAGGAGGGCCCCACCACCCACAGCCCAGGTGGGCATTGAAGGAGCACCATCCCCGCTGCCCAGGAGGGCACCACCAGCCAATGAGCAGTTGGCCATAGACCGGCCGCCGTCTCAAGAACCGCTCCGCTGGGCCCCGCCGTCTCCAGCACCGCTGAACTGTGCCCCGCCGTCTCAAGAACCGCTGAACTGGGCCCCGCCGTCTCAAGCACCGCTCCCCTGGGCCCCGCCGTCTCAAGAACCGCTGAACTGGGCCCCGCCGTCTCAAGCACCGCTCCCCTGGGCCCCGCCGTCTCAAGAACCGCTGAACTGGGCCCCGCCGTCTCAAGCACCGCTCCGCTGGGCCCTGCCGTCTCAAGCACCGCTCCGCTGGGCCCCGCCGTCTCAAGCACCGCTCCGCTGGGCCCCGCCGTCTCAAGCACCGCTCCGCTGGGCCCCGCCGTCTCAAGAACCGCTCCGCTGGGCCCCGCCGTCTCAAGCACTGCTGAACTGGGCCCCGCCGTCTCAAGAACCGCTGAACTGGGCCCCGCCATCTCAAGAACCGCTGAACTGGGCCCCGCCGTCTCAAGCACCGCTCCGCTGGGCCCCGCCGTCTCAAGCACCGCTCCGCTGGGCCCCGCCGTCTCAAGCACCGCTGAACTGGGCCCCGCCGTCTCAAGAACCGCTGAACTGGGCCCCGCCGTCTCAAGAACCGCTGAACTGGGCCCGCCGTCTCAAGAACCGCTGAACTGGGCCCCGCCGTCTCAAGCACCGCTCCGCTGGGCCCCGCCGTCTCAAGCACCGCTCCGCTGGGCCCCGCCGTCTCAAGCACCGCTCCGCTGGGCCCCGCCGTCTCAAGAACCGCTCCGCTGGGCCCCGCCGTCTCAAGCACCGCTGAACTGGGCCCCGCCGTCTCAAGAACCGCTGAACTGGGCCCCGCCGTCTCAAGAACCGCTGAACTGGGCCCCGCCATCTCAAGCACCGCTCCGCTGGGCCCCGCCGTCTCAAGCACCGCTCCGCTGGGCCCCGCCGTCTCAAGCACCGCTCCGCTGGGCCCCGCCGTCTCAAGAACCGCTCCGCTGGGCCCCGCCGTCTCAAGCACCGCTGAACTGGGCCCCGCCGTCTCAAGAACCGCTGAACTGGGCCCCGCCGTCTCAAGAACCGCTGAACTGGGCCCTTCAAGGCAAGACCCGCTGAACTGGGCCCTTCAAGGCAAGAGGCGCTGAACTGGGCCCTTCCAGGCAAGAACCGCTGGCCCTTTGGCAGACGTGGCAGGGCAGGATCTATCTCAGGCAGGGCTGCAGGATGTCCTCTGGTCAACATGCCTCCTCCAGTGGCAGTGGGGTCTGTTATGGACTGTTTGGACTGTGGCTTTGCACTCCCCAGGATGGCCCAGTGGGCAGGCCACCCACTGTATGGACTGTATGGACTGTGGCTTTGCACTCCCCAGGATGGCCCAGTGGGCAGGCCACCCACTGTATGGACTGTATGGACTGTGGCTTTGCACTCCCCAGGATGGCCCAGTGGTCATGGAGTCCCCTCGTGGATCTGGCGTCGTGTACTCAAGTGGCTGAGGTGCCCCCCCTTCCCTTCCCCCTGAGGTGCCTATCCTATTTTCTTTCTGATGCCCCTGCAGTGTTCTCTCCGTGGAGTTCTTGTCGTGGGACTGGGCCTTGCCCCTTTGCACAGGACCCCTGTGGTCCACGGACAGTGGTTGGACTACATTTAGTAGCTGTATATATTTTGTACATAGTTTATTTATTTATTGGGATTACTGGTGTCCATATTTCAATATATCTGCCCGTTTATGATCTCTTCTTTTGGTCTTTGCATTATTTCGGGGGGGGGGGTTTGTGGGTTGTGACAGTGATCTGTGGGAATGCATTGATGTGTGTGTTGTAGTGGGTGTGGGTGGGTGGGTGTGTGCCGGTAATCTTTTCCCTCCCCTGTGTCGTAGGAGCAGTACTCACCGATGTCTTCCGCGCCGCCGGGCGTGCTCCTGGTATATGAGCAGGTATAGGAGTGCGGGGATGACCTGCAGCTCGGGTTCCATACTGCCGGAATCTCGCGTGGAGTGCGTAGAGGTGAGCGTTTTCCCGTTCGTAGTCTGTTTCCGCCGTGTTTTTATCGGCGGTGCTCCCGCCCCGGAAAAGGTGGCGGATTGGTGGGTCGTGATAGGGTGGGCGGTACATTGTCTGCCGCCTGGCTGTTGGCGGGGACCGCCGCGCTGTTTGTTTGTTCCGCCGTGGCGGGCGGAGTGTTAATGCGGCGGGCTGTGTTGGCGGTTCCCGCCAGGGTCAGAATTGCATATTTTGGACCGCCGGCCTGTTGGCGGCTTGGCCGCCGCATTATCACCGACCGCCAGGGTCAGAATGAGGGCCCATATGCCCTACCTTAACCATATACTGCACCCTGCCCTTGGTGCTACCCAGGGCCTACCTGAGGGGTGTCTGACATGTAAGAAAAGGGGAGGTTTAGGCCTGGCAAGTGGGCACACTTGCCAAGTTGAATTTACAGTTAAAACTGCACACACAGACACTGCAGTGGCAGGTCTGAGACATGATTACAGAGCTACTTATGTGGGTGGTACAACCAGTGCTATAGGCCCACTAGTATCATTTGATTTACTGGCCCTGGGCACCTCTAGTGCACTGTACTAGGGACTTACTAACAAATCAAATATGCCAATCATGGATAAGCCAATTCCATACACATTTTTTAAAGGAGCACTTGCACTTTAGCACTGGTTAGCAGTGGTAAAGTGCCCAGAGTAACAAAAACAGTAAAATCAGAGTCCAGCACACATCAACAACCTGGGGAACAGAGGCAAAAAGTTAAGGGAGACCACGCCAAGGATGAAAAGTCTAACAGTTATGTATATGAACACTGTACTGGTAGTAACAATTAGGTAAATGGTGCTCTTCCATCAGTACACCTTGGTACTGATAGACATGTTATATTGCTATGTTATGTTAAGTCACGTTATGTTATGTCATGTTATGTTATGTCATGTTGTGTTATGTTATGTTATGTTATGTTATGTTATGAAGATTTGTAGAGTACACTATCACCCAGGAGGGTATCCTGGTCCTGAGTATGTTGAGTCTAACCAAATTTAGTACCTGTGGGACTACTCGAAACGCCAGGTCTTACGCTTCTTATGGAATTCAAGAAGTGAGGAGGAGGCTCCTATGTGTAGTTGCAGGCAATGTAGAGTCATTCCGTATGTATGAAAAGTGTGATAGGAGCACACATACAAGGTTTGTAGCAACTAATCCATAAGAAGTTTTGACAACAGATATAGTACCTCATTATTTTAATGATTTGTATTACAATATTATAATCCACATCATTACTTTATCAGGAAAAACAGCCAACACATGATTTATCCACTGTACTTTGTGAAGACTATTGTGTTTTTTGGGTTTGTTTAGTGTAGGCTCATAAAGTTAAGAAATTAACCAGAATGTCATAAAGACTGGTTAAGGATAGGTAATAACCTGGCTTTTATTTGAATATTCTACCACTGAGAAATAGGTAGAGCATGTCTCCAGTACAGTCCTGGACCAGTGTGAGTCTAGTAAAATGCAGAGGAGATGGACGACAACCAAGAAATATGCAAGCACAAACACAGGAGAGCATGAGGTGGAGTGGTGTTAAAAAACAAAAAATCTCCAAAGTGGAGGAGGGCCAGGAGCAAAATGAACAAGAGTCAGGTAAACCCACCAATACACAAAGTTGCCAGGCATCACCATTTATACTATCACAACAACTTGTGCCTCAAAAGACAAAGAGCTAGATGTATCAAAGGTTTTTGCATTTGCAAACGGTTTGAATCGGTAAAATCCACCGTTTGTGAACGCAAAATCGCCTTTCTCGATGTATGAAAGGCATATACAGTGCAAATTTAAGGAATCGCAAAATAGCAATTCCTTAAAATTGTGAGTAGATAATGCGAAGCGCACACTGTGATTCGCAGATACCTAATTGCAATTCAATATATCAAGCATTCGCAAATTGAAATTAGTCGCAAAATGGGTTTTTACATGTACAATTTACCACAAATTGAAATCAGGTGGTAAACAGGTGCAACCTATATAAAGAGGCCCAGAATTCATCATCCTTTTTCAACAATGGCTGCACTCTACATCATGGCAAGGAGGATGAGGATCCTGGCAGGTTTGAGGAGAGGGAGGAGGAGACAGAAGCGCATTTTTAGTGTGCACATTACCCTGTTTGAACAGACAGAGGAGGAGATTTTTGATACAAAGTACAGGTTAAACTCAGCCATAATACTTGACTTGATAGTTGATTTATAACCCCTACTGCAGCAAAACACACACAGAACCAATGCCATACCCACTCATGTGCAGGTATTATGCTCCCTGCACCGCTTAGCCTCAGGAAGCTATCAAGGGTCATAGCAGCAGCTGGAGGTGTCTCTCAAAGTGTGCTTTCATGCTTCTTTAATGCATTACTAAACGTCATGTTAACCATAATCCATCTGCACATAAAATTCCCCAACACCCAACAGGATTTGCAAAAAACTAAATTTGATTTCTACCAGGAAGCCCAATTTCCACGTGTCATTGGCTGCATTCATGGGACACATGTAGCTATCTGTCCACCATCTGCCACAGACTATGTTTATCGGAACAGAAAGAGTAGACATTCCATGAACATAAAGGTCATATGCAATGCCTCCAATGTAATCACGGATCTTGTGGCCAGATACCCAGGTAGCACACATGATTCCACCATCTTTAGGCACAGTGGAATACACACAAGACTTCTTGGTGGGGAGTTTGGCGAAGGATACCTACTTGGTAATTTAACAGTTAACAATGTTGCATAACATCTATGTGATGTCACAGATAACAGTAACTCATTTGACTCTCCTGTCATCCTAGGAGACAGTGCATATGCAGTGCGGTCCTTTATCTTAACACTCTATCTCAATCCTGCCACGCCAAGTGAAAGGAGAAACAATGCAGCACACAGGAGGACATGTAGCACGAGAGAGAGAACCTTCGGTTTGCTAAAGAGTCGCTTCAAATGCCTGCACAAGAGTGAGGGCGCACTGCAATACAGTCCGGAAAACACCTGAAAACGTGGCCACATGTGCTATGTTGCAGAACATCGTAACAATGAGAGGCATACCAGTGCAACTCACAGAGTCTGACTCCAATGCGGATGACGATCCCTTGCCACCCCTTCACCGAGCAGACAGAACCAGTGCAGCAGAGGGCAGACTAAGACTTGCTGAGATTATGTGCAACTATTTCTGATGTAAGTAATGACAACCCCACGTCTCCTTTCATTTATTTCTGTAGGTAGCACATTTATTGCCTTGACTTCAGGTAATATATGTGTGAATAGGACATAGGTATGCAGTATACACAGTCAGGTCCCAGTTACAGTGTGACACTATTGACATCATAGTATCACTGCATTGATACATGATATGCAAGTTCCCTGTACTTCTCCACATTACTTTTTACATCCACGCACTCCACTTGAATGCTCAGTGGTCTCAGCATTGGCACCTCTTGTTGCAGGTTCAGAGACAATACTGTGTCTGGAACTGTGACACCTAGGATCCTCACAGGGGCTGTGACACTGCTGAGGCTAGAAAGTTCCTCACTTTCCCCACCACCCAGTTCGCTGTTTGTAGCACTCTGGGCTGTCTGCATTGTCTCCAATACATTGGTGATTTGCACCAATCCTCGTGCCACGTCCCGACTGCAATGTGCCATCTCCACTTGCTTGCCCACAGCACGTCATGACACCAAAGCAGTTGTGGTAGTGAGCCGATTGACAGATCTGCTGAACCCATCCAAGCTGCTCATCAACTGGTGATGGCGCCTATGGTGGGTGACATGCTCCTGTTGCATCAAAGTGCAGAGTTTCCTAATGGCATTTGTCATCTCCCTTACGTGTTCTGCTGCAGGTTGCTGCCCCTCATGCAGCTTGCACATGTTGTTACTGAGAGAATCCAACTGCTTGTGCATTGAGACCATGTTGTCATCGATATACCCAAACTGCCTATGCATTGATCCCATGTTGTGATCGATTGACACCAACTGCCTGTGTATTAATCTCCTGTGTTTACATTGCAGGCATTGCACTTTCAGCATGGATGCCCCAAAGCCACCAAACAGTGATGGGCCCTCACCTTCTTCTGTGCATTGTCTGCCTTCCTCGCAACACCTCCTGAGGGGAGTGGATTGACACTGGGACAGGGACTGCTGTCTGTCGGTGCTTCTAACCTCTGGAGGTGGTGTGAGTACTTCTCCCAGCAATTCATTGGAGTCCAGGGTAAACTCAGGGAGGGGTAGCACTCTTGACCTGCATCTAGTTGGTGCTTGTATGATGGACTCACTGGTGTTTGAATCAGACTGTGGCTAACTTTCGTCATTCCCCTAATTTCCACTTTCTGCTGAGTTAAGGCCCGGAACATCTGCAACAACAATGCGCAGCGTGTCACTCTTGGATTTGTACTCTCACAGTTACTTAAATGATAAACATTTACCCTGGCATAGTATCTCTAATTGTCTGCTGTGTTATTTATCTGTTTGGTTTTACACTACCTTGCTGTTTATGTAGTAGATGCACTTTAGGGGTATGGACTACCACTCCCAAAAGGCATTGTTGTGATAAACGTAATGTGTGGCATGGACTACTTATCACTGTGCATAGCGCCATTAATATTTTCTAAGGGGCATTTGTACATTCAAATACGGTGATTCAAATTATTACTTCACTTACCTTTGCTGGTGCCGGGTGTGCCTGAGGTGTCAATGTCAGTGACACCACTAACAGCTTTAGGCAGCAGTGTTGACTCCACCATGTGTTCCATGGGGGTGGATGGTCCTCTGGGTGGGTGGTCCTCCTCCAGTGCTACTTGCCTCCATCAGCCTGCTTGCTACCCTCTCTTTGGCACATGAACGCAAGTCATACTAGCGCTTGTGTATCTCCTTGATGGAATGCTGTGCAACACCCAATGCAAATATTTTGGTTTTGGTGTCAGTCCACATTCTTTTCTTCTCACTTTCTGGGACCTGCAGTGAGTGTTTTCCAAATAACTGGTCATGGTTCTTGGGGGCAGAGCCAAGATGGCGGCCGGAGCGGACGCGTAGCTCAGAGCTCCGCACTGGCCCCGGAACATTTCTCCTGACACAACGGTGTCGCAGCCCTGGGGCCCGAGGGAATACTGCCTGGAGGTGGCCTGGAGGCTCCGGGGACAGGTGGAGGTGGTGGGGTGCCCCGCCGTCCCTCACGCACCTCCGCGGCTGGGACCTGGATGGCGCGGCCTGACGCTGCGCTGGGGCGGCACAGGCGGAGGAGGGACTCATTAGCGCGCCAGCGCTGGCCAGGTGAGCGCTGAGTGGGGTGACACGAGGGACCCCTAACGTGTTGCCCCAACCTGAACCGATACTGCCTGGGTGGACCTGGGCGAGCATCCGGCCTTCATTGTGGGCCTGCCCCACCTCCGGATCCGCGGAGCCTCCTGACCTGTTGGAGTGCTGCGGGCGCTGCACATCTCCCCATCGTTCATGCGGGTGCTCGTGCCGTACCCACACCGCTTGGGAGGCCTCCCCCTCGTGTGACGGTGGCCCGCATGATCTACCCGGCTGGGCCTACTATCGCCCCACATACTCACGCTGTACGCCGGAGCTGCTGGTTGGCCCCTGGCCAGGGGTCCCGGAGCGTTTGGGACACATCTCTGGAGATTCTGAGACACTGGTGACCGCTGACTACCCGCAACGAGCTGCTCCAATACGGCAGCCGACCCTTCCTCTTACCGGGGTCCCTACATATAGTACTTACAGCACACGCTCTGCAGACACCGAGAGGGACTCCCATCAGCGGGTACATCCAGCAAGGCGACGAACTACTATGCAGAGGTGAGCAGAGTTGTTAAAGGCGCCCTAAAACTGCTGATTACTGGACCATCTGATATTGGTAGGGAGTGCTCCACCTCGAGCTGGTTGCGTCATAGTTGCGAGAAAATACTGCCTCAACTATTACCTGTCTAGAAACTTTTTGCGACTCCTCTGGGCCTTGGGGATACCTGGCGACTTCCCTTCGCTCCGGCGCTGCCTGCTCTTGATGTTGCATATCGATTTCACGGAACTCCACACCACTGCCTCTGCTCATTGCTTTGCTTCCTCCGGTGCTCTTCTTCATTGCTCCGTTATATCCCTCCCCGGGCGGTAATGATGGGCAAACCTAAGGCGCCCAGGGCTCCGGGACCAGAGCTGGATCTCGCCTCAAAGGAGGGGGGAGTCTTGGAGACCCTGGCACAACTAGACACTACACTCAAATCCCACTCTGCCCAATTCGATAAGGTTCTTCAGGCTATTCTCGACACCAAAACGTCCTTGGAAACCAGAATCGACACAATCGCCACAAACGTTACCCTACTTCGGGCCGACCATTGTAAATTGGCTGATCGTGTGGAAGAAACGGAATCCTCATTGGCAGCTCTCTGTCCCACGGTGCAAGACCTGCATTCCCAACTGAAACAAATGCAATTGAATCTAAGCACCCTACATAATCACGCAGAGGACGCCGAGGGCAGGTCTCGTCGGAACAACATTAGACTTGTGGGGTTTCCTGAACAGGTTGAAGCACCCAATACTGAACGCTTTGTGTAACAATGGCTGATTGACTGCGTGCTAGACGGCAAGCCTCCAAAAAATTTCTCCGTAGAGAGAGCACACAGAATCCCCGGCAGGGCCCCCCACCCGGGGGCGCCGCCACGACCCATTATCGCCCGGTTATTGAATTTCCGCGATAGAGACTTAATTTTACAGCGCTCTCGCTCCCACGGCCCATGGCAGTACGAAAATGCCGCGATATCAGCATATCCTGACTTTACAGCCGAAGAACAGGCGAAGCGTAACTCCTTCACCAAAGTAAAACAACGCCTCAGGGAACTAAATAAATATGCGCTCTTATTCCCAGCTAAATGACGGGTGATTGACGGTGAGGCCACTAGACTTTTTCAATCCCCGGAGGATGCGTGGACCTGGTTGCATGTGAAGGGATTGGTGCACTCAGCTTCAGACACTCTGGAGGACGCCACTTGGTTGACCCCACACTCCAAACGACGCAAGCGGAAATCAAGTAAAGCTGGCCCCTCTCGCGCTCAAGCGGTCACTGAACAAGAGAAAGCGATACAGGATGCAGCGCACTTCTCTCACAACTCCTTTTTGGCCTTATCCGACAAGTTCCACTTCCCTACCGATTCAGATACTGGGGCCACGTCACCTTCCAGGACTTCTGGCGATGAACGTGCCCCCCTGATAACTCCAAGACTGGCTGATGATCTTTGACACATCACAATCTATGGCTCCTAAATATTGGTGATGTTTGTCCTGTGTCTCCATATTAGTAGCGCTTCCTATCTCTCTTGTGGCCCCAGGGCGCAATTGTATGAAGCTATTTCGGGGTTCCTGGGATGCTCTCTATTGTATTTCATGATACATACAAACCCCCCGACCACAGGGGATACTGTGGGTATACTATCTCTTAGTCAGAGCTGTTTCATATAAAGTGTTACGTGCTTTTGTTCCTTTTTTATGTGGTTATGGCATGCTATCTGTTACGATACAGGCCTGGGATCAGGGAGTTGTTCCAATGTTTTTTGTGGTTAAAGCCTGCTTGGTGTTAGACATGAGGGGGATCGCCTCCTTTTGGGGATTCCGGGGGGGGGGAGTATTGTTATGCTTTTACACTCCTACTGCCTATGACTACGGACTATAATATATTAACCTGGAATATCCGTGGATTAGGCAATCCCATAAAAAGATATAGAATATACACTTACCTCCGACTGCGCCATATCCATATTGCCTGCCTGCAAGAAACACACCTGACTCACGGTGAATTACTTAAAATGCAGCGGCGCTGGAAGGGTCAAGTTTTTGGCACTAGCTATTCCGCGTATGTCAGAGGTGCCCTGATATGGCTCGCGCCGGAAGTACCATTCACTAAAACTAGATCTCATGTGGATCGGGAGGGCCGGTATGTCATATTGGACGGCCTCTTAAATGGGCGCCCTACTCTCTTGACTTCTATATACGGTCCTAACACCCTGCAAGGCACGTTTTTCGATGATTTAACTCCTACCCTATTGTTAGATCCCAATACTCCTAGTCTATGGGGTGGCAATTTTAACTGTATTCAGCATACTGCAATGGATCGCTCAACTCCTCCCATGCCAAACACCCCTGGTCTCCTAGCCACTAAACATTTTCAACGCTGGTCACACACTATGCACTTATCTGACATATGGCGTTTACACCACCCAGACGATAGGGAATATTCGTATTATGCCCCTAGCTACCATATACACACTAGACTAGATTATATTTTTTGTAATTCCCTATTGTGGCCACACATCCGTAGCTCTGAATATCTGGGTAGAACTTGGTCGGACCATAATCCCCTTAGAGTGTTGTCCCAATGGGGGCCAACCAGACCGCGAATCCCATTGTGGAGGCTGCAAGTAGCAGCTCTCCAAGACACGCAGTTTAAAACTCAACTTGGTACCACCGTTACGGAGTATTTTAAACACAATGAAGGATCTGTTGGGGACCCTAGAACAGAATGGGATGCTATGAAGGTTGTGACTCGAGGCCATTTCATGGCCTCCTTCTGGGGAGCAAGATCGCCCCTTACCCACAGTATAGGGAAGCTTGAACACGGAATACGGCAATTGGAAGTTGCAGTTGTTACTGACCCTTCCTTCCGTCAATGTCTATCCATGCGGCGCCGCCAACACCGGGAGGACTCCCACAGACTCGGCAAATTAGATTATAAGACATACTCTCTGCAGCAACACAGAGAGGGTGACAAACCAGGACGTATATTAGCACGGTTACTGCGTTCTGAGGTTCCACGAACAGTACTAGGTGCAATCCGTGACGAACATGGTACAGTGGTCAATACACAGGAAGCAATTAACGCAACCTTCGCACATTATTATAAAAATCTATATACAGCACGGCCGACCCCTCCCACGTTTGATCTTCACCCGTTATTAAAGGATCTTCGGATGCCCTCCCTTACACAACAATAGAGACAGGACCTAGACCTCCCACTGCACATAGATGAGGTGAACCTCGCAATACAACAGATGGCTAGGAGGAAGACTCCAGGTCCAGACGGTCTCCCCGTAGAGTTCTATGTCTCTGATGGGACCACTCTCGCACCCAAATTATTGACTTTGTACGAGACATCGTACCAGCGGGGCGCACTGCCCTCTACATTGAACGAAGCACTTATTGTGGTCCTTCCAAAGCCTGGTAAGGATCCCCTGGAAGTGGGCTCCTATCGTCCCCTCTCCATGCTCAATATTGATCATAAGATCCTTAGTAAACTATTGGCCAACAGGTTGCTCCCCCACTTCCTTCCTTGATTCATCCCGACCAAAATGGTTTTGTCCCTCACAGAACTACTTATGGTAACGTTAGACGTCTCTGCCACCTCATTGATACACTGTCCGGGGGAGACGGCTGCCCAGTGACGGTGTCTTTAGATTTTGAGAAGGTGTTTGATAATTTGGGATGGCCATACTTATTGTGGGCACTGGGTCGCTTTGGTGTTGGTCCCCAAATGTTGCGATGGATAAAACTTCTCTACACAGCTCCTTGTGCTAGGGTTCGTACTGGACACTGCATATCTGATTCCTTCCCCATTCAAATGGGGACCCGTCAGGGATGCTCCCTATCACTGATACTCTTCGCCCTGGCGATGGAACCTCTTGCTATACGATTACGGCAAGAGGAAACCGCGTGGGGCTTATGGGCCAATGGTAACTGGCACATTACTTCTTTATATGCTGATGACGTACTAATTTTTCTACGCAATAGGACTGCTGCCCTAGCCGATTTATTCCTCTTATTAGACCAATTCAGCGAGTTGTCCGGCCTCCGAGTGAACTGGAGTAAGTCCTGTATGTTCCCCCTCTGCAAAGAAAGCAACGCTGCATCCTGGACATCTCCTCAGGACAGACTTCCGTGGGTGGCAAACAGCTTCCGCTATCTCGGTGTAGATATATATCACATTACTACAGATTTTGTGGAAGGCAATTATAATAGAGTGCTCTTTTCCATTCGTGGGTCCATGCCCTTCTGGCTGCGTCTGCCTCTCTCCCCAATGGGTAGAGCGGCTATTGCCAAAATGCTAATACTTCCCCGGTTCTTATGTCTCTTCATGGCCCTTCCATTCTTCCCGGGGCGACCTTTTTTCACAGGGGCACGCAGTTTATTGACCTCTCTCATCTGGGGCTCGGGCCGCAAACAGGTCTCCCTCGATATATTACACCACCCAACTCAGGATGGGGGTATGGCGATTCCAGACTTGTGCCGTTATTACGCTGCGGCTCAACTCCACTGGCTTATGACGTGGCTATCAGAGACCCCTTCCATAGAGGGGACCATGATTCGCCAGATGACAGGTGGCGCGGGGGTACTGCATTGGCTCTTTGACCGTCCTCAGCCCGGCATACGCGTGGGCCTGCTCCTTCGCTCGGCAAAAGCCACCTGGGTTAAGTTTATTCACAGACGTCGACAGCGATTTCCCTACTCCCCGGAGCTCCCAATCTGGGAACTGCCCCAGATTCATGACCTCCAGCGACGATATGATTTTCACGTGTGGCGCGAGGGAGGGTTGTCCCGCGTCGGTGAGTTGTTTCAAGATGGGAAATTACATACTTTCCAGACACTCAGTACCCTCTACCATCTAGATCCCGGACAATTCCTAGCCCATGCAGCTCTACAAGCTGTAGTTCGACAAATGTGGTCCCTTGGTTCCTTGGAACCTCCAACACACGCCATACTCCACCATTTATTGACTAGGACGGGGGAAAGGAAAGCAATTACTAATTTATATGCCCTATTGAGAGACACAACTGTAGTTCCCCACTCTCATAGTAGATCTAGATGGGACCAGAGCCTGGGAGTGACCCTCACAGACCCCCAATGGAAGATGGCCTTACAACAAGTCAAATACGTATCGCGGGATGCCAGACTGAAATTCACACACTTCAATGACATCCATCAAACTTACCTGTACCCCCACAGACTGCATCGAATATTTCCGGGAGCTCTCTCGGTATGCCCACGATGCACCCAAAACAATGCCACCTTCCTACATATGACATGGGAATGCGCTGATATATCCCTTCCTGGGCACACGTTGTGCAGCATATTTCCGATATTGTAGACGTCCCCATCCCATTAGACCCACTATGCCTCTTAGGGATAACTCGCAGATCCAAATTGTCCAAGTATTATTTAAAGTTTGTGGATCTCGCCCTTATCCTCTTTAAACGCTTGATTGCTATGAACTGTAAGGCCCCGAAACCTCCTGACATATCGAAATGGCTTCGAGGGGTGCTACACTGGGCTACGATTGAAGCACAAGCACTTGAATATGACAACCGCAAACGTGGGGGCGAAGGTGGGATTACACTATGGGACACGTACCTAGTGAAAGTAGAAGATAAATTGGCCGCTCCTGCCCCCATCGCTTCACCTTGTGCGGACACCTCATCCAACCCTAGCTAAATTAATCATATTTGTCAGCTCCATGGTCCCGACCCAACAGCAGCTCTCGCGCTCTGAACTCGCTGCCTCCTCACATCGTTCCATCCCGACCTTACAATCACTGTATCACATCATTTATTGTTTCCCTCTCTCCCCCCCTCGCCCTTTCCGATCGCAATTATTTCACGTCAAACTATTGCGCCCCCCTCGATGATGTACCTATCCATGCACCTCCTCTTCACCAAGCAGCTCCCTATTGTTGTTTTCACTGTTTTTTTTCTTTTGTTAGACCTTATTGGTCCCTGTTGCTTATTATATATTTTTCCTGCATTGGACTACAGTACACCCCATAATGTCTCTATTTATAGAATAGTGTATACTCAATTATTAGCTCATGTATCTCTGACTTTCTCTATTATGTATGAATGTAATACATTATCTCTCACCCTGTGAATCACACACGATGCACCGCCCTACTTATGCCCTACTATCGTTAATGGGTAATGCCTGACTGGTGCAGATATGTTTTCCTTCTCCACAACTATAATCCTTATCCACTATGCGTGATTGTATAATAACCAGATAACGATATGTAACAGATCACTTATACAAAGATGCTTTATTGTGTATGTTTTATTCCATTTAAAATATTAATAAACAGATTTAGATTGTGCTTCCTGTCTCCTTTGTCCTTCCCATTCCCATCAGTGGCCATAGTATTTTCTGGTCCTGGCTGACTCTCCTGAGTGCCTCCCTGGTGCTGTGCTGGTTCTCTCTGCCCACTCCTGTGGCTCAGGCTTCTGGATACAGCATGCACTGACTCACTTCCTGGTTGTGATGTCACCAAGCTCCTCCAGAATACAAAAATCACAATTAGCGATTTCAAAATACCAATTCACTAATATACCAAATTGCTATTTGGTACTCGCTATTTGCGATTGGGAATTTTAAGAAATGGCAAAACATTTTGTGATGGTGTTGTTACATCGCATTTTGCAAATCCCAGTTAGTGATTCGCTAAAAATCGTTCTTTGAATGCGAACCCAAATACATCTAGCCCAAAGTGAATGCGAATTATAGTCAAACTGGATAGGTGAAAGCGTCAGTTATAGCTACACATGTTTTTAACAGAATCCAAATTTGGCTGAATCACAGTCAATTACACACTAGAGACCTGATTTAGAGTTTGGCAGATGGGTTACTCTGTCAGAAACATGATGTTCCACCCCATCTTATTTCAAGGGCAATATATCCTATGGCACTTGTAATAAGTCAGAGGGGATATCCATCTTCTTTGTGACAGAGCCTCTCTGCCAAACTCTACATCAGGCCTCAACTCTTCCACGCAAGACCCTTCATGTTTCCTCTGACCTCCATAGCCTTCAAACCCTAGGACGTTTGGCTCCCACCAGAAATTTGCTCTGACAACCTCCAGGTAAATAGCTATGTGTGTTAATGCAATAACTACAGTGTAACACTGGGAAACTTACCCTATTGTTTCTAACCCTCTTAGACAATATCCAGACAGCAACCACCCTCTCCACCAGACCCTCTCTCTTGCAGCGTATGAGAGAAGCAGTCATAGAATGCTTGTACTAAGCAATGTGTGTGTGCAAAACAAAAAGGCTCCCAAGAGTTTAAAGCAAGGTCATAACCTGTCCAAGCGATCACATACTGTCATTAACCATGATGAAATCTGGAACTGAGGAAAGCTTCAACCTTGTATTCCAGAAAGTCATCAACTAGGACAAGGGGTGGTGGTGGAGTGACACTTACAGGATGCAGAATAATGATTCTGATGATAGAAACACTGAAAACAGGATGGATCTGCCTTTCAATAGGAAATAGCCATTCTAACAACCAAAGATGTGGGGATTTTTGTGATTAGAAAAGGACTAACACAATTAGGAGGAAAGTTTGCATGGTAAACAATAATGCATAGATAATGAGTTGACAGTCACACAAAATCACCCACTTCACAGAATGGAACAGGATGTTTGTGTTTATTAGTATGTTTCATACATAGAGTCTTTGCTGTATTAAGGGGTTTAATGATGTTATGTTGCAAAAGATGTAAAGTATGAATGCTTTCTTGGACAGACAGGATTGGTACTGCTGGACATGTGATGGACAGCATGTGAGGATAGAAACTATATGAACAATGAAGTGGAGTGTTACAGAGTTAAAACTCAGCAAGGGGGTTCAAGTGAACCTAGTCAGTTTGACATTGAGTCAAACACATATTTTGGTGGCATAAGATGCAAAATAATATTGCACCTTAGGCCACCAGAATCTATGTGTTTTGGGATCTACAGTTTATTGAACACTTGAGTGTCTGGTCAATAGAGTATCATGACATCTGTATAGTATCTTTTACATTAGAGAAATGCAGCTATGAAGTTTTGATATTTCCAATGTTGTAATCCTTTTTCTGACAGGTTAATGGGTCTTATGCAGTCCAGTATTATGAGTCTATGGTTTGCAAGGACTATATGATTTTACTACCAAGATTTATGGTAGGTTCATGTTTGTTACCCCCAATCGGGATAAACAGTCTGCTTTTCCATGTCAATTTCCCAGCTGATAGTCCACTGTGAAGTGAAATATGGATAGAGGGTCCAATGTGAATTACTATGGTTGGCGCAAAACAGGAATTTTAGGATGTCTAAATTCTTATGGCCCATCCAAACAATTATTTTGTAATTTCATGATTCACAAATACTGTCTTTAATGAGGGAACATATCTTAAATGGTTAATAATTCCCTAACATAAATTGAAATTTCTGTAAACCTTGGGGAGTAGAAAGCAATGGGCTGCAGTGTATCAGAATTTGGATCTCTTTCTGGTTAAATGGCACCAACTCTTGTGGCAGAAGCATCTATTTCCACTACAAAGGGTAAGTCAATATTTGGATATTGAAGAACAGGATATTATGAATTACTCCTTCAGTTTCTTGAAAGCTGCTTCCTGTTGTGGCCCCTAAATACCTAGAAATGTTTTCTTGTTTACTGTTTTATAGGGGCAATGATTGGGAATGGTGCAGTCTGTGGAAGATACAATTTCATAAACAACACCAGAATTTGAGGCCTCGTTCCATGGAGGTATGGCATGGAGAATAGACAGCTAAGTAAAAGTACTGGAGATTACAGATTCTGTCTGTCGACCTAAGAGCAATGGTGGTCTAACATGTAAGATTCAGCTTCCAAATATCACAAGACAGTATAGGTTCAATGGGGAGCCGGCGGTATTATGAGTCACCTTTCCGTCAGGGTTTCCCTGGCGGTAGCACCTCCAAATATCACAAGACAGTATAGGTTCAATGGGGAGCATACAGGAATCATGGTCGGTGCAAGCTGTGGCAGTCACAGTCTCCTAAGAAAATATGGATTCAAAGACACTATGGCCCTCATCACAACCCTGGCGGTCGGTGTTAAAGCGGCGGTAATACTGCCAACAGGCCGGCAGTAAAAAAAATGGGATCACAACCGCGGCGGAAACCGCCAACACAGACAGCCACTTTTACACTCCGACCGGCATGGTGGTGGCAACAAACACCACAGCGGTAACCGCCAACAGCCAGGCGGAAGACAATGTACTGCCCACCCCATTACAACCCGCCAATCCGCCAGCTCTTCCAGGGCAGTACAGACGCCATCAAAAGCATGGCAGAAACAGTACACAGAAGGTAAACCACTCACCTCCCGACACTCAACGAAGAACCAGGACACCATGGAGCCCGAGTTACAGGTCCTGCCCATGCTGGTCTCCCTCCTCATCTACCAGGAATACCAAAGGCGGCGGCGACCACCACAGTGAGTACTGCACCTAGTACACAGGCGAGAGGGGGAGGAAAAAGAGAGTGACAAACACACGCAACACGCAACACACGCATCCCCACCCTCACCCACAACAGCATACACACCAACACATGCAACAACATTACATTTACACCCCGTAACCCCCTGGAAGAACCCAAGGACAAAACGAATAGAGTCCAATCAGTGATATATTAGAAATAGACAGATATATGTAACGAATATAAAAACAGTATTTGCAAAAATTTACAATGTGTACATAAGGCCATACATTGTCCTTTCCAAATGTCCGTGGGCCACTGGGCCAAAAATCATGTGCCAAGCCCACACTTGACTCCTGCCTCAATACAGAGATAACACTGCAGGGGCATCAGGTCGTAAACACACAGGCACCTCAGGGGAATAAGGAAGGGGGGGCACCTCAGCCAGAAGATGGTACTACGCCACTGCTCCTGGAGGGGGCTCCATGCCCACAGCGATGTCCTGGGGAGTGCAAAGCCACAGTCTCTCAAGTGGATTGACTACCCACTGCTTGGTCCTGGGGAGTGCAAAGCCACAGTCTCTCTAGCGGGTGGTTTGCCTACTGCTTGGTCCTGGGGAGTGCAAAGCCACAGTCTCTCTAGTGGGTGGTCTGCCCACTGCTTGGTCCTGGGGAGTGCAAGGCCACAGTCTCTCTAGTGGATGGCTTCTCCACTGGTTCTGGAGGGGGCTTTGTGCCCAGTGTGCTTCATCCTGCCAAGGAAAGGGTGAGTGGATGCATATCTCCACTAGTTCGGAGGGGGATTTGTGCCAGTGTGCTTCATCCTTCCAAGGAAAGGGTGAGTGGATGCATATCTCCACTGGTTCTGGAGGGGGCCTTGTGCCCAGTGTACTTCATCCTGCCAAGGAAAGGGTGAGTGGATGCATATCTCCACTGGTTCTGGAGGGGGCCTTGTGCCCAGTGTGCTTCATCCTGCCAAGGAGGGGCTGAGTGGATGCATATCTCCACTGATTCTGGAGGGGGCCTTGTGCCCAGTGTGCTTTATCCTGCCAAGTAGGGGCTGAGTGGATGCATATCTCCACTGGTTCTAGAGGGGCCTTGTGCCCAGTGATGCAGCACTTGGGGTGTGGCAGTTCACATTCCCTCACCTGGGTGTCTGAGGCACTAGATTTACAGGGACCAGGTTGCATGATAGTCCATGGAGGCAGGGGTAGACTCCATCCTGCGGCACCTAAGGCTGCAAACTGGTGGTAGTGCCGGTGCTGGTGGGGGTGCTGCCAGTGGTGTGGTAGGCTCCAGCCCGTCTCCTGCAGCCTCGGACGGCTGCCCACTGGGGCTGCTGCTGCTGACAGTAGTGGTGCCAGCGGCGGTGCAGGTGGCAGTGCTTGCGGGGGGATGCTGGCGATGCTGCCTGTGGTGCTGGTGGCGGGGCTGGCGGTTCTGCTGGTGGGCACCAGGCCCTCACCCGCAGCTTTCGACGGCTGAAGTGCCTTGCCTTGGGTTTTCTGCTCCTTCCTCACCTTGGCAGATGCTGTTGTGACCTTGGCTCTGGCAGCTGGAGTTTTGGAGGAGGCCTTGCTGGGTGGATCATGCTCCTTGCCTTTGCTGCATGCTGTCCCCTTCTTCACCTTGACAGGTGGCAAAATGGTTTGGTCCTTTACACTGGTTGGTGGCACACTGGTTGGCCTGATGGGTGCCCCCTTTGAGCCTCTGGGAGTTGCAGGTACCACAGCGGACACTGACTTGGTGGCTGAGGTGCGGCCTGGGTTCTGGACACCCTGGCCTGAGGAGAAGGGCGGGGGGAGGGGTAGCGAACAGGTCAATGTTTGCCAGGAAAAGCTTTTTAGACACACTGGGATGGGAAAAGGGAGAGGGTTTGGGAGTGAGGAAGAGGGAGTGGTTGTAGTCTGCTGAGTTTGGGTGAAGGTGCATGGGCTGGATGCTGTTGTGAGGTGGATGGCTGTTGGGTGGGTGGATGCCTGAGTTTGTGTACTTTGGGAGGAGGTGTCACAGACACACTGGGAGAGGACACAGAGGGCATGTGCATGGATGTAGGGGTGATGACTGCCAGTGAGGGGTCAGTAGCGATTGGCGTGCTGGTGATGGAGGTCGTGGATGAGGATGTAGAGCATGCAGGTGTGAGTGGAGGCGCTACTGGGAGGGAGGTGGATGACAAGGAGGAGGGGGACACAGTAGAGGCAGTGGATGCTGGTGTGTCTGCATGGGGATGGTGCTTGTGTGAGTGCCTGTGGGAGGATGTGTGGTGCTTGTGTTTGCCTGAGCCACTTCTGGGTGTTGATTTGGGTGAATGCTGGTCTGAAGGTGTGCTTGGGATAGGCTGGGGTTGAGGGGATTGGGACTGGGTAGAGGAAGTTGGAGGGGAGAGGCTAGACACAGGGACAAGGACTGCCATCAGGGAGTTGGCCAGAGCCTGAAATGCTCTCAGTAGTGGAAAGTGATACCTTTCATCACCATTTTAAAAGTGACAGTTATCCCACCCCGGAAGTTCCGTCACTTCCGTGACTGGGACTTCCGGTGCCCCTGAGAGCCCTCCCCTGAAGTGACGTGGGTGCTGGGGGTGTCATGTGGTTTGTGACCTCATGGTGTCACATGTTAGCCATGTGCCTGGGTCCTAGCCCCTGGGTGTTGGTCTATGGGCTGTGTAAAATGTAGGCCTTCGTGTTGTGCAAGTGGTTTCAGAGCCTCAGAGGGACTGGTCTGGACATGTCAGGCATTCAGGGGCAAGTGGCTGTTAGGGGGCCTCTGCACAGGGCGGCAAAGTGGGCGGTCTGGCCAAACCTCCACACTGCTGTCAAATCCAAAAAGAGGGGTTGGCCAAACCTCCACACTGTTGGCTAATCCAAAAAGAAGGGCAGGTCAAATGATATTTTTGTTAGAGCCAGCCAATCAATTTAGAAATGCAAGCCTAAAACAGATGTATCCTCAAGTGTTCCCATGCCATAGACCACAGGTGTTCAACATATGGCAGAGTCTAAAGTGACCATACAGATAAAATAGTTTTGAGATAAACAGAAGACAGACACTGTAAACCTAAGACAGATGTAGCACTAAGAGTTCCCAGGCCAAGGGCCAAAGGTGTTCAGCAGATGTCAGAGTCTAAAGTGACCATACAGTTAAAATAGTTTTGAGATAAACAGAAGACAGACACTGTAAACCTAAGACAGATGTAGCACTAAGAGTTCCCAGGCCAAGGGCCAAAGGTGTTCAGCAGATGTCAGAGTCTAAAGTGACCATACAGTTAAAATAGTTTTGAGATAAACAGAAGACAGACATTGTAAACCTAAAACAGATGCTTATTTCTAAGCCTAGCCTCCCACAAAAAAATCCTATGCATAATCAACAGGGTGAGCCATATAAAAACAACCCCCACATTCACAAGGCTTTTTTTTTCAACTACACATTGGAAGTTTACAGAGAGCTTAGGCTTCCAGAAACCCTCCAGGAGACAAATATAAAGGCCACAGCACAGCCTGTTGATGCTAAACCTCTTCTACTTAACGTCTGTAATTATGTTTTGTGTGTGTATGTTCTATTATAGTTTAACATAGACGTAAGCCCCAACCTTTTTTATTTATTTTTTAACTATACCCAACAGAGTTAAATGCACATGTTTTTAAAATGCTATTAATGCAGGCTGGGAGCTGGTCAGCAGTAAGCTGATGGCCACAATGTTTAATTTGTACATGTAGGTTCTGGTGTTATGCATTTGTATGTATTTTTGATGGTCTGCATTTATTTTGTGGGGTGGGTTGGTATCGCTTAATTTGTACTTGTGGGTTCTGGTGTTATGCATTTGTCTGTATTTTTGATGCTCTGCATTTATTTTGTCGGGTGGATCGGTAATGCTTAATTTGTACTGGCTAGTTCTGGGGACTATGTATGGGCATGTATTTTGTGAGGCTCTGCACTTAATTTGTGGGGTGCTGGCCATGCTTAATTTGTACTTGTGGGTTCTGGTGTTATGCATTTGTATGTATTTTTGATGGTCTGCGTTTATTTTGTGGGGTGGGTCAGTATTGCTTAATTTGTACTGGCTAGTTCTGGGACTATGTATGGGCATGTATTTTCTGAGGGTCTGCACTTAACTTGTGGGGTGCTGGCCATGCTTAATTTGTACTTGTGGGTTCTGGTGTTATGCATTTGTATGTATTTTTGATGGTCTGCATTTATTTTGTGGGGTTGAGGTGGTATTGCTTAATTTGTACTGACTAGTTCTGGGGTTATGTATGGGCGTGTATTTTGGGGGTCTGCACTTATTTTGTGGGGCGGATTGGTATTGCTTAACTTGTACCTGCTGGTTCTGGGGCTATGTAGGTGAATGTATTTTTAGGACCTGCACTTATTTGTGGGGGTGGGATGGTATTGTTGAATTTGTGCTTGCTGGTTCTGGGGCCATGTAGATCCATGTATTTTTAGGATTTGCACTTATTTGTGGGGTGGGATGGTATTGTTTAATTTGTACTTGCTGGTTCTGGGGCCATGTAGGTCCATGTATTTTTTAGGGACTGCTCTTATTTTGTGGGATGGCTGTAGGGCTTAATTTGTACTTGCTGGTTCTGGGGCTATGTATGTGAATGTATTTTTAGGATCTGCACTTATTTGTGGGGTGGAATGGTACTGTTTAATTTGTACTTGCTGGTTCTGGGGCCATGTAGGTTCATATATTTTTTAGGGTCTGCACTTATTTTGTGGGATGGTAGTAGGGCTTAATTTGTACTTGCTGATTCTGGGGTTACGTATGTGCATGTATTTTGAGGGTCTGCACTTATTTTGTGGTTTGGCTGTAGGGCTTAATTTGTAATTGTATGTTCAGGGGCTGTGTATGTGCCTGTGTCTTTGATGGTGTGCACTTATTTTGTGGGTTGATGCCGGGGTTTAATTTGGACTTGTATGTTCGGCTACTCCCCGGAGACGTCCAGTGCTCTGGGGCCCCGCGCTATTAAGTTTTCTGTGCTGTTCTCAGAGACAGCGTAGTCTCTGAGAACAGCGCTGAGGCTTTAATAACGCAGGTCTCCCAGCGCTGAGCGCCTCTGAGACCTGGGTTACTCTGCCTCCGTATGCTGTGTGCGCGCAATTAATTGCAGCAGTCGTGTGTTTATGCGGAAAGCTTTGGAGTGCACAGTTATTAATTTTAGGGCTCTGCTCTCCGCGTTGCGGTGTGCAGAGCTCTAAAATTAATAACAGTGCTCCCTAGAGCAGTCCTGCGCTCTCTCTAATTAAACCTTCCGACTGGCTCGCAGAGGCCTCGTGGTGTTCCACGCGGCCTCTGAGAGTCAGTTGCTTGCCGCCAGAGCGCGACAGCGGTTCAAATGTAAAATAACGGCGTGAGGCCAGGGCCTATGGGGCCCTGGCCTCACGCGCTTGGGCCCTCGGGTCCTTACAATTCAAAAAAAAAAAAAAAAAAAGGAATATTAAGCTATGGTTTTTGGGGACCTTGGGATTGGGGCACCCAGAGCCCAATAGGGTCGATTTTTTTTTTAATAAATAAAAAAATAAGTCATGTGAACCCCATGGGGGCTCAGGGGCCACTTGGCGTTCACATGGTCGTTTTTTTAAATCAAATAAATAAAAATTATAATAATGAAAAACTAACCCAGGCAATTAGGCTCAGGCCCCCAGCCACTCACCTTAGTACAACAGGGTCTGTTGTCCATGGTTGATGCCATGAAAAACACTTGGCCACACACATGCTCCATCCACAGCCGGACATTTAAAAAAAAAAATTCAGGCTCAACCCAAAATATTCTGAAGGACCCCCTCCCGCAGTAGGTGAAGTGTCAGGGTCACCACTTGTAAACACCCTAAATGTTGTTCAGATAGGTGGTGGCAGGTTACCAAAAACCAATTGTACCTGTAAGAAACAGAAGTGGGCTGGTAGCACTAGAAACCGCAAGCTTTTAATAAGGAAGTTAAAGAAAGCCAGACTCTGCGTTACCTGAAAGTATAAAAACACACATACAGCTAACCATAGCCAACTACCTGTGGTTGATACCCCGGGGAGCCCTCCAACCACCGGCAATTCTCATACTGAGGCTTCCGAACAGGTGTTTATGGAAAGTGTGAGACGGTATAGTCGCAATGTAGAGCGGTTTAACACTACAGAGCACTAAGAGGAGTTTAGGTTCATTAACCTTGATCGCCTAAACTCCTCAGATCATGGCGTTATAGCTATACACCATGCCGTGCAAACGCTAATAGAACAATTGTTACACGATGTGGGGCCTAACGATTTCTTTCAGATGCGTTTTCAGGGACAGGGTCTCAATAGTCCCCTGTTCACCAGACGGTCGTGTCGGGATGTGTTTGATGCTGTGATGTTTTTAGAAAACCTATCTAAACTTTTACAGAGCAAGGCCGAATTACTGGCGTACGGGTCCTTTAGAATCATCGCCTTTGTTGTTAGGGGTCGCAAGGGTGGTGCTTCCAGAACCTTACAGAGCGTGCTGTACAGTAAAATCATCGGCAAGAAATCTTGCTGGTTGCTCGACTTTAACACCGGAGCTACCAATATGTGTCTGGCAGCAAGCATTGCGGGGTTGTTGGTGGACCGCGCTACCCCAGACACAGGTATTATGTTGATGGCGGCAGCAGCCCATGAGGCGCTTCAACTACCACCCGACAGACTGGTTGGTTTTGGGGACCTGGGACTTTTTGAGAACCATTTTGCCATGACGGTAAAAGTTCTATACCACGACGGTTCTTGGAAGTACTTCACTTCCAATGAAGGTGTGAAAAACAAGACCGTTTATGTGCTACATCATGAAAAACACTTTTACGGTGTCTTGAACCTGAAGGGATTTCTAGACGCCAAGTATGTGTGTGAGCATTGCGATCACATATACAACACCCGGACCACACATCAGTGTGAATTACACTGTAAAATGTGCTAGAGGGACGGGTGCGTCAACGACGCCGCTCAGAAAGTGAACTGCGCCACGTGTAAGATGTTTTGTCATTCGCAAGACTGCTTAAACTTGCACATCAGCCTAGCACAGTGCGTCCGTAAAGCGGACTGTGGGGTTTGCGGCTGTTACACGGCGGCCAAACACAATTGTAAAGGTATGCAATGTCCCAGGTGTACAGCTGTTTTCATAGCCGGAATAACACATGAATGTTACATGCTTGCAGTCTATCCCCAGAAAAAAACAGAAGACTATATCGTATTTGATATACAGTGTATGCAAGAGACGGGTGTGCACCAGCCAAACTCCATTTACGCCCACCATCTAACAGGCAATGAAAGCTGGGAGTTTGAAGGGCGGTCATGTGTGAATGATTTCCTCAACACGTTCATGCAACCGAAATACCAGGAGTATACATTTCTGGCTCACAACTCAAAAGCATACGACTCGTTCTTCATTCTCCGCGACGTGAAAAGCTGGCCGTGGACCTCGTCACCCAAGGCTCCAAACTGATGCTG
Source organism: Pleurodeles waltl (assembly GCF_031143425.1). Lineage (NCBI taxonomy): Eukaryota > Metazoa > Chordata > Amphibia > Caudata > Salamandridae > Pleurodeles > Pleurodeles waltl. The sequence goes on along the minus strand of NC_090439.1, from coordinate 790,097,625 downwards.
CTAAAGGTTGTGCCTTTTGACATTAGGTTCATAGACACCTTGAATTTTCTGCCCATGAAGTTGAGCAAGCTGCCAAAAGCCTTTGGTTTTGAAGGCTGTAAAGGTTATTTCCCTCACTTTTTTTACACATGGGCTAATCAGAATTACAGCGGTCCTATGCCTCCGCCCGACAGTTAGGGTTTCGAGTACATGATGCCCGCTGAAAAAGAGAGTTTTCTACAGTGGTACAATGAAAACCGTAAAAAATTATTTCATTTTCAAACCGAGTTGAAAGCTTACTGTCAGGCAGATGTCATGATATTGCGAAAAGCATGCAACCTTTTCAGAGACGTTGTGGTGGAGATGACGAAACGGGTCAGGTTTATTATAACCAAATCCTGCAATAGCAAAAAAAAAAATAACTGAATACCTGGACCCTTTTAAAAACATTACTCTGGCTTCAATGTGTATGTCTATTTCTAAACACATGTTTTTAAAACCTGAAACTATCGCTTTAGTACCGCCTGACCTCTATAACGGTAAACAGAAACGTTACTCCACCCCGTCTATTCAGTGGCTCATGTACGTCTCAGAGAATGAGAACATCTTCATTCAGCACGCGTTGCAGGGCGGCGAAAACCGTCTGGGCCGCTACTACCTAGACGGGTATGCATTAATTAACGGGGTACCAACCGCCTTTGAGTTCAACTGGTGCTTTTACCACGGGTGTCCTCGGTGTTACAAACCCCACGAGTTTAATGGACTGCAGGGCACCACGTTTGAACATCTGCACCGTCGGACTCTGGTGAAGGTGCAGTATATTGAAAGCTGTGGCTTTTTTCTGAGAACCCTCTGGGAACACAAGTGGTTAGAGGAGCTTGCAAAAGATGCCAAACTGGGCACTTTTATTAAGAGCGGGCAGCTACCTGCACCGTTGGAACCCCGCAACGCCTTATTCGGCGATCGCACAAATGTCATACAATTTTACTGCGTCGCTGGGGAGGGTGAGAAAATACACTACTACGACTTCACTAGTCTGTATCCGTTTGTGGACAAGGTGAAGTTGTACTCTGTGGGGCATCCTACAATCATATACAGGAACTTTAAGCCTCTCAAAGAGTACTTTGGACTCGTTAAGTGTCAGATTCACCCTCCGCAGAAGCTTTACTTTCTGGTGCTCCCACACAGAGTCGACGGTAAGCTAATGTTCCCCCTATGTCGAACATGCGCTGAAAGTAAACAGACTAGCGAGTGCCGGCATAGTGATGAGCAGAGGCTGCTGGAGGGGACATGATGTACCATCGAGGTGCAGACGGCCCTCGAGAAAGGGTACCGTCTCGGTAAAATCCTGGAAATTTGGCACTTTCCAAACACCACAACCTGACTCTTTTCTGGGAACATCATCTTGTTTCTCAGAGACAAACAGGAGGCCTTGGGGTATCCCGACTGGTGCGTCGATGAGCCCTCAAAGAAAAAGTACATCGCTGATTACAAAGCTTGCACAGGTATTAGGCTGGGACCTGCGTTCATTAAGATGAACCCCGCCCGACGCCAGTTAGCTAAGCTCTGTCTCAATTCCTTGTGGGGACAATTCGCACAGCGCACCAATTTGTCAAACACATCCATCGTCACATATCCAGATGAGCTTTTTAAGTATATATTCACACCGTCTTATGACATTTCCAGTTGTGAATTTATCGACGACGAGATGGCCATTCTATGCTGGAAATACGCCAAAGAGTACCCCACAACGTGTAACAATATAAACATCTTTATAGCGTGCTTCACAACCGCTCACGCACGACTAGAGCTTTATAGTTTGTTGGATAAGCTTCAGGATCATTGTTTGTACCATGACACCAACTCTGTTATTTTTGTGAGTAAAGAGGGTGATGAAGAACCTCCGCTGGGTGATTATCTAGGGGATTTGACCAGTGAGCTCGAAAAGGGGGGAGTACATACTCGAATACACCTCCTCTGGACCCAAGACCTATAGTTACAAGACCTCTAACAACAGGGTTTGCATGAAAGTCAAAGATATCACTTTAAACGTCAGCAATACAGGTACTTTAACAGTCTGAAGGGTCTGGTGCACGAGTACTACACATCGATCGATCACAAAAACAGCAAATCAATAGTGGTAAACCACCCAAGCATAGTCAGGTCCCAAAAAAAAGTGGGAAATTACAACACAGCCGCTGTATAAAATCTTAAAAGTAGTGTTTGATAAATGGGTCCTCACCGAGGACTATAAAGCACTACCGTACGGTTATTAAAAGACATTAGAGGGTCGAACCCCAACCGATATGGACACAAGGTTGCAACACCCCTTCTCCTGTGTTTTAGCAGGTCCCTCAAATAGTGGTAACAGTTTTTTTATAAAGAAACTGCTAGAAAACGCTCCCAGTGTTTTATCTCAGACCCCTAACAACATCGTATGGCTTTATTCCTGCTGGCAGGATCTTTACACGGAGCTCTCCCTAAAGTTCCCACACATCCGATTTATAGAGGGCATCCCCGGTAATCTCAATGACGATGACTTGTTACCTAAACACCTTGTAAACATGATTGTTGTGGACGACCTCATGCATGAAGGCTGGGACCACCCCGAGATCGAGCGGGCTTTTACTCAATATTCACATCATCGTAATCTTAGCATATGCTACATAGTGCAGAACTTGTTTTACAAGGGTAAGAGGAGCCGGTCCATAACTCTCCATGCCTCATACTTGGTCTTATTTCAAAACCCTTGTGATAAGTTTCAGATATCAATTATAGCTAAACAAATGTACCCCGGAAATAAAATAATTTCATGGAGGCATTTAACGATGCTACCGCAAAACCCCACGACTACTTACTGGTAGATTTAAAACCCAATACTCTAGAAGACTACAGACTGCGCTCCGGAATGCTGCCGCCTAACTTCCGTCGCATACACACCTAAAACAGGTCCCAAAGCCTATAAAAAGACCCGGTAAAAAGACTTTTATAACATTTGCACTCTAAACCTTGTAATATAAGGTCCCTACCATGTCTGCGCTGCTACGGTGTAATTTAGGCCTTCTAAAAATGCTGATCACAGCCAGCCCCTCGAAAAGAATGACTATCCTTTGTGCTGCCTCGGATGATTTGGTGGCGGCCATTTCAGAAATAGCACTAAACACCCTAAAAGGTAACGTCCCAATATCAATGAGCCAGTTCCGGGTTCTGAAGAAGAAGCGCCACATTATTAAGAAGCTCAGCAATAAGAGGGCGTCGCTCCTTTCTAAAAGAAAACTGGTCAAACAGTCTGGTGATTTTATAGGGTCGCTGTTAGGTATAGCTATACCCCTAATCACCGGTCTCCTGTCGAGACCCTGATGGAGTACGCCCACAAAATGTACCTTGTACCCTGTCAACAGATGGAACAGCTGGGCCCTTCTACCACCGACGTCTGGGATATACGCAAAATCAAGATCCAGCGTCTCAACACTGAAATCTAAGCCATTCTGAACCGGACCGATTTAAAACCGCATGACAAAGCGGGGCCTTACTCAGGAGCCCTTCAAAACTTTCTACAGTATTACAAGCAACTATCCTCTGAAAATAAAAACTTACTCTGTTTATCCCCAATGCTGAACAGCCGCCAGCACCCCCAGTGGCGCCTCAAGACCATGGACCCTCACCCACCACGGATGCCTTTGTCGTAGACCTTTTAAAAAATATAACTCAGAAGTATAGAGGGGCTACTAAAGATTTGACCTCATGGAACGACCGGGGTGAATTCGTTTACAAGGGTCAGCCGGGTGCTGGATCCCACATGTATGATCTGGTCAGAGGTCTCACGCACGGTAAAACCCTATCGACACAAGACGCACCTAGAGGTTTGGAGCAGTTCCTAAGTGCCACAGCGGAACTCAACATTCCCTCAACGATTATCGGTAACACAGACAATCGTCATAAGCTTGAAAGTTTAAAAGATCCGACCCCTGGTGTTTTTACACGGAGCCCAGCCGTATCGACGTTGCCTTTCTTTCCACAACTAACACCATCTAGGAGCAGCGATGCTCCACCTCTGGGTCCTAAAAAGAGACTGTTCAAAATGAACACCTGGCTACCGCTCCATGGTTATCATAACATGTGATCAGCTGTACAGTTTTGTTAAAAGTTTCGCGTGTCGAAAGATTTTGCTTCATTTATTTTTTCACACTTGTAAATGTTTGTGTTGAAACATGATTGTAATAAACACTTTTTTAATTTTCAACAGTAGTCCGACGTCTTTTTTTTTTTAAGGGGTTTGAAAATGTGAATACAAAAATGCATAGTCTCAATTCATGTTTAAGATGTTTTTATTTTAGACATTCATCAGTACAAATAGAGGCATTACAATGCCTTACACTTTTGACAAACACCATATTCTGTTTTAACAACGTTCAACATAGTCCTGCAGTTTTCATTCACATGTTTCATAAGAACACCATTGTTGTTTAGTAGATCGGCTGAATACAGATTTTAAAAATTTCTAAACGTCATACCTTCAGACATTTTACTAACAAAATATATACAATGCTCCCCACATGTGATGGCTAGAGGATCCTGTACAGGCAGTTTGTTATACACAACCGTGGGTGATGCTTTTTTTACATACTTGAATATCGGGTTTGTAAAAATGTCATGTTCGGGGAACTCCGCTAAACTGTCAAACACTATAACCTTGCCTACATCAAGAATCATTGCATCCCAGTGTGTACCCCCCTTGTAATGAGGGTCAGTGTTAAAGACGAGGGTGCAGGGTCTTTCTGGGCCTATCTTTTCAGGTAACCCATTGCTAGGAAATACACCTAAAAAGTATTTCTTAGCGTATTTATGTCTACTTAAGAAGTCACGTATCTCAGTAGTGTCCATTTTACAAGCTTTTATTGATAGTCAAACATAAGGTGGCGGGCGTGATTGACCTGAATAACGCTGTCAAATACCGAGAATACCACCTTGTTCACATTGGTTGCCAAAGCCTGTGTAAAGCGTATTTCAGCTTTTAGATCTCCGTTTTTGATAAGATTGTAGTGGTCACCGTCTTCCATGTCAGTAGTCAGGTAGAACACAAACAGCGTGGAGCCGGCCGCATACCCCTCTCTTGAAACAACGACTCCCGAGTCCCGCAAATGTTTCCCCGTGATCGAGAACAGACCGAGATATTCCCAGACAAAATTGGATGTTCCAAAATTCGGCGTGAAGGGTTTTGTGGGTATCACAGCGCCCTCATGAACCAAAGCTGCGTAGGTGATGTCGTAGTGTTTGAAGTTGAAAGGGTTGGAGTTGTAGAGGCCGCTAAAAGCTGTATTGTCCACAAACCCTATGATGATGAGTTTCGGTAATTGCCCCAGAAATAGATTCTGCTGCTGCATTGATCTAATACCGGCTGGGATGCTGAATATCTTCAGAGCAACTTTTTCAATGGCGTATTTGGCGTTCGATAATTGTAAAGCTAAGCTTCTGCATGGGCTAGTCTGATGCTCGGGGACACTTTCACTCTCTTTACAAACAGGCTCGCGGACAATATAACCAGTTTATACTGCTCCGCATCGCTGCTGATGAGACAGAAAGCATTGTTGTTACGATTGAGTTTGATCTTAAGATCTATACCATTGACTAGCAGCTTGTCTGGGAAGAAAAGGTCTGAATGTACGCGCCCCAGGAGATCAAACTGCCTACTGCCAGCGGCGAAGCTGGCTCTTTTTTAAAAACCCTTGTTGCCCCCGTCCAAAGCCATGTTCTCAAAGTGCACTTCTGTGTCTTTGTAGAAGAGTCCCGCTGAAAGCTGTGTGTCCAGGGCGTTGTGACTGTAATTTAGAATACTCTTTATGTAGGCCCTGTAGGCATACATGATATCACTCTGCATGACGAGTCGATCACCTAGGTTAATGTCCACTTGATTAAACATGGTTGCGATGGGGTAGGCGATCAGGGTCACTCTAGCATCATCCTCGATGTCAGCGCCATTCGCTTTGGTTATTTTACAGACGAGGTGTAGAAGAGTGTTGTTGAGATCCAGATACATATCCGTGGACCCCGACACATAAAACTCTATCGGTGCAAGCGGCGTCAGAGCGGCCATAGGCAATACTTCCATGAAAAACCGTTCTCAATGCTGGTCTGTGTGGGTTTGAGAGAAAACAGATCTAGCTCGGATTTGGCGCATTCACCCGAGGCGCAGTGTACAAAGGCCATGATAGTTGATTCAAAAAATATGCTCTCTTCTTCTTCTTAGAAGATCTCTTCCGTCTTACAACTCTTCTTTTGTGTGGGCCTTTTGAAGAAGTCCGTCGCTTCTTATAGGGCATTGGCGGCCCCCTACGCTTCGAAGCCTTCGCTTACTTTTAACACCTGCATGCGCATTTTACATCAACCCTGCTCTTTCTTGGGGCTGTCTGTTCATGCGTTCGGCGACAGCCAACGTTACTGAGCCCACAACGTCCTGGGCTATGTTCGTAGCAGCCGCTTTAACATGAGGTTTTGCAATTTCGTACCCTCTTTTCAAAAAGGGCATGGCTCGCCTAAACAAACTCCGAAAGAAGCCCCCCAATCTTGCCCCGTACATAACAGGAGCCCCTTGAAAGTAGTGCCGGGGACCTCCATAGCCAGCCTGAACTCTATAATAGTCCCTGTACAAGGGGGATCCCCGTATGTTTTCATGATGACCATTGCAACTGCCTAATAGTCACTGTCGCGGCGTGGCCTTAAATGAAGCTTGACAATAACTTTCTCGTATTTAAAGGCCACCGGCTCCGACTGATCGTCGTAGATCATGATGGTTATAGTGTCAAAATGTTTTTGGGAAATTGTTACGTAGTCGGGTTGGTGATGTTGTACATTAACCATTGTGTTATTCTCCCTCTTCACTGGGACCCATCTCAATAATGGCGAATAAATATCACCAATCCTCGGGGGGTCCACGATGTCGCTATACACATAGAGTGTATAGAATCTGCCGTTAATATCAGGGCACGTAGGGTCAAGATCCACCTGCCTTTTTACATGTTGTACAGTCCCTCAAACCCTCTGTAATTTACCGGTACAGTTAAACACTGTACTGAGCTCCCGGGCTTTAAGAAACACTTTTCTTCTAACGTTATCCGACACCAGATGTATATTCGCATACGTCTCGTTGCTGCCTATAGATTTGTTGATGGCGTCGACCACCGAGGAAACGGTTGGGTAATAGCCATGAGGAAATCCCACGTGGATGCTCAGAGGGTTCTGCTCACGCTTTATACTAAATTTAGCCTATAGCTTTAATTAGAAATCTGATTGCTGGGGAACATGCCCTTCGAAGCGTTGGATGGTAGCATAATATAAAAAGGTGAGTTCTCCATCTCGGCGCTTACAGCATAGCCTCACACCCTATGTAGCGAGCTGTCCAACCCCCACCGTTTGACCATTGCCTGTCTCTTAGCTCCAGTGCCTTTCCTTTTCAGAACCTTTTCAACCTTGTACACCCTGTTCGGATCGTAGGGTACCTTTTGTAACTCTTCGGTGTAAAAGACACCTGATACCTTTTCCCCAGTGTAGTCCTTTAATCTGTAAATATATACCCCTTCTTTAAGCTACACACTTTCCACTATGAATATCTCATTGCTGAATGTCTGTTGGTAGCCTTTGGTGAAGACACCCTTCAACTTTGAAACCTTGACATGATCCCCTACTTTTAAATCCGGTTTCTTGACCTTCGCCGCAAGACGACTCCAGTACACAGTTCTCCACACCATTACCGAATTATCACTTGTTACCGCCGCGGGGGACATTTTGATTGTCCTATGATAACTGGTGTTATAAACATCTATAAAAGCCTGTCAGACATCCATGTATCTGTAGGTATTGTTGGCTGTGAAATATCGCCACATCTTTGATTTTAAAGTTCTGTTAAAAAGCTCTACAACCGCCGCTCTTACCTCGGTGTGCATTACACAATGTTGAACAGCGTGTTGCTTTAATAATTTCTGAAAAGGTTTGTTTAAAAATTCCTTTCCAGCGTCTGTCTGTAGTTTTTGAAGTACGCAACCTCTAGCGAAGATGTCTTTAAAAGCGGCAGTGACGCTGGCACCAGTTTTATTGTTTAACGCCTCTGCATAGGTGTACTTGGACAAGACATCTATGACTGTTATTATATACATGGTGCCGTTGTTATGTTTTGCTAGATCTTGAAGACTGATTATGTCAGCCTGCCACTGATAATCTAGCTTCACACTAACAACGATTGCCCTCCTCTTAAAATGTCTCCTGGCTGGTTTGTGGAGTGAATAAGCCTCTTCCCCAGCTAACCAAGTCTTCACCCCGGCTCTGTTTACAGATTCATTTTCAACTTGAACCCTTCTAAATAGAGCTTTGGAGCCTCCGAAGCTCCCAACCCCTAGTGTATAGTAATAAAGCTTCCTTAAAGCAGCCCCCGTCAAGCTGTCACCCTCCACAACCATGAAGTGAAAGATGTATTTTTTGTGTAAGGTTGTTTTATTAAACATAAAAACATAAAAGTGAATCGGATGATCACAGACATCGTGTATTTGACATTTTGCGGTGTATAGCTTATAACTGTCAAAGCTGTGGAACACTGCGGCCTTTTGCCGGTGTATACATAGTACAACACATGTTATGCATATTACTCAACACAGTTCCTTTTACCCGGTCTCAGCGTCACAAACTTTGATATTTTTGTAGCTACACTCTCAATAGCTCTAGACATGACTTCCCGCTCCCCCGCCTATAACTCTGGACGCTCAGGATACTGACAGCATTCAACTGTTCATACAGTTCTAGGTCGGAAAATGCCGAACCTTTATTTGTGAAATAATCTTCAGTCATGAGCTCCAAAGCCCTCTGTAGCCCTGTCATTGGTGAAAGTCTTAACTCGCGTGCCTGATCTTTATCCGAGCTCCGGTATTTATCCATTTGGCGATACACACAGGGCTGTTGAACTGCAACACGGCCGAAGGTTCTGAAATGTTCAGATACCGCAGAGTCAAAGGGTGTATTTCAGCTATTCTTTCCTTAACCAGCACATATATCAATCTCCCAATACAGATGTAGCCAGGGTGTAACTCATAGACATCTTGCACCGCGACACTCGGATACACGTCCTAAAAGTGAGTAAGTATGGAGCGTTAAGTAACACAGTTATGGTCTGCTTTAAAAAAAAAGATTTGTGGGGCTAAAGACTTGATTCTTCTGTTTTTACAATAAATGTCACACATTCGTCTTTCTATGACCCTTTCTATCATGCTTTTGTCAAAATAGGGACATAGCCCCTGCATACGTTTGAGTTTTGAGCTTGTCTCAGCAGCGTATCGGATCTCATTGACAGCAGCTGCCAAGACCTTAATCATATCAGCGTGGACACCTTTCTTCATAGCTGACAGCCCGTACACCACCCTCAACAACTTATATACCCTTTGGGGGTCTAACCAGTTACAAATGTGGCAAATTGTTCTCACAGTGTACGATTCGTATAGACAGTCGTGAGCCTCCTGCTGAGGTTCGTTAATTTTATGACACAGGTCATAATAGTCCCGTTTAACACACGTGTTCACAATGGTCGCTGCAAAACCTTTAACTGGCCATATGGTGTCATAGGGTATGCCCTGAGTTTCCTTTTCAAAATCGGGGCTATTGTAGGTGCAAACACATTTCTTACGCGGCTCTTTGTTCTGGCTTGTAATACTTTCAGACTGTCTGGAACAGCACAAGCAGTAAAAATGTACGTTGTTAACCTTTGGCGCAGACCACTCTAGAGCCTCTCTTTCTGCAGTTGTTTTCTACGGTTCAAACAGAAAGCAAAAGATAAATTATTAGTTAAAAGTATGACATCAGCGTATACATGAAAATTGTCTATAGAGTATTACTAACCTCACCATTTATGCTACACTCAGCGGCTGCTCTGCGATTCGCAGAGGTCCATTGGGGTAAAAGCGGTGCCGGAGTTTACACTGGCCGGCTGTACAACGACAGCCTCTGGATCTGGGTCCTCTTGGAAACCCATGTCTTCATAGATGGCGAATTCGGTGGTGGTACACATTCTTCAGCATCTTCAATGTCGATGAAGTTGACTGTATCACTTAATTCATCTTTCTAGGCTTCGCTGTCGCTGCTGTCACCCTTAATAGGGGATATCAGTTGCGGCAAATCCTTAAGATGGAGCTTTTCAAGCCGCTGGCAAAGTTCCTCTTGAAAACCTGTAACATCGCTATCCCCATCATTAGGGGCAGCCTGTTGTGCATTCTCATCCATCGTAAGAGGTGTTAGGGTCCGGTAATATCTACCGATAGTGTTCAGGGCCCCTCAGGAGGGGGCTTTTCTGGCGAGTGGATTGTATCTCTTCATAGCGCCTTGACAAGCTGTTTCAGCAATGGTTCACAGTTTGGCAGATGGCTCTAACCAGCTCCTTATATGTATTCCACAGTTCAAAAAGGGCGGGTGCCTCTACAACACCCAACGGTCACGTGTCCCCCTTGACGGCTCTGATATGTTGCTGGGGGTTACAAGTGACGCTAACCACCTGCCACAACCTTTGCACCATTTGACATGCCCCTCTTTTTGGATTAGCCAACAGTATGGAGGTTTGACCAACCCCTCTTTTTGGATTAGCAAGCAGTGTGGAGGTTTGGCCAGACCGCCCACTTCGCCACCCTGTGCAGAGGCCCTCGAACTGCCATTTGCCCCTGAATGTCTGACATGTCCAGACCTGTCCCTCTTAGGCTCTGAAACCACTTGCACAACACTATAGTACATTTTACACACCCCATAGACCAACACCCAGGGGCTAGCACCCAGGCACATGGCTAACACGTGACACCATGAGGTCACAAACCACGTGACACCCCCTGCACCCACGTCACTTCCGGGGAGGGCTCTCAGGGGTGCTGGAAGTCCCAGTCACGGAATTGACGTCACTTCCGGGGCGGGATAACTGTCATTTTTAAAATGGTGATGAAAGGTATCCCTTCCTACAACTGCTCTCTGTTGGGCCGCCATGCCAGAGTGAATGCCCCCCAGGTATGCATTTGTTTGTTGCAAATGCCTCTCGACACCCTGGATGGCATTCAGTATGGTTGACTGCCCAACAGTGAGGGATCTCAGGAGGTCAATAGCCTCCTCACTTAGGGCAGCAGGGCTGACTGGGGCAGGGACTGAGGTGCCTGGGGCGAAGGAGATGCCCACCCTCCTGGGTGAGCGGGCACAGGGAGCACGCTGAGGGGCTGCTGGGAGGGCGGTGCTGGGAGGGGGGTTGCGGCTGTTCCTGTTGTTGGGGTGGGCACAGAGGTGTCCGCCACTGCCAGGAGGAGGAGTCGTTGTCTGTGGTCTCCCCTCCTGTCCCCGTCGAGGTGCCTCCCTCGCCCTCTGTCCCACTGGTGCCATCACCCTCTGTGGATTCGGCCTCCAGGCCATGTGAGAGGCAGCTCCCTCCTTTTCCGGTGCCTCTGCTCCTTCGCCAGATGATGCTAATGCACATAAGGACAGGGTGACAAAACAAAAATGGGGGGAAGAGACAGAGGATATACTTGGTCAGTGGTAGCAACACCACTACCGTTGCCGTACACAAAACACAGGGAGCAGCCCTATGCAATAGGCCATGCCCAACCATTTACTAAGACAGTCACCAGCCCATGGGGTACAATGCCTAAAGCCATCAGCTGCACACCAGAATCCCACAGGACCATGCCCAGTAGTAGATACCCACTAACACTATTGGGGTAGGAGTGCTTCAGAGCCTGCCCAACAAGGGACCTACCTTGCCATTTTTGCCCTAGCTTAGGGGCACCGATAGTCCACATCCCCCACCTAGGTACCTCCTAATGTGCGCAAAGTCAGGTTTCAGAATCAGTACTCACCCCCTTGTGGCTGCTGTGATGCCTTCAAGCGCCCATCCAACTCCGGATAGGCCACCGTCGGATGCAGAACATCAGGTGGGTCATGGTGCGACAGGCACCCCTTTCTCGTTGGGAGGCTAGCTCCAGCTGGGTCTCCGCCAGTTTCTTTGCCCAGTGGCACAGGTCCTCCCACCTCTTGAGGCAGTGGGTGCTCTGCCTGTCAAAGACCCCCAGGGTCCGCACCTCATTGGCGATGGCACGTCAAATACCCTTTTTCTGGTGGGCGCTGACCTGCAGGGAAAAGACAGCAGAAAAGGAAATTAGTCACCCGTCCGGACAGTCAGACTCATTGCCTACCAGATCCCTCCCATCCCCTGATGCACATACATTGACCACCTTACATGCTGCACTCTGGACAGGATGCCTCTGCCCCCCCTACATGTGGTTTACATACACAGCACTCCATACATTCATGGATCATGCATCATCCGCACAGTGTACTCATCTATTTGTCTGGAGGACCGTAGAGTAACATGTACTGGGTTAGGACCCTATCCACCAGTTTCTCCAACTCCTCCGCAGTGAAGGCAGGAGCCCTTTCCCCAAACACAGGAGCCATGGTGGGTCCCAGACACAGGTCACAGCAGCACTTGCAGTGTAGGTCATCGCCTGTTGAAGGTCAGGTAGCAAGTGAGTGAATAGATCGGAAATGGCGGTGACGTCCGCGGTGGTGCGTACCTTCATCACTGGCGTACATCACCATTGGCTCCTGGAACCCAAAGGGCCCAATGATAACCAATGCGATTTTGCGCGGCGGTCACAGACCGCCTACCGCGACGGCACATAACGCCAGTGCAATTACCTCATTTCCACTTGTCCCTCCTCACAGGTCAGGCATCTGCCATTTCAGGGGGACACATGGCATGGCACCTAACTGCGTCACAGCAGACACTGGCACGGCAACTGATTGTCGGATTCACATTTTGTTTCTGTAAAGTAAACAAATCATCATTAGTGCAATACATGTGGGAATATGACCCTCTGCTCACTGTTCTCTTCCATAGGCTTCAACCACTGAGGCAGAATATGAGATGGTGGCATCCTTCGGTGTACAGCCCCTGGTGGACCTTGCGACAATCGAGGACAGACACATTATCATTACCTACAGACTTGATCATGCCACAATCCAAAAACTGTGTGACCAATTGGAGCCACACCTGATGTCAGCTATCTGCCAGCCAACAGGTATCCCCCCTCTAGTGCAGATCCTGTCAGTGCTCCATTTCCTGACAAGTGGTTCCTTCCAAACAACAGTGGCCATGGCCTCAGGGATGTCTCAGCCAATGTTCTCTAACGTGTTGACCAGAGTGTTGTCTGCCCTGCTGAAACACATGTGCAGCTACATCGTGTTCCCCCAGATGGAGGATTTGGCCACAGTGAAAGCTGACTTTTATGCCCTGGGACATATCCCCAACATCATTGGTGCCAGTGATGGTACACATGTGGCATTTGTTTCCCCCCCCCCAGGTGAAATGAACAAGTTTCCAGTAATAGAAAAAACTTTCACTCTATGAATGTGCAGATGGTGTGTTTGGCGGACCAGTACATCTCCCATGTGAATGCCAAATATCCTGGCTCTGTGCATGACGCCTTTATCTTGAGGAATAGCAGCATCCCATATGTGATAGGCCAACTCCAGAGGCACCAGGTGTGGCTAATAGGTGAGCCAAAGGTCCCCACACACTATGAGTAGGTGTCTGGGTGTGAGGTTGTCCCTAAGGGTTAGTGTGTGTCTAACAGTTGCCCCTCGATATTTGCAGGTGAATCTGGTTACCCCAACCTCTCATGGCTACTGACCCCAGTGAGGAATGCCAGGACAAGGGCAGAGGAACATTACAATGGGGCACATGGATGTACAAGGAGGATTACTGAAAGGACCTTCGGCCTCCTGAAGGCCAGGTTCCGGTGCCTCCATCTGACTCTTGGATCCCTGTACTTCTCACCCAAGAACGTGTGCCAGATCATTGTTGCATGTTGTATAATGCATGTTGCAAACCTGGCCATGAGACACTGGGGTGGTCATTACAACATCAGCAGTAAAAGCCGCTTACTGCCGTGCAAAAGACCGCCAACACACCGCCACGGCAGCGGAATTCCGCCACAGCTATTATGACCCACAGTACGGAATCCGCCAAAATCTAGACACCCACACAAGTCCGCCACACCAAAGGTCAGTGATAAACTGGCGAAAACAAATCCTCCACCGTCACGCCAACAGAAATACGCCTACACTATCATGACACACAAATCCATATGGCGGTCTTTCAACCGCGGTATTCCATTGGCGGTACACATCGCTGAGCTCAAAATACACACACATTTACAAAACACTGCCACATTGGACAATTCGAAACACACACACCTGATACACATACACACACCACTCCCACACACCTATTACAATATAAAACACACACCCACATCACCCATAAACCTCTACGACCAAAAATGCAGAAAGAAGGCCAGAGAGAGACAGCACCAGCAAGAACAACAGCATCCACAGGCACACAACACCATCACCCACAGAACTTCCACGCACCTCACACAACACACCACTACATATCAGCACACTTATCACCACACACATCACCTACACCACCCCATGGCACGGCAAAGACACCCCAGGTTCTCGGAGGAGGAGCTCAGGGTCATGGTGGAGGAAATCGTCCGGGTAGAGCCACAGCTATTCGGATCACAGGTGCAGCACACCTCCATTGCAAGGAAGATGGAGCTATGGTGAAGAATTGTCGACAGGGTCAACGCAGTGGGACAGCACCCAAGAAATCGGGAGGACATCAGGAAGAGGTGGAACGACCTACGGGGGAAGGTGCGTTCCGTGGTTTCAAGACACCACCTGGCAGTTCAGCGGATTGGCGGTGGACCCCCACCTCCTCACCCACAACTAACAACATGGGAGGAGCAGGTCTTGGCGATTCTGCATCCTGAGGGCCTTGCAGGAGTAGGTGGAGGAATGGACTCTGGTAAGACAAATCTTAACTATTACATCCCCCACCCTACCTGCAAGCCAGCACATACCCCCACCCTCACCCCCAGCACTCCAACTCCTCACATATGTCCCAACATCTCAAACCACACATCCCAACACCAAGCCCTGCATGCAACAACAAAGCATGGACACCCATCACTAAAGCATGCCCACTGCACATACCCATACACCCCCCTAAACCATCATCACACAAGGTCCCACACAGGAATGCAAGCACTGGGGTACACGGTCACCTACTCATTGCACACCATGGCACACACAGATGCAATAATCATCCTTTTATACCCCTGCAGGACCCCTACCCAACGTCACCGGACAGGAGGGTCCACACATGTCCACACCACCA
Organism: Pleurodeles waltl; assembly: GCF_031143425.1. Lineage (NCBI taxonomy): Eukaryota > Metazoa > Chordata > Amphibia > Caudata > Salamandridae > Pleurodeles > Pleurodeles waltl. The sequence continues at coordinate 790,082,396 of NC_090439.1, read as the reverse complement.
ACAGAAGAGGCCCACAGTGATGACAGCAGTTCTGTCCAACTGGATCTAGATGACCAGCCCAGACCATCGGGGACCTCGGGACAGTCGGTTCCCTTCACACTGGCACAGGCCACCACAGACCTTCCCCCCTCTGGAAACACCAGCACAGCACGCACCCAGCGGGCCCATACCTCCGTCCCCAGGACACGTCAATCAGCTGTGTGTCCACCACTACAGGGAACCCAGGCTAACCCACCACCCCAACAACAACAGGAACCTGGGGGAAGTGGCAGTGGGCACACGATCCAGGGGATGAGGCCCAGGAGCACAGGGGAAGTGGGAGGGCTGCTGTGCGACAGGGGGAGGACAGGCCAAGGGAACCCACTCTCCACGAGGCCCTCTCCTCCATCATGGGAGCCTACCACCACTCCCAGGAGACGATGGCAACAGTACTGGCCAAGTTTCAGGAGACCCAGCGCCTGCAGGAGGAACAGTATATGGGCTTCAGGGAGGAACCATCAGTTCCACCCTGGGTACCATCGTAGGGGTGCTAAAGGAACTCGTGAACACTAGGAGGGACACTATGGCACCACAAGGGGCCCCTGACACTAGCATGGATGATGAACTGCCCACCACCTCCGCCGGAGCTAGTCGACAGGATGCCCCACCACACCAGTACCCCACCCCCTGCAGAGGGAGAACCACCCCACAAACGGTCCCTGAGATCCAGGACAAAGACAGAGCACAATGCCAAAACCCCCGCCAAGAAATGAGACCACCCTGATTGTCATCCTACTGTCCCACTTTGTCACCCTGTCCATACTCAAACTGCCCCAGCTCCACTTCCTATGCCCATTAGGGCAATGCACCTGTGAGACTAATAGACTGGACTCTGCCATGGACATTCCTCCACCATCACCCCTCACCATGTCACTACCCCCACCAATATTGAGCACTTAAATAAACACGCTTAAAGCACAAAACAATCTGGAGTCTGTCTGTGATTTCAAAATTGTGTATTAGCAATTACAGTGACAAAAAGCTCTTTCAATTGTAATGTCAACTTACCTATGTCACACAGCTCTAGTCCATGAGGAATCTAAGCAGATGTCACACAGTGGGACCCACATCTGTGAAATCGTAAGGGAAAGTGACATCTCAGTGACCGTACACTGGGTGAAAACGACAGACAGTAGAGAGGTAGTAGTGTTAAAGTACATGTAGTAGGCAGGTTTGTATTCTAACTGTGTCTCACTGGAAATATTGCTGGATCACTGAGTCCCTGTTGTTCACGTCTTCTTCCTCTACTTCCTCGTCTTCACTGTCCACAGGCTCCACAGCTGCCACAACACCGCCATCTGGACCATCCTCCTGCAGAAAAGACACCTGTCATCGCAAAGCCAAGTTGTGAAGCATACAGCAGGACACGAGGATCTGGCACACTTTCTTTGGTGAGTAGAATAGGGATCCACCTGTCACATGGAGGCACCTGAACCTCACCTTCAGGAGGCGGAAGGACAGCTCGATCACCCTCCTAGTTCGCCCATGGGCCTCATTGTAGCGTTCCTCTGCCCTTGTCCTGGGATTCCTCACTGGGGTCAGTAGCCCTGACAGGTTGGGGTAACCAGAGTCACCTGCAAATGGCGAGGGACAACTGTTAGACACGCACTAACGTGTAGGGATATCCCCCGACCCAGACAACCATTCCCACTGTCTTGCTTCCAGGTGCTCACCTAATAGCCACACACGGTGCTTCTGGAGTTGCTCCATCACATAAGGGATGCTGCTATTACGCAGAATGTAGGCATCATACACTGAGCCAGGTAACATGGCATTCACATGGGAGATGTACTGGTCTGCCAAACATACCATCTGTATATTCATTGAATGATAACTCTTCCGGTTTCTTTACACCTGTTCACTCCTGTGGGGGGGGACCAAAGCCACATGGGTCCCAACAATGGCACCTATGATGTTTGGGATATGTCCCAGGGCATAGAAATCACCTTTCACTGTAGGCAAATCCTCCACCTGAGGGAAAACGATGGAGCTCCGCATGTGTTTCAGCAGGGTAGAAAACACTCTGGACAACACGTTGGAAAACATAGGCTGGGACAACCCTGATGCTATGGCCACTGTTGTTTGAAATGACCCACTTGCAAGGAAATGGAGCACTGACAGCACCTACACTTGAGGGGGGATTCCTGTGGGATGGCAGATTGCTGACATCAGGTCTGTCTCCAACTGGGTACACAGTTCCTGGATTGTGGCACGGTCAAGCCTGTATGTGATAGTCACATGTCGCTCCTCCATTGTCGACAGGTCCACCAACGGTCGGTGCACCGGAGGATGCCGCCATCTCCTCACATGTCCCAGCGGATGGTGCCTATGAAGAACAACAGTGAGCACGGAGTCAAACAACTCAGAGGTACGTACCCACAGTTTACCCAGAACACTATTCATACTCAAAAAGTGGCCTGTATGTGTGTTGAGTGTAGGTCTAGGTATGTGTGACGCAGTTGAAAATGAACCCATGTGGGCCCCTGAAATGGCGGCTGCCTGACCTCTAAAGTGGGACAATGGGATGTGAGGTAACTGCTCTGGCGTTGTACATCGTCGCGGCAGGCGGTTGAAGACCGCGGCGCAATGCTGCATTGGTTAACATTGGACACTATGGGTCCCAGGAGCCAATGACGATGTACGCCTGCGGTGACGGTACGCACCACCGCGGACATGACCGCCATTTTCTATCTGTGCAATCACTTGATACCTGATCTTCGACAGGAGAGGACCTACACTGCGCGTGCTGCTGCGACCTCGGTCTGGAAGAGACAATGGCTTGAGTGTCTGGGGAAAGGGCCCCTGCCTTCACATCGGAGGAGTTGGAGAAACTCGTGGATGGGGTCCTCCCCCAGTACACGCTACTCTACGGTCCTCCAGACAAACAGGTAAGTACACAGGGAGCTTGTTGTATGGGCTATGGCTGTGTGGAGAGGGCTGGATGCAGGAAGGAAGGGGGGAGAGTGCTGCGTGCATGAAAGACGGGGAATGCATGTGCCACATGCCAAGGGTAGGGATGGGGGCCAATCACTTTGACGATGCAGTTGGTAATTACTTACTCTTCCCCCTGTACATTTCATGTAGGTCAGCGCCCACCAGAAGAAAGATGTATGGCGTGCCATCGCCAAGGACGTCCGGACCCTGGGGGTCTACCACAGACGGAGCACCCACTGCTGGGAAAAGATGTGAGGACATTCGCCACTGGAGCAAGAAGACGGCGGAGGCTCAGCTGGGGATGGCCTCCCAACGTGGGAGGGGTGCCCGTCGCACCATGACCCCCCTGATGTTCAGGATCCTGGCGGTGGCCTACCCGGAGTTGGATGGGCGCTTGAGGGCATCACAGCAGCCACATGGGGGTGAGTACACCCTCATTCTGCTGACATTGCACGCAGTGGAGGTGTCTGGGTGGGGGTGGTAAGATGTGGGTTCCCCTAGGCCAGGGTGAGTTCCGTAGGCAAGGCCCCTCCGTAAGGCAGGCCATGTGGCACCCCTCCTGCAGCCCACCTCTGTAGAGTGCCAAGTACACCTAGTCATGCCCCTGTGTCATCCATGTGTGCAGATGTCGTCCATATTTTAGTAGGCCATTTCCCAGGAATTGAACAGAGGAGCCCAAGAGCGTGGCGTAGTGCAGGGGGCTTCTGTGTCTGTCGTGTCCTCCAACGGTAGCGGTAATGCATGCACTCAACATGTCTTTCTTCTGTCGTCCCCCCTTTTTGTGGTCTCTCTGTTCTTGTGTGCATTAGCATCATCAGGCGGAGGAGCAGTGGCACCGTAGCACCAGGGGGCTGCATCCCACATGGCCATGGAGGGCAACACTATGGACTCGGAGTTCACCAGTGGGATGGAGGGCGAGGGGAGCTCCACGGCGGGGACAGGAGCTAAGACCAGTGACACGGACTCGTCCTCTGATGGGAGCTCCCTTGTGGTGGTGGCAACATCTGTGCCCCCCCATCTACAGGTACAGCCGCCACCCCCACTTCCAGCACCGCCCTCCCAGCAGCCCCGCAGCCTTCGCCCCGTGCCTGCTCACCCGGGAGGGTGGGCATCAACTTCGCCCCAGGCACCTCATGCCCTGCCCCAGTCACCCCTGCTGCCCTCAGTGAGGAGGCCATTGACCTCCTCAGGTCCCTCACTGTTGGGCAGTCTACCATTTTGAATGCCATCCAGGGTGTCGAAAGGCAGTTGCAGCAAACCAATGCATTCCTGGAGGGGATTCATTCTGATCAGGCGGCCCTTCAGCGAGCTTTTCAGACTCTGGCCTCAGCACTGATGGCAGCCATTGTCCCTGTGTCTAGCCTCCCTCCTCCAACTTCCTCCACCCAGACCCAATCCCCTGTACCTCAGCCTATCCCAAGCGCACGTACAGACCAGCATGCACACACGTCAACACCCAAGGGAAGCTCAGGCAAACATAAGCACCACACATCCCACAGGCACTCACGCAAGCATCAGACACATGCAGACACACCAACATCCACTGCCTCCACTGTGTCCCCCTCCTCCTCGTCTCCGTCCTCCCTCCCAGTCTCGTCTACACTCACACCTGCATGCACTACCTCTACAACCACTACTACCATCACCGGCACAACCACCACCACACCCCGCTCACGTGCAGTCACCACCCCCACTACCATTCACACGTCCCCTGTATCCTCTCCCAGTGAGTCTGTGACGCCCCCTCCCAAGATACACAAACGCAGGCACACACCCACCCAACAGCCATCCACCTCACGACAGCCTCCAGCGCATGCACCTTCACCCAAAGTCACCAAACGAACACCTCCTACAACCACAACCTCTTCCTCCACTCCCAAACCCCCTCCAGCTACCCTTCCCAGTGTGTCCAAAAAGCTTTTCCTGTCCAACCTTGACCTCTTTCCCACAACTCCCCCAGCCCGACAATCTCCCAGATCCCGAACTAGCACCTGAGCCACAACATCTCCGGGACCACTGGTGCCTGTAGTCACCGGAATCTGGAGTGCACCGGCCACCAGGGCAGCCAGTGTGGCACGGAGCCACAGCACAGACAGTCCCCCACCTGTGAAGCATCAGAAGTTGGCCAGTGCCCGGCGGGAGAGGGGGAAGGCTCCAGCCACCAAAGCCGCTCCCAGGGGTCCCGGTGGGACTGTGGAGTCAGCTGTGAAGCCATCCAAGGTGGGGAAGGGCCACAAGAAACCCAACAAGTCTGGGAAGAGCAGCACGGCGGAGAAGACCGCCATCATCCCCGCTGCCCAGGAGGCCACCTCCAGCACAAGCCCAGCTGCCCAGGACAGGCCCGCCAGCACAAGCCCAGCTGCCCAGGACAGGCCCGCCAGCACAAGCCCAGCTTCCCAGGACAGGCCCGCCAGCACAAGCCCTGCTGCCCAGGACAGGCCCGCCAGCACAAGCCCAGCTGCCCAGGACCGGACCGCCAGCACAAGCCCAGCTGCCCAGGACAAGCCCGCCAGCACAAGCCCAGCTACCCATGACCGGACCGGACCACCAGCACAAGCCCAGCTGCCCAGGACCGGACCGCCAGCACAAGCCCAGCTGCCCAGGAACGGCCCGCCAGCACAAGCCCAGCTGCCCAGGACCAGACCGCCATCACAAGCCCAGCTGGGCCATGAAGGACCACCATCAAAAGCCCTGCTGGGCCATGAAGACCCGGCAGCAGCTGAGTCCCTGGTATGGAGACCGCCGCCTCAAGCACCGCTGAACAGGGCACCGCCGTCTCAAGCACCGCTGAACAGGGCACCGCCGTCTCAAGCACCGCTGGCCCATGAGCGGCAAGGGCACTGACGCAACTGAGTCCGTCACGGGGTTAATGATGCACTCTGGGCACAGAGCCCCCCTCCAGAACCAGTGGAGAGATCCATCCACTACCTCTCTCCTTAGCAGGATGAAGCACTCTGGGCACCATGCCCCCTCCAGAACCACTTGAGAGACTGTGGCTTTGGACTCGCCAGGGTGGAACAGTGGGCAACCCACCCGCTGTAGAGACTTGAGAGACTGTGGCTTTGCACTCCCCAGGATGGAAAAGTGGGCAACCCACCCACTGTAGAGACTTGAGAGACTGTGGCTTTGCACTCCCCAGGATTGAACAGTGGGCAACCCACCCACTGTAGAGACTTGTGAGACTGTGGCTTTGCACTCCCCAGGATGGAACAGTGGGCAACCCACCCGCTGTAGAGACTTGAGAGACTGTGGCTTTGCACTCCCCAGGATGGAAAAGTGGGCAACCCACCCACTGTAGAGACTTGAGAGACTGTGGCTTTGCACTCCCCAGGATTGAACAGTGGGCAACCCACCCACCGTAGAGACTTGTGAGACTGTGGCTTTGCACTCCCCAGGATGGAACAGTGGGCAACCCACCCACTGTAGAGACTTTAGAGACTGTGGCTTTGCACTCCCCAAGATTGAACAGTGGGCAACCCACCCACTGTAGAGACTTGAGAGACTGTGGCTTTGCACTCCCCAGGATGGAACAGTGGGCATGTGGCCCTCTCATGGATTTGGCGTTGTGCACTCAACCGGCTGAGGTGCCCCTCCTTTCCCTCCCCCTGAGGTGCCTGTTTTCTTGCTCTCTGATGCCCCTGCAGTGTTCTCTCCATCATGGTCGGGGATCTTGTGTGGGCCTTTATTTGAGCACTACCTGGACTACTATGCTTGGTATATATTTTGTACATGATGTATATATATATTTTTGCCTACTTGTTTTTAATATATTACAATGGTTACACTCATTTCCTTTTGTCTTTGCATTCTTCCGAGGGGGGGTTAGGGGGTGTAACTGTAATGTATCAAGCTGTATTAGTATGTGTGTTGTCGTGGGTAAGTGTGGGGGTGGGGGTGTTGCGTATTGCGTGTGTGTGTCACTGTTTTTTCCCTCCCACTCCCCCCTACCCTGTGTCATAGGTGCAGTACTCACCGTGGTCTTCGCCGCCGGCATTCGTGCTCCTGGTAGAGGAGCAGGAAGACTATTGCAGGTAGGATTTGGAGTTTCGGATCCATGGTATCCTCGTTCCTCGTGGGGTTGTAGAGGTGAGCATTTTTCCTTTGGGATTCCTGTTTCCGCTGGGTTTTTATCCGCGGTGAATCAGCCCCAGAAAAGGTGGCGGATTGACCTGTCATAATAGTGTGGGCGGTACATAGTCTCCCGCCTGTCTGTTGGCGGTGACCGCTGCGCTGTTTGTTTGTACCGCCGTGGCCGTCGGAGTGTTATAGTGGCTGTCTTTGTTGGCGGTTTTGGCCACGGTCGTAATTGCAAAAAAAATTATAGCCGGCCTGTTGGCGGTCTTACTGCTGCTTTAACACCGTCCGCCGGGGTTGTAATGACCACCTAGGTGCCTTTTCTGCAGAAGGATGTGCCTGGAGATGGTCTTGTGGCAGCGGTGGAGCCTGTGGACATTGAGGAAGAGGAGGCAGAGGAAGAAGATGTTGACAACAGAAGCAATATAGTTCAGCAGTACTTCCAGTGACACACAGGTAAGACACTGTAACTTCACTTTACATTTCAGTTATATATTGGACATTGTACAAGGCAGCCTCTTTCCCTATGTCTATGGACACTGACTGTACCCTTTGGCATCTCTATTTTCAGATCTCTGTGCCCCAGTCTGGCTCCTGCTATGTGTACTGCTGCCCACCAAAGGTCATCCCAAAGTATATTTCACTGTACATTTGAGTTGCGATGCTTTGATAATGTTGTACTAATACATTTTGTGAATCATTTGACAGACTCCAGATTGGTATTTGTTCCAATGGTGTTTATTTAGGTGCTCATAAGTAGATGGGGATGTGCAATGGGCTGGGATGATGGTGGAGGAAAGTCCAGGGTAGAGTCCAGTCTCTTGGTATCACAGGGGAGTAATGGCAGTTGAAGGTGGACAGGGTGACAGTGTGGGACAGAAAGGTGACAATCAGGAGAGTATTATTTCCTGGCGGGGTCTTGGCAATGTTCTCTGGCTTCTGCCTGGATGGCAGGGACCATTTGCGGGGTGGTTCTCCTTCTGCAGGGGGTTGCGTGCTGGTGGCCTGTTGGTCCTATGGCAGGGCCTCCTGTCCACTAGCACCGGTGGAGGTGGAAGGGTGTTCCTCAGTTTGGCTAGTGTCAGGAGCCCGTTGTTCTGCCACTGCCTCCCTCATGGTCTTGCCCATGTCAGCCAGCACCCCTGCAATGGTGACCAGAATGGTGTAGATTTTTGTTAGGTCATCCCTGATCCCCAGGAACTGTCCCTCCTGCAGCCACTGGGTCTCCTGCAATTTGGCCAGTATGTGGCCCATCAACTCCTGGGAATGGTGGTATGCTCCCAGGATGTTGGAGAGTGCCTCATGGAGAGTGGGTTCCCTGGGCCCGTCCTCCCGCTGTCGCACAGCAGTCCTCCCAGTTTCCTTGTTGTCCTGGGCCTCTGTCCCCTGAACCGTGTGCCCACTGCCACTGACCCCAGGTCCCTGATCTTCCTGTGTTTGTGGAGTTGCATGGGGTCCCTGTAGTGGTGGACACACGGCTGATTGACGTGTCCTGATCTTCCTGTGTTTGAGGGGTTGCCTGGGGTCCCTGTAGTGGTGGACACACGGCTGATTGACGTGTCCTGGGGACAGTGGCATGGACCCGCTGAGTGGGTGCTGCGCTGGTGTTTCCTGAGGGGGGGAGGCTCTATGGTGGGTTGGGACTGTGGCAGGGGAACCAACTGTCCAGAGGTCCCGGATGGGCCAGGTTGGTCATCCTGATCCAGGCATGCAGAGCTGCTGTCGTCACTGTGGGCCTCTTCTGTGGTGGGACTGGATGTAGCTGGCACCTCCTCTCCGGTGACGTTGAGTATGGGTCCTGTGGGGATGCAAATGTAGTGTTAATGTATCTGCATGTACTTTGTGCATGGGTGTGTTTCCCTGTATGATTGTGATTTCCCTATCAGCCTGGCCTTGTGTGAGTGGTGATTTTGTGGGCTGGGTGAGTCTCTATAATGGGAATGCTGTGGGGATGGGTGTCCATGCAGGTCTGTGATGGGTGTCCATGCATTGGTGTTGCATGCAGGGCTTGGTATTGGGATGGGTGGGTTGTGATAGTGGGATATATGTGAGGTGGTGGAGTGATGGTGTGAGGGTAGGGGTAGGAGTTTGCGATGACATGCAGGTAGAGTGGGAGGGATAAAGTAGTAAAGATTTGACTGACCAGAGTCCAGTCCTCCTGCTTCTCCTGCGAGGCCCTCAGGATGTATGATCGCCAAGACTTGCGCTTCCCATGTTGTTAGTTGTGGGGGAGGAGGTGGGGGTCCACCGCCAGTCCTCTGTACAGCTACCTGGTGTCTTGCAACCACAGAATGCACCTTCCCCCGTAGGTCTTTCCACCTCTTCCTGATGTCATCCCTGGTTCTTGGGTGCTGTCCCATAGCGTTGAACCTGCCCATGATTCTCCGCCATAGCTCCATCTTCCTTGCAATGGACGTCTGCTGCACCTGTGAACCAAATAGCTGTGGCTCTACCCGGATAATTTCCTCCACCATGACCCTTATCTCCTCCTCTGAAAACCTGAGGTTTCTTTGGGGTGCCATGGATGTGGTGCGAGTGACATGTGTGAGGATGTGTGGGGTGATGTGTGCAGTGATGTGTTGGGGTGTATGCTGTGATGCGCGTGGATGGTGTATGGGTGATGGTGTTCTGTGCCTCTGATTGAGTTGGTGCTCCTGGCTTGTGTTTCTCTGTGTTAGAAATCTTTTTTTTCATTGAAAGGGTTGTGGGTAATGTGGGTGTGTGTTTTATAGTGGTGTGAGTGTGTGGGTGTGTGTATGTGTGTCAGGTGTGTGTAGTTTGAATTATCCAATCTGGTGGTGTTTTGTAAATGTGTGTGTATTTTGTGCACAGCGGTGTCTACTGCCAATGGTTTACTGCATTTCAAAGACCGCTGCGGTGATTCGTGGGTTGTGATACTGTAGGCGTATTCCTGTTGGCGTAATGGTGTGGGTTTTGCTATCACCAGTTTACCACTGACCTTTGGAGTGGCGGACGTGTGTGGGTGTCTGCATTGTGGCGAATTCTCAGTGTGGGTCATAATACCCGTGGCAGAATATCGCCACGGGCACGGTATGTTGGCGGCCGTCAGCACGGCGGTAGGTGGCATTTACTGCCACGGTTGTAATGAGGGCCTATGAGAAGGTAAATTTGATTGCAAATGTAGGTTTACCACCAGATTTACTGGTGGAAGAGTCAGCTTCTGAAAAACCACCATGATTACAAACAGACTAATGGTCCAATCAAGAGCGATGTGGTAGCAACCTGTTGAAGTTGCAATTTTATAACCAGGGTTTTACAGAGACTATGGCCATCATTATGACCCTGGTGGTCCGAAGACTGTCTGGGCCACAGTGGCGGTCTCATCGATGACAGGCTGGCGGTGAAGATCACCCCATTATGAGTGTGGTGGTTTGGCCTCTGCCAAACGCCACATCTCCGCTGGTACTGCCAGGGCAGTAGGACAGCTGGGCTGGAGGACAGCACCTCCTTGCCAGCAGTCCTCTGAAGACCACCAGCGGTATTACGAGTCACCTTTCCGTCAGGTTTTCCACAGCGGTAGCACTTCCATGAAAACCCTGGTGGAAAGGCTGCAGGAGACAGGAAAGTCCTTTCCTGTCACCAGCAGACAACTCCCCCAACACCCCTCTTCGATTACATGACAACCCACTCCCCCTTCCACGACAGCACCCCCCTCCCTGCATACATGCACACACACACCCACACGCACCCCGCATACACGCATTCACCAATACTTACATACGCGCATTCACCAACACTTACATAAATACATACACCAACACTTACATACACTCATTCACTCGCACAATAGACACGCATTCACACAAATATACTAACACACACTCACTTCAACAATCACACACACATTCACACATGCCTACACACATGCATACACACTTACATTCACACACAGATATACACACATGTACATGCAACACCCCCTCCCCTGTTAGATGATTGACTTACCGTGTGCAGCAAGGAGGTCACAACAGGACCAGGCTCTTCTACGGCCAGCAGAGCCCTGCCACCAGGACACCGTCATGCCGTATTAGTGCTTGCAACCGCCTCTCCGCTGCCGACCAGTATAACTGACACCCAAATTGTGGCAGAAATCCTTCAGTAGTTGGAAAATGGCAGTCTTCTGGCACCCGCAGCTTCAGCGGTCTTAATAAAAGACCACCAAAGCCGTAAAGAGGGCCTAGAGGTCCACCTAGACATGATGAGTGTGACGGCTGGGGAAGACGATCCTTCCTAAAAAACTTAGGGATTCAAAAAGTCTATGGGCCGACTCAGCAGCAATGGAGGTGCAAACTATGAAAAATTCAGCTTCCTAGAAATATGAGATATCATGGAGTTAATGGGGACCACACTGGAATAAAGGTAGTACAATCTGTGGAAAACACAACTACATTATGAACAAACATAGATTTGCATAGCTGACAGACCGTCCTAGAAATGTGAGATGCAACATGGAAAGTTTTCCTCCCTAACTGATTTATAGTACCTATGTATCAAGTTCAAGTCAGGAGTGAAGGGATACACTTTGTGGAGAAACAGCTTCCCAAAAACCATCAGTAATTTATAGAATCATGAATCTATTTAGGAGTAATTTAAGTGTAATAGTTTCCAAAAGGTACAGAGTCATGGCTCTAAGCTCAGCCAAACAATTGAGAAAAGAGACCAATACATTGCTCTTTTGTGGCCAAATCCATAATTGATTTTATTGGTCTGGGAAACAACCATCCTTTGAGTGATATTCCTCCAATTTCCGCCCTATCCCTTTCCTAACATTAAACTCTGTGCGCTTTACCCCTGCTAAACAGCAATAAAGTACCTCAGCTTCTCCTTTAAACATGTTGAAATTGGCTTGAACCTGATTGGCAAAGTTATGTTTCCCATAAGACCATATTACATGGTGCAGGAATACACCCCTGGCATGAAAAGTTAAATAGCACTGAATAAGTACAGAACCTATTGTGCGAGCAACTACACTTGCAGTGAAAACATGGCTTCAGGCCTACCCTATGTAGCCTGAAAGCAGCACCTTTAACTCTGCTACACAGACCTGTCAAAGTCATCATTTTGACAGGTAGAAAAACCTGATTTAAAGTATTACATAAGTCACTCCTGCATGCCCCTTACTGCTCACGAGGTAGGATGCCTAATACCTGAGAGTGAAACATGTGTGACATTGCAAACCAGTGACTAAGCCCAAACTGACATTGTCACAGGTAAGCCCTAACTGGCACAAAGGACAAGATAAAATATAAATTATACTCTTTAATCTATAACTTTTGACCTGCGCCAGCTAACTGACTCCATACAAAGACATTTTTAATATTTAGTAAATTCCAATCTAATGATGAACTCTGCTATTTATTAAATGTATTGGAATTGCAACAGTTATCCTGCTGGAAGCTGCTGGATGCTGGAGGCTATTTTGCATTATCTGTCCAGAAACTGCCTGTCATTTATTTGGTCTGAATGAGGTGTGAAAGATGTGTGAAAACTGCCCCAGGGCAGGGGCAATGGCCTGGGAGTGGGAACGTGTTTTTCATCCCAAAACCTGAAGAAAGGATAGGGTGGGGCCAGTAATTAACTTCAAAGAGGACTGCCTTTTCACAAGTAAAGGTCAGATTACACTGGAAAGGCCCCAGACGTTGTCCATCAAGTTAGTCTGGCACCCATCACAGTGGGAGGCAAGCTACCTCCAGAACCAGTAATGAGTGACCACAGAGGAGGGGACTGCTCATTACTGTTATTCATCACTTTTGGATTGTCTGCAGTAAAGCAAACAGAAAATGCCCCAAAAAAGTGCCCTCAGTAACTTTTACCACATTGGTAGGCATCATCCCCACCCACTAATTAGTTGCAACCATAAACGTGTCACCCAAGCCTCCCGCTATCCCCCCAAGATCACTGTAGAAGTTTAGAAGAGGACTGGACCTGATTTCTGTGAATTGAGGTACCCAGCTGAGCAGTGGCAACTGGACCTGCACTGGATTTTGCTGCTGGCCTCTGCCTGAAACCCTAAGAGCCTCTAAGAGTATCTCCTGAGATCCTGGGGGCCTTAGAAATTTACTCCTGTGGTTGCACCAGAAGAAAGTTTGGAATCTTTAGAAAACATTTCCTCCAGAGCTTCAGCGAGACCCACCAGAAAAAAAGATCTGACCTATAGTTCCACAGTGTTGCATTGGAATTCAGCTTTGTTCCACTCAAAGCACCCCGAACCTCCAAAAAACAACTATGTCCCATTCAGCATTGTTACTTAGAAAGTTTTCGGTGAGAAACCTCCAAAGCTTCAGGGCTACAGTGGGATCAACTTGCTTCCGGTATCTGGCCTTTGGTTTCATGGTGCTAGCTACAATTTCAGCAGAGGCCTGTACAGGGAGGACTTTTTCTTCTCAAATGGGGACAAAGTCACATTCTGCATCTTGACTCAACAGAAATATCAAAGCTTTTCTTGAATAAAAAGTGAGAAAGTCCCTTTTTGAAGAAGGACTTAGGAATTTTTGTGAATGTTTTAACTTCCAGCCTTTGACCAGGATCAATTCACTTGGCGTATCCAACCAAGGATCCATCTGGTCAGCCTCAAATAGTGGCTAAGTTCGAGTCTACCCATTTGTAGACTTCCATTGACGTTTCGTGCTTTTTGGAACTATTGATACTTAAAACCTTTTTTCAAAGTTATCTCAGGCTTCCTTTATTGTTTTTTTTGTCTTTTTAGTGTCATTTTGTTTATTAAAGTTTACTTTACTTTTCTAATTTGGTTTGGCTTGTTTTTTGCTTGGTATTTTGTCTTTAGTACTAATTTGGGACTGCACAAATACTTTACACATTGCCCTAAGTTAAGCCTTTTTGTTCTGTTAGGATAACTCACACTGTCTAAAAACATGAATTTGCTAGAACCACCAAAACAAATGCAGGTTCAGAATGTTGAATTAGTGGCTGCGATATTGCAATTTTCTTACCTTACTAAATACGCCTAATTTTTGTGAATATTAAACATATTGTACAAAATATGGATGGGTGATTCTCTGCATGAGTACTGTACTCAAGTAATGACTTCATACACAAAAGCCATATTACATACCAGCTGAATAACTGTGAATTGTTAATTGAGGTGTATAGCAGTCCAGCACTAGTAATATGGTCACTAACCTTTTAGGTCCAGGCAAAGGATTCAGTAGTTTAAACTACCACTGATAGCTGTGGTAGAGAACAGACAAGCTTAACTTAGAGAAACTTTTAAGGCATTTAGAAGGACCAAAACAGTTAAAAATCCAAATGCACAACACAATAAAAATCCCACACCAATTTATAAAATCAAAATGTCACCAAAATGACAAAAATCCAAAAGTAGAACATGAGCTATGAACTTGTAAACATTTAAGTGGGAAAAGAACCAATGTAAATCAATGTAAGTTAAAGGTCACAGTGGAATGGGACCATGACACGTGTTCAGGCCAACCTCAGCATTCCAATTCGGCTATACCGTGTGGATTGGTCTTAGTGAAAGTTTGCAGGTCAAAAAGTCAAAAAACACTTTAAGACAACTTCAGAAAAGGACTTACTACACTTTCTGGAAGAAAACCATTGACATTTCTACTAAGGTGTAATGTAGAAAGGGAGTTTGTCACTTTTTGAGAAGAAAAAGTCCTCGAATGGATCACCGCTGAAACCTTAGCCAGGCCTGTCAAACCGAATGCTGTATAGCTGAAGCAGGTTGGTCTCACTTGTGGTCTGGAGCTTTGGAGATTCCTCACTGAAATGTTTCTAAGTTCAAATGCAGAATAGAACTTATTTGTTTTGTAGAAGATGCTGGGAACTCTGAGTGGGGCAAATTTGAAGTCTGATCCACAGCTGTAAAACTGATCATTGCATAAACTTTCCAGAAGGCCCTGCTCAAGCTCTGGAGAAAAAGTTTGTAAAAGCTCCCAAACTTTCTTTTGGTACTCAAACAACCAAAGAAGTACACTTCCCAGGCCCCGGAGACCTTAGAGTAGACACTCAGAGACTCTTAGGGTCTCAGCGACAACAGCAGGATCCATTTCAAGTCAAGTTGCTACTGGTAGCTGGGCACTTTAGGAAATCTGGCAGCTTTTTATGTCCCTGTAGACACATAGGAGGACAGCCAACTGACCCCTGGAGTCTACTTCTAGGTCTAGGATATAAGTGAGAAAAGGTCCATCCCTTCAGGTGTCCTCACAAGTCTCAAACAGCAGGTGAAATCCTTCTGTTCTTCCTCAAGTCTAGAAATCATTCTGAGGAGGTGACTTGGGCTGCCACATTTATGCCTGGCACCAGCTAGCAAGCCGGGGCAACTCTTGGCTCTCACTTAACCAATAGGATAAAATTCCCAGAGGCAACCTTACTCACTTTTACAGTAGTTCAGTATTTCCCAAATTCATACAGTTTCACAGTGCACCTTATTCCCAAAGCCCAGGATGGGGAAACCTTTCTCACCTTGTGTAGAATCTGTGTGTCTACCAAAAGATGTGGTCAGGGTAATGAGCAGTACCATTCTCTATGGTCACTCAGAGCCAGTTAAGATGGGAGTGTGGCAGGTTTAAACTGCAGCAGTCAGGCTATACTGATATGTCTGCTGCCATGTTTCCTTGTCACATTAGAGGATGGCACAGTATGTGCTGCAGTCCACACGTGATATTTAACTTTCCACACTATGGATGCAGTTTCTGCACCAAAAACTACGGTCTTATAGAAAAGCTAAATATGACGATCAGTGATTGACCAATTTTCACCTGTTTTAAGGTAAGTTAACAGAAGCCCGCCCTCAGCAAAATTAACTCTCCTTAAAAGTTTTAAAGGGAAAACTGTGGTTTTCCTAAACAATCCTCACCCACAGGGCTACCCCTTGGTGGCATGCTTCATCATTGGGTCCATCCCATTCTGTTGTGGAATAAAGTGTTCTGCGACCAACAAATTATGTGGGAGCACTTTGTGTTATCTAATCTGCTATGGTGGTAAAGAATAGGAGAGGGTGGGTCTTGAAAAAAATACCTGCCTCTCAGGGAAATCAATAGTTTAATATCTGCCCTAATGATGGTATAATTAAAAGCGGGGTAAGTGGGAGTGGGTTATATTATGAACCTGCCTTCCTGGTCTACATGTTTTAAAGTTAACCCCTAAGCTTTTCATCAGGACCAAGAATGACTCCCTGGTGCCACTCGTTAAAGGAAAAGTGTGCCAATACACGTCCCTTGCATGCTAATAATAAGATATACTGCACCTAGCTCTTGTGGTCCCATCAATATGCTACCTGTGGAAACATAAAAGGAGTGTTGATCTGCCCAGTTAGAGGCAGTATCGTAGGTAACTCAAATACATGCATTGGGATGCTGTGCATACAATTGGCATACAATAGTCCAAATATGAAAATCACTCATGGCAACAGCATTCAGAAATAACGCTGCATGACTGCATTTAGTGATGCCTGTATAATGTGACTGCATTCAGTGATATGATGAAACACAGAACAAACAACATAAAGCACATATACATAGTGGACACACAACATATATTATAAATAACTAGTTCAGGTATTATGAATCCGCCGGTGGGGTGTGTGCTTGAAGTCAAACTCTGAAATGGGGAGAGAATATTGTTATGGCGTTTTGTTTACCGCCCGTGGTGGTCTGCTCTTGTACTGCTAAAGAAAATCAGAGGGAATAATCACTACTCCAAAGCATCACTCCCTCTGTCCAACCTACTGTTCTCCTTTCTGAGATCTGAATGTTGCTTCCTCCACCTCTCGTGGTGAATTTATGTTTTGGAGAAAGCACTGGGAGGCATTTGGGTTCGGCCTACTTTCCATAGCATGTGAGCACTAGAACGCTGCTTGTTGAAAAACGGTCACGCTCAGTGGAACTTCCTATGGTGTCTCATTAAGGCAACTAGGGCAAAGCAAAAAAAAAGCTATAATGCTAATTGGTACAAAATGGTGGCATTCCATGGAACTTGCTATTGTGTCTAGACAAAAACTCACAAGACTCAGGCGGCCAAACCAGTGCCCGATTTACTGGGATGTCACTGGCATAGAAAAGTAACACATCTGGTCGCCCATGGGCTTGTTCAAGAAAAAAAAAAACTCTCAGTTAGTTGCTAATAACTAATGCCCTCAAGTGTGGTTGAATCAGGGTGGATCCCCCCTCCCAGGGGTACAAGAAGCATTATAAATATTCAGAGTCATAAATGCTATAGAGTCTTGTTTCATATTGGGAGAGTCCACAACGAGGTTTGGGGGACCTTACTGCCCATACTCATTAGCAATGAGGTAGATGGTTTATACTGTGTGTAGGAATAATAAGTGCTATAAAGTCCTGTTTCATTTTGGGAGGGTCCTTGACACTGTTTGGTGGCTCTTACTGCCCATATTGCATAGCAAAGGGGTAGATGGTTTGTACTGTGTGTAGGGGAGGCCATTACAGAGTCAGCTGGCTCCAAAAGATATTCTCATTCAGACCCCTAACATTTATTCCCAATTTAAAAACCCAGCGTTGTTCCTTTTCAAAAAGTCTTGATTTGCTGTTGGTCACATCTTTCAGGTGTTCGAGAATCACCCATTGGTAGTTCTGTACTGTATTACCCTTTTCTATATAGTGAGTTTGCATTTTAGTGGTGGCTCATCCACATCTGAGGTTACTGTGGTGTACTGATTCTGGTCCTGATTTTGTGGGTGGTTATTTCCACATAATGTAGGTTACAGGGGTATGTTATCAAATATGCCACTTGTTGTATGTTGGTTGGTAAACTCTCTCATGTTCCATGTTGTGCTATTATTAAAATATATGGTTTTAGTGACCTTTGTGAGGTGGCAAACACTGCACCCCTGCATGGGTAATGGCCCATTAATGGGGGTAAAGGGTTAGGGCTATCTGTCCTGTCTACCCTCTTTTTCGAGGGCGTGTATGTACTCGCATGTCTCTCAAACTTAATTAGTTTTGGAAAATTCAATGACCCACTGTTGAGGATATGCCAGTGTTTGTTTATAATCTTGCTCACTTGATTTGAAGCTATGTTAAATGTTGTGCATGTTGGTCTATCCTACCTTTCTTTGGGGGAGGGGGGTTCTAGTAGGCCTTCCCTGTTATTGTTACCTGCCCATTTCATTGCTTGGTTTACCAACTTGAGTGGGCATGTCCTTGCCTCCAATATGGATGCTAAACGGCTTGCCTGCACTTTATAGTCTCCATCCTCAGAACAAATTCTGTGAATGCGTGTATGTAAGTGTAGCTGAATGGGTGTATGCGTGGTGCGTGTGGGTGTCTGTATGCATGTATGCAGGGAGGGGGTGGAAGGTGGAGGGTGGAGAGAAGGGGCTCAGTGTATGGAGTAGGGTGGGCGTGGGGGGGCGCTGCGTATGGAGGGTGGGAGGGGAGTTTAGTCCTTGCTGGGGGTGGGGAAGTTGTCTACTTGTGACAGGGAAGAAATTCCCTGTCACAGGTTCCACCATGGTTTTCGTGGCGGTGCTATCACTGCGGAAACCATGGCAGAAAGTCGGCTCCTAATACCCCCAGCGATCTTCTGTGGGCCGCCGGGTCAGAGATGATCATCCCAGGCCCAGCAGTTCTGACTGCCATGGCGGTATGAATGGGGAAGTGGCAGGTTGGCAGAGGCCAACCCGCCACACTCATAATGGTGGGACCGCCACATTTACCATGGTGGTCAAAATACAGCAAGGGTCAAAATGAGGGCCTATGGGGTTTCCAGGAGGTGCCTCCAAATTCGTGTGGATTTTATGAATGGTGTAACAATAAGGGGTCACAGTGTTCCTGCTGATTAGAAAACCTCCTTTTTTTTGGGAGATCCAGTCATGTGCCAAAGCTTGCTCTACCATGCTAGTGATTTTAATTCTCAAGAAATGAGTTTCTCGTAATTGCATTCATCACTTAGCAGTCTGAGGCATTCCCTACGGTATGCTCTTGTGTATTGGATCACAATGGCTCCACCATTACCCACTTGTTTTATGGCTGTACTCAGATTATTGCCAGTTCCTTTATAGCTGCCTTTTCTTCCCTGGTGGTATTGTGGATCACCCTCAAAGTACTTGGGTTAATTTCCTCTACAACTGCATTTTCGAAAGCTAGTATCTCTACTGGGACCAATGTGCTGGGAGGAGTAAATGTGGATTTATTTCTCAGACCTGTGTCTCCCTGTGTCTCCATGTCAATAGGGTTTTTCTTCAAAAAAAGCTCTCAGTTTGATCTTTCTCACAAACTCATTTATCTTGCAACTGAGCTTGAATTTATCCTAAGGGGCTGTGGGTATAAAATCCAGGCCCTTTTCCAGTACCTGCATTTCTGTCTCTGTCAGCCTTTCATTGGTAAGATTTACTACTAAGCTGTTCGGCTGCTCGGACATGGTTAGTTACTCTACCCAGTGAGGTCTCTTTTGTCATGCTCCTTGTTGTCATCCCCACTTGTTTTTGGGCACGAGCCCATTGTACTTAGGGTTGCCTTTTCATTCTACCTCTTGGGCATCTTTGTCCTGATCCTGAAAAAGGAAGGCAGTACTGTGGATAGGGGCCACCTTGGGAATCCCAGTGTTCAAACTGGGGTGTATACAATTAGGGTGGTGTGGCAGGGATCCTGGGGGAGGTAGGCTGTAAGGGTTAGAAACCGGGTACATGGGTGTTCCAGGATAGGGACCCCACCCTCTTGACAGTCTGAAACCAAGTATCCTATTTCTCCTATTGCTCCATCTTCCCTGATAACTCCCCTCAGTGCCCATAGAGCCACTAGAGCCAGTTTCTGATTAATTTGAGTCTGTGTTGTAACCTGGATTTCTTCCTGTAAGATCAAAGTTATGCCTGATGTAACGGTGTACACGCTCGAGCGTGAACCTACTGGTATCCCTCATTAGTTTGTGAAATTTTGTTTGCTTCTGATAGACTTCAAATTCATTCATGGTCTGATTGAGTTCCTCCAATCTTCTCTTAAGGGCCCCTGTGGACTGGTATTTTTTCAAACAAACCTCAATCTTATGTATTTCTGTTTTTAGTTTTTTAGTTAATCTCCTAGTCTGGCTGCAGTTTTGATGATCAGAATGACATGATCAGGATTATCCAATCATGAGTGCAATGCCAAGATATGAACTACCAATCTTTTTTAAAAGTCTTGTCATGTTGGAAGATGAAAGGTTCTTTTCTTATTATGAGCCCCTGGGGAGCTGCATTTGCCCTAAGGTATTCAGTCATCATGATCCCTTGGATCATGGTTTTGATCTGGTTCCTTTTGAGAGTGCCTAGTTCATCCCAGTCTTTGCTATCCACCAGAGTGTCTAATGCAGGTGTATTTTCAAAAGGTGATACCGATGTTAGAATCTACCCTATTTCCTCAGCTAAGAAAGTGAGTCCTGTGACTTCTGTCATGTGTATTTCAGGTATGTTGTGCTATATGTGTGCCCGTGTGGTTTGGAGATACTTCTCACAGTTTTATATAAAACCGCCCATAGCTGTACACTGCCCAGAACTGTAGGAACATAAGAGGGAGTAGGAGGAAAACAGGGGCCGGACTTATCATCCTGAATGGCTATATAACATAACACATCAGAAGCCTAACCTGGATCAGCAAAATTAACCCTCCTTAAAGGTTTTAAGGAAAAACTGTGGTTTCCTAAAAAACCCTCACCCACCAGGGTTACCCCTTGGTAGCATGCTTCATCCTTGGGTCCATTCTGTTAGGCTGCGGGATTTCATATATCGTAATGCTGCAGCCCACTAATGATACTTGAAATTGGGGACTGCCCATCCTCTTCAGTCTCTGGGTAGCATCAAATATCTAAGATATATAGAGAACCTTTGGTATAGTTAAGATATATAGACCACCTTTTTCAAATCTGCCTCGATACTGACTCCCAAATAAACAGCTTTTTCAGCTATACGAGTATCAACTAACTTTATGTGTTTGTTGACCAGCAATTGAGTCTTATTCTGATTCAAGGAACACCCAGAACTCCTCAGCCTCCTTTTCTATTTCAATCATTGGTGCCCCTGGGTCCGGCGTCACAATTGTGATATCATTGGCATATGCCAAAGTCTTTGTGCTACCTTGCAATCACATAGGTTTAATTAGAGCATTAATTTCTGGTTTTCTGATCAATGATTCTATTTAGAGGGCAAACAATAAAGGAGAATAGGGGAACCCTTGCCTTGTTCTTCTTATTATGTGAATAGATTCAGACTGTCCCCACATAATCTGGAGCTTGGAATGGGATTCCAATACACTTTCTGAATTGCTCTGATGAAACTCTCCCCAAATCTATGCCATCTCATAAGCACCCAAAGATAGTTCCAAGCTACCCTATCAAATGCTTTTTTTGCATCCAACAGTACAAGAGCCATTGATCTCTCTGACTCTGCTGCTTCATCAAACTAAGTAATGACTCCACTGATTGGTGGTTCCCCTTCCTGGTATATAACCATGTTGTCTAAGAGAGACTAATTTTCCTTTGATATGGCAGCGTTGTTGCTAAAACTTTACAGTAGACCTTAGTGTCACTATTTATTACAGTGATAGGTCTATGTGACCCAGGGTACTACGAGGACTTTCAACACCATTATATTCATCAAAGCCCAAGATTCTGGTAGATATTGTCCCCTTTGGGCCTCTAGGAGAATCTAAGTCATTTCATCTCCTAGGGATGAAAAAAAGAATTGAAACAAATTCTAATGGGAGTTTTTCAACCCCCACTGCTTTACCTGAAGGGAGATCTATAAGAGTTGTGTAAGTCTCATTTTTCTTGACAGGGCTTCCAAGGAGTCCTGAACCTCAGGGTTAACTTTACATCAAGAAATCTGGTTTAAATACTCGTTGATATCACTTATATCCTTTATTTCTTCAGCATCATACAAGGCTGCGTAAAACTCTTGAAATACCTCACAAATTTAATCAGCATCAGTAATGAGGTGGCCCTTCTCATCTCTGATTTCAGTAATTTCTCCTACTGTCACTTTTTGCCTGGTCCTTACCGCAAGCAGATGCCCCATGTGCTCACTGTACTCATAATAATCTTTTTTTGTGCAGTGAATAT
This sequence comes from Pleurodeles waltl, assembly GCF_031143425.1. Lineage (NCBI taxonomy): Eukaryota > Metazoa > Chordata > Amphibia > Caudata > Salamandridae > Pleurodeles > Pleurodeles waltl. Next base: position 790,060,298 of record NC_090439.1, on the reverse strand, counting down.
TTCTCAGCCACTTTCCTTTGTGAGATGTCATTAATGGCTGATTTAATTAATGCAGGCTTTTGCTGGATTGCTGTTAGTTCAGCCCTCTCTGGAACAGCCACAATTAACCAAGCTTCATCCTCCCCCCATACAAATCTTGCAGCAGCTGTTTTTGCACCTTCTGGTGATTCACGCTAAAACTAAGAGTTTCACCCCAAATGCCCACCTTGAACACATCCCATACTATACCTGGTAGTGCGCTACCCCGGTTCCATGCTAAAAACTCAGGTATCCACTTATTCATGTGGGAGATATAATCCTGATCAGTTAATAGACCTCTGTCAAGTGACCATACCTGTTCTGATTTTATGCCCCCAAGTGATGAGATTTCCATTACTAATGGGTTGCGGTAACTCCTGGAAATTTCTCAATCTGTGCTCCGTGGACCAAACATGCTTCCTTTGGGGTGCAGAGAAAAAAGTATATCCAGGGTCTGGAGCTTTAATGTTATGCCAGGTATCAATTAACCCATGATTAATCTTAAGATGGTTCAATGCGCGACAAACTCTAGGTTTCCTTCCTGAATAGCCTTTATCTGTTAAACCTCAAACTGAATGCTTCCAAAAGAGAAATGCTCACATGTGCCGATTGGAAAAATTATGACCCACTGTGTACCTGGCCTGATGATCTGGGACCACCTCCTAAAGTATCTAAGGAAGTAAGAGACCTTAGAATTACCATAGACTTCAAGTTAACAATGAATGCCCAAGTGAACAAATTAGCAAGATCAAGCTTCATCACTATGAAAACTCTGTAACACTTCTACCCCCACCTGGGATTTCCACACATGGTCCAGTCTAGTATCTCTTTTGTACTGTCTAAACTGGATTACACCGATGGCCACGGCCATGGATCATCTCTATCTACTATGAAAAGTTTGGGGTAATCCATCAAGCGGGGGGCAATATAAAGGGAGGGTGAAATTTAGAGCTTTTTCAATGTTAATTCCCATAGGAAAAATTGAAAAGAGATATCGCAAACACCATTGGATGAAATTACACCACATTTTGCAGAAAGGTAGCTCTTGGTCCAGAAAGAGCCCTTTTTGTTATTTATGTTCAGTAGTTGTTGAGAAATTCAAAGAAATCCAAATTTGTATATATAGGGATGCGAAGAATTCGTGACCCCTTACGATCTTGCGCAGAGATCTGATTGGTTTATAGCACTTCAACAACAGAAGTTTTGTCAGCCATCTCCCTCTCAGCCATGTCGAACAACCCCCTAGAAGCACCCAACCATGCACGTCCTTCACCCATGTGCAGGGGAGGATGCCCATAAGACCTGGCCTGCAGGTAGACACTGCTGTCAACACCCCACAACCACCCAATCCCACTCTGTGCACAGTCGTTTTGCCGTACGAGGTGGGAGTTAGCTGCAGGTTCTCTGGGTGTGAGAATAGGTGTGAGAGGGTGTATCTGGGGCTGAGAGGGGCTGTCAGATTGTCTGTCTGGGTGTGAGAGTGTGTACATCAATGTTATAGTGGGTGCGTCAGTCTGTGCAGGGGTCTGTGAGTGGCTGTACGAGGATGTCAGTGGGTCTGTGAGTGAATGCGTTAGTGTCTGAGTGGGTCTGTGAGTGGGTGCGTTAGTAGCTAAGTGGGTGAGTGAGTGGGAGAAATTGATTGAAAGAGAGATAGAAAGAGAGAAAAGTGCGACAGAAACAGAGGTTTTTTATTAAGGCTTTAACATCTCATATGCTTAGAATGAGATATTTTTGGGGGATTTAAAAAAAAATGTATTGACTATATTTATAAAAGTATAAAAGTATAATGTCTAGAGGCCAGGCCCTGTAGCCAACTGCCACCATGCACAGCTGAAGGCCATGCACGGTGGTGGTTGGATTAACATATAGTAATGAAATTACCATGTGTTAAAAGAAAACATAGAAATACACTGAACAAAACCAAAAGTTATAGGGAAGTTATAGTCAGGAAATAGATTTTGAAAAAAACATAGAAATTCACTTAAAACAACAAAGGTTATAGGGATGTTATAGTTAGGAAATAGATTTTTTTTAAAACATAGAAATTCACTGAAAAAAACAAAGGTTATTTGGGTGTTATAGTTAGGAAATAGATTTTTCTGAAAACATAGAAATTCACTGAAATAGTCAAAGGTTAGAGGGACACTATAGTTAAGAAACAGATTTTTTTTTAAATCATAGAAATTCACTGAAATAACCAAGGGCTATAGGGACGTTATAGTTAGATTAACACTTTAAACCTACAAAAACAGTGACGTTCAGCAGTTATAGTTAACTGAGCTAACTATAACTTGTGCCCCCAAAATGCACTGCTTATGACCTCACATATTACATCACTCATGATATGGTCAGTGACATCACTCATGACATCGCTGATGGTATCTAATGACATCAGTGATGACATTACTGATGAGTTCATCCATACTAATACTCACACACCTACTCATTCACACACAAAAACTCTTGTAAATCCACACACATACATCTACTCACATACTTATTAACAGATACATAAAACTGGTGACATTCATACACTCATTCTCTCAAACAGACACTGAAACAATCAATCAGTCACCCATACAGTACTAACTGACATATTCACACACTCATACATGTAGTTATACACCAACTCATACAGCCATACACCCACTCACACACCCACTAATATACTGTAACAATCGCTCTAAAAATCCATTCATAGATTACTCACCTACTAACACACGCAGTCAATCAGATATACAACCACTCATATACCCACACACTCAACCATTTAGTAACTTGACACAGCTATTAACTCATCAATACACTCTCATACACACCCAATCATTCAACTATACAACTATTCACAAATCCAGTTAATCACATGTACAGGCAAAGAAACACCCAGTAAGTCAGCTATGTAGCCACTCACACACCCAGTCACTCACCAACACAAGTACTCACACATCCACTCTCTCACCATATAAAAACTGACATACCCACTCACTTTAGGAAAGTGACACGCATACACCCACTCTCTCTCACATAAAGTGACTGACACACCTACTCCCTTATACTTACAGCCATTCGTACACCCTCTCACTCACCCATTCAGCAACTGCATCACCAACTCACTCACCAAAACAATGACACCCATTCACCTGCCCAAATAACCACTCTGAAACCCACTCACCCACCTATGAAGCCACTCACACACCCACTCAGTGAAGCAAATACACCTACTCACACAGTGGCTTGCTAACCCATACATCTACTTAAAGATCCACTCACGGTCCCATACAGCAAATGACTCAACTACTCACATAGCCATTCATACATTGGTACAGGCATTTAAACTTATTGCATGATGTGATTTCAAAAATGGCCTGTCTAAGCAAAAAGTTACCAAAATATATAATGATAGCTCTAGGTCTGGCCATCCCTTCTCTCTGTTCCTTACTTGTTTTTTTAGAATGAGGGAAAAGTGGTGCACTCTTTGAACTTCCTGCTCGCAATTCCAACATGATAACTCGGGCAAAGCACCTTTAAAAAGATTTAGCACAAATGCCCTCATATCATTGCCTTCAGACCTGTCCTCCACTTGCAGATTGTTTTGCCTCTGCCTGATGTCAAAATCCTCTAATTTCCATTGGTTGGCTGTAATTTGGAATAATGTGATTCTACTTGGTCTCTCATGTCCCAACATCAGCCTCCAAAGTTAAAGTTCTCCCTTCAAAAGCCACAATCCTTTCTCTCATCATAGTAAAACTTTTGGACCCCTTGCTTATTATATTATGCAATGTTTTATTAGCCAATCTGGCCCTCAGTTCAACTCTGCATTTCTCATCTTGGTGCTTCCTGGTAGTGTTATAGATTAACTTCAGTGAGGGCTTCTCCATTCCTACAAGCTGGGCCATATACATCGCAGTTTGCTACTGACTACTTGAGCCCACGTAGACCTTCCATGTGGCTGAGTAATCCTGATTTAAGGCTGTGGGCTCTGTGTTTCCTGTCATTTCTCCAATCTCACATTTCTTTTTATTATTAGATCTCCCATCATTTTAAACACTTGGAGGTGGAAACAAGTCATTTTCCGATGGAGTATTTGAGCAGCTACCCAAATCCGAAGTACTGGTGTCCCCTGCCAGATCCTCTCAGCTAGAAGCATCTGAGCCATCCATCAATTAATACAATTTGGTCCCTAAATCAAGTGCATCCTCCAGCCTCCAATCCCCACGAGCCTGGGTTACACATGCCATTGCCCCTGGGTTACCTTGGTGCCCCTTAACCATATTCTTTCCTTGAGGCCTTAGCCTAGCATAGCCAGTCAACAAATTCATGTTTTTACTTAAGCTTTTGATTTTGACACATAGATCCTGCCTCACCTCAGCAGCTTCATCTGGATTAACAATTGATATCAGCAAAGGTAAACTAAGGGAGCCGGTGGTTGACAATGCTGCTATGAAATCTAAAGGGTCGCTCCCCTTCAAATATGGGGAGGAAGATGCACTAAGACAGTCATTGGTAGCGCTTTCACAGCATCTTTGGCAGCCAACCCTCTTCCACCCATTGCATTATTTGTATTTCCATAACTTGGGTGGTGGCCTGCCCATCATTGATTAGCCGCGCCTAGGAGTTTCCATGTAGGTCGGCTGCCTTGCCATCTGCCAGTTTGAGGGTTTGTAATCCAGTAGGGAGATCCAGGTTTACCTGCCCAGACACCTCAATCCTTGCAACAGAGGATAAGTCAGCGGGTGCCTTTGCCGTCTCCTTGTTTGCCCAGCACCTCTGTTACACTCAACATTGGACCCATTCATTTAGCTGCCAGCATAAAACCAAAATCGAAAATTGCCCCCCAACACTTTCTGGGCTACTAGTCTTTTTAGAGTCCTTTAGGACTTGTGCAGGCTCCCTGCCCTTGCATGTATTTGTCGAAATCACATGCCTATCTGACTTCTCCCTAATCGGGTGCCCAGCAATTAAGGCACATTGTGACACTGCCTTAGTTTCTCCTAGCTGGTCAGGGGAAGGTTTGGGTTCATTAGCTCCCTGCGCCTGTATATTCCTTGCGGCACTCAGGACTCTGAAACTGACACAGCTTAAAACAACAAGGTTCTGCCAATGCTAGCAAGACCGCCTTCACAAGTGCTGTCATAGCAGTCAATCTAGGCTCGATGCTGCGCCCCAACCACAGCCTCGTCTTTGAATGCCTGCAATGGCTTGAGTGCATCCCTGCCCCGTGGGTTGACGGGTTTGCCATATGAACTTCAGATGCCGCTCCAATCCATCTAACACCGTTGAGGAGAAATATACCCTTCTACTACAAATCGTATATCTAGAAAAATCTTCAAACATTCCACAAATTGAGTGTATGAGATAGGGTGCAGCACAAATTCGATGTATGCAGTATTGGAGACATGATAACATTTCAGTCAGGCAGTATTAGTAGAGCAGGCTTTGTGTTAAAAACTATGGATGCTTGTAATGACCTGCTTGAGCCCCCACCACCCCTCCACCCCTCCACCCCAAGTAAAGTCTCTTTAATGCAAGTATTTTTTATTATATTTACATTAAAACACTGTTGTCATTCGTAACGTTTTTCTAATACATTCAATTACATATTAATCTATTTATTAATCTTTAAACTTCATGCACTTTTTAATGTGTTATTCCCGTTATATGTCTCACTATGTCAGTGTAAATTCCTTAGTGTTCATTGCGGATCTTTTAACATAACTTGTTAAACAATTATAGACTTTGTTTAGTGAAGTGCATGGTTTGTTAAGATTGTGGGTGTATTGTCTGGGAATTGGCTGTCTAGTTTCTTTTCTTGTGATATATGTGTTGAAGTTGCTTCTTCTAAAATATATATATATGAGGCAACAGTGTGGTGAAAGATGAATTCTTCTATTGAAGAATAGCTTAAGGCGTAAGGATCCCATCGACTAGTGTCCTCCTGGATCAGCAAATCAGAGTCACTGCCTACCGGTCAGTCGAACCCCAGAGAATGCTCAGAAGGTGCACTCAACTGATAAATACAGAATGGATGCAAGGAACATAGAACACATATTGCTTATTCCATCAGAATACCACATCGCTCCCCTTTATACCGCAAAAAAACAATGAATATACATGTACAATTGTATCAATGAACACAAAACGTACAACAAAACACAAAATAATTACATAATAAATTATTGTAAATAATCAGGTTTTTTAGAATGTCTGCCACTCTTCATAGTATATTTCTCCACAGCAGTACCCTGAGTGTCAGCATTTTTATTATTAATATCAGTACATACATTACTTCTCATGGAGTTAGAAGTTAATAATTTATTTTCATTAGCATTACCACTGCTTGATAAGTCATCCTTATCGGAGTTCAAAACACATGAGAGAGAAGAACAAGAAGTGGCACCCCTAGAGGTGGAACTCACTCCTCTCAAAAGACAGGCGGTAATTACAAATTTCCCAGCATTTGCAACATATTCTTTAGAACAGTACTTTGAAAGTTGTTCATTGCTACTAAATGTCTCTTAGCCCACCAGCGCCCATCTTCCAATCTAACAGAAGAACATGCAACTCTTGAAACATTGAATGGGCCAAGAAACTGGAAATCAACTTTAGATTTCTTAGACCTTATGTCTTTCAACATGATCCACATACCAACTTAGACTTCTTCAGGAAATCTATGTATCTTGGAATCATGATAACTTTTCATTTTCTCCTGAAAGGCTTTCATCTTTGACCTTAACTTGTTCATATCTAGTTGCTCTTGAACTTGACTTTCACATTTATCTTTTAACCAAGTAGGACACAACACAGTACGAGATTGCTTTCTGCGTAATAATTTAAAGGGAGAAATCCCTGTAACACTGTGAGGGGTATTGCGGTAAGCCCATACTTTTATTTGAACACATTTTTCTACATCATTGTTACAGGTCAATGCAGTTTGAATGCCTTCCTTGAGTAAATGGTTCACCCTTTTCACAGCACAATTTGCTTGCGGAAAGTACAAGGCAATGTTATAATATTTAATGCCTCTGTTCCTTAAGAATGCTTCCATTTTTTCTGAGATCAATTGAATCCCATTGTCCGTTATGAGTTCCTCAAGAAAATATTCTAGATTGAAATTCTTATCTAAAAACTAATAACAACTTGAGTAGTGGTTTTAGCTCCAAAGTCAGTCACAATAGACCCACTTAGAAAAATAGTCAAACTATTAAGTTTTTAGAATTATCAGGTAAATCCAAAATAGGTCCTGCAAAATCCAAAGCTACTTTAGACTATGGTGGCTGAGGTAATGGAGTGGGGATAAGAGGGGTTTCCTTCAAGTTCCAAAGCTTGTTGGACAAGACAAGTTCTTGACAAGTATCTACAAATTTATCTACATCCTTGTCCATGTATGGCCACCAAAAACAACTTCTCAGTGTTTTCTTTGTAGCAGTGGAAACTAGGTGTACCCTATGAGCTATTTCTATAGCATTTGATCTCAAACCGTTAGGCACCGACAGACGTCCTTCACCCATGTGCAGGGGAGGATGCCCATAAGACCTGGCCTGCAGCCAGACACTGCTGTCAACACCCCACAACCACCCAATCCCACTCTGTGCACAGTCGTTTTGCCATACGAGGTGGGAGTTAGCTGCAGGTTCTCTGGGTGTGAGAATAGGTGTGAGAGGGTGTATCTGGGGCTGAGAGGGGCTGTCAGATTGTCTGTCTGGGTGAGAGAGTGTGTACATCAATGTTTTAGTGGGTGCGTCAGTCTGTGCAGGGGTCTGTGAGTGGCTGTACGAGGATGTCAGTGGGTCTGTGAGTGAATGCGTTAGTGTCTGAGTGGGTCTGTGAGTGGGTGCGTTAGTAGCTATGTGGGTGAGTGAGTGGGAGAAATTGATTGAAAGAGAGATAGAAAGAGAGAAAAGTGCGACAGAAACAGAGGTTTTTTAATAAGGCTTTAACATCTCATATGCTTAGAATGAGATATTTTTGGGGGATTTAAAAAAAAATGTATTGACTATATTTATAAAAGTATAAAAGTATAATGTCTAGAGGCCAGGCCCTGTAGCCAACTGCCACCATGCACAGCTGAAGGCCATGCACGGTGGTGGTTGGATTAACATATAGTAATGAAATTACCATGTGTTAAAAGAAAACATAGAAATACACTGAACAAAACCAAAAGTTATAGGGAAGTTATAGTCTGGAAATAGATTTTGAAAAAAACATAGAAATTCACTTAAAACAACAAAGGTTATAGGGATGTTATAGTTAGGAAATAGATTTTTTTTTAAACATAGAAATTCACTGAAAAAAACAAAGGTTATTGGTGTGTTATAGTTAGGAAATAGATTTTTCTGAAAACATAGAAATTCACTGAAATAGTCAAAGGTTAGAGGGACACTATAGTTAAGAAACAGATTTTTTTTTAAATCATAGAAATTCACTGAAATAACCAAGGGCTATAGGGACGTTATAGTTAGATTAACACTTTAAACCTACAAAAACAGTGACGTTCAGCAGTTATAGTTAACTGAGCTAACTATAACTTGTGCCCCCAAAATGCACTGCTTATGACCTCACATATTACATCACTCATGATATGGTCAGTGACATCACTCATGACATCGCTGATGGTATCTAATGACATCAGTGATGACATTACTGATGAGTTCATCCATACTAATACTCACACACCTACTCATTCACACACAAAAACTCTTGTAAATCCACACACATACATCTACTCACATACTTATTAACAGATACATAAAACTGGTGACATTCATACACTCATTCTCTCAAACAGACACTGAAACAATCAATCAGTCACCCATACAGTACTAACTGACATATTCACACACTCATACATGTAGTTATACACCAACTCATACAGCCATACACCCACTCACACACCCACTAATATACTGTAACAATCGCTCTAAAAATCCATTCATAGATTACTCACCTACTAACACACGCAGTCAATCAGATATACAACCACTCATATACCCACACACTCAACCATTTAGTAACTTGACACAGCTATTAACTCATCAATACACTCTCATACACACCCAATCATTCAACTATACAACTATTCACAAATCCAGTTAATCACATGTACAGGCAAAGAAACACCCAGTAAGTCAGCTATGTAGCCACTCACACACCCAGTCACTCACCAACACAAGTACTCACACATCCACTCTCTCACCATATAAAAACTGACATACCCACTCACTTTAGGAAAGTGACACGCATACACCCACTCTCTCTCACATAAAGTGACTGACACACCTACTCCCTTATACTTACAGCCATTCGTACACCCTCTCACTCACCCATTCAGCAACTGCATCACCAACTCACTCACCAAAACAATGACACCCATTCACCTGCCCAAATAACCACTCTGAAACCCACTCACCCACCTATGAAGCCACTCACACACCCACTCAGTGAAGCAAATACACCTACTCACACAGTGGCTTGCTAACCCATACATCTACTTAAAGATCCACTCACGGTCCCATACAGCAAATGACTCAACCACTCACATAGCCATTCATACATTGGTACAGGCATTTAAACTTATTGCATGATGTGATTTCAAAAATGGCCTGTCTAAGCAAAAAGTTACCAAAATATATAATGATAGCTCTAGGTCTGGCCATCCCTTCTCTCTGTTCCTTACTTGTTTTTTTAGAATGAGGGAAAAGTGGTGCACTCTTTGAACTTCCTGCTCGCAATTCCAACATGATAACTCGGGCAAAGCACCTTTAAAAAGATTTAGCACAAATGCCCTCATATCATTGCCTTCAGACCTGTCCTCCACTTGCAGATTGTTTTGCCTCTGCCTGATGTCAAAATCCTCTAATTTCCATTGGTTGGCTGTAATTTGGAATAATGTGATTCTACTTGGTCTCTCACGTCCCAACATCAGCCTCCAAAGTTAAAGTTCTCCCTTCAAAAGCCACAATCCTTTCTCTCATCATAGTAAAACTTTTGGACCCCTTGCTTATTATATTATGCAATGTTTTATTAGCCAATCTGGCCCTCAGTTCAACTCTGCATTTCTCATCTTGGTGCTTCCTGGTAGTGTTATAGATTAACTTCAGTGAGGGCTTCTCCATTCCTACAAGCTGGGCCATATACACCGCAGTTTGCTACTGACTACTTGAGCCCACGTAGACCTTCCATGTGGCTGAGTAATCCTGATTTAAGGCTGTGGGCTCTGTGTTTCCTGTCATTTCTCCAATCTCACATTTCTTTTTATTATTAGATCTCCCATCATTTTAAACACTTGGAGGTGGAAACAAGTCATTTTCCGATGGAGTATTTGAGCAGCTACCCAAATCCGAAGTACTGGTGTCCCCTGCCAGATCCTCTCAGCTAGAAGCATCTGAGCCATCCATCAATTAATACAATTTGGTCCCTAAATCAAGTGCATCCTCCAGCCTCCAATCCCCACGAGCCTGGGTTACACATGCCATTGCCCCTGGGTTACCTTGGTGCCCCTTAACCATATTCTTTCCTTGAGGCCTTAGCCTAGCATAGCCAGTCAACAAATTCATGTTTTTACTTAAGCTTTTGATTTTGACACATAGATCCTGCCTCACCTCAGCAGCTTCATCTGGATTAACAATTGATATCAGCAAAGGTAAACTAAGGGAGCCGGTGGTTGACAATGCTGCTATGAAATCTAAAGGGTCGCTCCCCTTCAAATATGGGGAGGAAGATGCACTAAGACAGTCATTGGCAGCGCTTTCACAGCATCTTTGGCAGCCAACCCTCTTCCACCCATTGCATTATTTGTATTTCCATAACTTGGGTGGTGGCCTGCCCATCATTGATTAGCCGCGCCTAGGAGTTTCCATGTAGGTCGGCTGCCTTGCCATCTGCCAGTTTGAGGGTTTGTAATCCAGTAGGGAGATCCAGGTTTACCTGCCCAGACACCTCAATCCTTGCAACAGAGGATAAGTCAGCGGGTGCCTTTGCCGTCTCCTTGTTTGCCCAGCACCTCTGTTACACTCAACATTGGACCCATTCATTTAGCTGCCAGCATAAAACCAAAATCGAAAATTGCCCCCCAACACTTTCTGGGCTACTAGTCTTTTTAGAGTCCTTTAGGACTTGTGCAGGCTCCCTGCCCTTGCATGTATTTGTCGAAATCACATGCCTATCTGACTTCTCCCTAATCGGGTGCCCAGCAATTAAGGCACATTGTGACACTGCCTTAGTTTCTCCTAGCTGGTCAGGGGAAGGTTTGGGTTCATTAGCTCCCTGCGCCTGTATATTCCTTGCGGCACTCAGGACTCTGAAACTGACACAGCTTAAAACAACAAGGTTCTGCCAATGCTAGCAAGACCGCCTTCACAAGTGCTGTCATAGCAGTCAATCTAGGCTCGATGCTGCGCCCCAACCACAGCCTCGTCTTTGAATGCCTGCAATGGCTTGAGTGCATCCCTGCCCCGTGGGTTGACGGGTTTGCCATATGAACTTCAGATGCCGCTCCAATCCATCTAACACCGTTGAGGAGAAATATACCCTTCTACTACAAATCGTATATCTAGAAAAATCTTCAAACATTCCACAAATTGAGTGTATGAGATAGGGTGCAGCACAAATTCGATGTATGCAGTATTGGAGACATGATAACATTTCAGTCAGGCAGTATTAGTAGAGCAGGCTTTGTGTTAAAAACTATGGATGCTTGTAATGACCTGCTTGAGCCCCCACCACCCCTCCACCCCTCCACCCCAAGTAAAGTCTCTTTAATGCAAGTATTTTTTATTATATTTACATTAAAACACTGTTGTCATTCGTAACGTTTTTCTAATACATTCAATTACATATTAATCTATTTATTAATCTTTAAACTTCATGCACTTTTTAATGTGTTATTCCCGTTATATGTCTCACTATGTCAGTGTAAATTCCTTAGTGTTCATTGCGGATCTTTTAACATAACTTTTTAAACAATTATAGACTTTGTTTAGTGAAGTGCATGGTTTGTTAAGATTGTGGGTGTATTGTCTGGGAATTGGCTGTCTAGTTTCTTTTCTTGTGATATATGTGTTGAAGTTGCTTCTTCTAAAATATATATATATGAGGCAACAGTGTGGTGAAAGATGAATTCTTCTATTGAAGAATAGCTTAAGGCGTAAGGATCCCATCGACTAGTGTCCTCCTGGATCAGCAAATCAGAGTCACTGCCTACCGGTCAGTCGAACCCCAGAGAATGCTCAGAAGGTGCACTCAACTGATAAATACAGAATGGATGCAAGGAACATAGAACACATATTGCTTATTCCATCAGAATACCACATCGCTCCCCTTTATACCGCAAAAAAACAATGAATATACATGTACAATTGTATCAATGAACAAAAAAACGTACAACAAAACACAAAATAATTACATAATAAATTATTGTAAATAATCAGGTTTTTTAGAATGTCTGCCACTCTTCATAGTATATTTCTCCACAGCAGTACCCTGAGTGTCAGCATTTTTATTATTAATATCAGTACATACATTACTTCTCATGGAGTTAGAAGTTAATAATTTATTTTCATTAGCATTACCACTGCTTGATAAGTCATCCTTATCGGAGTTCAAAACACATGAGAGAGAAGAACAAGAAGTGGCACCCCTAGAGGTGGAACTCACTCCTCTCAAAAGACAGGCGGTAATTACAAATTTCCCAGCATTTGCAACATATTCTTTAGAACAGTACTTTGAAAGTTGTTCATTGCTACTAAATGTCTCTTAGCCCACCAGCGCCCATCTTCCAATCTAACAGAAGAACATGCAACTCTTGAAACATTGAATGGGCCAAGAAACTGGAAATCAACTTTAGATTTCTTAGACCTTATGTCTTTCAACATGATCCACATACCAACTTAGACTTCTTCAGGAAATCTATGTATCTTGGAATCATGATAACTTTTCATTTTCTCCTGAAAGGCTTTCATCTTTGACCTTAACTTGTTCATATCTAGTTGCTCTTGAACTTGACTTTCACATTTATCTTTTAACCAAGTAGGACACAACACAGTACGAGATTGCTTTCTGCGTAATAATTTAAAGGGAGAAATCCCTGTAACACTGTGAGGGGTATTGCGGTAAGCCCATACTTTTATTTGAACACATTTTTCTACATCATTGTTACAGGTCAATGCAGTTTGAATGCCTTCCTTGAGTAAATGGTTCACCCTTTTCACAGCACAATTTGCTTGCGGAAAGTACAAGGCAATGTTATAATATTTAATGCCTCTGTTCCTTAAGAATGCTTCCATTTTTTCTGAGATCAATTGAATCCCATTGTCCGTTATGAGTTCCTCAAGAAAATATTCTAGATTGAAATTCTTATCTAAAAACTAATAACAACTTGAGTAGTGGTTTTAGCTCCAAAGTCAGTCACAATAGACCCACTTAGAAAAATAGTCAAACTATTAAGTTTTTAGAATTATCAGGTAAATCCAAAATAGGTCCTGCAAAATCCAAAGCTACTTTAGACTATGGTGGCTGAGGTAATGGAGTGGGGATAAGAGGGGTTTCCTTCAAGTTCCAAAGCTTGTTGGACAAGACAAGTTCTTGACAAGTATCTACAAATTTATCTACATCCTTGTCCATGTATGGCCACCAAAAACAACTTCTCAGTGTTTTCTTTGTAGCAGTGGAAACTAGGTGTACCCTATGAGCTATTTCTATAGCATTTGATCTCAAACCGTTAGGCACCGACAGACGTCCTTCACCCATGTGCAGGGGAGGATGCCCATAAGACCTGGCCTGCAGCCAGACACTGCTGTCAACACCCCACAACCACCCAATCCCACTCTGTGCACAGTCGTTTTGCCATACGAGGTGGGAGTTAGCTGCAGGTTCTCTGGGTGTGAGAATAGGTGTGAGAGGGTGTATCTGGGGCTGAGAGGGGCTGTCAGATTGTCTGTCTGGGTGAGAGAGTGTGTACATCAATGTTTTAGTGGGTGCGTCAGTCTGTGCAGGGGTCTGTGAGTGGCTGTACGAGGATGTCAGTGGGTCTGTGAGTGAATGCGTTAGTGTCTGAGTGGGTCTGTGAGTGGGTGCGTTAGTAGCTATGTGGGTGAGTGAGTGGGAGAAATTGATTGAAAGAGAGATAGAAAGAGAGAAAAGTGCGACAGAAACAGAGGTTTTTTAATAAGGCTTTAACATCTCATATGCTTAGAATGAGATATTTTTGGGGGATTTAAAAAAAAATGTATTGACTATATTTATAAAAGTATAAAAGTATAATGTCTAGAGGCCAGGCCCTGTAGCCAACTGCCACCATGCACAGCTGAAGGCCATGCACGGTGGTGGTTGGATTAACATATAGTAATGAAATTACCATGTGTTAAAAGAAAACATAGAAATACACTGAACAAAACCAAAAGTTATAGGGAAGTTATAGTCTGGAAATAGATTTTGAAAAAAACATAGAAATTCACTTAAAACAACAAAGGTTATAGGGATGTTATAGTTAGGAAATAGATTTTTTTTTAAACATAGAAATTCACTGAAAAAAACAAAGGTTATTGGTGTGTTATAGTTAGGAAATAGATTTTTCTGAAAACATAGAAATTCACTGAAATAGTCAAAGGTTAGAGGGACACTATAGTTAAGAAACAGATTTTTTTTTAAATCATAGAAATTCACTGAAATAACCAAGGGCTATAGGGACGTTATAGTTAGATTAACACTTTCAACCTACAAAAACAGTGACGTTCAGCAGTTATAGTTAACTGAGCTAACTATAACTTGTGCCCCCAAAATGCACTGCTTATGACCTCACATATTACATCACTCATGATATGGTCAGTGACATCACTCATGACATCGCTGATGGTATCTAATGACATCAGTGATGACATTACTGATGAGTTCATCCATACTAATACTCACACACCTACTCATTCACACACAAAAACTCTTGTAAATCCACACACATACATCTACTCACATACTTATTAACAGATACATAAAACTGGTGACATTCATACACTCATTCTCTCAAACAGACACTGAAACAATCAATCAGTCACCCATACAGTACTAACTGACATATTCACACACTCATACATGTAGTTATACACCAACTCATACAGCCATACACCCACTCACACACCCACTAATATACTGTAACAATCGCTCTAAAAATCCATTCATAGATTACTCACCTACTAACACACGCAGTCAATCAGATATACAACCACTCATATACCCACACACTCAACCATTTAGTAACTTGACACAGCTATTAACTCATCAATACACTCTCATACACACCCAATCATTCAACTATACAACTATTCACACATCCAGTTAATCACATGTACAGGCATAGAAACACCCAGTAAGTCAGCTATGAAGCCACTCACACACCCAGTCACTCACCAACACAAGTACTCAGACATCCACTCTCTCACCATATAAAAACTGACATACCCACTCACTTTAGGAAAGTGACACGCATACACCCACTCTCTCTCACATAAAGTGACTGACACACCTACTCCCTTATACTTACAGCCATTCGTACACCCTCTCACTCCCCCTTTCAGCAACTGCATCACCAACTCACTCACCAAAACAATGACACCCATTCACCTGCCCAAATAACCACTCTGAAACCCACTCACCCATCTATACAGCAACTCACACACCCACTCAGTGAAGCAAATACACCTACTCACACAGTGGCTTGCTAACCCATACATCTACTTAAAGATCCACTCACGGTCCCATTCAGCAAATGACTCAACCACTCACATAGCCATTCAGACATTGGTACAGGCATTTAAACTTATTGCATGATGTGATTTCAAAAATGGCCTGTCTAAGCAAAAAGTTACCAAAATATATAATGATAGCTCTAGGTCTGGCCACCCCTTCTCTCTGTTCCTTACTTGTTTTTTTAGAATGAGGGAAAAGTGGTGCACTCTTTGAACTTCCTGCTCGCAATTCCAACATGATAACTCGGGCAAAGCACCTTTAAAAAGATTTAGCACAAATGCCCTCATATCATTGCCTTCAGCACTGTCCTCCACTTGCAGATTGTTTTGCCTCTGCCTGCTGTCAAAATCCTCTAATTTCCATTGGTTAGCTGTAATTTGGAATAATGTGATTCTACTTGGTCTCTCACGTCCCAACATCAGCCTCCAAAGTTAAAGTTCTCCCTTCAAAAGCCACAATCCTTTCTCTCATCATAGTACAACTTTTGGACACCTTTCTTATTATATTATGCAATGTTTTATTAGCCAATCTGGCCCTCAGTTCAACTCTGCATTTCTCATCTTGGTGCTTCCTGGTAGTGTTATAGATTAACTTCAGTGAGGGCTTCTCCATTCCTACAAGCTGGGCCATATTCACCGCAGTTTGCTACTGACTACTTGAGCCCACGTAGACCCTCCATGTGGCTGAGTAATCCTGATTTAAGGCTGTGGGCTCTGTGTTTCCTGTCATTTCTCCAATCTCACATTTCTTTTTATTATTAGATCTCCCATCATTTTAAACACTTGGAGGTGGAAACAAGTCATTTTCCGATGGAGTTTTTGAGCAGCTACCTAAATCCGAAGTACTGGTGTCCCCTGCCAGATCCTCTCAGCTAGAAGCATCTGAGCCATCCATCAATTAATAAAATTTGGTCCCTAAATCAAGTGCATCCTCCAGCCTCCAATCCCCACCAGCCTGGGTTACACATGCCATTGCCCCTGGGTTACCTTGGTACCCCTTAACCATATTCTTTCCTTGAGGCCTTAGCCTAGCATAGCCAGTCAACAAATTCATGTTTTTACTTAAGCTTTTGATTTTGACACATAG
Organism: Pleurodeles waltl; assembly: GCF_031143425.1. Lineage (NCBI taxonomy): Eukaryota > Metazoa > Chordata > Amphibia > Caudata > Salamandridae > Pleurodeles > Pleurodeles waltl. Next base: position 790,043,456 of record NC_090439.1, on the reverse strand, counting down.
ATCCTGCCTCACCTCAGCAGCTTCATCTGGATTAACAATTGATATCAGCAAAGGTAAACTAAGGGAGCCGGTGGTTGACAATGCTGCTATGAAATCTAAAGGGTCGCTCCCCTTCAAATATGGGGAGGAAGATGCACTAAGACAGTCATTGGCAGCGCTTTCACAGCATCTTTGGCAGCCAACCCTCTTCCACCCATTGCATTATTTGTATTTCCATAACTTGGGTGGTGGCCTGCCCATCATTGATTAGCCGCGCCTAGGAGTTTCCATGTAGGTCAGCTGCCTTGCCATCTGCCAGTTTGAGGGTTTGTAATCCAGTAGGGAGATCCAGGTTTACCTGCCCAGACACCTCAATCCTTGCAACAGAGGATAAGTCAGCGGGTGCCTTTGCCGTCTCCTTGTTAGCCCAGCACCTCTGTTACACTCAACATTGGACCCATTCATTTAGCTGCCAGCCTAAAACCAAAATCGAAAATTGCCCCCCAACACTTTCTGGGCTACTAGTCTGTTTGGAGTCCTTTAGGACTTGTGCAGGCTCGCTGCCCTTGCATGTATTTGTCGAAATCACATGCCTATCTGACTTCTCCCTAATCGGGTGCCCAGCAACTAAGGCACATTGTGACACTGCCTTAGTTTCTCCTAGCTGGTCAGGGGAAGGTTTGGGTTCATTAGCTCCCTGCACCTGTATATTCCTTGCGGCACCCAGGACTCTGAAACCGACACAGCTTAAAACAGCAAGGTTCTGCCAATGCTAGCAAGACCGCCTTCACAAGTGCTGTCATAGCAGTCAATCTAGGCTCGATGCTGCGCCCCAACCACAGCCTCGTCTTTGAATGCCTGCAATGGCTTGAGTGCATCCCTGCCCCGTGGGTTGACGGGTTTGCCATATGAACTTCAGATGCCGCTCCAATCCATCTAACACAGTTGAGGAGAAATATACCCTTCTACTACAAATCGTATATCTAGAAAAATCTTCAAACATACCACAAATTGAGTGTATGAGATAGGGTGCAGCACAAATTCAATGTATGCAGTATTGGAGACATGATAACATTTCAGTCAGGCAGTATTAGTAGAGCAGGCTTTGTGTTAAAAACTATGGATGCTTGTAATGACCTGCTTGAGCCCCCACCACCCCTCCACCCCTCCACCCCAAGTAAAGTCTCTTTAATGCAAGTATTTTTAATTATATTTACATTAAAACACTGTTGTCATTCGTAACGTTTTTCTAATACATTCAATTACATATTAATCTATTTATTAATGTTTAAACTTCATGCACTTTTTAATGTGTTATTCCCGTTATATGTCTCACTATGTCAGTGTAAATTCCTTAGTGTTCATTGCGGATCTTTTAACATAACTTTTTAAACAATTATAGACTTTGTTTAGTGAAGTGCATGGTTTGTTAAGATTGTGGGTGTATTGTCTGGGAATTGGCTGTCTAGTTTCTTTTCTTGTGATATATGTGTTGAAGTTGCTTCTTCTAAAATATATATATATGAGGCAACAGTGTGGTGAAAGATGAATTCTTCTATTGAAGAATAGCTTAAGGCGTAAGGATCCCATCGACTAGTGTCCTCCTGGATCAGCAAATCCGAGTCACTGCCTACCGGTCAGTCGAACCCCAGAGAATGCTCAGAAGGTGCACTCAACTGATAAATACAGAATGGATGCAAGGAACATAGAACACATATTGCTTATTCCATCAGAATACCACATCGCTCCCCTTTATACCGCAAAAACACAATGAATATACATGTACAATTGTATCAATGAACAAAAAAACTTACAACAAAACACAAAATAATTACATAATAAATTATTGTAAATAATCAGGTTTTTTAGAATGTCTGCCACTCTTCATAGTATATTTCTCCAAGCAGTACCCTGAGTGTCAGCATTTTTATTATTAATATCAGTACATACATTACTTCTCCTGGAGTTAGAAGTTAATAATTTATTTTCATTAGCATTACCACTGCTTGATAAGTCATCCTTATCGGAGTTCAAAACACATGAGAGAGAAGAACAAGAAGTGGCACCCCTAGAGGTGGAACTCACTCCTCTCAAAAGACAGGCGGTAATTACAAATTTCCCAGCATTTGCAACATATTCTTTAGAACAGTACTTTGAAAGTTGTTCATTGCTACTAAATGTCTCTTAGCCCACCAGCGCCCATCTTCCAATCTAACAGAAGAACATGCAACTCTTGAAACATTGAATGGGCCAAGAAACTGGAAATCAACTTTAGATTTCTTAGACCTTATGTCTTTCAACATGATCCACATACCAACTTAGACTTCTTCAGAAAATCTATGTATCTTGGAATCATGATAACTTTTCATTTTCTCCTGAAAGGCTTTCATCTTTGACCTTAACTTGTTCATATCTAGTTGCTCTTGAACTTGACTTTCACATTTATCTTTTAACCAAGTAGGACACAACACAGTATGAGATTGCTTTCTGCGTAATAATTTAAAGGGAGAAATCCCTGTAACACTGTGAGGGGTATTGCGGTAAGCCCATACTTTTATTTGAACACATTTTTCTACATCATTTTTACAGGTCAATGCAGTTTGAATGCCTTCCTTGAGTAAATGGTTCACCCTTTTCACAGCACAATTTGCTTGCGGAAAGTACAAGGCAATGTTATAATATTTAATGCCTCTGTTCCTTAAGAATGCTTCCATTTTTTCTGAGATCAATTGAATCCCATTGTCCGTTATGAGTTCCTCAAGAAAATATTCTAGATTGAAATTCTTATCTAAAAACTAATAACAACCTGAGTAGTGGTTTCAGCTCCAAAGTCAGTCACAATAGACCCACTTAGAAAAATAGTCAAACTATTAAGTTTTTAGAATTATCAGGTAAATCCAAAATAGGTCCTGCAAAATCCAAAGCTACTTTAGACTATGGTGGCTGAGGTAATGGAGTGGGGATAAGAGGGGTTTCCTTCAAGTTCCAATGCTTGTTGGACAAGACAAGTTCTTGACAAGTATCTACAAATTTATCTACATCCTTGTCCATGTATGGCCACCAAAAACAACTTCTCAGTGTTTTCTTTGTAGCAGTGGAAACTAGGTGTACCCTATGAGCTATTTCTATAGCATTTGATCTCAAACCGTTAGGCACTGACCCTTAGTAAAATACCTGTTTCCATTGTGAGCTGATCAGATACTTGATAGAAACAATACAGGTCATCTTTCAAATGCTTGTTGTAAAAATTCCATAACTCTCGTTAATATGCTATCTATTTCACATGCTTTGTTCCATTCTAGTTAAAAAACTATTCCTTGACACTTTCCCACTATATCTAAGTTGGCCATAACACACTCATTGCCTAAAGATTCGTCACTGGATTCTTTCTCTTTTTCCTGCACAACAAGTCAAGATAAACAATCCTCTCTAGTATTATTACTCCTAGGAATGAACCTTGCTTGAAAATGGTACTCTTGCAGCTTGGAAGAAATCCTTGTCAGCCTAGATGATGCAGATGCTGCAGATGTACCCTTGTTTCCTAACAGATAAATTAAGGGTTTAAGATCAGTGCACAAAATAAATTGTGTACCCCACACGTAAGTCTTGAATTTCTCAATTGCCCTTGCATAAGCAAGTGTTTCTTTCTCAATGGTACTATACCTTCTTTCAACATCCAATAGTATCCTGGAAGCAAAAGCAATAGTAGCTTCAGTGTAGTCAATGTATTTTCATAAAACGGCACAAAGGCCAACAGCACAAGCATCAGCAGTAATTACGCATTGCTGAAAAATCATTAATTTCTAAGAATACTTTCTGTTCTTCTTCACCCCATATAAACATTTCTTTTTTTCTAAGCATTTTTTCAAGAGGCTCCATAAGAGTGGCATACCCACCTACACATCTGGATTAATAGTCACTTTATCCTGAAAAGGTCTCTAACTATTCCTTAAAACTAGGAGGGGATTCCTCCCTCAGCGCCTTCACCAGATCATCTTTTGGTTTAACTCCTTCTGCTGGTATGCAGTGATCTAAATAGTCCACTCTGTTAGCCAGAAACTTACATTTATCCTTTGCTACAGTCATACCATGTTTACTTAAAATGTGCAGTACTTTATCTAACACAAGATTGTGCTCATATACTTTTTTTGCAAAAATAAGGTTATCATCCTGAAACGCGAACACACCAGTCACTTCCTTAAACAGAGAATACTTCCATTTCTGGAACACAGTTGCCGCTGATTCTAAACCAAGCAGCAAGCGTAAATATTTATAGGCCTCAAAAGGAGGGACAAATGAATTAAGGGCTTGAGACTCTACTTTCAGAGGTACCTGGTCATACACTGCTTGGAGATCTATGTTACTGAACATTTTGGCACACTCCAAAGTAGACAATAACTCATTTATTTTAGTGAAGGGTAGCAATCTACAATAATACTCTTATTGAGCGAACGTATGTCTGCACACTGGCATATCTTCCCATTTTTTTTTAGAAATAACTACAGCACTTATCCACTTTACAGTCAATAATCTTGTCTTGCATAATTGATCTAAATGTTTCCTCAAATCCTCCCTTATTGACAAAGGATCATCAGAAAACACCTCGGGATATTTAGGGATAATGGGCTCAATACAGTCTGCATTAGATTCAACTGTCATGACAGGAACTTTAGTACCTGGTCTTAAAATAATACCCAAACTTGCTTGATCAATCCACCCCATGATGTCTCTGCCATTTACATTTACATATAATTAAGTGGTAATTTCCCTGCCTGAAAAGGCAGAATTTCTTTTAAAAAAACAATGGTTTTGATTTCAGACTCTCCATAACCAATAGCCCGTATATCAGGTTTTTAAAGTAAAGTATTGGACCATTATAATTTAAAAGATCTTTTACACAACATGGTAACAGGTGAACCGGAATCCACCATAATATTTATGTCAACTTTTCCAGTTTTAACATTACAAAATGGACCCGTGCTTTTAGCTACTGAAACAACATCCTCATTTACTATTTTGCTTTGATCTTGTAACTCTTGCTGAGTCGTACCTACAGTTCAAATGTTTAAAGTACTCATTACTTCTTCTAACTGCATGTCATTTTGTCCGACATCTAGAAAACAATTTCCTTTAATAATTGCCCCTTCTTTTACATTGCTGCACGATTTAGATTATTGGATTTATGATTAAGAGAACCACACCTATAACATGCAGTAGGATGCAAACCTTTTGATTTGTGGTTATCTAGCACATTTTCTGAGTAATTAGATGCACCATATGATACTTCTACGGATTCCAAAGAACGCTCAATGTCCTTAGCTCTCTTTGCCATTTCATCAAATGTGGGGTCTGTAGAACATAAAAGATGCTCCTGAACTATTTTTTTTTACTAGCAATTCAGTAATATTTGTTCCCTAAGATATTGGTCTATAGCATTCTCAAATTTGCAACTACTAGCCAAGATTTTAAGAGCAGCAACATGTTCATCAATACTTTCTGAAGCTGTTTGTTTACGTGACTAGAAATGTAATCTTTCTAAAACAATATTAGGTTCACCAGTGAAACACAATGCTAATCTGTTTTCAGCTTCAATATATACATTCTAACTGGCTGCATCACCTGCTTGTTCTGCTGGAGATTATATTTCCGGTAAGTAATCAAAAACTTTCTGACCTTCAGTACCAAGACAGTCATAAGAATTGCATATTTCCTGGCAGGATTATAATTAACACCATGAATATCCACTAAATCGTACTTAAAACACACATCCAGTGTTTCCACTTTAATTTAGGCTTCCCAGGTTCCAGCATAATGCCAGAATAATATGTAAGAACAATATTATATATACACAAAATAATAATGAAGACAGAAATAATATATCATTTGCTGGCAGTGCTGTAAAGTTGTTGATTATGCTGCGAAAGTGTAATAAATAAAAGAAATAGTCAAACACACAGAACAAATATGAGAAGAAAGCAAAAGAAATATATAAATATATATATATATATATATATATATGTGTATATATATATATATATATATATATATATATATATATATATATATATGCTAGCGCGCCTGGTCCTTAGTAAGTAAACTTACAAGGGGACGCGTATAGTTCAATGAACCTTTTGATTTGCATGGAGTCTCAAAGCTAGGTTAATGGCTGGTACACTAATGATTAATAAACAACTAAATAACATTAGTCATCATCAGCAATGAATTAAGAACATACCACTCCATGACCCTTCATGAATAACCACAACTTATCATACGTTTTAGTAATTTTATTCCGTATTCGTTACAATACTAAGTAATGTAAATTAGTTCAAACTTTATTCGAGTCAACAAATCCGTATAATTCATTAAAAGGCGCCAAAAACATAACCTAATCAAAACTTTCATCAGAGTACATTCTAAAGCAGTAGCATAAGTCAGCAATCAAATCAGGAATGAATAAGTCAACATAAGTAGCAGAGTTCAGCAAATCAGTCCATCAATCATTTGTCTTTGTGTTTGTCAATGTCATAAGGTAGGAATCTCACCTAACCCAGATTAGCATCAGCATGTGGGACTTCATGTGAAAACAGTTTAGAACATGAGTTTGGAAAAAATCTAGCTAAGAGAAAACTATTAGCGCAGTTGGTACCTAGAAAGAAAAGGCACAAAAGTGAATTCAGTCACATTGTCATATCTACCTATCCTTGGTATGGATCAGCAACAAAGTCAGTTTTTGTCCTCAGGTCATCAATTGATCAGCATCACATCAGGCTCTCAAGAGCATGAGCCCAATGACAGAATCTCGAATCTTTTTCGATCTTGCAGTCTCTCCCCTAACATCTGCACCTCTCCTCTCTTCCCACTGTCACGTTGCTATATCAAAGTCACCCAGTCTATCCCCCGAATCCTAATTGGTCAATTAATCACCAGTTATGACTCTATCCAAAAGTAATTTTACTCCAAATCTATGAATTTTAAAATTGTACACTTCTCATGTAGGTGATTGGTTCACTTAGCGATGTCCTCATCATCCGCTTAGTCAGGTATTGAAAATGTTGCATCTTCTTCTCCCGTCAGTGTCTCTATTGTTCGAGTCCTAGGAAAGTACACTCAGAGCGCTTTACACACTTTTCGCTACATTTCCAATTCCATCATCTCCTGTCCGTCGGTTCATGCAAAGGTTTTCAGCTAAGCAGATTTTATTAAACAATGAGCGGTTCACGGTCATTCAGCTCATCAGTATTTTCCACTAAAAGCGAAGAAATACAACTTCTGTATGATGCCTGGTAAGAGTAGGACATGACTTTGGCTAAGTTAAGCTGTACAATACACTGCAAACAGAGGATATATCTCATAATATGACATCTTACTACATTAATCTAATACATTTTCAAAATTTCACATGTGGTAGTTGCTCCTTTAATACAATTTGTGAATCTTGGTGATCGCTCCCTGAGGTCACAATTCAAATGTGCACATTGTTTTTCTTTGTTACTCATTTTCTACACTTTTCATTTTTCAGAATACATAAACATTCATTAATAAGTTTTAATCAAAACACTTGTGTTAACATATATATATATATATATATATATATATATATATATATATATATATATATATATATATATATGTATATCATTAAATGTAATGATTAAAACCCTGCCCCCTGCTTCGGCTCGTTGCCAGGTTACTGCTCCTTGGACAACCAAATACGTGACAACGTTGAAGACGCGTTGGGAATCTGTTGATATTGGCATCAGCAAGTGCATTCCGTTAACGCATTCCAACTCCTTGCGAGACTCTGCAAGCACGTTCCATTTAACGTGTTGTGATGCCCACGAGATGGACCATGAAGTTAAAAAGACGCTCCACAAAATGGTGAGTGGAAAGTGCTTTAACCCAGGAGGCCAAACATTGTTCTGAATGTGCCAGATCTCAATATTCACAGCCCCGAGAATAGGCAAATAAATGCCAGCTCAAAGTTAACTTCCAAATTAATGATATAAGTTAGACAGTACCTTTTTGTCCTTTACAATGGTGCGATTGAACAAGAAATTGCATGTTTGTGTTTCTCCATTAATTACTGTACGCTGATCGGTTAACAAAGTAGCACCGTACCACTGATTAGAATTGTGACATCAATTGGCTACGGAAATTAAATTATTAGAATGCTTATTTCTCCCATTCGTCACCATAATGTTGAAGTTGCTTCTTCTGAAATATATATATATATATATATATATATATATATATATATATATATATATATATATCAGGCAACAGTGTGGTGAAAAAAGAATTCTTTTATTGAAGAAATCGCTTAAGGCATATGGAGCCCATCTACGAGCGTCCTCCAGGATTAGCAAATCCTGGTCACTGCCTACCGGTCGATCGAACCCAAGAGAATGCTCAGAAGATGCACCCAACCAATACATTCAGAATGGATGCAAGGAACATAGAACACATATTACATTTTACATCAGAATACCACAATATGTTTGTTGTGTTTAATAACACATCTGACATCGCTAATAATAAATCTAATTTGACACACATTTAGCATTATGGCCCTCATTAGGACCTTGGCGGTCGATGCAATAGTGGCGGTAGTACCGCCAACAGGCTGGCGGTAAATACCGCCATATTATGACATTGTGGCCCTCATTACAACATTGGCGGTAAATGCCGCTTATCGCCGTGCAGAAGACCGCCAACAAACCGATGTGGCGGCGGAATTCCTCTACAGCTATTACAACCCACAGCTCGGAATCCGCTATGATACCCACACAAGTCCTCCACACCAAAGGTCAGTGATAAACTGGCGAAAACAAAACCTCCACCATCACGCCAACAGGAATACGCCCACACTATCACGACCCACGAATCCACGCGGTGGTCTTTCAACCGCGGTATTCCATTGGCGGTACACACCGTTGCGCTCAAAACACACACACATTTACAAAACACAACCACATTGGACAAATCGAAATGCACACACCTGATACACATACACACACCACTCCCACACACCCAATCCAATATAAAACACACACCCACATCACCCAAAAACCCTTAGTACTAAAAATTCTGAAAGAAGGCCAGAGAGAGACACCACCAGAAACAACAGTAGCATCCACAGACACACAACATCATCACTCACACAACATCCACGCACCTCAAACAACCCACAACACATCCCCTCACACATCACAACACACACCACCTCACACATCACCCACACCACATCATGGCACCACAACGACACCCCAGGTTCTCTGAGGAGGAGCTCAGGGTCATGGTGGGGGAAATCGTCAGGGTAGAGCCACAGCTATTCGGATCACAGGTGCAGCACTCCTCCAGTGCTAGGAAGATGGAGCTATGGCACAGAATCGTCGACAGGGTCAACGCAGTGGGACAGCATCCAAGAACACAGGATGACATTAGGAAGAGGTGGAACGACCTACTGGGGAAGGTGCGTTCCGTGGTCTCAAGACACCAGATTGCAGTACAGAGGACTGGCGGTGGACCCCCACCTCCTGCCCCACAACTAACAACATGGGAGGAGCAAGTAGCAGGAGGAATGGACTCTGGTAAGTCAACTCTTAACCATTATATCCCCACCCTACCTGCATGCCATCACATACCCCCACCCTCACCCCATCACTCCAACACCTCACATATGTCCCACTATCACAACCCACCCATTCCAACACCAAGCCCTGCATGCAGCACCAAAGCAGGGACACCCATCACCAAAGCATGTCCACTACAGATACCCACACAGACCCCAAACCAAATATCACACAAGGACCTAGACAAGAACGCAAGCACTGGAGTACAGGGTCACTCACCCATTGCACACGATGGCACACACAGATGCAATAATCATGCCTTTACACCCCTGCAGGACCCCTACCCAACGTCACCGGACAGGAGGTTCTAGACATATCCAGTCCCCCCACAGAAGAGGCCCACAGTGATGACAGCATCTCTGCACAACTGGATCAAGATGACCAGCCTGGACCATCTGGGACCTCGGGACAGTCGGTTCCCCTGACACTGGCACAAGCCACCACAGAGCCTCAGGAAACACCACCACAGCACCCACTCAGCGGGCCCATCCCTCTGTCCCCAGGACACGTCAACCAGCAGTGTGTCCACCACTACAGGGGACCCAGGCAAACCCACCACCCCAAGAAAATCAGGGATCTGGGGGCAGTGGCAGTGGGCACACTGTTCAGGTGACAGAGGAACAGAAAAACATGGGAACTGGGAGGACAGCTGTGCGACAGGGGGAGGACAGGCCCAGGGAACCCACTCTCCACAAGGCCCTCTCCAACATAATGGGAGCGTACCATAATTCCCAGGAGACAATGGCAACGGTACTGGCCAACTTTCAGGAGACCCAGCGGCTGCAGGAGGAACACTATCTGGGGATCAGGGAGGAACTGAAGTCCATTAACACCACCCTGGTCACCATTGTAGGGGTGCTGAAGGAACTTGTCAACACCAGGAGGGACACTGTGGCACAACAAGGGGCCCCTGACACTAGCCTGGATGATGAACAGCCCTCCACCTCCGCCGGCGCTAGTGGACAGGAGGCACCGCCACAGGACCACGACACCAGCACCCCACCCCCTGCAGATGGAGAGCCACCCAGCAAACGGTCCCTGAGATCCAGGAACAAGACAGAGAACATTGCCAAGACTCCCACCAGGAAATGAGATCCCCCTGAATGTCACCATTCTGTCCCACTTTGTCACCCTATCCATCCTTCAACTGTCCTTGCTCCACTTCCTATGCACCTTTGGATAATGCACCTGTGAAACAAATAGACTGGACTCTGCCATGGACATTCCTCCACCATCACTCCTGCCCATTTTGCAACCCCCTCAACTTATTTGCACAGAAATAAACACACATTATTCACAAAACAATCTGGAGTCAGTCTGTGCTTTCACTAATGTGTAATTGCAACAACTATGGAATATAGCAATGTCAATTTAATTGTCCACACACCGATGAAACACAGCTGTAGGTCTGTAGGAAATATAGCAGAGGGCACAAAGTGGGACCCACATCTGTTAAATGGAAAGTCAAAGTGACAAGTCAGGGTCCATACACTGGGTGAAAATGACAGACCTCTGATAGCTCAAACAATAGTATGTGATGTGTGAGGCAGTGACATCTTCTTACCTGTGTCTCAGTGGAAGTATTGCTGGATAACGTTGCTTCTGTTGTCGATATCTTCTTCTTCTGCCTCCTCTTCTTCACTGTCCACAGGCTCCACAGCTGCCACAAGACCTCCTGCTGGACCATCCTCCTGCAGAAAAGAGACCTGTCATCGCAAAGCCTGTATTTTGTCATTTGCGCTATCACAGTACCCATTCGAAGTTGGTGTGCTGCGTTGTGTTCATACAGCAGGCCACGATGATCTGGCACACCTTCTTTGGTGAGTACTAGAGAGAACCACCTGTCATATGGAGGCACCGGAACCTGGCCTTCAGGAGGCCGAAGGTCCGTTCGATCACCCTCCTAGTTTGCCCATGTGCCTCATTGTAGCGTTCCTCTGCCCTTGTCCTGGGATTTCTCACTGGGGTCAGTAGCCATGACAGGTTGGTGTACCCAGAGTCACCTGCAAATTTCGAGGGACAACTATTAGACACACACTAACCCATAGGGACAACCCCACACCCAGACACCTATTCACACTGTATAGGGTCCTTGTCCTCACCTATTAGCCACACAGGGTGCCTCTGGAGTTGCCCCATCACATAAGGGATGCTGCTATTCCTCAGAATGTAAGCGTCATGCACTGAGCCAGGAAATTTGGCATTCACATGGGAGATGTACTGGTCGGCCAAACACACCATCTGCACATTCATCGAATGATAGCTTTTCCGGTTTCTGTACACCTGTTCACTCCTGGGTGGGGGTACCAAGGCCACATGTGTCCCATCAATAGCACCTATGATGTTGGGGATATGTCCCAGGTCATAGAAGTCACCTTTGACTGTAGGCAAATCCTCCACCTGAGGGAAAACGATGTAGCTACGCATGTGTTTCAGCAGGGCAGACAACACTCTGGACAGCACGTTAGAGAACATTGGCTGGGACATCCTTGATGCAATGGCCACTGTTGTTTGAAAATACCCATTTGCCAGGAAATGGAGTACTGACAGGACCTGCACTAGAGGGGGTATCCCTGTGGGATGCAGGATAGCTGACATCAGGTCTGGTTCCAACTGGGCACACAGTTCATGGATTGTTGCACAATCAAGTCTGTAGGTGACTATTATGTGTCTCTCTTCCATTGTCGACAGGTCCACCAGCGGTCTGTACACCGGAGGATGCCGCCATCTCATCACCTGCCCCCGCGGACATGCCCTATGGAGGAGAACAGCCTACACTGAGGTATCACAAAATGTCATTTGTACACATTTATTAATCCGCAATGTGCCTGTTACTGTGTGTATGCAAGGCCTAGATAGGTGTGACTCTGTTATTATTAATGCCATGCGGCCCCCTGAAATGGCGGCTGTCTGTCCTGTAAGGTGGGACAAGGGGATATGAGGTAACTGCACTGGCGTTCTACACCGTCGTGGTAGGCGGTCGAAGACCGCGGTGCAATCCTGCATTGGTTAACATTGCACCCTATGGGTCTGAGGAGCCAATGACGATGCACGCCAGCAGTGACGGTACACACCGCCGCGACGTGACAGCCATTTCCTGTCTGTTCACTCACTTGATACCTGACCTTCAACAGGAGAGGACCTACACTGTAAGTGCTGCTGTGACCTCAGTCTGGAAGCGATGATGTCTCATGTGTCTGGGGAAAGGGCCCCTGCCTTTACTTCGGGGGAGTTGGAGAAATTTGTGGATAGGGTCCTCCCCCACTACACACAACTGTACTGTCCTCCAGACACACAGGTGAGTACACCGTGAGCATGCTGCATGGGCAATGCCTGTTTGGAGTGGTGTGGATGGAAGATACATGGGGGGGGGACTGAGGCCTGCATGAGCGGACCATGAGTGTCTGTGCGTCAGGGCAAGGGTGGGAACGTGGGCCAATGAGTATGACGGTCCGGATGGGTAAATATCTTCCTTTTCCCCTGTACTATTCCTCTAGGTTAGTGCCCACCAGAAGAAGGATATTTAGCGTGCCATTGCCAAGGACATCCGGACCCTGGGGATCCACCACAGACGGAGCACCCACTGCCGTAAAAGATAGGAGGACATTCACTGCTGGAGCAAGAAGATGGCGGAGGCCCAGCTGGGAATGACCTCCCAACGTGGGAGGGGTGCCCGTAGCACCATGACCCCCCTGATGTTCCGGATCCTGGCGGTGGCATATCCGGAGATGGATGGGTGCTTGAGGGTATCACAGCAGCCACAAGGGGGTGAGTACAGTCACATTCTTCTGACTCTGCACGCATTACGAGGTGTCTGGGTGGGGGAGGCGGGTAGTGGGTTCCCCTAGGCCAGGGCGAGCTTGGTAGGCAAGGTCCCTTGAGAGGCAGGTTCAGTGGAACCCCAATCCCACTCGTGGTTAGTGCCATCTACACCTAGTCAGGCTCCTGTGACTTCCATGTGTGCAGCAATCGGGCTTAGGCCTTGTACCCCATGGGCACGTGAATAACCTAGGAACAATAAGTGCATGGTGTAGTGCAGAGGGCTGCTGTGTCTGTAGTGTCCACCAACGGTAGTGGTGTTGCATGCACTGAACATGTCTTTCTTCTGTCCCCCCCCCCTTTTTGTGGTCTCCCTGTTCCTGTGTGCAATAGCATCATCAGGCAGAGGAGCAGTGGCACCGGAGCAGGAGGGAGCTGCATCCCACTTGGCCCTGGAGGGCAAAACAGTCAGAAGCCACCAGTGGGACGGAGGGCGAGGGGAGCTCCACGGCGGGGACAGGAGGTGACAACAGTGACAGCGACTCCTCCTCTGATGGGAGCTCCCTTGCGGTGGCGGGCCCCTCTGAGCCCCCCGCATCAACAGGTATAGCCGCAACCCCCCCTACCAGCACCGCCCTCCCAGCAGCCCCTCAGCATGTGTCCCGTGCCCGCTCACCCATGAGGGTGGGCATCTCCTTCGCGCCAGGCACCTCAGGCCCTGCCCCAGTCAGCCCTGCTACCCTCAGTGAGGGCTATTGACCTCCTAAGATCCCTCACTGTTGGGCAGTCTACCATTCTGAATACCATCCAGGGTGTTGAGAGGCATTTGCAACAAACAAATGCATACCTGGAGGGCATTCATTCTGGCCAGGCAGCCCAACAGGGAGCATTTCAGGCTCTGGCCTCAGCACTGATGGCAACCATTGTCCCTGTGTCCAGCCTCCCCCCTCCAACTTCTTCCATCCAGACCCAATCCCCTGTATCTCAGCCTATCCAAAGCACACCATCAGACCAGCATGCACACACCTCAACACACAAAAGTGGCTCAGGCAAACATAAGCACTACACATCTCACAGGCACTCACACGAGCATCATACCCATGCAGACATACAAACATCCACTGCCTCCACTGTGTCCCCCTCCTCCACGTCTCCCTCCTCCCTCCCAATCTCGTCTCCACTCAGACCTGCATGCACTACATCTTCAGCCACTACCTCCATAACTAGCACGCCCATCGCCACACACGGCTCACGTGCACTCACCACCCCCACTACCATTCACACATCCCCTGTGTCATCTCCCAGTGTGTCTGTGAGCCCACCTCCCAAGGTTCACAAACGCAGTCACACACCCACCCAACAGCCATCCACCTCATGACAGCCTCCAGCCCATGCACCTTCACCCAAATTCAGCCGATGTACACCTCTTACACCCACTACCTCTACCTCCACTCCCAAACCCCCTCCATCTACCCATCCCAGTGTGTCTAAAAAACTTTTCCTGGCTAATATTGACCTCTTCCCTACACCTCCCCGCCATCCGTCCCCTAGGGCCAGGCTTTCCAGTTCCCAACCCAGCACCTCAGCCACCACATCCCCAGGCACAGTGGTGCCAACAACTGCGGGCTATTGGAGTGCGCCAACGATCAGGGCTGCCAGTGTGCCACAGAGCGAGGGCAAGGACATTCCGCCACCTGCCAAGCTAAAAAAGTTGCCCACATCCCAGAGGGAGAAGCAGAAAACACCTGCCACCAAGGGGTCAGGGAAAACGAAAGGGGATAGTGGCAAGACAGCTGTGCCATCATCAAAGGTGGGGAAGGGCCAGAAACTGAAGGGCAGGTCAGTAGATGGAATGGTGGCACTGACTGAGGGACCAGTGTCACACCTTCTTTCCACGTCGACGCCAACCTGTACGGCAGAGAAGACCGCCACCTGCACCGCCACCAGCACCTCAGCCACAGAGCCCGCAACCAGCACCGCAGCCACAGAGCTCGCCGCCAGCACTGCCGCCACAAAGCCCGCCGCCAGCACCGCCGCCACAGAGCCCGCCACCAGCAGCGGTGCAAACAGAGCCCAACGCCAGCACTGCAGCCACAGAGCCCACAACCAGCACTGCCGCCACAGAGCCTGCAACCAGCACTGCTGCCACAGAGCCCGCAACCAGCACCGCTGCCACAGAGCCCGGCGCAAGCACCGCCGCGTCTGACACCGCCGCATGCACCGCCGCGACTGACACCGCCGCAAGTACTGCCAGCGGCCCCGCAATATCCTGAGCCAGTAGAACCGCCGCAGGTGTGGCTGCCATCTCCAGTGGTCAGTCGTCCGAGGCTGGTGGTGAGCTCCAGAAGCCTGGGCAGCTTTCATGAAGCATCACTTTCAGTGGAGAAAGGCATCCACTACCTCAGTCCTTGGCAGGATGAAGCACTCTGGGCACAAAGCCCCCTCCAGAACCAGTGGAGAGATACATCCACTACCTCTGTCCTTGGCAGGATGAAGCACTCTGGGCACAAAGCCCCCTCCAGAACCAGTGGAGTATCACATCCGCTACCTCTGTCCTGGGCAGGATGAAGCACTCTGGGCACAAAGCCCCCTCCAGAACCAGTGGAGACTGGTATCAACTTGAGAGACTGTGGCTTTGCACTCCCCAGGATAAAGCAGTGGGAAACCCACCCACTGAAAAGACTTGATAGACTGTGGCTTTGCACTCCCCAGGATGAAGCAGTGGGCAAACCACCTACTGAAAAGACTTGAGAGACTGTGGCTTTGCACTCCCCTGGATGAAGCAGTGAGCAACCCACCCACTGAAAAGACTTGAGAAACTGTGGCCTTGCACTCCCCAGGATAAAGCAGTGGGCAACCCACCCACTGAAAAGACTTGAAAGATTGTGGCTTTGCACTCCCCAGGATAAAGCAGTGGGCAACCCACCCACTTGAGAGACTTGAGAGACTGTGGCTTTGCACTCCCCAAAATACATCAATGGGCATGGAGCCCCCTCGTGGAGCAGTGGCGTAGTGCGTTCATTAGTTTGAGGTGCCCCCCTTTCCCTCCCCCTGAGGTGCCTGTATATTTTCAGTCTGATGCAGTGTTCTCTCCGTTTGGAGTCAGGTATCAAGTGTGGGCCTCGCCCATGCATTTTGGGCCCAGTGGTCCACGGACAATGATTGGTGCACTATCCGGACTTGTGTAGTTGGTGTACATAATTGTATATACTGGATTTGGAATTTCAACTACTGGATTTTTATTGATTTCAATTGATCAAATAATTTCCTTTTGTCCTTGCGTTATTGAAGGGGGGGTGTAAATGTAATGTTGCAGCATGTATTTGTGTGTATGTTGTTGTGGGTGAGGGTGGGGGTGGGCGTGTTGCGTGTTGTGTGTCACTCTCTTTTCCCTCCCCCTTCCCTGTGTTGTAGGTGCAGTACTCACCGTGGTCGTCGCCGCTGTCGTTGGAGCTCCTGATAGAGGAGCAGGAAGACCATCGCCAGCAAGATCTGCAGTTCTGGCTCCATGGCATCCTGGTTCCTCGTGGGGAGTGGAGAGGTGAGTGATTTTCCCTTCTGTGTACTGTTTCCGCCGTGTTTTTATTTGCATTGGTTCTGCCCCGGAAAAGGTGGCAGATTGCCAGGTTGTGATAGGGTGGGCATTACATTGTCTTCCGCCTGTTGGCGGTTACCGCCACGCTGTTTGTTTGTACCGCCGTGGCGGTCGGAGTGTTAAAGTGGCTGTCTATGTTGGAGGTTTCCGCCGTGGTCATGATTCCATTTTTTTTTCTGCCGGCCTGTTGGTGGTATTACCGCCGCTTTAACACCCACCACCACGGTTGGAATGAGGGCCTGTGTGGTACACACCGACCGCCACAGCGGTAACGACTGCCGGGCTGGAGACTACAGTCAATATGACCCCACCCACCGCCATGGTTTCTGTGGCTTTTGTACCACCACGAAAGCCATGGAGGTAGGCACTATCAGTGCCAGGGAATGTCAATAAGAGATTGTCCATTAATCTGTAAAATTTGACCAGAGATGCCTACAAAACTAAGTCAAAGACTATTTATATTATTTATTAAAACCCAATTTAATGACATAGTTGGATTTTAAATAAATGTTTTGCACAACACACTTTTAAAAAGTTACCTTTTATCTGCATGAATCTCTACTATGTTAATACATATTAGCCTACTGACAGCTGGTCTGTAAGTGCTTGTCCTTAATGTGGTATGACAACTGCTCCCAGAGCAGGAAAATAGCCTCTGTGTGAGGAGGTGTATTTCTTCCCTTTGCAGGAAGGCCAGTTAGGGTGGACCTAGGAACGTTAATAACTTGCAAAGGCTTACCCTTTCACAAGTAAATGTAAGGCATGACCTGGAAAAGGTAACCCTCTGTCCCTCCCAGCCAAGCTGGTACAGAAACCCAGCGGAAGGGGAGCTACCTTCAGAACCAGTTTTGAGTTGCCACAGAGGAGGAGACACTTAATTTCCCTTGCCACACTTCTGGGTGAACCCACAAGCTCTGCATAAGAGAAGAAGAGTCCATCTCAGTCAAGTTATGACAAAATCTATTTTATTTCAAGCAGTGGCAGGCATTATGGTCAACTGGAATAAGCCCACGGTTTTTCTGCTCACTCCAATCACATAGGTTAATGAGATAGATTTCTCTATCCTATGGTGTTCCACATCAGTCAAATACCTTGGAATGTGGCTCAGTGAGGAAAAAGCCATGATCATATGTGAAAACGATGAGGTAGCCATGGAAAAGTTAGAAGAGCTGATGAGTAAATAGAACTCATCTCTTTGTGCTTGATGGGCAGAATAGCCATTAGGAAAAGTATAGCATTGTTCAGACTTCTATATCTATTAAATAGTGTCCCTGCGCCCTTATACCAGCAATATTTCAAGACTTCTAAATCTCATTTAATTTTCTTGGCCTAGCGCAGAGTACAGTGGGAGATTTTGACATTGCCCTATCACTAATGGGCAGGAGGGGGGGCTGGCTGCACCAGATTCTGACGTATATTATTACTGTGCCCAGGTCCATTTTTCACATTACTGGTTAAATCAATACTCACATAAAGTACATATAGTGATAGAACACAACGCAGCACACCAACTTCGAATGGGTACTGTGATAGCGCAAATGACAAAATACAGCTGGACCAAAGTAAACTAGGTATCAAGTATTCAAATGGCTTGGGACAGGCTTTGTAAATTACTCAAATGCCCTATACTCTATATTCAGAAGGAACCTCTGTCACACTATCCATTAATATTCCTCACTGAGGAAAAGGCAACTCTACAGAGATTGCCAAAGGGCCATGGATGGAAAGGAGATCACTGCACTACATACTTTCCCATATTTTGCCTTTGGGAGATGTGTAAGGAATGCTATCCATGTTTTCTACAGGAACCAGATTTCTGTAAGATATTAAACTTACTCATTACTACTTCAATCAATAGACATTTATTTACCTAGCTTTACTCTACAATGCAAGCTGAGGCTCCGGTGACACCCAATGCTAAAATAAAATGGCAGCAAGATTTGGGGGAAGAGATCACAGACATAGAATGGTTATCCTATTGAGTTCAGATTGGCAGCCATTACCCTAATTGCGGCTGCTGCAATTACATTTTTTACACCAAACTTACAGCATGCCAATTAAGATATATAAAAATAATCTGCTCGGGGACACTGTGTGCACACAATATCATATGCCTGATGCTAATTTCTTTTATTCATATTACATGGTCCTAACCTCTTTACAAGCAGTTTCTGATGTGAAGTATCTTGGATCCTCATGGCCGTGACAGGGGGTTTCCTGCTTCCATCTCCAAAAATGTCCCTATTGGGATGCACTGCACATGTGAGGTGGTTTATCTCATAGCACTGCTGCTGGCAAAGAGGCATGTGGGTTGTGCATGGGGAAGGGATCACGTCCCCACCACAAAAAGATGGATTGACCGCTTGCCTACTGCAACAAACAGCTGGAGCTATACTCTACTACATTATCAAATGCTCAGAGACCCAAATACATTTGGTGCCCCCTACATTTAGGAGGCTTTCTTGTTTAATTGCAGAGCTGTGAGTTTTGAGACCTAGCAGTTTATAACATAAGACAGCTGTGTATATTGTACCCTTTATTATGAAGGTTAGCTGGAAAAATGATTGGTTTTGTTTTTGGGGCCGCAGCCGTTAGTACATGAAGATCCATACTATTTCATTATCTATGTGTCAATGATGCTAAACATGAGAGTTACTCTCTATCTGTTGCATGTATACATGCTCTATATTTGGAAAATCACTACATAAATGTTAAAAAAAGAAGCAAGGGCTTCTTCATCTAGAATTTTAGGGAGTAAGGAGTGAGGTGAACTGTGGTTTTGTCTGCAGTAAAGCAAACATGAACTGCTTCAAAAGTGGATAGCAACTTTTATCCCATACCACTAGCTGGTGCCAACCATAAGGGTGGCATCACAAAGAACACTTTCTGGACCTGAACAGAGGAGGACTGGACGCTGCTTGCTTTGACCTGAGAGATGCCCTGAAGGACTGGACCTGCTCCCTCTTGTACCCAATACAAAGAAGTGGACTCCAAGAGTCAGTGGGTCGACATCCTGTGTGGCTATAGGAACACAAGTTGAAAAAACTCTTTTTCCTGGAAGACCAGTTTGCCAGTTCCAAATAGGCCTGTCCTGGAAGCATTAAGCTCTAAAAATCGCAAGAGCTTCCCCTCAACACTGGGAGCCTAAAGTTAGGAGCTGAGGGAAAAAGAATGACACCTATAAAATTGGGAATGAAAAATGTTTTGTAGTTTCAGACCTCTGAAGGACCAGGACCAACCATTAGAGTCAATCCAGCGAAGGCATAACCTCCCTGGGGTGAAGTAATAGGTTTGTCCCGCTTGGAACTTCGGCACAGCAGCAAATCTATTTCAGCGAGACCTCAGCGGAAAAATATAGGTCCTCGTGGGCCCTGTTTGACCGCATCCTTCTTCCTCACTGGATGAATCAGAGGTCCAAAATAAGACAAAGGGCCCAATTTCATTATTGGTGGTTGGGCCCTTGTTCTACCAGGGCAATGGAGTGAATTATTCTGTTACCCTGGCAGAGGTCCCAACTACCAGATTTATAAAGGACTGCCAAGCTGGGGGTCGTTTAGAAAACACTGGCCAGAAATGCCATCACAGCAGTTCCTTCCAGTGCATTTTGCTGTTTATTGCAGGGCTCTGTCTTGAAATGGGATTTTAGTTTCATAAATAAAAAATAAAAAAAGACTTTACCCCTGTTGCCATGGAAGTCATTTCTTTTTTACTGTCTCTCACCACCAAAGTTTGCCTGGCAATGATAGAAAGCAAAAGAATTACAATATTCCCACACATCCTAATTGGACGGATGGACATATAGCCATTGGTCCCATGACAATAAAAAGAATGGGCAATCGGAAAAGTCTGCTATTGCGGTGACTGAGTAGTCACTGCTGTAGCCAAACTTAAGGCCCACCCGCATCTAAATAGGGCAGGCCAACCACTATTTTGAAGGTAATGAAACTCCATTGGCATTGCGATGGAGTACCGCCAACATAAAAATTGGGCCCTGAGTCCCAAACTGGAAATCAGGACCTGGCAAAGTTGCCAAAAGTATCTGGGTAGTACAATGACTTCTCTGGACACAGAATTTGAACTTTTTCTACTTAAAGCACCGGCTTCAGCAGAACCTCGCTTAATCCATATCTGGCTTAGATTTTCCAGAATTCAGACTGCTGCCTTGATCTGCAGAGAGATTCTTACTTCCATTTGGCAGACTAAATCAAAAGGTAAAATCCTTGATGAGGCCATCCCGATGGCAATATCCAACTTCAGAATCCATCAAAATTAATCACAATTCTAGTGTGTGTGGGACCTTGTCTTATGCGACCCTGGACTATCATTCATGCTTAGTGCCTTTTGGTACTATTTTCAGTTTCAAAACTCATATCTCTAGTTTCCCTTACTGAATTTTGTCATTTGGTGTGATTTTGTTCATTAAAATGTTTTTCATTTTTCGAACTCAGTTTGGGTGTTTTATTGTTTTGTGTTTTGACCTTATACTGTTGTGGCACTGCAAAATTACTTAACAATTTTCCCTAAGTTCAGCTTGTCTGCTCCGTGCCATACCTACCAGGAGGTTGAGCTTAGGTTAATTTAGTGTCTTTAGAGCTCAGCCTCACAAGGTAGTGTTATTATTCATTGAGGTGGGAGACTACACACCCAAAATAATAATCCACTTTCATACATTGTTGTGTAGACTCATTCACTTACATAACAACTCATATAGTGACAAGGGGTATGGGAAAAAGGAAACTGCAAATAATCATATTCCAGAAGAAGAATATGTTGCATTTTTCAAAATCAGAACATTACTGCAGATGAGGTTCACTGTGATGTGTCTTACATTCATTAGGATATTCATTTATTCATGTCAGAAATGTCTGAAGATGCTAAAGATTTAAAAAATACACCTCGAAGGGAGGATGAACACCTCTACAAATGTTACCAATCTTTCTCCATACAAGTCCTGAATTGAGACATTTGTGGCATGTATTAAAATATATCATATCTGATTGTATAACAAAAATGAACGAATTCCTTGAATTGAGGCTACAAAATCATTGGGCATAAAATGAACAATTCTCAATCTATAATTGATCAAATGCTTTACTAAACCACATTACACCATCAATGGTTCACATTGCTGATGCTTAGGGAAAAATGTACCTCAACTGTTTTACCAGCAGAAAAGCATAGGTTGAGATTCACATCTGTAGGCACTTCCACCAATCTTATTGCCAATCAGAATCAAATGTTAATGATTTTTCTGTTTTTAATGTATGACAGTATTAATTTCTAAATATATATTTTATAATCATAGTTTGTAAAATGTAAAGTTACATTAATCATTTTTTCATATGTATTTTGTAGTATATTTGGTGATTAACTAATTGTTGTATGATAATGCCATTTTTTATTTGTATGTATAAACATAAAATGTGCATAATTCTTATTTTAAGTTTTGTTTTTCATCAGTTGTAAATGGTATCATATATTCCACATCTTTTTATGTCTGTTTAATGTCATGCTTGTGTTTATGACAAGTTAAAAAAAAAAAATGCCCCTAAATTTGTGTGAGAAAATGGGTCCAAACCCCCTACTTACCTTGCATGAATCCCCGAGCCTACACTGCTGGCTTCCGATACCTCAAGAACTCCTGCAGTAGAAAGAGAGAAAGGATTGAACAGGAAGAACACAGGGACTAACAACTGTAACAACGGACTACCATATTTTCGAACAGCAGGGCATAGCTTCGAACCCCCAGGACCAGTGGCGGCCCGTCCTTTAGGGCGGAGGGGCCACGCCCCCCCACCTTTTGCCCCTCATGAAGAGTGTCTGTCAGGCTGAACACAGGTCAGCCTGACAGACACTCTCCATGTTCAGCTCAGGCAGCCAGGAGCAGACATGGGCGATTTGCGCACACTTCTGGCTGCCTGAGCTAAACTTTGCTGGGCTGAGGAGGTCACAGCTCCTAAGGGGCGTGACCTCTTCGGCTCAGCAAAGGTGCCTCGAGGCCCTCCCCTGGGTGATGAGGAAAGCATCACCAATTGACACTCTCACTGGGCACTTCAGTTTAAGCCCTGAGAGTCAATCAGTAACACTTTGTCACAGAGTGGGGTGGGGTCAGCAGTCTCACTGACCCCATTCCACTCTGTGACGAGGCTGGGACTGCTACCTTCCCTAATTAGCTGACCTCAAGTCAGCCAATGAGGGAAGACAGCAGTCCCAACCCTCCTGGAACCTGGAGGCTGAAGGTAAGTGTGTGTGTGTGTGATGTTTTAAATTTAATGTTTGGTGCACACGTGCATGTTTGAGTGTTATGAGTGTTGTTAATGGATGTGCGTGCATGCGTGCATGTGTGTGTGAAAGAATGAGTGTGTGCGATCTTTTAAAATGAATGTTTGGTGTGTGCGTGCATCTTTGAATGGTGTGAGTGTTGTTAATGGATGTGTGTACGTGCGTGTCTGTGTGTGAAAGAATGAGTGTGTGTGTGTGTCTCGCCTGCCCCCCTCCCTCCTAAAGCTGCCGGCCGCCACTACCCAGGACCAATCCCACAAGAGTGAAGGAGGAGAAAAGAATGCCACAGCTGCACAGTAGGATAGCAAGGAGGAGAACGGGAAAGGAGAGGATCAAGGAAGCAAGACGCAAGTTGGAGGAAGCCGGTCTGAAGCCTGCATGCAGGAAGAACCCGCCAGCCTGGACAAAGCACCTGACACATGGAGCAAAGAATGGTACACCCCCCCAGAGGATGCTAGAAAGCCAGCGTAGCATTTGAGTCTTGAAGGGAAGGGAGCATGTATGTTTGGGAAGGTCACGTGCAGGGTGGTGTCACAAGAGTTTTTTTCCTTCTTTCATTTTGCTACCTATATCACGCTAATTAACAAGGGCTTAACTTAGCGCTAACAGGCCGGCTCTTGTGTTTCAAGGAGCACTGCATCTCTGACCCTGTTAAAAGGATAATCACAGACACCCGGTGAGGTTACCCAGACGCATGCCAGAAACCCTGTGACCCACTAACAGGGGGAAAGTGGGTAGGCAAGTGTGGAGAGTAACTTAAAAGGAACCTTCCCCAGAGGTCTTTCTGGAGCTCATTATTTGCATGCTGGTTACCTCTTCTTTTCTCTTCTTTTGACTTTCATGACCCTAGTCTATAAAATGACCCTACTCTACACATATATATATCAATAAAATGCACAACGGGTGTGGTGATGCATGAAATGGAAGGAGACATTTATCTTTTTTTACTTAATCTGATCTTTTTAATTTGATTATGTGGATGATTTCTGTTGGACCTGGCCCTTTTACAGGGTCATTCCCCAGACTTTTTGCTTTTTGCCTCCTTATTTTTATGACCTTTGTTGGATGACGTTTTGACTCTGAGCACTTTTTCACTGCTAACCAGTGCTAAAGTGCATGTGCTCTCCCTTACAAAATTGCTATGATTGAATTATACCTAATTGGCATATTTAATTTACCTAAAAGTCCCTTGTAAAGTGGTATCTCTATACCCAGGGCCTGTAAATTAAATGCTACTAGTGGGCCTGCAGCGCTGCTTGCGCCACCCACTGAAGTAGCATGCCAGACCTATCTAAGGCCTGCTAGTGCACAGCCTGTGTACGCAGTTTTCTGCCACAGGGACCTGGCATCTAAATTTACTTTCCAGGCCCAGAACTCCCCTTTTACTACATATAAGTCACCCCTAAGGTATGCCCTAGCTAGCCCTTTGGGCAGGGTGCCATGTATTTAGAAGGCAGGACAATTGCCATGTTGCGTGGCCTTTCCCGGTAGTGACAAACAGCCTAACTTGGTGTCTCACTGCTGTGAGTGCTTCCTTCTCATAGGATTGCATTGGAAATGCCCTGCCTTATGTGTAAGGGGTATTGTCTGATTTATGAGGGGTAGCGTAGGCATGTTTGGTATGGTTGTGATAGTGATGAGAAATGCTGCTTACTTGTTTAGGTGTATTTTTTATTACTATCACAGAAATGCCACTTCTAGAAAGTGCGCATTTATCTTATGACTTTGGTGTTTTGCAGCTTGTCTCCAATCCACGTCTGGGCAGACTGACAGTTGGGGCTTTGTGCGTACTTCTCAGACAGCCTGAACACAGGGAGGGTGGAGGTGTCACAGAGGTGCATCTACATATTGTAAAGCCTTCCTGGGCTGGGAGAAGGGAGAGGCGGGGCACACCTGCATTTGTAAAGGTTGTGCCCTAGCCTCACACAATAGGGTAGTTTACCCCCCACTGATGTTTGGAGCCTGTGCTGGAGGAGAGAAAGGGCACTCCCAGAACCAGTTGAAACTGGTTGGAACCCCCTCTCCTTCCCTTTGTAAAACACACTGAAAACTTAGTATAAGTACAAGGGAATTTTCCCCACAATTTAGACATCACTTGGACATTCTGGGGACTCCAGAAACCATACCTAGAATTCAACACAGGACGCTGTTAAGAGGACCCGCCTTGGACTGCTGCTGCTGCTGTGCTGACCTGTGACCTGCCTGGTCACTAGGAGGAACTGCCACTGACATTAACCCTTGTGCTGGGCTGTAGCTAGGGCCTTTTTGTTCTCCCTTGTCTCCAGGGGCAGGGTGCCTAGGCCCCTGACCCCTGCAACAATCCCCATCACGAGGGGTGCTTCACCTGTGATTTTGGCCGATATTGCGCTGAGTGTAGCGCCTCCTGGACTGCCTTAGCACCTTGTGAGCGCTCTCCTGGTGGTCTCCTCAATTTGCACTGGGAAGTGCTTTTCTGGGGGAATCGCCGCCACAGCCCGGGCTTAGAAAAGTGCCCTCGCTCTTTTACAAGCACTCGTCTGCTGATCGAATCACCGCCGCAGCCCGGCTTTATTGATTGTAGCACGCCGGAGCCACGCTGCCCCCCAGGGCACCAGCAAAGGATCAGAAAGGAAAACGCGCACTCCTGTCGTACCCCCGGGGTACGCGAACTCAGAAGAGTGCCCCCGGGGCACCGTTTGCACCTGTTCTCTGTGATAGCCGTGGCCGAAGGCAGAGAAGAGAGCGGCTCATGCACCACGTCGGGTGCAGCTGCCCTCCAGAGCAGAAGGGAAGCCTCTTCGGAGGCCCCTGCTCCAACCTACCTTGATTTCTGGCAGTCGCCTGAGGACGAGGCGGCTGCCTATTGCTGCCTACTACTCTGCAGGACACGGGTGGAAAGGGAGTTCCCTTTCCCCCGGTCACTGCCTCAGGGGCATGAACGCCCCAGCTACGTAATTCTTCTTGACTATTGGGCCCCCCCCTTTGGGAGAGGGCCATTGGAATCCCAGGGGGGCAGAAAGATTGCGGGTCCCAGGAGGGGCCCGTTTCATTACCACAGAGAGGACGCTGTAATAGTATTAGTAACTTGTGTAATGTTCTGACAACTGCTAAGGTAGCAGGGTATTACTTACGTGTAATGTTGGTCTAATTATGTTTTGTGCAATGCAGATTATTTTTACATAGATCAGTGTTGTGTTTACTTTGTGGTGTACATTTTGCGTGACATGTTTTGTGTGTGTTGTGCAAACACTTTTCACATTGCCTCTGGGATAGGCCTGACTGCTCGTGCCAAGCTACCAAGGGGGTGAGCAGGGGTTATCTTGACGTGCAACTCCCTTGCCCTGACTAGAGTGGGTAGGTTCTGCCTGGATGAGGTGCACACCCTAGCCATTAGAAACCCCATTTCTAACAATTTCCATCATGGTAATTCTTTGAAGGTAGTTGGTTGTTCTTTTGTAATTCACTATCAGACAGAATACCTAAGTCCAGACAACCTTTAGCAATTAATTGTAGATGTTTATATTGACATACATAATGCTGCAGGGTGTCTTAATGAATTATCCACATGTATGTTAAAAGACACATGCAAAATATAAATTAATAATGTGAGATATTCATAATGTGAGATCAAACATCAACAATGAATTGTCTTAAACTAACCTCAGAATGAAAGCGGTTGAAAGAGAAAGTAACAAAGAGAAATATAGATATTTCCCCTCTTTGCGTTTTTGTCAGCGGGATGCAGCACGCACTCCACACATGGAACACCTCTCTGTCACAAAGTAACAGGAGATGTTACTTTGGATTTACTAACCCACTCAGAGCCATAAAGGTCTAAGTAAATCCCATTTAAATTTAAGGACTTGTGTTGCCTTGCGATTACTTGTCCCTTAAGGGCAACACAAACCCTTGGTAAACCTGTCTCCTTCTGTTATTCAGGTACACCCTTGACATGCTGTGAGAACTGAAGAATTTCCATTGGTTTTCCTGGAAGCAGTCAAGGTCTATGCCAACTCTTCAATTGTCGCTGCCATCGACAACACCCCTAAAAATTAGGACTTTAAACATGCTTGCCTCTCTGAAATGTAATATTCATGTCATGACCACCATGAATGAAGAGGAGTGCATGCACTGGAATCAATATGACCCCTCTATTTAAATGGAATATACTGCTGAGCTTGCAGCCTAAAAAAGTCTGTTTTTTCTACCCACAGTACCAACTTTCAAGAGTGTATTTGCGCTCACCTCTAATCATTCAAAGCAGCATTTGATCGTGTAAAGCAACTAAGTGACCCTGTCTGTAAATAATTATATGTAAGTTCTTCAGAGGCATTAGGTGTGTATTTTTTGCAGGCTAAAATAGAAAATAAACACATTTTCAACCTCACTAGTGTACTGCTCAACTTCTGGACCTTTGTTCATATTTTAGAAAGCTGATGTGGGTTCATCAGTTCAATCCTCTGACCTGGGAGAGGGGGTTACTCATAGTCTGAATATCATAAGGTCAGATTCTCCTTTGTACCCTGCCACACTTCATTCTAAGATTCTGAAGAAATCAATTAACATCCGTTCTCTCGTATTCTCAAAAACAATTATTAGATTGGATTCTGCTCACTTTAGCTGCTGTTCATGCGATAAAATGTAAAGCATGCATACATTGAATGGAAGCACGGTCACTGGGCTGATGTGATTTTGATCTTTCAGCTGCTTTCAAATCATCGACCTTCAAACAATGTCACTTGGGCATCACCTCCCAGGCTCTTAAATGGGTATACTAATTTCTTTAGGATGAACCCTCAAGGTATCTCTCTATCTCCCATTCACTTCAATTTAGATTTCTGTCATGCATTGTCCCACACAGCTCTTTACTGAGCAAAATACTATATTATGGCTACAAGCAATAGATTTGCCCAGGGATGATTCCCATGCTAACTGTGTCACAGGACTCTATTTTCCTCTGATGATACCCAAGTAAGTCATGAAGCAATGTCACAAAAGTATACAAGGTAACTCATTTGGTACAAATGTTATGTTTATCCCCTTTCGTCTACCATCATTATTGCAAGATATATGAATAAACCTGTGCCATCGATTTCCCAGTCTTGTACTGCATTGCAGTTGATCTGGATTTTTCTTCTTTTCAGAGCTTCACAAACCATATAGGCTCACATAATTGGAACATTGTGAACCTTACACAGGGTGCTTAGCCAGGGACTTTGGTTTCATTACCATACTGCGATTACTGTATTTCATTTGAGATTACATTTTCAATCCAGATCACTGTTTTTTTTAACGAGCTGACAGTTTGCTTTGAAGATAATAGATTTCCTTGTGTGATTAATGTAATATATCAATTATAATGTTTTATATTGTGTTTTGTGTATTTCTGCTATTTTAATTGCTGTTCAAACTGTAAACATATGTTATGTAATGAGCTACTGGTAAACGGTTGTGTTATCATTCAGCTGTAACTGGACATTCATACTGAAGTACAGAAGTTATAGTTATAACCTAGTGTATCTAGACCTGCCACACATACCTCCCTTCAGGTAAACCTTCATTATTTGTTCAAGTTTACCAGATTTAAGGAAGATTAAATGACACACACTTTCTGGTGCAGTGCCTCCATTGACACCTCATTTAGAGTTGGGCGGATGGATGCATCACTAAATCACTGGGGCAGCACTGAGGTCGACTCTGTTATCCCTACAGAGGCCTGCCAGCCTTGAGGAGCAGTCAAGGTCAGGAACAATGGGTGTTGGCTAGCCTTTCCTATATAAACTAGGTCTTCTGACACTGTTTCAGTTTTTGTGCAGTTAATTAAAACATTTACAAGAGCATCTCTCATTAAAACCATTTCAACAGTCAGTTTTAGAAACGAAATAGAGCTTAAAGTACTTTTGAATAGCATGCAATGTGCCACCAAAGTCCCACAGAGATTAGTTAGACTCTAAAGAAAATAGAAGTAGGATCCTCAGCATGATTCAAAACAATTAAACTATTTAAAAACTGCCATTGGGAACGGTGGACAACACATTAAAAATTGGCTCTAGACTCAAATAGAAAAGGTTTAAAACCTCCAGGAAAGGTTGTCTGACACTGTGAAGATGGTGGTACAATGATTGCTGAAGCTTCTACCTCAATAATGGAGCAGTTTAAACATAACTATGTGGGGGAAAGCAAGAGGTGGATAGTCATAAAATCTGCCAGTACAATGCGATTTACCACCCACCCTCAGTTTTCTCCCATGTAGAGTTCAAAATGGCCTGTGTGCCAGGATGAAAAAAAGAGCCCTTTCTAAACAATGACTCACGCCTCTGTGTCATACGTTTGAATCTGAAATAAAACATGTTAACGTTGCTGGATGCTGGTTACTTTCATTCATAAAGTTAAGGCCTAAGCGTTTGACTTTGACTTCTGGCTCCTGCCTTGGAAAGGAAACAAAGGCACTGATTACATACATTAACACTCATTAAGGTGGAAGGCCAATACATGTCTCGCTTCTCTGCTGTTCTGATAGGGATAGTTTACCTTTCTTTATTTTTTTAGAACATTTCTTTTGCAGAGGCCTCCTTCTTCACAACGCAACATGCAAAGTCTGATTTTCTGTTTTTGCTGTGGAGATCTGAGAAAACGTGAGCAGCTGTCTATGCCTAGACGGAATACGGCGTCTTGGAAGAAAGGAAAAAATGATGAGCTATTTCACCTTTGAAAATCCATACCTTACAGCAACAATTGGAAAAGTGTCACATTTAAGTTGTATGCACCTTATGACAATATACTTGTTTAACCCATGCAGAGGGGTATGAGGGTTAGGCCATAGTTATTGCCTTCAGGCCCTGGTGAGCCCCTTTTAAGCATGATGCACTTCTTTCAATCACAGGTATATTACACCGAGCTCCAAATCCGAGGCACACTGCAGAAGAACACTAGTTTAGGAGACATGTTTCCCCTAAGAGGAACTTTAAAAAATCAGGATGTCTGGTTTAAACTTTTTCCATTATTTAATGTGGACCAGAAGCACTCTAAATTCTCAGAGTATATTATTTCCTAGCGTCTGTTTATCAGACTCGCAGGGAGCAGAACCCACCTTTCTGCAATTTCTAACGCACACTACTGAGTTTGCTGACTATATTTGAGACTGCCTCAGACTTTTTTTGCTGAGTTTACCAGTGCTTACAAGCTGACAATAGTCTTCCTGTTTATTGCAATAGCAAACTTGGTTTGGTGGCAACCATGGTTGAGGTTATGCTATACCGAATATGCTACATCGGAGAGTCACATAATAGTAATCTATCTGTACCTATAGACTGCTTTACTGTCAGGCTAAAATTTTTGTGTGACTGCTTTATGTGGTGTAGAATAAGCACTCTATAAATAAGATTTCTAACTGTGTTTGGTGATGCAGGAAAATAAGAAGGCAGCAGTCCAGTAGCAGTATATGTGCCACAGCTGAAGTTTTTGAGAATCTGTTTAATTGTTCTTAGAGGTGAAGTCTTGGGCATTGGTGCTGGATGGTGATTTTCTCTTTTAGCACCTCTACGAAAGGCACTGCTTAGCAGTGCAGGGAATAGTTTCAGTTGTAATTGTACACACTCTGCATGTCCGTCTGCCTGTATAGTGCACGAATAGGCAACTATAAGCAGTCTTCCTGGCTCTTACTGGTTGGTGACGGAGAGTCCCATGTGCCCTGGGAGCAAGAGGCTCTGTTGGTGGTGTGAACAAGTGTGATTTAAGGTTAGGCCATGGGCCAGTAAATAGAATCTCATAACAGCTCTCATTTATACACTGTTTCTGTAACAATATCATCTGCCCCCCGAATGATGTCAACGAACTCCAAGATCTTAAACACCAACTGTGCGAATAAACCCCTCATGGATGATAAGCGGTTGACATCTGAATTAAAGGACATATATGTTTCTATGGACACGATGGCTACTGTAGGAACATTCTTTGTAGTAGCATCCTTATGTGAATTTGTCTCAAAGCATTTTAGGGAAAGAAAAAGAGCTTCTAGCAAACATCCAGGATCTAGGTGGTCATTACAACCCTGGCGGTCGATGTTAAAACGGCCGTAAGACTGCCAACAGGCCGCCGGTAAAAAATTTGGAATCACGACCGTGGCGGAAACCGCCAACAAAGACAGCCACTTTAACACTCCGACCGCCACGGCGGTACAAACAAACAGCGCGGCGGTCACTGCCAACAGACAGGCGGGAATCAATGTACCGCCCACACTATTATGACAGGCCAATCTGCCACCTTTTCCGGGGCGGATTCACCTCGGATAAAAACACGGCGGAAACAGGAATCCCGAAGGAAAAACGCTCACCTCTACACACTCCACGAGGAACGAGGACGCCGTGGAACCAGAGCTTCACATTTTTCCAGCCCTCATCTTCTTGCTCCTCTACCAGGAGCACGAACGCCGGCGGCGAAGACCACTGTGAGTAATACACTTACGACACAGGGAAGGGGGGAGGGAAAAACAGGAACACACACAAGCAACACCCCCACCCACACCCTCACCCACTACAACACACACACTAATGTGTATCAATACATCACAGTTACACCCCCCCAAATCCCCTGGAAGAATGCAAAGACAATAGAAAGTGAGTGTAACCATGTAATATATTAAAAGCAAGTAGGCAGAAATAGATATATACACCATGTACATAATATATACCAAGCATAGTAGTCCAGGTAGTGTTCTAAGAAAGTCCGTGGAACACCGGGACGACACGGTATGGGCGAGGCCCATACAAGATTACCGACCATGACGGAGAGAACACTGCAGGGGCATCAGACAGCAACTAACCAGGCACCTTAGGGGGGGGAAAGGGGGCCACCTCAGCCGCTTGAGTGCACAACGACAAATCCACGAGGGGGGCACATGCCCACTGTTCAATCCTGGGGAGTGCAAAGCCACAGTCTCTCATGTCTCTACAGTGGGTGGGCTGCCCACTGTTCAATCCTGGGGAGTGCAAAGCCACAGTCTCTCAAGTCTCTACAGTGAGTGGTTTGCCCACTGCCATATCCTGGGGAGTGCAAAGCCACAGTCTCTCAAGTCTCTACAGTGGGTGGTTTGCCCACTGACATATCCTGGGGAGTGCAAAGCCTTGTCTCTCAAGTCTAACAAGTGGGTGGGTTGCCCACTGTTCAATCCTGGGGAGTGCAAAGCCACAGTCTCTCAAGTCTCTACAGTGGGTGGGTTGCCCACTGTTCAATCCTGGGGAGTGCAAAACCACAGTCTCTCAAGTGGATAAAAGTCTCCAATGGTTATGGAGGGGGCATGGCGGTGTTGTTGCAGCTGTGGAGCCTGTGGATAGTGAAGACGAGGAAGCAGAGGAAGAAGACATGAACAACAGGGACTCAGTGATCCAGCAATATTTCCAGTGAGACACAGGTAAGAGTACAGACCTGCCTACTACATGTACTTAAACACTACTACCTCTCTACTGTCTGTCGTTTTTCACCCAGTGTATGGTCACTGAGTTGTCACTTTCCCTTATGATTTCACAGATGTGGGTACCACTGTGTGACATCTGCTTTGATTCCTCATGGACTGAGCTGTGTGACATAGGTATGTTGACATTACAATTGAGCATTTTGTCACTGTAATTGCTAATACACTATTTCAAAATAACAGACAGACTGCAGATTGTTTTGTGTTTTAAGTGTATTTATTTAAGTGCTCAATATTGGAGGGGGTAGTGAAATTGGTAGGGGTGATGGCGGAGGAATGTCCATGGCAGAGTCCAGTCTATTAGTCTCACAGGTGCATTGCCCAAATGGGCATAGGAAGTGGAGGTTGGGCAGTTTAAATATGGACAGGGTGACAAAGTGGGACAGTAGGATGAAAATCAGGGTAGTCTCATTTCTTGGCGAGGGTCTTGGCGTCATGCTCTGTCTTTGTCCTGGATCTCAGGGACCGTTTGCGGGGTGGTTCTCCCTCTGCAGGGGGTGGAGTGCTGGTGTGGTGGTCCTGTGGCAGGGAGGTGGTGGGCAGTTCATCGTCCATGCTAGTGTCAGGGGCCCCTTGTAGTGCCACAGTGTCCCTCCTGGTGTTCACGAGTTCCTTCAGCACCCCTACGATGGTGCCCAGGGTGGAGCTGATGGTTCTGAGTTCCTCCCTGAAGCCCATATGTTGTTCCTCCTGCAGGTGCTGGATCTCCTGAAACTTGGCCAGTACCGTTGCCATTGTCTCCTGGGAGTGGTGGTAGGCTCCCATGATGGAGGAGAGGGCCTTGTGGACAGTGGGTTCCCTTGGCCTGTCCGCCCCCTGTCGCACAGCAGCCCTCCCAGTTCCCCTGTGTTCCTGGGCCTCTGTCCCCTGGACTGTGTGCCCACTACCACTGCCCCAAGGCCCCTGTTGTTGTTGGGGTGGTGGGTTAGCCTGGGTTCCCTGTAGTGGTGGACGCACAGCTGATTGACGTGTCCTGGGGACGGAGGTATGGGCCCGTGGGTGGGTGCTGTGCTGGTGTTTCCAGAGGGGGGAAGGTCTGTGATGGCCTGTGCCAGTGTGAGGGGAAACGACTGTCCAGAGGTCCTTGACGGGCCGGGCTGGTCATCTAGATGCAGTTGGACAGAGGTGCTGTCATCACTGTGGGCCTCTTCTGTTGATGCTGTGGACATGTGTGGACCCTCCTTTCCGGTGACGTTGGGTAGGGGTCCTGCAGGGGTATAAAAGGATGGTTATTATATTTGTATGTGTCATGGTGTGCAATGGTGGGTGAGCATGTACCCCAGTGCTTGCATTCCTGTGTGGGAGCTTGTGTGATGGTGGTTTAGGGGGTTGTATGGGTATGTGCAGTGTGCATGCTTTAGTGATGGGTGTCCATGCTCTGTTGTTGCATGCAGGGCTTGGTGTTGGGATGGGTGGTTTGTGATGTTGGGACATATGTGAGGAGTTGGGGTGCTGGGGGTGAGGGTGGGGGTATGTGTTAGCATTCAGGTAGGGTGGGGGATGTAATAGTTAAGATTTGACTTACCAGAGTCCATTCCTCCGCCTACTCCTGCGAGGTCCTCAGGATGCAGAATCGCCGAGACCTGCTCCTCCCATGTTGTTAGTTGTGGGTGAGGAGGTGGGGGTCCGCTGCCAGTCCGCTGAACTGCCTGGTGGTGTCTTGAGACCACGGAATGCACCTTCCCCCGTAGGCCGTTCCACCTCTTCATGATGTCCTCCCGATTTCTTGGGTGCTGTCCCACTGCGTTGACCCTGTCCACTATTCTTCGCCATAGCTCCATCTTCCTTGCAATGGAGGTGTGCTGTACCTGTGATCCGAATAGCTGTGGCTCTACCCGGACGATTTCCTCCACCATGACCCTGAGCTCCTCCTCCGAGAACCTGGGGTGTCTTTGCCGTGCCATGGGGTGGTGTAGGTGATGTGTGGGGTGGATTGTGTGGTGATAAGTGTGTTGATATGTAGTGGTGTGCTGTGTGAGGTGCGTGGAAGTTCTGTGGGTGATGGTGTTGTGTGCCTGTGGATGCTGTTGTTCTTGCTGGTGGTGTCTCTCTCTGGCCTTCATTCGAGAAAGTTTGTCGTAGGGGTTTGTGGGTGATGTGGGTGTGTGTTTTATATTGTAGTGGGTGTGTGGGAGTGGTGTGTGTATGTGTATCAGGTGTGTGTATTTTGAATTGTCCAATGTGGCTGTGTTTTGTAAGAGTGTGTGTATTTTGAGCACGGCGGTGTGTACCGCCAATGGAATACCGCGGATGAAAGACCGCCGCGTGGATTCGTGTGTCGTGATAGTGTGGGTGTATTTCTGTTGGCGTGACAGTGGAGGTTTTGTTTTCGCCAGTTTATCACTGACCTTTGGTGTGGCGGACTTGTGTGGGTGTCTGAATTTTGGCGGATTCCGAAATGTGGGTCACAATAGCTGTGGCGTTTTTCCGCAGCCGCGGCGGTGTGTTGGCAGTCTTCTGCACGGCAGTAAGTGGCTTTTACCGCCAATGTTGTAATGAGGGTCCTACTAGTGTTTACTCTTGTGTTTTGTAGAGACTTTGGTGTCTGATAAGGCTCATTCAAACTCCTTAAATGTATCTTTCTTGTTGTTTAGCTGATTTGTTTCGTGACCACCTCATCACTCCTCTTTCCTCTGTGTTTTTCTCCAAAATGACTATGAGCCATTTGGAGGTAAAGCACATAAATGCAACAGGTCACATTCCGCAAAACACAATTTTCATATTCAGAGCTCGGAGGCTCACATCGGAAATTCTACTGACATCTCAATACGAGTCGGTGAAATCTCTGAAACGTCTATAACAAATATGTAAGTTCTAATGAAAACATTTTTATGGGAACAATGAAGTTCTGGTTCATGCTAATGTGTAGTCTGCTAAGCAAATTCAATCATTGTAAACAAGTAAAACTGTAATGCTTGTTTCAAGTGCAAGAAAATGGAAGCAAAGGTTAAGGGGTATCTGAGGACAGTAACTTTGCAACCAACCAATATGGTTATGTTTACAATATCCTACACAGGTATACAAGTTAAGGCAGCAGTATGACAAGATGAAAGCATCAAACTCTAATCAGGCCCAGTGTTTGTGAATACCCCCAGGCCCGTCAATTAGGTGAAGACATGTAAGTTACACTTTTAGAGTAAATTTACACTAGGATTTGGTGAATAGCCAAAAAGTAATAAACTTTATCAAAAGTGCAAGTTTCATTTCTGTATTAGTTCCTATGTGTCTCATTAGAAGACACCATTACAGAACAATGGGGTAACCAAATAATTCAAATGACCTGGATATAATGCAATACAAATGACAAACAGTCCTACAAACAGAAACAAAAAGCACATAACCTAAAGTATACAAATTAATTTGGCATAACTTGATCCTATTTAATAGTCTATTCAGCCATCATAGAACAAACAAGAGAGAAAAAAGGAAATACAACAAAAGAGGCCAATTTATGAAAAACAATTCTAGCTGCGTTCAAGATCTGTAGTACATACACATTACTTTAAATACAATGGTTGCCATATTATGTGTAGACAAAGTGCCCGAAAGAGTGCTTGCGTGAAAGGGACAGAGAGTTAAGAAAAGTGCCAATCAATAGACAAGTTGAAATTCAATCAGCAGTGCTCATAGACAAATGCATATGGCCTGTCTGTATTAAACAATAAATCATCAAGATATTGTCTATCAAGTAGGGGTGGTTGCTTGACTCTGCTTCACCCTTTGAGGATATTAAATCCAGTACAGGCTGAGGAAAAAAGTCACCAACGTTTCAACCCAAACCAAAGGATGGCAATTAAAGTCTTATATGTGGATCTTCATCAGGACAAAGCGAAAATCAAAAAGGGGCAACCTATGAGGAAGGGAAAAAAACAAACTGAGAAATTGTAGTGCATGCTGTTTCTACACAATAGAAAGATTATTTCTGATGCATACAAAAACTCATCTAGAGTTGAGTGCTGTCCTCTAAACTTTGGACGAAATTCATGGAGAAACTCATAGACGATAATTCAGGCTAGTGACTGCTCATTAAAAATAAATTGTTCACCTATGAAACAAATCAGTGAATTCTCTGGTATCAGGCCTCAAAATAAGACTTCCTGGGCTGAAAAATACATAAACATAAATTCTTAGTAGATCCCCACACAAGCGTGTGCCAAAAAAGACATAAACAGGCAACAAAGTACTCACCAGTAAAGTCAACTAAGTCATTTTACCCAGATGTAGGAGACACCTCCCTGAATCAATCATGGATCAACTGTAGAAAATGTTGACAGAATACTGAAATGGGCCAAACAGGAAATTAACATAAAGTAAAAACACGGGCAACCAATGCACGCTGCTTACTGCTCATGCAACACTGTATCTCTGTTCCCCTCGTGGTTGCAACAAAGTCAGTGATCTCAAAGGAAAATAATTCAAACACAGCGTAGCGTCAGTGTGCACGTCTGAATGCTTGTGCCCTCATCTAAAATGGTGGACCTTCCTCTCTAACTCCTACCATGCAAAAGACACCGGTATTTAACAGGTCACAGTCAATCTTAAAGGGGCAATGTAGAAATATGGGGAATAAATTAAAGGGTAAGGAAAGTAGTCTGAGAATCCTAATATAAAATAGGAATAACCCAGAAAAAAGATACTCAACCAAAAAGCTTTTCTAAATTGGGACATTTTAGGTCATCCTAATTGAATGATCTTAAACGTGTGCAATGCATCCAACATAAAATTAAAAATAAAGAGGAAACACAAACATGGTGTGTAGGTGCGTGGTCCCCCAAGGTGTTTATACGAAGAGCCATGTGTTCAGCTTCTTGTGAAACTTAAGAAGTGAGGAAGAGGCTCTGATGTATTGAGGGAGATTGTTCCATATCTTGGGTGTGATGTGGAATAAGCAACCCCTAGTTTTACTTTTGTGGATGTGGGGAGTGTGTGTGAGTGAGAGAGGTAGAATGTAGGTGTTGGTGGATTGGTGAAAGTATATTAGATGGTTCACCTATTCTGGTCCTGTGTTGTGTAGAGCTTTGCATGTGTGCGTGAGAAGTTTGAATTGGGAGCCAGTGTATCCTCCTGAGACATTTTGTGGGAGGCCAAATATGAGTAGTACAGCAGTGTTCTAGATGGTCTGGAGTCTGTGTAGGAGGTGTTAGGAGAGTCAGGCATAGCGAGTTTTGCCGTAGTTCAGTCTGTTGTGATGAGTACTTGTATGATGGTCTGTCTGGTATTCTGAAGCAACCATTTGAAGATTTTTCACAGCATGAGTAGGATATTGTTGGAAATAGCCCTCTCTGCAGGTTGCCCCCAAACCTTTTGCCTTTTACCACGTTTTGTTGAATTTGTTTTTGTGCTAAAGTGCTTGCACTGTCTCCCTAAAACATGGTTTGATTGACATATACCTAATTGGCATATTTAATTTACTCATATATCCCTAGTAAAGTGCACTACATGTCCCCAGGGCCTGTAAAATAAATGCTACTAGTGGGCCTGCAGCACTGTTTGTGTCACCCACTTAAGTAGCACTTTAAAAATGTCCCAGGCATTGCAGCCTGAATACAGTGTTAGACTGTCATGTCGACTTGGCATTTAAAAGCCCTTGCCAAGCCTTAAACTCCCCTTTTGTCACCCCTAAAGGAGTCCCTAAGGAGCCCAAACGACAGGGTACTGTGTAATTAAAATAAAGGACATGTGTGTAATTAAAAGGAAGGACATGTACTTTTACGTTTTACATGTCCTGGGAGTGAAAAACTCCAGTCGTTTTTCACTACTGTGAGGCCTACCCCACTCATATGGTAACATCGGGGTTTCATTATTACATTTATAAAGCTGCAATTCATAATTGAGAAGGGGTAGATTTGTCATGTGAAAGTACTTATGGAATTGTAATAATACACCCACTCTTTAATGATAAAGTTGGATTTTTTGTTACAATTTTGAAAATTCTTTGAAGTCTCCCACACTTCAGAGGAACCACTGTGTATAAGAACAGGACTTCTGATCCTATCAACAAAGTGCACTTCTGGACCTGCGGGTACTCGGCAAGGAAAAAGAACTGCTGTGCTGCTACAAGGACTGCTACTCTGCTGGAATGCTGCTCTGAAAGAACTGCTTTCTTGCTGTGCTGCCCTGCTGCCATCCTTGCCTGACGGAGAAGGACTCGACCTACAACACTTGAACCCAGAACCAGAGTGACCTCAAGGGCTTGCTGGCCTGTTGTTCTGAAGTCTCAGGAACACAAAAGACTTCTAACTCATCACCTACAGCACCTTTACTCCGCCATTTGAAAATCTTGCCCTTCCAAGTGGTGCCAATCCAGTCCTGGGTCCTTGGAAGTAGGTATAAAGTGCTGCAACTGCCAAAATCCACCCTTTGAACCAGCGCATCTCCATTGATGTTGCTGCTTTGCAGCTGCTGTGAGGATCAAAGATACTGCATCGCTTTTGGGGAATCTCCTCCATTCCAGACAAATTTCCAAATTTGTGCAGCTCGGGCCTGACTGATCGCCTACATCCATGGGATTGGCACTGATGCATCACCTCCTTTAATCCTCGCATTTTGTTCTCCTTGTCGGTGCAACTGCAAACCAAGGTACCATTTCAGTGAGCCAAGGCTGGTCCCTGGGCCCAGTATCTGAACCCTGCTCCATCACTGTCTGCCTGACATTTCAGATTTGGCCCAGTCTATCAAAACCAGATAGCTCCGGTTGGCAGTTCATGCTTTTAAGCACTGCAGTTCAGTGTATTCTTTAAAACATTATACTTCAAGTTCTATTTATTGAATTTTTGTCATTTTGATCTTGTTTTGTTCAGAAAAATAAGTGAAATAAGCTCTATTTTTCTACCTAGGTGTGGTATCTTATTGGTGTGGTATTTTCACTGTTTTACTGTTAGAGGTGTTGCACAAATACTTAACAGACTGTCTCTTAAGTTAAGCCTGTCTGCTCTGTGTGAAGCTACCAGGGGGTGAGCACAAGCTAATTTGGGGTGTGTTTGTAGCTTATCCTGACTAAAGTTGTGGTTCCTGCTTGATAGGGTGCCTACTTCAGCCAACCGGAAACCCAATTTCTAACCTAGGTGGAAGTAGGAGGTGCACAATGCTTTGACTTGAGCTGTCATTTTCAGCTTGTCATCTTGGATAAACCCTAGATTTCATGTGTGGTCTGTGGGTATTGATCCTAGATCCAACAGCCACCAGGTGGAGTCCCATGGGGAGGTGTTGCCAAAATAATAGTACTTCCATCTTGTTGTGTTGAGGTTGAGCTTCAAGTAGTTAGTTTGCCACCAGTCTGCCATGGTTATGCAGTTAAGGTTGAGGTAAATAGGTTTGGCTGCTCCAGATACTTTTGGCAGTTAGTTAACAGGCAAAATACCATAACTTCTGCCCCTCTGGAATATGCAGGCCTAGAGAATAAATAGTTGTATCTTATTTCCATCTTTCATAATAAAAAAGGGGCATTATTAAGTAGGTGATAATTCACATACAATATGTTGCTGACTATGTTATATTGCAACTATTCAATATTCAAAATACATGAATTATTGCCGACTTCAACAGGACCATGAAAGTGTCTCATGCAGAAGGTCCTGATAACTGAATTATTGGTGCCAATCTACTTTAGTGAGCTTCTACTCTTTGCCAGTTTTTCATCTGTGTAGTTTTAATTATTGAGGTACCAGATATGTGGAAAGGGGCCATTATTAAACCTATTCATAAAAAGGATACTACAATGATCCAGTAATTACAGAATGGTATCTTTACCAGATACTACTGCCAAAATCTTCTCAGGAATAGGCAGACATGTTTCAAAAGTTGATCCATGTTTGAGGGGATCATCCCTTCAGAGCAAGATGGATTTAGGGAAAACCACTCCACTATAGAACATTAGTTTGTTCTTTGGGTGCTGGCTAAGAGGTCCATTGCAGTAGCAGGAAAAGCTGTGCTGCTGTTTTATTGATATCCAAGCAGACTTTGATTGAGTGTGTCCAAATGTGCGCTATAGGGATAAGCTCTGTAACCTAAATATTCTCCCTGGCCTTCTTAGAATTCTACAAGTCCTTCACAGCAATAGTGGAGATCAATGGGACCAAGAATCCTCTGGAAAAGATTCCTGTTGAAAAGGACCTGAAGCCAGGGGCATTCTCATTCCATAATAACTTTGTCTTTTATACACTGTGCTGGGGCTTGAACATTATCTTTACACACTATCACTGCAGACACTTGAACATGATTACCTTCACACACTATCATTGTAGGTCCTGAAAATCTATAAAATAAAATGTAGATTTTCCTAGTAAGTTATGACGGAAAGTCTTAATTTTATTAAAGACACGGAGGAGAATATTATGCGTTCTTTTCATGCTTTAATTTTAACAGCAGCAGTCAAGAAACTACAACTCCCAAGAAGGCTAGGCTTGGACTAACCAATGGGAGCAGAACAATACCTAAAACTAGACCAATAGGAACGGACCATAAACCATAGAGAGCACCCTTGACTGCAAGCAGCCCTCTTTTCTTGAACGAGCAAGTCAAATAGAAACAAAGGGTAAATAAGACCAATTATTGCAAAAGCTAACGAAATGGAGCAAAAGTCTTGCAGCAAAGTGATGAGCCGAAAGGATGATGGATGAGGAAACTGATCCTGGAGGGGTTGCGATGACGCCTTCGGAGGCCTCTTCATGAAGAAGGAACTGATTGATCTGGCGGCG
This sequence comes from Pleurodeles waltl, assembly GCF_031143425.1. NCBI lineage: Eukaryota > Metazoa > Chordata > Amphibia > Caudata > Salamandridae > Pleurodeles > Pleurodeles waltl. The sequence goes on along the minus strand of NC_090439.1, from coordinate 790,002,062 downwards.
TTATCCGGAAGCTGGAGGCAACGCTGGAGTCGCTGGGAGGGAAAGAAAAAAGTACAATTAATAGAAGTACTGTGGTGGGATAATATTTGCCTCCGTGTCTTTAATAAAATTAAGACTTTCCGTCATAACTTACTAGGAAAATCTACATTTTATGACAAGACCGGAGGCTCTATTATGCGCGTTTAAAGCTTATCAATAACTAGAGAAGAAGCAGTTCTAACAGGTTTACAATAGAAGGTTTTGAAAACATTATCGTTTGACCAATCTGCTGACCTGAGAATGTCCTCTAAGCTGGACCCAAGGGCGAAAGCTTTGGATGCCATAGCCCCTCTGGAGGAGTGTGCTCCAAACACAGAAATATCAATACCAGCCAGGGACATAATCATTTTAATCCAGCGGGCCAGAGTTGCCGAAGTCACTGGACCATGAGGTTTTCGAAAGGAGATCAATAATTGATTGGAAGAGGACTTTCTCAGGACAGCAGTTCTATTTTCATATTCTTTTAAACAAAGACCCACACATAACTTTGGTTTGTCAGGAAAGAAAGGATAGAAAACGGAGTGTAAATTAGTTTTGGTACGTTTGGAAATGTGAAATAGGACCCCAGAAGGTAAGAATTGCCGGGCAGAAACATCTAAGGACCTAACGTCCGAAGCCCTTTTAATAGAAATTAAACAAAGTAACATAGTAAGCTTGGCGGAGAGCATCTTAAGAGAAAGACTTGGATTATCTGGCCAGGAAAGGAAAAGTTTTAACACGAGGGAGACATCCCAGATATGAGAGTACTTGGCAGAGGGGGGTTTGGAGAGTTTGACTCCTTTGAGAAGACGACAGATCAGAGGATGGGACCCGACTGGGTAACCATCAATGTTTGAGTGGTTCATGGATATAGCTGATATGTAAAGGTTTATAGTGCGATAAGACTTACCTAGGCCCGCCTGAGCGGCTAGGAAATTAATAATTAGGTTCAGATCTGCTGAAAAGGGATTGGAACATTTTCCCAGACACCAGCTTGACCAAAGAGCCCAGGCTGATTTATAGGCTCGCCTGGTACCGGGTGCCCATGCGTTATTAATGAATTCTGAAGCTTCTGCCGAAATAGAATGGGTCTGCCAGGCAGATCGGAAATGAGCCAGGCCGAGATAATTAGAGAATGGTCGAGGATCAGTCTGTGAGGGCGACCGAAAGGATCTTGAATAAGGGACGGAAAAGACGGGAGTAAGATGGGAAAATCCACTGTGAGCTCGAGAAGGGGAGGGAACCAAACTTGAGATTGCCAAAAGGGGGCCAACAGGACGATGGAAGCTTTCTGACGTCTGACTTGGTTCAGGACTCTGTTGATGAGGATAAAGGGAGGGAAGGCATAATTGAGGGATCCGGACCAGTCTTGTAGGAAGGCGTCCGTAGCTAACGCTAGAGGGTCCGGGCGCCAGCTGAAAAAGAGAGGAAGCTGGGTGTTGAGTCTGGACGCAAAGAGGTCTACGTGAAAAGGACCCCATTTGCGTTCTATCTGATAAAAGACCGACTGATGTAATTTCCAATCGCTGGAATCCGAGAGATGGCGGGAATGCCAGTCTGCATTGGAATTCAGTGAACCCGGAAGATATTCTGCTACAAGGCAAAATTTGTGGGACAGGCAAAAATCCCAGAGGCTCTTGGCTAGAAGGGCCAGGGGTTTGGATCTGGTGCCCCCTAAGTGGTTGATGTAACGCACAGCTGAGATGTTGTCCATACGGAGCAGAATGGAGCAGCGTGCCCTGTTTTTTGTGAAGCTTTTGATCGCAAAGGAGCCTGCAAGAAGCTCTAAACAGTTTATGTGCAATCTGGACTCCTCTGCGGACCATATACCGCCAGTCGATATTGAACCACAGCGGGCGCCCCAGCCCGTGAGACTTGCATCTGATTCTAACACAAGATCGGGCACAGAGGGGAAGATAGATCTGCCGTTCCAAGCCTCTAAATGGGATATCCACCATTGAATTTCCATCTGGGATTCCTGGTCCAGCGAGACAAGGTCGGAAAAGGCCAGACCTCGACGAAGATGAAGGACTTTGAGACGCTGGAGGGCGCGGTAGTGAAGGGGTCCTGGAAAGATGGCCTGGATAGAGGACGAGAGGAGGCCGACTATCCTTGCGAGGGCCCTGAGTGAAATAGTATCTTTTTGAAGAGTTAAGATTAGTTCCTTTTTTATTGCGGAAACTTTGGAACGAGGAAGGAAAAGAGCCGCCGAAACGGAATCTATTTGGAAGCCCAGGAATTCTATTTGTTGACAACGCAGGAGAACTGACTTTTCGTGATTTATCAGGAAATCAAGATCTGACAGGAGAGTGGAGGTTATCTGGAGATGGGTCAGCAAAGATGATTTGCTCTGATGCATGATCAGAATGTCGTCGAGGTAGATAATGAGCCTGATGCCTAGGGAGCGAAGGAAGGTGACGACTGGTTTCATTAGTTTTGTGAAGCACCAGGGTGCGGAAGATAGACCGAATGGGAGAGAGGAAAAATGATAAGTTTTTGAGCTCCAAAGGAATTGCAGAAACTTCCTGTGTGAAGGATGAATAGGAATGGTCAGGTATGCATCCTGTAAGTCTAATCTGACTAGCCAATCGAATTGGAGCAAAATGTCCCTGAGATGGATAATGGTTTCCATCTTGAAGTGTCGATAGATGACAAATTGATTGAACGATCTCAGGTTGATAACCGGCCTTAACTTTTTGTTCTTTTTGTGAACGAGAAAAATGGAGCTGATGAATCCGGAAGGGTCTGGAGAACAAAGGTGAATGGCGCCTTTTTCTAAGAGAGATTGGATCTCTGAGGAAATTAGAGAGGACATTTCTAGAGAAAACTTTGAAAAAGGAGGAAGACAGAGTTGGACGGGAGGAGAGAGGAATTCGATCTGGTATCCCTGAACAGTGGAAAGAACCCAAGGGTCTGTTGAGATTGACTTCCATTTCTTAGAAAGAAACGAAGACGCCCTCCCACGGGAGGGCCAGAAGGTTGGCTTACCTGGATTAACGGTCGGTCTGGAGAAACGTTGGCCACGGTTGCGGAACCCTCTAGATCGTTGCGGATAAAATTGGGGTTTGAACTCGTGGTAATATGAATTGAAGGAGGAATTGGCGGATCCTCTAGAGCCTTGGTTCCTGTATGTGCGGCCGGTAGAGCGGCTCCTACCTCTACCGGCCCGGGAAAAAACACGCTGGTTAAAAACCTTTTTGAGATTCTGTTGGGCTTTGTCCAAAGAAGAGAATGTTGACACAAAACGACTGATGTCTTTGATGAAATTGTCACCGAAGAGTTTCCCGTCGGCTTGAATGCCAGGGTCTCGAGTGGCGGAGTTGGCTAACTTGGGATCCATTTTGAGCAGAAGGCCCTTACGCCTTTCATGAATAACAGCAGAGTTCGCATTGCCCAAGAAACAAAAGGCTCTTTGAATCCAAAGAGAAAGATCCAAGGGATCAATAGTCGAGTCCTCTAACCTGGCTGATTCGGCTAGATCGAAAATTCTTGCCAGAGGACCCAGGAGCTTGTCCTGGCACGTGGTCCAGGCCCTATCCACTCCTTTACGAGGATCCTTACCAAATTTAGTAAAGAAGGTAATAAGAGAGTCATCAATGATTGGGGTTGCAGTAATATTAGAATTTAGCGACGGTCTGGGGCATTCAGATTTCAACTTGGATCTCGTCTGTTTATCCAGAGGGAAACGTAAGCGGGAAGCAATGTAATCCCCTACATGGTCCAAAGGGAGCCATTCCGTCGAGTTTGGGTGGTGTATGAGAGATGGGTCGAACATGGGAACACCCTCCGAGTCGACAACACTAGAAGAGGGGTCAGCAACCGACATTTTTCTACGTTTAGGGGAAGGGGAGGAAGGGGAAAAAACATCCTCAGGTGTATCGGACTGAGATAAATCATCCATGTCCTCGTCATCTGTGTCCAAACTTTTTGAGATCACAATCTTTTTTGGCGCAATGATATGTTTTGATTTTGCTTTGCATTTGGATTGTGATGCTGTATTTTTGGTAGGAATCCCCTCCTTAGAAGGAGGCCTGGGAGGAACCAAGTCCTCAGTCTGGTGTGAGGGAACCTCACTTCCTGTTTGTGCGCCTTTACTCAATTTAGAAGAGCATAGTTTTCGTTTTCTGCTTTCCCCCGCAGAATGGGCCATAGATTTGGACACCATGGACATAACAGAGTTTTCAATATTTTTTGACATTTTGTCCATAGAAGCCTTCATAGCGTGCTTGACAGAGGACTGGATAAACTTATTAAGATCCTGTGTAAAGGATCCCTCATCCTCCTCAGAGGCAGACCTTGAAGGGGAACTCCCCAAATCCATAATAGAAAAAAGTTAATGTGCCAAAAACCAAATAAATAAGCCAAACGAGTACTGTGAGCAAAACCCTCAAAGAAATGGTAATTGAAGGGTTAAAAGGAGCAACACGCTCCGAGAGCTGAAAAATGGCTCCTCCCCTGGGCGGGGACTAGACGCAGATGTGGAAATGAAGAGGAACGAAGAACCGCTGAGGAGCAGTCGCGTGTTACACCAAGCGCGATGTTGGAGGCGCGCAAAGGTGTAAGGAAGAGGCTGGTCACTGTCCACGCGCAGACAAACCGAAGAGAGCTGCCACCACCGGGAGTCGGTAAGAATCGCTAAGCGACGCGCGAAGAACGCGCTGAGGAAAACAAGGAACGAGCGCGATCGAACGCTCGTAACGGCACGCGGCACCATGACGGTTGAAGCTCAGGGGGGGGGGCTGGAAAAAGGGTAAAGAAACAGAATAGAACGGCCGCGAAGCGGCAAGGAACTAGACAAAATACACCTCCAAGATGAAAACAACAAAATACATATGCACAAAAAAGATAAATAATAACAAAACAATATATACAGAGCATTAAGTATCGAGAAGACCAAAGAGAGTACTTATCTTGACTGCGAGCAGCAAGAAAAGAGGGCTGCTTGCAGTCAAGGGTGCTCTCTATGGTTTATGGTCCGTTCCTATTGGTCTAGTTTTAGTTATTGTTCTGCTCCCATTGGTTAGTCCAAGCCTAGCCTTCTTGGGAGTTGTAGTTTCTTGACTGCTGCTGTTAAAATTAAAGGATGAAAAGAACGCATAATAGAGCCTCCGGTCTTGTCATAAAATCTAGATGCTATGTCTTTAAGGCCTTGAACTCCTCTATAGGCACACCACTTCTATGTGGAGACTTGACCATGCCCATATAAACACATTATATCACATCAATATCATTATCATCACAGACTGAGTGGGGTTACTCTTAGTTAGCCTTGAGCAAGATTAACCTCACACACTCTCTCTATGGGGACTTGAGCATCCCTATAGTCAAACACTATCTTTGTAACACATGTAAGGTAATAGGACTCAGTATATTGTGTGAGTCTGAATACTGGGGTCAGTGGGGTCCATTTTGATGTCCTTGGTTGTACAATGCATAGAAGATTAGAAGAGTATTCTCAGGAAGTGAAAATGTATTCACTCCATTCCTGTGGCAAGAGGATAAAGACCCAAACACTGAAGTAAAGAGGAGACAGGGATACCTTTCTAAATTCATACAGTGCTTTGTAGCAAAATACTGCTGACTGATTCTTTCTGAACACTGCCATTTGGTAGATGCTAAGGGTGAGGCAAAGAAATTCAGCTTTTGTAGCTCATTGTGAGTGGATTTCTAGGCAGGAAATGTGTTTTTTTAGTCTCAAATTCCTGCTTCAGGAAGGTTAATGACAGACAGGTGCAGAGAGTTCACACCTAATAATGCTTATGTGTAGGGTACTTGCCCATAGAGACAGTCCTACAGCTTTCTGCTCTGTGATTCACCACATTGTAAAAGGGCGGTGTAAAACAGCAGACAGGAAATGACACTTGAAAAAGAACTGATCCAAACTAACTCAGATTCACATCCCCTTTCTGTAAAATATTTATATAAGTGGTGTCTATGTCATGTCACCCCACTTTGTTCCATTTTCAGGTTCTTTTTTACCAAGGAAGGGGTTGCTCCACAATGCTCTCAAAGAACTGCTGTGAATTCAGGTGGTGTCTGCCAACAGCTTGTTCCGCAGCACTTGAGGCTACAACTTTCTGCTAGAAGAGCTGAGGATCTGCCTAAAGAGCCTATAAGCACGCCTGCCCACTGAGAGAGGGAGTGAGTTTACCTGGTGTTGTAGGAAAAGGGACTGGCAGGAGGACAGGCCCAGTATGTTCCCAGCATGAGGAACAGCTGGGGCAAGCTGATGACCCCAACAAATCTATCCAGGAATCATGTCTGCTAAGATGGTGATCCTGGTTTAATTGCACAGTTCCTCAGTGAGCTGAAACAAGACAGTGTCAGAGTAGGAAATCCTGTCTCACTCCTCAGCCTGCTGCAGGCTCTAGAGACTGGTGCTCCAAATGAGTAGAAGGCATTTGTAAAATGGACAATCTTTTACATGCTGTATCTATAGATTTTTGCCTTTATTGTTTTTGCTGGCCGTAGAACTTTCTGTACTATACCCTGGCTACCCAGCAGCAAAGTGCCTGCACTCCTCCTTTCAACATGATTAAATTGTTATGTTTTTCATTGGAATAATTAACCTTCATAAGGTTCATAGTATATGTCACAACATAGGGCCTGTATGTTAAGTGGACTGCAGCATCTATGAAGTCATCCATTACAGTGACAGTGTAAAACATGGCATCAGGTCTACTCATATGGCCTAACTGTGGTAGGTTAAACATTGTAATTTGGCCTGTAAGAATAAATCCTTTATCCATGTCAAAACTCCTTTTTTAAATATTGATAACTCACCCCCTTGTATGCCTTGAAGCCACAAGGCAGGGTGAATGATACCTTAAAGTAGAAATGGACTGCTAACATGTTTTTACAGTAACTAGCACCCAAAAATTAATTTTCACTGTGGCTCAGCAAACTGTCCTAATTAGAAAACTAGAGTACATATTACAATTCTAATACTGTATTTCAGGGATGGGACTGGCTAAACAAACAATAAAACAGCTATTTTTAATAGTTATTAAAAACAAATTCAATGGTGAAGTTGAATTTTTCATAAACATTAAGGAAACGTATCTTTCAGAAAGTTACCATTTCCTTGCCTGAAATTCCTGGTGCCTAATTTCATTTGGTTTCACGCTTCTCCCAGCCAGGGATAAGCATTTCATTAGGTGTAAAAAAAGTGTGAAATACTTTTAAAGAACAAATAAAAACCTGACCTGAATGGGCCGAAAAGATTCCTTTGAACCTTAGTGAATCTGCAGGGTGAGGGTTGTGAACATCCTTTTTGAGATTACAATGTCAAATCCTGCTTCAATGTTAAATCCTGTTTGGCACGTCTGCTGGGCTTACACATAACACACTGGGTTGAACTTGAAAGACAGAGAACGGAATGGCAAGACAATTCTTGTGTATTCACTGTCTGGTTGCTGATAAGCCCTGCTTTGTACTACCGCATGTCTATATGGGTTTTACATATACCACTGGGGCACACTTAAAAGAAAGAGAAACTGGATGCCAAGACATATCTTATGTATCTACTCTCTGATTACTGGAAAACCCTAGTTTGTTCTACCAGATTTCTGCCTCTGGGTTTATTTTTGGTACAGCGGCTGCCTCAAATTGGATTTTAGTGTAATGTGTGACTAATTTTCTTTAGATACAAACACACCCTTTGGGGGGGTGTGGTTTGTGCCTGATAGAGATGGCGGCAGGGATGCGGAGCACCAGATGAGAGCGGCCTATTGAATGCTCTATATACCATCAATAGGACTCTGAGAGTGCAATGTCTCAGCATAGAGCGGTGGAAATCCTCATTTTCTGAAAAAGTCTACCTCCGACGTGAGCACCCACACCTAAGATGGCACTGGCTACTTCGCAGAGGAGCGCGGCATCCATCTACTGAGCAAGCGATAAGGAGATTTATTCTCCAAACCTCACAACTCGATCTGCCACTCAAGGTAGGATCACCTATTTAATGCTTTAAAAAGGCGGGAAGCATTTTTCAAAGACTCTAAATGCAAGTCAAACACATAATACCTACTGCTTAACACAGTACACAAAATAGCACCTGCCATTGCATCAGCGACATAACTCGCTTACCGCTATGTCTGCAGTTGTCCGAAAAAGGATCTATAGGTGAGTAACTGCTATATTTAACTGCTACACATCTTCTGCAAAAATATTTTGATCAATACTACCAAAGCATACTCAAGCAGCAAACAAAATACCTACTGCAAACCACCAGAAAATGGTGCCTGTTTCTGTCAGAAGAAATAGATCGCTCTGAAATATGCCTGTCATATCCCTACGTCCCTGACGCCTGCCCATCTCCTGCCTGATAATGAAATAATCCCTAAATTAATTGCTGTTTGCTTGTGGATTAGTTTTGGCAGACTTGTGGCCTAGTGTTGACATTTTCACTCCCTGCTCTAAATATAAGATATAACACACACCTCCTGCTGCGGTGATTCAATTATATCTATGAAGAAACACATTAGATAGCTGTGACTCTAATGTGTCACTGTTAACACAACCTTCATGCGCCTACGGTTATAAGGCCTATAAGGACTGCTTATAAAGTGCTCTGTGCTGACCCCAATTAATCCGAGCCTCACTATGCAAAATGGAACCCACAACCTTTTCAGTGTTCATGTTCTTCCCTCCTGTAACTCTGCTCCACAGCTCCATGAGGTTATAAGAAGTAGATTGAAAATTACAAAGAAACATCCAAATACTCTCAAATCCGGACAATCCAGATCCAGGGCAAAGACTCTCTTGAGCTCCCATGCTGCACTCCCATTTATATGACACCATTAAATCCATTGTGATTCTCAGAATTCTGAAACAAAGGTCTATCTAAAAAGAGGCAGAAAACCATATTACATTATTTGTTGGTGACCCTGATTGTTATGTAACCTACCCAAGAACTCTATACACACCTAAGTAACATATCAGAAGAATGACAAAATATAAAATGATCAGAGAGGATCATAGAAGTTCAAAAGATCAGAGAATCAAAATCTGCTCAGAAACTAACCAAGCAAGACCCTGTATCACCGGACTCCCCAAACAAAGGGAAATAGGATCTAGCCTATAACTTATTAACTATCCTCCTCAAACTCAATGCTTTACTTGTCTAACCAGAATCTACCAAAGCCAACACTGAAAATCTTCAACACTTGAGAGCTCTAGCCAACTGAATGGATGGAGCAGGATCAAGAATAAGTACCTTGGAAGATAAACAAAACTCCCTCACAAAGAACTCGGATTCTCTGTCACTCAAAGTTCTATCATTAGAGAAATACATTTCTGCAGGACAGAAACAGAAGAGGGAATTTGAGAATTTTTGGTCTACCAGAAAACACAGAAATCAAAGAAAAGACCTGTGTAACCTTCCTCAAATCTTGGCTTCCTTAGGTGCTGGATATATATTTTTACCTTACATTCAAAATCGAAAGAGCTCATAGGATTCCAATGCACTCCAACGCTATTCCTTCCAACCATCTTAGGGCCCTCATCTTTCGACCATTTTGATACTGTCACACAGAAATGATTCTGGAATGGAAGAAATAGAGCAGAACTATTCTTTGGAATGGTCATAAAATTGGAATCTCCCAAGACTTTGCCAAGCCTACAGTTGATCAGAGGAAAACATTTCTGGAATTGTGCCCTAAATGCAAATCCTTGAACATAAGATTTTCCTTTGCGGGTCCTGCCAAGATGAAGATCATCTTCAAAGGTAAACCAAGATTCTTCATCAAACCCAAGGACTTAGAAATGTTTCTGAGACAATTAGCAGATTCCCAGATTACACATTTATTTACAGTCATACCACCTCTACTTTAAAGGATGTCTTCTTTCACCATCCAATTGAATTACTAACTTGACATTCTTTTACACTTGCTTTCAAAATTGAACTCTGTTGCTAATATCCTTAGATAAATGCTCTTTGTGAATAGGTCTATAAACAATGATTTGCATCCATACCACCTCTATGTTAAAGGATCTCTCCTTTCACCATCCAACTGAAATCCTAAGTTTATATCATTTGATACTTGTTTTCTAAATTGAATTCTGCTGCTGGTATCCTTGGAATTTTTTTCTTTATGTATAGGTTTAGAAAAAAGGTTACGAAAATGTTACACTTTTCCTCTCACAGACCTCACTTTCTACCTATGTAATAATAATATAGGTCAGTGCAAGGGGGAAGTAGCCTAGACTTCCACGGTATGCTAACAACTTAATGAAATCTCTCTGTGCCATAAATGTCAAACAAACAAGATTTATTGAGCATTTCAAACGTTTTTTCATTTGCATCTTATGTTAACATATAATATTAATAATAAATTGTCATATTATGCATCATGAACGAAGGTAGGTGCTCCAGAACAAACAGTGAAAGTGTGGAGGTGCAAGTGAGCGGCGGTGATATGTACAAGTAGTGCAGAGTGTGGTTGTTTCAAAATTGATGACTTCCAGTGGCTCCTGCAATCAAGGAGGCCCTGGTATGTCACAAGGTTTCTTATATGCTTTTCTCATTCACTCTTTTGGAAAGTGTTGACGTTTCTACCCCTTGTACAGGTGAGTCAGGACGGGGTCATCATCAGGACAGAGATGACTATGGTGGAGGCACCTACGGGGGGCATAAAGCACTGAATTACTGGGAGTCTAATGATTCAGAATCTTATTAATAAGGAGATTGGAGTGCAACTCACCTAAGTTCCAGTGGTGAGAAAGGACCGGTAATGGCTGGGATCTCCCTGCTTGAAAAATGAACCATGAGTCACGGACATCGTACAGAATGTGGAGTAAACAAAAATTACTATAAAATAAGGTGGGACTTAAAGTAATCGTAGTCCCGAGGGGCTGTAGGTAGGTATCACTCTGTTCAATTACTATGAATTAGGCAGGCCCAGTATTGTAAAAATCCGACGTGAGGGAATTACTAAGGATATATATAGGATATATTGATTAGACATCTCTAAATAAGGATCAGGTATTGCTAATAATTCTGAAAAGTAAGTAAAATGACTCACAACGACTTGAACAATCCGTGGCCTAAGTATAGCCAGGAAGCGTCAAGACGGTAGAAGTAAAGTGAACTATAAAACAAAGACCAAAATTAGTGAATAGATCAATGAATAGAGTCTCTCAATAGTGAATTATGATTGTTTAAAAAAAAGGGGGGGGTTAGAACTCACATAAACTTGAAACAACCATGGGCTTGAAATAGCCGGGGAGGCGAGGTTCCGATTATCTAGGAATAAAAAAGTTCAAAATATCTATAAAAACTTTGGCTGGTACATAGTAAATGATGCCGCCAGTAGGAGGCAATTGCCAAATCTATTCTCACCTAATAATGAGAACTTCCTCATTGTAGATGGACGGCCGCATCAGTCGGCCCGTCCTGTTTCCTTAGCGTCCAGTGCGGCGTAAAAACAACCAGCAGAACGCCGCTCAAAAAGCGGACGTTCTATATATCTGGCTCCGCGAGGGTAATGGAACCAGTAATCCAGCGTGTGATTGGAGGAGAGCACCTCCAATCACAGAGTAGCCTCAGGCTGGCAGGAGACGGACCGAGAAGTGGGGTTTCCCCTTCTGGTCCGCTCTGCTGGGGGATTCGATGTGTAGCCGAGGCCGCGACCTACATGCGAGTGTCGGCGCTACGGTATTAGGCGGACGCTAATGCTACGAGAGATCATATCAGTTACAGGGAGGGGAGATAAAGTGGGGGGGTTAAAAGTGTATAATAACATCCCGCAAGTCATCCAAGCACGTGGGCATGCACGGCGACTCGATGGTGTAAAACCCAACAAATAAATATGCAATAGCACTGATGAACAGCATCATATATGTGCCATATAAACGAAATTAAGTCACATTGGACCGTATAAATATATCTGGCAAATCAAAGTTCTAGATAAATCCATACATAGATGGAAACAATTGTAAAATATAATATAAACACACTGTAAAAGTTCACAATGAAGACAAAGGGCTCATACAAACGAGTCCCAGCATATGAATAATGGTCATCGGAGTGGACCCTGGTCCTTGGGAAATCAGTGTAGAGGAGAACTAACCACAACAACAACCAACCACATATCTTGGTTTTGGAGGTGTCCAACGATAGAGTTGGTAGGTCAGACATTCAGTGAAGGCTTATAAAGCTGCGTGACGCCAGTCCTCGATAGTATTGAGTCCCTTATTAATCGTGTCACATTTCTCGATCCAAAAAAGTTCACGCTTGGATAGGATGCGTTCCTTATCTCCACCCCTTGGTCCCAAGGAGATACGTTCAATGACTTGCCATTTCAACTCCTCACTATTATGTCCAGCTGTCTCATAGTGCTCCACCAATGGGGAGCCTGTCTTTTTGCATCTAATCCTACTTTGGTGTTGGAGGATCCTGCACTTGACTTTTTGCGTGGTCTTCCCTATATACAATAGGCCACAGGGACACCAAATGGCGTAAATCACATCCTGCGTGTTGCAATTGCTGAATTTCGGCAATGTAAACATGTAGTTATTGTGATCGAAATCTGTTATGTTAAAAGTTGTTTTGCAGGCTGCGCAGTTGCTGCACTTGTGGTGACCCACTACCGCAGGTAAACCCCACAATGTGTTAACGTCCTTTTTGGGTTCTTGGGGTAAGAGTGCACTCGTGAGTCTGTCTATCAAATTCCTACCCTTCTTGCCAAATATGATAAGGCTTACACATACCCATATTTAGACGACTATTATAAACAGGACAATACTGGGAAATTTGTTAACAGAGGAAGGGGTGGGTATAAGAGGTATTATACCTTCTCTGACACTTCGGCGTCTGATAGTTCAGACGGGAAAGAACCAGGCACAAGTTCCACTCACTTCCAACAACAACCCCCAGAGCCTTTTTTAGGGAGGGGCCGCAGAGAGGAGAACAGGCAGAGAGGGAGAAGAGGGAGGGGCAGGGGAAGGAACAGAGGGCGTGTCCACTTTCAAGAACCCCACAGAGAGCGCCAGACCAGACGACAACAATATTCATGGTAGCTGGTCAGGTTGCGTCACCTTTATCAGATTTTTCCCTACCCGACCCAGTCGATACTGGTGGACGAGGAGCACTATGCACTATGACTAGAAAAACGTCCTCAGATATCGCCCCCATTTTTAATCTGTCACGCCATGCCTTGACACCCCTAGAAATGACGGTCCTCGAAAAAGATTTATCATTCGTACCAACTACTAAACCGGATTTCTTTGAGACTAAAATTGAGTTACAAAGGTTCTTCAGACGCCTGAGTAATTTCTACAAAGATAAACCTAGACAGAGCCCTTGCACCACCACGGTATTTAGACCACCCTCCTCCTTTACCCCTCCTTCAAACGCGATCCCTGTAGAAATCCTTAAATTTGAGAAAATGGTACTTAAGGATGTGGAAACTCTAAGCAAAGGGAGGGACTACACTAGATTCAACCTTACATATGAGGAAAACATGGCCCTGCAAGACCTGAAGCAACGACGAGACGTGGTAATCAAGGCCGCTGACAAAGGGGGCGGTATAGTGCTACAGGACATTGACAACTACAAACGGGAAATCCGTAGACAACTCAGTGATCAAGACTGTTACAAAGCAAGTATGACTGATCCCACCAAGCAATTGAGTAAAGAAATATTAGAATTAACAACTAAGGGTTTGGATTTGGGCTTCATTTCTAAGAAAGAACACCAATTCCTTAACAGGAAAGATCCACGTATCCCAGTCATCTATACCTTGCCCAAGATCCACAAAAATTTTACGAACCCTCCAGGCAGACCAATTGTCTCTGGCTGTGGGTCCATCTTGGAACCCCTATGCAAATATTTAGATTATTTATTTAAACCTTTTGTACCCCTCACTGAGGCATACACCAGGGACAGCATGCATGTGATCATGTTGTAGGAAGGCCTTAATTTTTCATCGGAAACAGAAATCCTTCTTACCATGGACATACAATCATTATATGCCAACATCCCCCAGATACAAGCACTCGACACCCTTGCTAAGTTTCTTGACAGCCGAGACCAACCGGTATAGGTACCCACATGGTTTCTGGTGGAGATGATGGGTATAGCCATGGGAAAAAACTACTTCATGTTTGACAATCAATTCTATTTCCAGACTAAGGGTGTAACCATGGGTGCTACTTTCGCACTTAATCTAGCAAATCTATTTATGGCTGACTATGAAACACAACATATCTTCAGCCATATAGACCCCTTTCGAGGCCATTTGAGAAAATGGTCTAGGTACATTGATGATGTTCTACTAATTTGGCATGGTACTATGACGCAACTGAGAGACTTTCACGTCTGGCTAAACGGCCAATCTAGGGACATCCAATTCACTATGGAATTCAGTAAAATAAGCATTCCATTCCTTGACCTGAAATTGGGAGTGGAAAATGAAAAACTTTACGTGACCCTTTATCGCAAACCAACTGACAGGAACACACTATTGCATTACACAAGCCATCACCCCAGGGGTCTTAGGGATAATCTCCCCTTCGGACAATTACTCAGAATTCGGAGGAATTGCACGAATAAAAAATATTTTTTCAAGGAATCTGACTTTCTGATTAACAGACTAATAGAAAGGGGGTACCCCAGGAGACTTGTGAAAAGGTCGAGGAAACTAGCCTAGTTCAATCATAGGGAGAACCTTCTAGAGCCTAAACTACCTGAAATAGAAAACAATAGACTTGCATGTGTCACCACCTTTAACCCTGCCAGTAACAACATCCGCAAAATAATTCTACAATACTGGCCATTGATTAAGGACCACCTGCATACACAAGAGGCGCCCTTGTTTTCATACAAGAAGGGTAGGAATTTGAAAGACAGACTCACGAGTGCACTCTTACCCCAACAACCCAAAAAGGACGTTAACACATTGTGGGGTTTACCTGCGGTAGTGGGTCACCACAAGTGCAGCAACTGCGCAGCCTGCAAAACAACTTTTAACACAACAGATTTAAATCACAATAACTACATGTTTACATTGCCGAAATTCATCAATTGCAAAACGCAGGATGTGATTTACGCCATTTGGTGTCCCTGTGGCCTATTGTATATAGGGCAGACCACGCAAAAAGTCAAGTGCAGGATTCTCCAACACCAAAGTAGGATTAGATGCAAAAAGACAGGCTCCCCATTGGTGGAGCACTATGAGACAGCTGGACATAATAGTGAGGAGTTGAAATGGCAAGTGATTGAACGTATCTCCTTGAGACCAAGGGGTGGAGATAAGGAATGCATCCTATCCAAGCGTGAACTTTTTTGTATCGAGAAATGTGACACGATTAATAAGGGACTCAATACTATCGAGGACTGGCGTCACGCAGCTTTATAAGCCTTCACTGTATATCTGACCTACCAACGCTATCGTTGGACACCTCCAAAACCAAGATATGTGGTTGGTTGTCGTTGTGGCTAGTTCTCCTCTACACTGATTTCCCAAGGACCAGGGTCCACTCCGATGACCATTATGTATATGCTGGGACTCGTTTGTATGAGCCCTTTGTCTTCATTGTAAACTTTTACAGTGTGTTTATATTATATTTTACAATTGTTTCCATCTATGTACGGATTTATCTAGAACTTTGATTTGCCAGATATATTTATACGGTCCAATGTGACTTAATTTAGTTTATATGGCACATATATGATGTTGTTCACCAGTGCTATTGCATATTTATTTGTTGGGTTTTACACCATCGAGTCGCCGTGCATGCCCACATGCTTGGACGACTTGCAGGATGTTATTATACACATTCAACCCCCCCTTATCTCCCCTCCCTGTAACTGATATGATCTCTAGTAGCATTAGCGTCCGCCTAATACCGTAGCGCCGACACCCGCTTGTAGGTCGCGGCCTCGGCTACACATCGAATCCCCCGGCAGTGCGGACCAGAAGGGGAACCCCCACTTCTCGGTCCGTCTCCTGCCAATCTGAGCCTACTCTGTGATTGGAGGTGCTCTTCTCCAATCACACGCTGGATTACTGGCTCCATTACCCTCGCGGAGCCAGATATATAGAACGTCTGCTTTTTGAGCGGCGTTCTGCTGGTTGTTTTTACACCACACTGGATGCTAAGGAAACAGGACGGGGGCCTACTGATGCGGCCGTCCGTCTACAACAAGGAAGTTCTCATTATTAGGTGAGAATAGATTTGGCAATTGCCTCCTACTGGCGGCATCATTTACTATGTACCAGCCTCCGTTTTTATAGATATTTTGAACTTTTTTAGTCCTAGATAATCGGAACCTCGCCTCCCCGGCTATTTCAAGCCCATGGTTGTTTCAAGTTTATGTGAGTTTCTAAACCCCCCCCCTTTTTTAAAACAATCATAATTCACTATTGAGAGACTCTATTCATTGATCTATTCACTAATTTTGGTCTTTGTTTTATAGTTCACTTTACTTCTACCGTCTTGACGCTTCCTGGCTATACTTAGCCCACGGATTGTTCAAGTCGTTGTGAGTCATTTTACTTACTTTTCAGAATTATTAGCAATACCTGATCCTTATTTAGAGATGTCTAATCAATATATCCTATATATATCCTTAGTAATTCCCTCACGTCGGATTTATACGACACTGGGCCTGCCTAATTCACAGTAATTGAACAGAGTGATACCTACCTACAGCCCCTCTGGACTACGATTACTGTAAGTCCCACCTTATTTTAAAGTAATTTTTGTTTACTCCACATTCTGTACGATGTCCGTGACTCATGGTTAATTTTTCAAGCAGGGAGATCCCAGCCATTACCGGTCCTTTCTCACAACTGGAACTGAGGTGAGTTGCACTCCAATCTCCCTATTAATAAGATACTGAATCATTAGACTCCCAGTAATTCGGTGCTTTATGCCCCCCGTAGGTGCCTCCACCATAGTCATCTCTGTCCTGATGATGACCCCGTCCTGACTCACCTGTACAAGGGGTCGAAACGTCGACACTTTCCAAAAGAGTGAATGAGAAAAGCATATAAGAAACCTTGTGACACACCAGGGCCTCCTTGATTGCAGGAGCCACTGGAAGTCATCAATTTTTATACAACCACACTCTGCACTACTTGTACATTTCACCGCCACTCACTTGCACCTCCACACTTTCACTGTTTGTTCTGGAGCACCTACCGTCGTTCATGATGCATAATATGACAATTTATTATTAAAATTATATGTTAACATAAGATGCAAATGAAAAAACTTTGAAATGCTCAATAAATCTTGTTTGTTTGACATTTATGGCACAGAGAGATTTCATTAAGTTGTTAGCATACCGTGGAAGTCTAGGCTACTTCCCCCTTGCACTGACCTATATTATTATTACATATATTACCCTGGTCATGAGGGTTAGTGGGCATTTGCCTCATTGTATAACTCACTTTCTACCTAGCTTCTTTCAACTATGATATCTGCCAGTCACATCATTATAAATCTAGGAGTTAGAAATGTTAAGTTCTGTAACAATAACTTTCAATTATGTTTCTTTTTTTAAAGGTCATTCACAGCTTAGTTTAGATGTTCACAACATATGATTGCTACCAAACATATTTACTCTGTTGTAGTTCCTTTCAATGCTGTTTCGCTCCTTTCCTGACTTCACTTTTGGGACTTTTTTCTCTCCACTGAGGCCTGTACGGTTTCCTTTTTGGATTTTAGGGAGAGGAATGTGGAGGATAGCATGGGCTGTGGATAGCTCAGTTTTTTGTGGGGCATTTGGGTTATTTATGTTAAATGTTGGTACAATGCTTTTCCTATTGCCAAGGAGAATCCACACTCCTCTCAGTTGTAGCAAATTGCTACTGATGCACTTCTGTGCCTCTGGAAAATTACTGATCTTTGTTTTCCATATCCCTTATCATCTGTCTAACCTACATGTTTGCCTCATTCTTAGAGGCATTGCCATGCTTGCTAATGTAATGACCTGGCACCTAATGCTCTATGGTCTAAACGTTGCTTTAAATTATTTCTCTAAATACTAAAGACCTCAACCATCCAATTAAGTGAAAGAAGGTATTAGATTACAGACATTAATTGAAAGCTGATATACTTCTTCAGGAGACCAGGGCGGGAGAGACCGAAGCTTGCGGTATGCAACATTCATGGGATGGATTTCTGACTGCATTTATTTCCCCACTATAAAGAAAAAGAATGGAGCATTTAACTTACCTGCAAAAAAGACCAACTATACCATTGACCTGAATGTTCATGACAGAAACGTTAGATGGAATCTATTCAAATTCGCGAAAAATTGATTTTATTGTCAATATCTATGCTCATCCTGCCGACGACCCATCCTTTTGGTCCGCTCTAAGCCAGAAACTCCACAAACTTCCTAAAAATAGTAAAATTATCTTGGCGAATGACTTTAACCTCCCTTGTGCCACCACTCTTAATAGACTCTCACAATTTAGATATAAACCTAACAGATCTCATACTCAACTTCACAAATTATCAGAAAATAATGACGTAATTGACATTCTCATATTGGATCATACCTGTATTACCATAACTTTAAACTTAGATTAAAATCAAAACAAGTCAAACTTATGGAGAATGAATGATGAGGTGATATGGAATCCAAAATCAGAAAATCACAGTACTCAATCCCTAAATAATTTTTTTCACAGAGAATATCACTTCAGAAACAGATCTGGAAATTATATGGGGTGCCATGAAAGCCTCTATTTGAGGGGACATGATCGCCATAATGTCAAGTAAAAATAAAATCCTCAAATTGAAACTAAACATTTTGGAGAAACAAACAAACACTCTGGAAAATAATAGGTTTAGCAACCTTGATCCTTCAATAACAAACAAAATAAAACATCTTAAATATGAATATCATAAAATTCTAAGTGACAGAGTGCATCTCCAATAAACTTAAAGCTAATAACCTTGTAGAATGAAATAAAGCTGGAAGATTGCTTGCTCGATTACTTAAGGATACTAAGAAATATGTAAACTTAGCAGTGATTAAAGACCAATACAACAATGCACAAACAGACCTAGATAAAATATTAAGGCCAATATTTATACTTTTTTAGCGCCGCATTTGCGTCATTTTTTTTAAGCAAAAGCGGCGCAAATGTACAAAATACAACTGTATTTTGTAACTTTGCGCCGCTTTTGCGTTAAAGAGCGGCGCAAATGCGGCGCTAAAAAAGTATAAATATGGGCCTAAAGGCATTCCAAAAATTCTATTCAGATTTATATAATCCCTCACAAAAGAATGATGCTTCCAAAGCAGAAGCATGCAAATAATTCTGGACCCTCTTGAACTTCCTACTCCGACAGATGATGAGTTGGAAACTCTTAATAACCCAATATCACAAGAGGAAGATCTTGCAGCCATCACTTCTCTTAAACCAAAAAAGCACCTGGTTCAGATGGATTTCCAGCTTCTTTCTACCAAAACTTCAAACATATCCTAACACCGCAACTTCTGTCCCTTTTTAACAATTTTAAGAGAAAAGGTGAACTCTCAGACTATACCAGTGAAGTCCATATAGTTGTAATTCCGAAAGAAGGCAAGGACCCACTAGAGATTAAAAATGTTCGCCCCATCTGACTTCTTAACACTGATCATAAAATCTACACTAAGATCTTAGCTCTAAGACTAGAAAAGATCTTACCATTTGTCATCCACCGGTCACAAACATGGTTTGTTAAGAGACGTTTAGCTGTGAACAACTTCAGGACTTTTTGTAATGTAATTGAAAAAGCTAAACACATGCCTTCTCCCTCCATGGCCATGGCCTTGGACACACAGAGGCTTTGATAAAGTCTTATGGACTTTCTTAAGAGGGACCCTTGAGAAATTCCACCTAGGCCCTTGCTTTATTCGTGTGGCCATCCACCAAAAAACGTTAGCACACAATAAAATCAATGGTCAACTATTAGATAGTTTTCACTTATCTCAAGGCACCCAACAAGGCTTCCCACTATCCCCCTCCTTTTTTTACTCTCAATCGAGCCTTTCCCCAAACTCCATTAAGACTAATGATAAAATGCAGTGTATCCCATTCAAGAATGGTCGACTGAAACTGGCAGCATATGCAGACGAAGTTTTCATGTTTTCCACAGTTGCAGTACAAGTAATCCCAGAAATACTCTGTGTTATATCATCCTTTGCGAATGTTTCAGGTTACACTTTGAATACATTTTCCTCCTGAATATTTTCTGACTCTCACATATGGCTAATACCTATAGTTTAGAATGGCAGCTACACAAACTAAAGTATCTTGTGATTGAGTTTGCAGGCGTGATTGTGGAGACCAGAAAATATTTTGAAGCTATCCTACTAGACAAAGTAAAGACATTAACAGCAGCATGGTCACCAAAATACATTACATGATGGGGGCGGATTGAATCTGCTAAAATAATACTCTCTCCAAAAATGTACTTTTTCCTCAGAATGCTCCCAGCTAACCTCACCATTTTATTTCACAATTCCCATATCAATACCATATAAACCTTTATTTGGAAAGGTAATAAAGCAAGAATCTCTCTCCTCAAACTCCAACTTGACAAATTCTTAGGGGGGGGGCCTACGTTTTCCCAGTTTTAAAAACTATCAAACAGTCTTTCGTGCAGCTGATATTGAGTCAGAATAAGTCCACCCACTTTCTGTCATCAATTTCTTAACAACTAAACAAATCAAAGTACCTCACTTCTTCCACTTTATTAATTACTCTATTCTAGCTATAGACAAATGCTTTAATAATAAACTTAAAGGCTCAGAATATGCATCCTTGTGGTTTAACCTGTTAATCAAATTAGACCTGGCCCTCACTTTCTGGACATTGGTCATCTGCAGGAATCCTTTTTGACAAAGCCATTAGTCACCCTTGTCACCCTATATCCTTTTCTACACTAGCCGAAAAATGTAGTCTCAAACCCAATAGACCTCCATCACTTCCTAACATTAAATTTAGCATTTCGGATATTAACAAGATACATAAAGCTGACTCCTTAAAATTCCTTCAAAAACTTATCTCAAAAACCCACACAGCATCTGTTGTTTATAAAACAATACAAAAATTATCCTGACCGAAGTCTGAAAATATGCAAAGAAGATGGAATGAATCCTGCTCAAGACACAGCATGGAACACACACACCCCAGTCTCCCCTCTACTGTTGCAATGCAAAACCTGAACTGCATACAGAACGTACTGGACTCCTGAACGTCTACATAAACAAGGCCTTCTACCTTCTGACGCCTGTTGGATTTGCAATCAACCTATTGGGGACCTTGATCATCTACTATTCTCCTGCAAATACATCCACTCTTTCTGGAAAGGCATTGAAAATACATTTGCAATGTTCTTAATATTAACGTTACCTTAACCCACACTCTGTTTTCATTAGGCATTTTTGCATGTGTTGCCACTCAACTAGCTAGCACTCTATCTTCTTGGGATAGAATGCTAGTTGACCTTTTGTTGTCTAAAAGAATTAAAACTATACTTTTCAACTAGAAAAACTACAATAACATTTCATATCATACATGGTGGGCATGGGTTTGTTTTATTAGAAATTCTGACAATATACTATATAATGCCAATTTCAGCAACCAATCCCCCTGCCTACTATGGTCCAAACTTGTGCATACCTACAAAAAGTTAATCCTCCCTAAGAAGGCAATAGTAAGCCAGATTTGATTAGATTTCTTTACTCCACCTTTACTACTTACCTATTCTTCATCTCTCTTCCCCCCTTATTGCCTCCCCCTCTCTGTTCTAGCAATCATTAAGAAAATATTTATTTCTTCAGTGTTTCAGATCTTCAAATGACTGTTATGCTGTATATCTTGATCAAATGAAATGTATGTATCCACATCTTAAAGCATCGTGCCATTCTATTATTTACTTTCTCAAATATAAAATGGACATTATTTGAACTCAATCAAACCCTTTGGACCACTAAAAGATGGTCCCTTATAGGCAGCATTCATTGGACATTCAATGATGCTAATTTCAAACCACTCCTAATAACCTTAGTTGAACTTCAGGCAGAAAGCTTTTATTAGCTGGCCCAGAATTCCCAATGTTATCCCTTTGCCACCAAATAGCACTACAGAAAACCTAGCACAGTTCTAGAACTTATGGCTAAAGAGATACAGCACTAAGGTGGAACACAGGCAGACAAAACAGCCAGAAGAGGGGAAGGCCATTCACTTAGCCTCCATACTGCTCTTTTAGCACCAGCAGCATCTATGATCTGCTGAGTGACATTATAGACTGGCAGATCATCAAGTGTAAAAGGAACAGCAACCCACAGAGCACTGAGCATCAAGTAGGTCGCCGTTGAACTACATCACTAAGCCAATCTTGTTAGACTAGGGCCCAGTGCCAAGCAAATTCACATTGGTGCAAGGAAGAAACAGAAGCTGTAGAAGAGGGTATTGGGGAGGTAGAGGACTCTGGAGGTCTGAACTCGAGCTCTTCAGGCATGTTGGTGCAATCTGGGGGACTGCGGGCCCAACTGGCCTGAGGTTTTTTGGTGGTGGGATATGAGGAAATTAAGGGTGAGGCAGAGTGGCAGTTTCGGACCATTTTGTAGGAAGTAGTGACACAGTGGTTAGAGGAAGGCAGTTATTTTCTTGTCCCGCTAAGCTACCCCAAGGTAAGAAAGGAAGGGTGTGGTGTAGGGGAAAGGTTAGCACTAATTGATCAGCTGTACAAAGGTAGAATGATGATGTGCAGGGGCTTGTCACTGATAGGCAGGTCCATGAAGCAGTGTTGCTGGAGGTTTGTGCTGATAAAAAATATAATTACAAGTTGGGGGCGAAGCAGCTTGAAGGCAAGGTTGGAGGAATGGAGTAAAGGAGACAAGGGAGGTGTCTGGGCCCAGTGCCTCTGAAGGACATGGTAAAGGATGGCAGGAACACAGTAAGGTGGAGAACGTTGATCCCTTAACTGGGGATCCCACACCACCCGACTGCATAACAGCTGATGCAAGACCATCGGAGGACCAGGGTCATGAGGCAAGCTTCTATACCAGGTTTAAGCCAAAAGGGGGCAACATAACTTTGGGAGCACTCCACCCTCATATACACAGCCTCAGAAGGCAGGATGACATCAGTGCAGAGGTGAGGCCTTGAAGGAACAAGGAGTAAAGAAAGGCAGCAGAGGTTTTCAGCAGGCCTGCAGGCAGGCAAGGCATCAACTATCATATTCTTGATGCTTGAATGAGGAGAGGGAGGAGGGGGAATGGAGCGGGGTAGAGAGAAAGGATTGGGAGATGATTTTCTCCTCTGAGAGAAAGAGACTAAAAGACCCTGCAATTGTATGGCCAAAGGGACAAGTCTAGGGCGAAGGAGGTGCAGCAAGTGGCAGATAGGAGTCCAAGAGAAGTGCATTTGGATAGTACAGGAGAAGTGGAAAAGAAGACAGTGGGCAGACAGGGGAGTTGCGCGTGGGTGCCCTTAGACCCTGTAAAGAGTGATTGTAATACAATGGGCTTTTCCATTGCCTCGACAGATAGTTATGTGAAAAAGCAAGCAAACTTGGGAGGGCTTAGTGGGGCCCACAAACCCTCAAAGTCACAGGCAACAGTGACTGGCTGGACTGTGGTGTGGCCTTCTTCTCAAAAAACATATGGGGAAAACTTTTGGATTGTCTTGATGGAGAAGTTAGTGATGGTGAACTTCTATGAACCAGTAGTGAAGTCAGCGGACAAATGTTGAAGGAAATGTCGCTCCCGGATTATGATAAGTATAAATTATATTAGGAGGAAGTGAGGGACATGGGGGGGATGGGGTTGAATGGCACTGAAGGGTGGTGAATTTTACATAGTGGAAGTTAAAGTGGCACAATATAGAGAGGGGAGATTTGAGTGTGACAGGACAAATTGGGAGGAAGTCAGAGGAAACAGGAAAAGTAAAAGCACTGGACACACACCAACTGGCAGGATGTGAGACTTTCATGGGGGTCACGATTTTGAGACCAGTCTTTACAGCCAGCAGTCTGCTGGCTCAAATCCAATCCACCCAGGGAGGGGTGGGGTCAGTGAGGCAAGGACATGTTGGACCTTTAATCTGCTTTTCTGACAGAGAGCGCTGCAAATTTGACCATGAATTCTCAAAATGTGGAGTTAACTAAGGGAGCAGGCAGCGTCAATAGGGAAGAAATTGGCAACAGCAAGGTCATAGGGGTAGTAGAGAGCAGGCCCTGAGAAAGGGTAAATGCCTTTTAACTGGCACATACCAGGATATTGGTCACAATTATACAGGGCTTCCATGTGGGTTTTAGGTTGAGGGTGTCAGGGACAATTAGGAAAAGGTGGGCAA
This sequence comes from Pleurodeles waltl, assembly GCF_031143425.1. Classification (NCBI taxonomy): domain Eukaryota; kingdom Metazoa; phylum Chordata; class Amphibia; order Caudata; family Salamandridae; genus Pleurodeles; species Pleurodeles waltl. Next base: position 789,977,733 of record NC_090439.1, on the reverse strand, counting down.
AAAATCTGAAATCTAACAAAGAAAAAATGTAAATGTAAATTAGCACTTGTATAGTGCACTACTCACCCGTTAGGGTCTCAAGGCGCTGTACTCATACCGCTATGGAACCCCTCCTGGCTTTTCCCTGTGAGGCACCCACTCCTGAGCACCCCCAGGGTGAAGCCAGGCATCCAAGTGCTCTTGGGGCTGTTGTGGAGATTAAGCAAGCTATTGCCCAGAGTTGCAGAGTGGGACCCATGAATTAGATTAGGCACCGAGGCGAGAATTATCTGGTCAAGGGGAATTGACCAACACCTGCCGAAGCAGGACTTGAACGCTGGTCTTGAGCCAGATCTCTGCTTCAGGGTCTGCCGCTCTAACCATTGAGCCACACTTCTCCCCTAAAGAACACCCTGAAGTGGTAAGGACTAAATTGGAGAAAGAGCTATGGGAAGGGAGGATGGCAGGCTCCTTTTATAATTGGCCACTGATACCCTCATTGTTCTCCCCATTGATGTGGTGCCAAAAGAGGAGAAGGGAGAGTAACTTTCTATCCAACATTTGCCATAGCTGGAGGGCAGCTCGGTGAATTATTCCATTGCCCAGGAGTAGGCTTTGGTTAGATACTGTTCAGTAGATGTAGCGCTTGAGTTGATGAGTGAGGGAGGAGTGGGGATCCAGATGGTTAAGAGTGATATTAAGGCAGCTTTGTCCCTCTCACAGTCCAGCCCGGGGACTTCAAATTGCTGGGATTAAATTTTAAGGTGAGTACTTTAACAATAAAGCGTGCCCATGAGGTGTTCCAGGTCTTGTGCCTTCTTTGTAAAATGTAGCTCCTTCTTGCAGTAGTTGGTCACCTTTGCAACAGGGTTATTAGCTAGATGTTTTTTTTCTTTTTGGAAGTGGTAGACTCAATGGATTGGGAGAGAAACCTGGGCAGTTTTAAGGAACTAATGAATGAGGTGGGCATTCCTTTTGTGGATAGTAAATCTGGCCACAGTGTTGTCTTTCCCTGGAATTGCAATGCACTCAGTTAAGATGGAAGCTAGACTGTTTAGGAAAATAAAAAGGTCATGTTGGTTGTTATTGGACAGGATGTTGGCAAGGAAGAAACTGCAGATGGGGGAAGTACAAGTGCTGCCAGGCCATTTTAACTTCACATGTAGGGTTGTGAGGGCAGGCAGAATCTTCTGAAGGAGGCTAAGTTTAACATTGTCAGGCTTGTCACTTCCAAATCATCAAATTAGTCTTTCAGCTGGTATACAGGTCAATTTAAGGATGTGGAAGAATTTCTTGGAGCATTTCTTTTTTTCCCATTTTAATTTAATTTCAGGTATAAATATCACAGAAATAAAACAAAAACTATACTTAAGAAGCATTCAATAATAATACGTCATTTTCTTTGGCTGTTGACATTAATATAATCGCCTCTAATCCCTTCATATTTGTCGATCAGATGTATTAGTAAAAATATATATTTGCTATTTTTACCTTAACTGCAGAATCAACAAAATGCTCAGAACATCCCTTTAATCACTTCCCTGCATATAAGCACATCCTAATTTCAGTCATTGTATATCTAGTATAGTTAATACTATGGTTATGTAGCCTTGCTCGGCTTGTTATTCCACTAAATTCTGCCATGTAGATGTATAACTTGTAAGATTGTGTCTTTTTGGTAGTTTGGTAGTTTTAATAAATGCTGGGAGACTGTGTCCAGGGTTTCTCTGCTATTCAAATATCCAAATATTGTGCCCATGTGTCCTGCAATGTAGCCTGATAATAAACCTGAAAATTAGGAAGTGACAAACCCCCTTGGCGTGTGTTGAGCTGCACTACTGAGAGCCTCACCCTTGGGGCTTTTTTCCTCCATATAAAATCTTGTATCATAGAATCCAATTCACGAAAATAGGAGATATTTATTCTTAGTGGCAGATTATTGAATAAAAAAAGAAAAAGAAGAAGAATTGACATCTTAGTTAAAGAGACTCTCCCTGCCAGAGTCAATGGGAGAACCATCCATCTGTCCAAAAGCGCTTGTACATTTTCAAGCATCCTAACGTAATTTAGGTTAAATAAGTGATCATAGTTCTTCATGAGATATATTCCCAAATACCTAATGGGTTCGGATGAATTAGCCTGCTATTGCAGTCCAGAGGGAAGATTCTCTGTTCCTGCATTAAATATGAGCACCTCTGTTTTACTTTCATTCATTTATTAATTCTATCCAGGACCTTTTGTATGTTGTCATTCTTTGGTTTTAAATATAAAATAATTTCACCTGCAAAGAGCTTAATTTTAGGCATAACTGCTATTTGTGACACAATTTTATTTGATATGCATATTATGTGGGCCAGGGGTTCAATAAAAAAGGTGAACAAAATAGGGGAAAGAGGACAGCCCTGTCTAGTACCTCTTTTAATCTGAATTGTGCCTCTGACCTCTGAATTAATAACAATTTTGGCATAAGCATCCTGATAAAGTTGCCTTAATATTGATGTAAAGTGCGGAGGAAATCCGAATTTGGTCAGGGTGTATAGCAAGTCTTCCCAGTTCACTAGATCAAAGGCTTTCTCTGCATCTAACATCATCATTACCGCAGGAACTGCATTAACCAAGAAAAACTCACCTGTATTAAAAAAATGTATTAGATGCCATCAGTCTGCTGAGTACACAATCGTTTTGATCTTTGTGTATTAATTGTTGCACAACCAGTGTGATCCTGGTTGCCCATACCTTTGTTAAAATTTTGTAGTCAGTTTTAAACACACTGATTGGCATTATGCATCTGGTTTCAGCAGATTTTTGCCTTTTTTTTAAAAAACTGACTATTGTTGATTCTTTGAATGTTGAAGGTATTTCTATGACCCTGAGTATTGCATTGTATAGCTCAGTTAGAAATGGTACTAATTCCTCATAGAAGATTTTATAGAATTCTATTGGAAAGCCGTCTCCCCCACAAGCTTTTGCACTTGGAATTTTCTTATTAGCTCCCTTAATTTCAGGGGGCGTAATCTTCTGTGCTATGTCGTTCTGAACTTTTAACAGGAGTTTTGGTAACGTGATTGGCTTATAATGCTGATCTAGCTGTGCAGGCAAAACTGCATAATTGCTCTCATAGATCCTTGAGTAATGCAACAGAAACACCCGGGCAATATCTTCCTCATGATTAACGATTGCACTTGTCTCGGGATCCTGAATTTGATGTATTATCTGCCTTTCATGTTTTATATGGGTTGTCCAAGCCAGACATTTACCTATTTGTTAGCTTTCTTCATAAACCTGCTGCTGGTAGGTCCTTGAGCCAGCTAGTTCTTGAAAAATAAAAAAATCTTTTAACTTTGCTTTTGTTGGATTGGGCTTCTCTCTTGCCGCTTCCTGTACCCCTGTTTTCGTATAATCGTTTGTTGCCTTATATATATCTGTCTGGAGTTTTTTCATTTCAAGCTCTCGCTATTGAGTCTGTGGTGCTTTGAATGAAATAATCTGGCCCGTGACTGTAACTTGAAATGCCTCCCATATGTTGAACAAGGAGGTAGAGTTCTGATTACGCTGGAAAAACTCCTGTATGAATGTTCTCATATCTGTGACATACTCTTAATTACTAAGTAAAGATCTATCATACTGCCATCTGGGCCTCTTCTTGCAAGTTGCCTCTAATTCTGTTGACACCATAACTGCTGAGTGGTCAGAGAAATCCTTGAGAGTGACCCTTCTGGAGCGTACGATAAACTAGAAAAAAATGTATCCGCGACACTGTTTTATAGCCGCGAGAAAAAACGTGTATTGAGTGACTGCTGGGTATTCTCGCCAAGAGTCCGTTATCTGAAAATCGCTTTTCTTAGTTCTGGGCTTTAGTTGTCTTTTCCCCCACTTAGAGGTATCTAATCTGATATCTGGAATATAGTTAAAATCACCTCCAATAAAAGAGGGGCATTCATTGCTATATTGTAGAGCTGTAGTAATGGTTCTACTATATCCATGAGTGGCCCATAATAATTGACCAGATTGATTTGAATCCTTTATATTACGACCTTTTACCAAAGCCATCTCCCTCTAGGGGATCTAATAACCTCTTTCATAATCCAATCAACCCTGCTACTTAAATATATTGCCATCCCTCTTGCCGCCAGCCCAGATGAAGCATATAGAACTGCTGTGTACTGTTTTGGGATGTACACTTTGGGGTAATTACTTTTTAGATGGGTTTCTTGAATGTAAATGACTTCAGGTTTGAATGATATCAGTCATTCTAGCATTGCCTTGTAGTTGTGCCTATTTGAAATCCCATTTGCATTGCAGGAAATAATCTTAAAGTTGACTATATTTCTTAATTCATTTTAATAGTAGCCTTTTTACAGCCATGCCTAATGTCTGCTGCTTTGTTCAGAAAACTGCATTTTCTTAACCCTTCAATCCACCCCACGTGCAGCCCCTCACTCAACCTCTGGCCCCAACCCCATCCCATCTCTCTCTCCTTGGGTGCTCTGAGCTTGAGGCCCTCCAATCTAGGGACTCTAAGGACTTTCAGAGGACTCCTTTCCCTTGATCCCACCCAGTGATCTTGCCTTAACTGTAATAGTCTGTTGTACTTGCCCTTCCATTTACCCCTACTATGGTGCCTTGACATAGCACTGTTGACGTGGAAACAGCCTGGAGGCATCTTAGTCTTTTCCCTTTTGGAGGCTTAGCAAGCTACAAACATTTTTCCCAACTGATTTCTCTTAGCCTCACAGTCCCATACTAGCAGGCAATATCTTGACAATCCCCTCCCCTCTGAACTCCGTGTGGAATTCAGAAAGGTTTTTGCCACTTGCACCTCATGAAATATATTAGCCCGTCCTTTAAATAAAACTTTCAGTTTTGATAGCTGGATGAGGCCAGTTGGCACCCCATTTTCTGAAAAACCAGGATCAGTTCTCAGCATCTGCGTGCCACAAGTGCAGACATGTCAGAGAAAATTGTCAATGAATAATCTCCTGGAGTTACAAAAGTCCTAGCTTTGATGGCCACTAAAAGAATTTTTTCTTTAATGCGATAGTCACCAAAGTTGACCACTATCATCCTAGGGTATTTTGCACCTATGGACTGTGCTGCTGGGACTCCAGGAGCAAGTGTAATTGTAAGATCCATCTTGTTGTCGGCAGGCTCCATTAAAATATACTATTTAATCAGATCCGTAACTAATTTTATAACCGTCTGACCCGACTCTCTCCCTTCTGATATCCCAGTGAACCTCAAATTTGAGCGGTGGGAGCGATTGTCCGCATCATCGACTATAATCTGAAGGTCAGTTAATTCAGCTTGGAACGGGCAACTGATGCTTCCATCTGTGATCCACTATCCTCCAGGTCTGATACTCGTCGTTCGACTTTCTTTGCTTAATTTTATTATTTATGAGGCTGAGTTGAGTGTCCGTCTTACGATTTGCCTCCTCTTGTGATAGCTTTAAAGCCTTAAGTTCAGTAAGGATTTGGAGTAGCATAGACTATGTAACTGAAGAGCCTTCACCCACTTTCCCCCCTTCTGTCTGGTTTTTGAGAAGTCCGCAAAGCATGCCCAGAACCTGGATATGGCGAAAAGCTTGTATTTTCAGCTATTTTGCCAACTTCATGGTGCCCTGCTGTGACCCCCATCTGAATTGAGTCTGTTATCTGTGAATAATTTCTTAATGCAGGAGAGATGTAGGGATCTGAGTGATGTTGAGTACTGAATAAATTATAGGAGGGTGGAGACTAGCGAATAGGTACTGAGTTGCATCTGGCCTGACCCACCTCCTTTAACCGTTCTGCTGGGAGTGCTAGTTTAGATGGTTCTTTGAGCTCCTTGGGTCCAGCCATGGTAAATAGCGGATACGTCTGTAATTGCCCATTGTAATTTTGTTGGGTGGTAATCTGACCTTGCTCTCTTTGTTCAAAGGTGTGCAGGTCTTGTGGCCAATTCTGGATATCGCTGGTGTTCTGCAAGTAACCCTCTATCCGGTTACTAATTACCCATTCCTTGCCCTCAGCTTCCATAGTTGCACCGTTTGCTTCGGAAATGATCTGGGAATCGAAGGAGGGAAGTGCTGCTTGGGAGGGTGGTTGCAGTACTGGAGGGGTTGTGCCTGGGTTGTGCCTGGGCTGGAGGTTTTTTCCCATGAAGCAGGACATTTAGTTTTTAGATTTTGTGTAATTCTTTTCATAATAGCGGATAGTTGTTTCTTTTGAAGTATAGCAAATCCTCGCCCCCTTTTACCTATATGCGTCAGCTGCGTTGCCACAAACTGCACCCACGCCTAAGGGGGCTACTTCCGTAGTGCACCAGTCTGGTGGCACCCCTATAAAGAAGGCCTAGTGCCACTCTTTTGGGGGGATTATATGCTCTTTTTGACAAGCCCCTGGCCCCCCCTCTTTCATGCTTTTTTACCACTTTCTAGTTTGTGTCCTCATACACTATTTGGTATTTTTATTTATCAGCGTGTTTGGTCAATTAAAACTATTACACCAAGAGAAAAGAAAAAAGAAGAAAAAAAAAGAAAGAAAAGAGAAGGAAAACAAAAAATCATAAAATACAATAAAATTGGTTTAAAAGAAAATATCCAGCTGAATTATGGAGTACCATAATGTTGCTTGCTGGCTGGTTGTGCGTGCTTGTCTTGCATGTTCAGTCTCTTGAAGAAGGTGCCCTAATTTGTCTAAGAATTTAGCCAGTCTGCAGCTGAGCTGTACGCCGTCCACTTTAAAGCCTACCAGTATTGCCGGTCTGCACCTACACAGCCCCTTTTGAAGCAAGAATGGTCGTAGGAGCCTATTACCATCCGTTGTGGTGCTTTTGCACAGGCATATCTGATGGATCCGCGTTTACGAAGCCAGCCCACATAGTCGAAAGGTGTCCGTGATTTTGACTTGAATCCACCTAGGGAGGTGGGAATATGTTGGAAGGCAGCCCATTTGGTATTTCATGAAGGCTGCTTTAATGTATGGGTTAACTGAAAGAGTTGTGGGGTTAGAGTGCCGTAAGATAACAAAACCGGCCAGGCATGGCTTTGTTTTGATAAAGCCTCTTTATCCAGAAGATGTGAGAGAGACTTGACACTTACTTTCGTTGCATGTTTGACAAGCTGGAATGAGCTGAGTTGAGGTAGTTAACCTACCAGGCCCAATATTGTCAAGGAAGACTCAAGGTAGAGATGAAAGGGGGAATTGGGGTCCGAAGTAATTTCTACCCATATAAGACAGATTAAGGAGCCTTCCCTTGCTACATTAAGTTTATGGCTTAGATTGACAAATGCCCCTTTCCTTGCTAGAGATTTCCTAACCAGGCCAAATTCAAGGCGGACTTGGGATAGTGAAACATGATTCGGTGAACTGAACAACCTCCTGAAGAGCTTGCCGATCATTTTGTTGAAATGCTTGTCACCATGGCCTCTTAGAACTTCACTGCCATATGTGATTGTTGGAATTAGTTTGGCTTGGATGACCTTTAATAGCGGCAGATAGGTTGAAGAAGCAGTTGCTTTTTTGACACTGTTGAACGCGAATGCGTGTAAAATGGATTTCTGACTAAGAGACTCCAGATGGGGCTTTAAAGAGCCATTGCTGTCAAGAAGAACCCCTAGGTATTTATATTTACGCACTGTTGTTACCAAAGTACCACTGATATCGCAGCCATGCAGTCGTCCTAAAGGGCATGATTTTTTATTTATTCCGGTTGATGAGGAGAGCGTTTTTTTCAGAGAATTCAGCTGTTGCATTAAGTAGCCTCTGCAGGCTTATTCTAGTTTGACTGAAAAGGAGGACATCATCGGCGTACATCAAGCTTGTCATAACAGTTTGCCCCAACCTTGGTGGATGCGAGTTCACCTTGTCCGGTTCCGCCAGTAAATCAGCCAAAAACAGATTAAAAAGAAGGGCTGCAAGTACACATCCCTGACACAGACCCTGAAGAGTGGGAATTTTCCTAGAGAGGTGCGTCCCACCACCCAATTTGACCCTCACCCAGGTATCTGTGTGGAGAAGAACTATTGCTTTCAACAACTGGGGGGAATGCCCCAGCTTGCGAGTTTAAACCAGAGTTTTCCTCTTTCTACTCGATCCAATGCAACTTTGTAGTCTATAAATGAAAGAAAGAGGGACTTCTTGGCACGTTGACATTGATCAAATAGTAGTGCGATGGCCATAAGATTGGCAGTTGTACCGACCCCTTTTGAGAATCCAGTTTGGTTAAACGGGATCAGGTTACTGACATTAGCCCAGGTTTCAAGCTCCTCCAAAAAAATCCCTACAAAGATTTTTGATTCGACATCTAGAAGTGCAATAAGTTGGTAATTTGCTGGGTCATTGGTTGCGCCCCCTTTGAAGATAGGGGTGATGGTTGAGCCTCTCCATGCTTGCGGAATGATGTTAGTCGCTAGAATGCAATTGTAGAGTGTTGAGAGATGTTTTGCCCAAACATCTGGGTCCTCTTTGTACAGGGCGGCAGGGATACCATTAGGTCTCGGTGGTCCCTCATTCCAGCACTTAATAATTCTCTTCCTTGCTGTTTCTGAGGGAATTGAAAAGCAGCTGCATTGTTGTTTTGGAGAGCCGGTGGAGGTACAGGCTGATGCTTTTGCCTGGGGGTGGGCGCCCTCTCCTACGGGGCTCTTAGTTGATAAGCCAAAATGGCAGAAGAGGTACTGATACCAGATGGGCTCTGAGATGTTAATCATGGGGTGGGTGGGTGTTGCAGAGCTTAGGCTGTTTATAAGCCTCCAAAACTGTGCATGCTGATTTATCTTTGATGCGTGCAGGAGTTTTCCTGCTAGCCCGGATGCCTTATCTGTTTAGTGTGCCCATAGGTGGCCTCTGTAGGCCAGTCTGGAGGTGGAGACCAGCGCTCTCAGCGTGTTGGACACTATGCCAATGGCCAATGTCCGTGTTGCGCTACTTTTACGAACTTTCAATTGCATTCCCTATTACATTTCCTTATGCCTTCTTCTGTCCCCCCGTCTACCAGCAGAAGATTGTACTCCATAGTTAGAAGTAATAGGAGCAAAGCACTGAGGATATATAGTAAAACAATTGAGAAAGCACGGAATAATATATTAGCCAAGTTATTTAGTTGGTTGAGCTTCTTCTGGAGCAAGCTGATATAAGGTGACATAAGGTGATGTGCTGAATATTGCCAAATGCAGACAAAAAGTATTTCAGGTGCCTAATTACACTAAAATGAAAATCAAATGCAGTCTATGAAAGCCTTTTATATTAATTTGGCCAGTTTCACTGATAGCCAGGCACCACCAAGTTGAGAAGTAAAAGTGAATGTCTTTCTCCCTCTTTTTTTTCCCCTTTCACTCACCTCTCATCCCCGTGGCCATAACCGGGATCGTGCTGCTAAAGCTCCTGCTTTCCATGGTTGAATCACTCTTCCTTATTTCCAATGAGCTGCTTTTCCGCTCTGGCTTGAGTTCCAGTGAAGGGGGAGGGGGATTACTTCATGGGCTTTGTGGGTTTAATATTAGCCACAGGGTGCTTCTGGGCAACGTTAGCAACACGACCGGTTGCTTTCTTTATAGAAACCGCTGCTTGCCGCCTGACTGATCAAAGTTCCGGAATGGCATTGATTACGTGTTCTCCGACACTGCGTTGCTGTGCCAATGCCTCTGTCATACCCTGAAACCGGTCCTAGGATGCTTGTTTCCAGTCCAGGAAGGACCTGGCTTGGCAGTTCAGGCTGGACTGTTCCCATGGGGAACAGGGTCAAGACTGATTTGCATATGGCTGGATCCAAACTGGAACGGCCTGGGTAGCAAAAAAACAATGAATTTAGGCCCAGATCTCTATACTGGGGGTGAATGTTTGACATTGTTCAGCGTTCCGTCCATCACTTGTTCTTTTAGCTTACAACAAAGCAGTCAGGCATTACTTATAGGAAATGAGTGAAGTATTTTTGCAGCACTTGAAACAGTAATAAAGTTAAAACACAAAGAAAATCCCACACCAATTTAGAAACATAGAGTAAAGTGTATTAAAATTATTTGACACCAAAATGACAAAAATCAAATCAGTAGAACCAGAGATGTGCAGTTACAAAATATTAAGTAAAAGCAGCACCTAAAAGCACAAAGTGCCAACCATGTTTACCTGGTCGCACCGGTCCGGGACAAAGTCAGAGGTTCTGGTAGACAGCAATGGAGCATGAGACAGCTACAGGGACCAAGTTAGATCAGCTGAACAAAAGTACCTTAAATCCTGGTTGTGGAGCAATGCGAAGTCCCATGTTGAGAATGTGTCGCACAGTAGAAGCCTTGCAAGGTCCTTGCACGGAGATGCATCATGCAGCAGTAGTTCAGAGGGAGCGGCAGTGCTGATGTGAGGTCCGTGCATGAAACTGCTTCATGCAGCAGCAGTTCTGAGGAGGTGCGTTGGTGATGTGAGGTCCTGCCTGGAGATTTAGCGCATTTCTGAGGGGCTGCAATGCAAAGTCCTGCATCGGGGATGCATCGCACAGCAGTTCCGATGCAGATTCTTGCAGGCTGCATCGTTTCTGCTGGGACCACAGATGGGCTGGTAGAACTCCTTCATGACCACTTCAAGGGGTCTAAACTGGGGTGGCACCCTTTGGTCTAGTCTTGATTCACAGCTGGCAGGGTCCAACTGCAGTGTTCACGGTTGTAGGAGCCTGTTCTGTCCCTGAAGGTCTGATTAGAAGGCAAGCCATCTAGCCTTGGAGTCACTTTGGTGGTACTGAGTTCAAGATGCTGGTCCAGTCATTCTCACTCATGCAAGAGGGCAGCAGAGCTGCAGAGTGGCACAGTAGTCCTCCTTCTGAATCTTCCACAGGTCTAAATGTGTGCTGACGTGTTAGGTCTGAAGAACCAATCTTTACACCAGGTGACTACTTTGAAGTTGGAGAAGGTTCTAGAAGTTTCCACCCACAAAAGTGCTTCGAATTTCCTGCCTCCCTGCCCTGGCCACAGCGTGTCTGGGGACACAAAATACAAGTGTCAAACCCTTTGTGAATGTGCTCATGAAGAGCTTTTGTGATGTACAAGTGCGATAGGTGACAGCTACTCCCCCTCATCAAGTCAGAGACGGCCCATCCTGCCAACACTGATGCACCATTTTTCACTGTCCGGGAGCAATATACAAAGACCAACTGGCAGCTATACCTAGTAATGTGACCCAGGATATAGGCTTCAGGCACCAAATGGTTGGGACAGGAAAATGCCAACTTTTTAAAAGTGACAGAAAATCCAGATTACCGATAAGGAGGGTTTTAAATTACAATTCTTTTTACACCAAACTTTACATTCCTACCTGCCCCCAATTGAATTTTATCACTTATTTAGTGTATTAAGTTGCCCCAATATTATCCCATGGGAACAGCAGGCCTTGCAGTAGTGAAAAACAAATGTAAGTGTTTTTCACTGCACAGGACATGTAAAACAGAACATGCCCACGTTTCTAATTATGCGTACGCTGCCCTATGGCTTTTTTAGTCCCACCCTACGGGTATATGCATTAAAAATAAAGATTTTGGCCTGGCAAAAGGTATATTTTGGCAGGTACAAATAGCAGTTCGAAAACTGCACACACAGGCTGCAATAGCTACCCTAAGACATGTTTAACAGGCTTCTTAGTTGGGTGGCACAATGCTGGCTGCATGCCTACTAGAAGCATTCAATTTACATGCCTTGGGGACATGTAGTACCACTTTACTCTGGACTTACAAGTCAATTAAATATGCCAATTGGGTGCAAGCCAATTTCACCATATTTAAAGACGGGGACACAAGTGATTTAGCATGGGTTAGCAGTGGTAAAGTGTGCAGAATCCTAAAGCGAGCAAAATTGAAGTCAGCTAAAACAGGGGGCTGGAAGACTGACACTAATGTATAATCTACTGCATTGACCATCTTTTGCGTGTTCTTCCATGGTTTTATTGGTGTATCTGACAATAGTTTGCCATTTGCTATCTTAAAGGTTGGGCAGTCACCTCTTACCAAAAAACTACATTATTTAATGCACTACTTTAAAATGACGCGCTCATCGATGGGTATGCAAAACTGCCTCTACTCTTTCATGTTCCTTGGCTTTAACACTTGTCGGTGCAAACACATCATTAAAATCTCCAGTGACAACCACATTAATGTTTGAATCATTTCAAAACTGTGCTTCAATGCGTCTAAGGCCCTCCTTACAACATTGGCAGTAAAAGCCGCTTACCGCCGTGCAGAAGACCGCCAACACACCGCTGCGGCCGCGGAATTCCGCCACAGCTATTATGACCCACATGTCAGAATCCACCCACACAAGTCCGCCACACCAAAGGTCACACTATAATAGCAATGGGCACTATCACAACACATGAATCCACTTTCAACCGCGGTATTCCATTGGCGGTACACACCGCTGCGCTCAAAATACACACACTCTTACAAAACACATCCACATTGGACAATTCGAAATACAAACACCTGATACACATACACACCACTCCCACACACCCATTATAATATAAAACACACACCCACATCACCCAAAAACCCCAACGACAAAAAATTCCGAAAGAAGGCCAGAGAGAGAGCACCAGCAAGAACAACATCATCCACGGGCACACAACACCATCACCCACAGAACTTCCACGCACCTCACACAACACACCACTACATATCACCCCACATATCACCACACACTCCACCCCACACATCACCTACACCACCCCATGGCACGGCAAAGACACCCCAGGTTCTCGGAGGAGGAGCTCAGGGTCATGGTGGAGGAAATCATCCGGGTAGAACCACAGCTATTCGGAGCACAGGTGCAGCCCACCTCAATTGCAAGGAAGATGGAGCTATGGCGATGAATAGTGGACAGGGTCAACGCAGTGGGACAGCACCCAAGAAATTGGGAGGACATCTGGAAGCGGTGGAACGACCTACGGGGGAAGGTGCATTCCGTGGTCTCAAGACACCACCTGGCGGTTCAGAGGACTGGCGGCAGACCCCCACCTTCTCCCCCACAACTAAGAACATGTGAGGAGCAGGTCTTGGCGATTCTGCATCCTGAGGGCCTCGCAGGAGTAGCTGGAGGAATGGACTCTGGTAAGACAAATCTTAACTATTACAACCCCCACCCTACCTGCATGCTATCACATACCCCCACCCTCACCCACACCCCCAGCACCCCAACTCCTCACATATCTCCCAACATCACAAACCACCCATCTCAACACCAAGCCCTGCATGCAACAACAAAGCATGGACACCGATCACTAAAGCATGCCCACCTCACATACCCATACAACCCCCTAAACCATCCTCACACAAGGTCCCACACAGGAATGCAAACACTAGGGTACACGGTCACCCATCCATTGCACACCATGACACACACAGATGTAATAACCATCCTTTTATACCCCTGCAGGACCCCTACCCAACGTCACCGGACAGGAGGGTCCATACATGTCCACACCACCAACAGAAGAGGCCCACAGTGATGACAGCAGCTCTGTCCAACTGGATCTAGATGACCAGCCCGGCCCATCGGGGACCTCGGGACAGTCGGTTCCCATCACCCAGTCACAGGCCACTACAGAGCTTCCACAATCTGGAAACACCAGCACAGCACCCACCCAGCGGGCCCATACCTTCGTCCCCAGGACACGTCAATCAGAAGTGTGTCCACCACTACAGGGAACCCAGGATAACCCACCACCCCAACAACAACAGGGACCTGGGGGCAGTGGTAGTGGGCACACAGTCCAGGGGACAGAAGACCAGAAACACAGGGGAACTGGGAGGGCTGCTGTGCGACAGGGGGCCATGGACATTCCTCCGTCATCACCCCTCACCATTTCACTACCCCCTCCAATATTGAGCACTTAAATAAACACCCTTAAAGCACAAAACAATCTGGAGTCTGTCTGTGATTTCGAAATAGTGTATTAGCAATTACAGTGACAAAATGCTCTTTCAAGTTTAATGTCAACATACCTATGTCACACTGCTCTAGTCCATGAGGAATCTAAGCAGATGTCACACAGTGGGACCCACATCTGTGAAATCGTAAGGGAAAGTGACAACTCAGTGACCATACACTGGGTGAAAACGACAGACAGTAGAGAGGTAGTAGTGTTAAAGTACATGTAGTAGGCAGGTCCGTACTCTTACCTGTGTCTCACTGGAAATATTGCTGGATCACTGAGTCCCTGTTGTTCATGTCTTCTTCCTCTGCTTCCTCGTCTTCACTGTCCACAGGCTCCACAGCTGCATCAACACCGCCATCTGGATCTTCCTCCTGCAGAAAAGGCACCTGTCATCGCAAAGCCAAGTTATGGAGCATACAGCAGGCCACGATGATCTGGCACACCTTCTTTGGTAAGTAGAATAGGGATCCACCTGTCATATGGAGGCACCTGAACCTGGCCTTCAGGAGGCCGAAGGTCCGCTCGATCACCCTCCTAGTTTGCCGATGGGCCTCATTGTAGCGTTCCTCTGCCCTTGTCCTGGGATTCCTCACTGGGATCAGTAGCCATGACAGGTTGGGGTAAACAGAGTCACCTGCAAATGGTGAGGTACAACTGTTAGACACGCACTAACCTGGAGGGATATCCCCAGACAACCATTCCCACTGACTTGCTTCCAGGTGCTCACCTAATAGCCACACACTGTGCCTCAGGAGTTGACCCATCACATAAGGGATGCTGCTATTCCGCAGGATGTAGGCGTCATGCACTGAGCCAGGGAACTTGGCATTCACATGGGAGATGTACTGGTCTGCCAAACATACCATCACAACATTCATAGAATGATAACTCTTCCGGTTTCTGTACACCTGTTCACTCCTGTGGGGGGGTACCAAAGCCACTTGTGTCCCATCAATGGCACCTATGATGTTGGGGATGTGTCCCAGGCCATAGAAATCACCTTTCACTGTAGGCAAATCCTCCACCTGAGGGAAAACGATGTAGCTCCGCATGTGTTTCAGAAGGGCAGACAACACTCTGGACAATACGTTTGAAAACATAGGCTGGGACATCCCTGATGCTATGGCCGCTGTTGTTTGAAATGACCCACTTGCAAGGAAATGGAGCACTGACAGCACCTGCACTTGAGGGGGATTCCTGTGGGATGGCGGATTTCTGACATCAGGTCTGGCTCCAACTGGGTACACAGTTCCTGGATTGTGGCACAGTCAAGCCTGTATGTAATAATCAAATGTCGCTCCTCCATTGTCGACAGGTCCACCAACGGTCGGTACACCGGAGGAGGCCGCCATCTCCTCACATGTCCCAGCGGACGGTGCCTATGAAGGGCAACAGCGAGCGCAGAGTGAAACAACTCAGAGGTACGTACCCACAGTTTACACAGAACACCAATCATACACAAAAGGTGGCCTGTATGTGTGTTGAGTCTAGGGCTAGGTATGTGTGACGCAGTTGGAAATGAAGCCATGTGGGCCCCTGAAATGGCGGCTGCCTGACCTGTAAAGTGGGACAATGGGATGTGAGGTAACTGCGCTGGCGTTGTACACCGTCGCGGCAGGCGGTCGAAGACCGCGGCGCAATGCTGCATTGGTTAACATTGGACCGATGGGTCCCAGGAGCCAATGGCGATGTACACCGGCGGTGAACATTTTCTATCTGTTCAATCACTCAATACCTGATCTTCGACAGGAGAGGACCTACACTGCAATTGCTGCTGTGACCTCGGTCTGGAAGAGACAATGGCTCGAGTGTCTGGGGAAAGGGCCCCTGCCTTCACATCGGAGGAGTTGGAGAAACTCGTGGATGGGGTCCTCCCCCAGTACACGCTACTCTACGGTCCTCCACACAAACAGGTAAGTACACAGAAAGCATGTTGTATGGGCTATGCCTGTGTGGAGAGGGCTGGATGTAAGAAGGAAGGGGGGAGAGTGCTGCTTGCATGAAAGACGGTGAATGCATGTGCCACATGGCAAGGGTAGGGATGGGGGCCAATCACTTTGACGTTGCAGTTGGTAATAACTTCTTTTTTTCCCCTGTACATTTCATATAGGTCAGCGCGCACCAGAAGAAAGATATTTGGTGTGCCATCACCAAGGACGTCCGGACCCTGGGGGTCTACCACAGACGGAGCACCCACTGCCGGAAAAGATGGGTGGACATTCGCTGCTGGAGAAGGAAGACGGCGGAGGCTCAGCTGGGGATGGCCTCCCAACGTGGGAGGGGTGCCCGTCACACCATGACCCACCTGATGTTCAGGATCCTGGCAGTGGCCTACCCTGAGTTGGATGGCACTTGAGGGCATCACAGCAGCCACAAGGGGTTGAGTACACTCTCATTCTGCTGACTTTGCGCGCAGTGGAGGTGTCTGGGTGGGGGAGGTGGGCTGTGGGTTTCCCTAGGCCAGGGCGAGTTCCGTTGGCAAGGCCCCTCCGTAAGGCAGGCCATGTGGCACCCCAGCCCACCTCAGTAGAGTGCCAAGTACACCTAGTCATGCCCCTGTGTCATCTATGTGTGCAGATGTCGTCCATAGCCTTGTAGGCCATTTCCCAAAAATTTAACAGTGGAGCCCAAGAGTGCGGCGTAGTGCAGGGGGCTTCTGTGTCTGTCATGCCCGCCAACGGTAGCGGTAATGCATGCACTCAACATGTCTTTCTTCTGTCTTCCCCCCCTTTTCGTGGTCTCCCTGTTCTTGTGTGCATTAGCATCATCAGGCGAAGGGTCAGTGGCACCGGAGCAGGAGGGAGCTGCATCCCACATGGCCCTAGAGGGCGACACTACGGAGTCTGAATTCACCAGTGGGACGGAGGGCGAGGGGAGCTCCACGGCGGGGACAGGAGCTGACACCAGCGACACGGACTCGTCCTCTGATGGGAGCTCCCTTGTGGTGGCGGCAACATCTGTGCCCCCCGCAACTACAGGTACAGCTGCCACCCCCCCTACCAGCACCGCCCTCCCAGCAGCCCCTCAGCCTTTGCCCCGTGCCCGCTCACGCAGGAGGGTGGGCATCACCTTCGCCCCAGGCACCTCAGGCCCTGCCCCAGTCACCCCTGCTGCCCTCAGTGAGGAGGCCATTGACCTCCTCAGGTCCCTCACTGTTGGGCAGTCTACCATTTTGAATGCCATCCAGTGTGTAGAGAGGCAGTTGCAACAAACCAATGCATTCCTGGAGGGCATTCATTCTGCTCAGGCGGCCCTTCAGCGAGCTTTTCAGACACTGGCCTCAGCACTGATGGCAGCCATTGTCCCCGTCTCTAGCCTCCCCCCTCCAACTTCCTCCACCCCGACCCAATCCCCTGTACCTCAGCCTATCCCAAGCACACCTACAGACCAACATGCACACACCTCAACACCCAAGGGAAGCATAGGCAAACGTAAGCACCACACATCCCACAGGCACTCAAGCAAGCATCACACACATGCAGACACACCAACATCCACTGCCTCCACTGTGTCCCCCTCCTCCTCGTCTCCCTCCTCCCTCCCAGTCTCATCTACACTCACACCTGTATGCACTACCTCTACAGCCACTACGTCCCTCTCCAGCACACCCACCACCACACCCCGCTCACGTGCAGTCACCACCCCCACTACCATTCACACATCCCCTGTGTCCTCTCCCAATGTGTCTGTGACGCCCCCTCCCAAGATACACAAACGCAGGCACACACCCACCCAACAGTCATCCACCTCACAACAGCCTCCAGCGCATGCACCTTCACCCAAAGTCACCAAACGTACACCTCCTACAACCACCACCTCTTCATCCACTCCCAAACCCCCTCCAGCTACCCATCCCAGTGTGTCCCAAAAACTTTTCCTGTCCAACCTTGATCTCTTTCCCACACCTCCCCACCCCGTCTGTCTCATAGGTCCCGAACTAGCACCTCAGCCACAACATCTCCGGGACCAGTGGTGCCTGTAGTCACCAGAATCTGGAGTGCACTGGCCACCAGGGCAGCCAGTGTGGCACAGAGCCACAGCACAGACAGTCCCCCACCTGTGAAGCATCAGAAGTTGGCTAGTGCCCGGCGGGAGAGGGGGAAGACTCCAGCCACCAAAGCTGCTCCCAGGGGTCCCGTTAGGAGTGTGGAGTCAGCTGTGACACCTTCCAAGGTGGGGAATGGCCACAAGAAACCCGGCAGGTCTGGGAAGAGCAGCACAGCGGAGAAGACCGCCATCATTCCCGCTGCCCAGGAGGCCACCGCCAGCACCAGCCCAGCTGCCCAGGAGGCCACCGCCAGCACCAGCCCAGCTCCCCAAGAGGCCACCACCAGCACCAGCCCAGCTGCCCAGGAGCCAACCGCCAGCAACATCCCTGCTGCCCAGGAGGCCACCGCCAGCACCAGCCCAGCTGCCCAGGAGGCCACCGCCAGCACCAGCCCAGCTGCCCAGGAGGCCACTGCCAGCACCAGCCCCACTGGGCCATGAAGGACCGCCAGAAAAAGGCCCGCTGGGCCATGAAGGACCGCCAGCACCAGCCCCGCTGGGCCATGAAGGACTGCCAGGATCAGCCCCGCTGGGCCATGAAGGACCGCCAGCAGCTGAGACCCTGCAATGGAGACCGCCATCTCAAGCACCGCTGAACAGGGCACCGCCATCTCAAGCACCGCTGAACAGGGCACCGCCATCTCGAACACCGCTGAGCAGGGCACCGCCATCTAAAGCACCGCTGAACAGGGCACCGCCATCTCAAGCACCGCTGCACAGGGCACCGTCATCTCAAGCACCGCTGAACAGGGCACCGCCATCTCAAGCACCGCTGAACAGGGCTCTGCCATCTCAAGCACCGCTGCACAGGGCACCGCCATCTCAAGCACCGCTGAACAGGGCACCGCAATCTCAAGCACCGCTGCACAGGGCACCGCCATCTCAAGCACCGCTAGCCCATGAGCGGCAGGAGCACTGACGCAACTGAGTCCGTCACGGGGTGAACAATGCACTCTGGGCACCATGCCCCCTCCAGAACCAGTGGAGACTGTCATCCACTACCTCTGTCCTTAACAGGATGAAGCACTCTGGGCACCATGCCCCCTCCAGAACCAGTGGAGACTGTCATCCACTTGTGAGACTTTGGCACTCCCCAGGATGGAACAGTGGGCAACCCACCCACTGTATAGACTTGTGAGACTGTGGCTTTGCACTCCCCAGGATGGAACAGTGGGCAAGCCACCCACTGTAGAGACTTGTGAGACTGTGGCTTTGCACTCCCCAGGATGGAACAGTTGGCAAGCCACCCACTGTAGAGACTTGTGAGACTGTGGCTTTGCACTCCCCAGGATGAAACAGTGGGCAACCCACCCACTGTATAGACTTGTGAGACTGTGGCTTTGCACTCCCCAGGATGGAACAGTGGGCAAGCCACCCACTGTAGAGACTTGTGAGACTGTGGCTTTGCACTCCCCAGGATGGAACAGTGGGCAACCCACCCACTGTATAGACTTGTGAGACTGTGGCTTTGCACTCCCCAGGATGGAACAGTGGGCAAGCCACCCACTGTAGAGACTTGAGAGACTTTGGCTTTGCACTCCCCAGGATGGAACAGTGGGCAACCCACCCACTATATAGACTTGTGAGACTGTGGCTTTGCACTCCCCAGGATGGAACAGTGGGCAACCCACCCACTGTATAGACTTGTGAGACTGTGGCTTTGCACTCCCCAGGATGTAACAGTGGACATGTGGCCCCCTCGTGGATTTGGCATTGTGCACTCAAGCGGCTGAGGTGCCCCCCCTTTCAATCCCCGTGAGGTGGCTGTTTTATTGGTATCTGATGCCCCTGCACTGTTCTCTCCGTCATGGTCAGGGATCTTGTGTGGGCCTCGCCCATCCCGTGTGGTCCCAGTGTTCCACGGACTTTCTTAGTGCACTACCTGGACTACTATGCTTGGTATATATTTTGTACATGGTGTATATATATATATATATATTTCTGCCTACTTGTTTTTAATATTTTACAATGGTTACACTCATTTTCTATTGTCTTTGCATTCTTCCGGGGGGTTTGGGGTTGTAACTGTGATGTATTGATATGCATTTATGTGTGTTGTAGTGGGTGAGGGTGGGGGTGTTGCGTGTGGCATGTCCCTGTTTTTTGCCTCCCCCCTCCCCTGTGTCATAGGTGCAGTACTCACCGTGGTCTTCGGCACTGGCGTTCGTGCTCCTGGTAGAGGAGCAGGAAGACTATCGCAGGTAGAATTTGGAGTTCCAGGTCCATGGTGTCCTCGTTCCTCGTGGGGTGTGTAGAGGTGAGCGTTTTCCCTTCGAAAATCCTGTTTCCGCCGTGTTTTTATCTGCGGTGAATCTGCCCCGGAAAAGGTGGCAGATTGGCCTGTCATAATAGTGTGGGCGGTACATTGTCTCCCGCCTGTCTGTTGGCGGTGACCGCCAAGGTGTTTGTTTGTACCGCCGTGTCGGTCGGAGTGTTAAAGTGGCTATCTTTGTTGGCGGTTTCCGCCACGGTCGTAATTGCAATTTTTTTACCGCCGGCCTGTTGGCGGTCTTACCGCCGCTTTAACACCGACCGACAGGGTTGCAATGACCACCTAAGTCTTTATCAGACATACTTTTTCTTAGGGTATCAGGAGGAATACAAATAGTAGAAAAAGAGCAGTCTCAATCTGCCCTGCTCCCCTAGCTTTAGTATATCTACTTATGAGACTTGATGGTGATTTGACTCTGTTGATTATGAAATTACTTCCAGATCTAATTTTGCTACTATTAATATATCTAGTCCTTCCGATGGGCATCATTTCTCTCTTTATTTAACTACTGGAAGTTCCCCCAACAAAAAGTCACTGCAGTTTATTTTTAACTCTTTTCTTTTCATTTTTTTCTTTCTTGTTTTCTTTGAACTCCATTGGTTTAATCTTCTGCCATTCCTCTTAGATATAAAAGCACTATTTTTCAGCTTTCAGCATCTTCTTCAGTCAAATTTATTTTTGGACCCCTCTCTAGTCCTAAAACTCATGCTTTACCAATTCATGTTATGGATGATACTCCCTCTTTTTTTACATTCTTACATTGCAGTATTGTGGGGTATCCTAAATATATTGGTTTGGGAAGTATAATGCCCCATCCCTTGATACTTGGTTTCATACTCCATAGTCTCATTATCTTTCCATGATATATTATTGCTTCTTCTGAAATTTCTGTACAGGTTATAAATGTCACAAGGCTATGTCTTCTTATGTATATGTGACAAGTTTGATACCACTGCAGTAAGCTGTATCAGAGAGACCACATTTAATGTATTATGACTTTGTCTCAAAACATAAGTAGGGCTAAACAGCAATATTTTATATATTCTTTGAAACTGACTTCCCATAACCTCACTTAGTTGCATTTGGCACTATCTTTCTTGTTAAATATTTGAATAGCCTGACACTTGCCATGTCATCCTTTATTTCTGACCCTTATCAATAATAGTTGATACTTGTTTTAACCATTTTGTCCATTGGCAACATACTTCCTTGCTTTCTAGTTAAAATTGTTCTTCACTTTTAGTTGTGACCTCAGGATGATAATCCTTTTGACCCTGCATTTGTGTGTGTTTTATTTGTAAACACTGGAAGCACAAAACTTGGGCTGAAATGGTTTAATCTTCCGCCACTCTTCTTAGATACAAAAACAAAGATTTTCAGCTTTCAGCATATTCTTAAAGCACTTTTTATTTTTAGACAAAGGGTTTTTTTAAAAGGTGCATCCACCTTGTCAGACTTATGTTGTGAAAATCAGGGCCTACCATTAAAAAACCTGATGTGATCTTACTCCCGTTGTATATTTTTTGTTCCCATGCAATTTTCATGAACTAGGCCAGCCTTAGCAGATCCACTTTTGCTGATTTGCAGATTGTTCACAACCTCAGTTGTTGATTTAAACATTAGGGAGAGGTCAACATCTGGATATGGCTGTTACAAAGCTTAGAGTGATCAGAGCTAACTTCTCCATGTCCAGATGTGTTTGTGTAGATATTATCCTTTTTATTAAAAAAACAATTGATTTTTACACCATCCATCTTTACCTTTTAATACACTGGGAAGAGTTCTTTAATTATATATCATCGACCTACAAAGGCAATTTTCATTCACTCAAATTAGCTGACCCTGGTGTTTTCTCACCAATTTTACCCACACAGATTTTATTTTAAATCTATATCGATCACACTAGTGGCCACTTTGTTAATTGATATTAATTTGCACATCCAGTCAAATTGAAGACCACCTAGAATTGCTTGTTATAGGGTAGTCATTGAGTCTGAAGTTTCCTGATTACCACCAATCCCTCTTCTCCATCCAACACCTCTTTTGTTGCCTCAAATGGTGAGTGAATCACTTCCTCCTTCATTGAATCTGAATTTTCTTGGAGATTTTCCTCTTCCCTTAGCTAACCACCAAACAAGCACATCACTGATTTATTTCCCTTTACCATTTGACAATTTAGTCTATTGACATTGATGTAACATCCGTCTCTTAAGTGCTCTTCAATAAACAAAGTTGCCTTAGCTCTCTATTTGGTTAAATATTTGTCAGGACCTCTTTCAGAGGGCAGTGGCTACTAGCCCCAGTTGTGGTGATTCAGGGCTTTAACTCCTAATGTCCCGGTTCTCGACCTACTATGGATTCTGAGTAACTGGGCCAAGTGCCAATTCTGCACTTGACTCTCAGGGATGCTTGGTCCAAACAGTCCATGGCTCTCTCAAGGGGCAAATGTGGATACAGGCCAGTGAACATGGGCTCACACCTCAAAATGCATGCAGGAAGAGCAATACATCATTTTCCCACTAAATACTAACTTTTATGAAAAAAGAGAAGTATTTTATTTTCTAACACTATTAACACAAAGGATATATACAACATACACAAATAGCTACACGATCTCCTCTGAGGTTGGGGCACTAGTGTTTCATTGGTGATTCCCTGTCCCACTCCCTCCTTGTGTTACCAATAGTGGTTATTCCCCATTTACTACTGGTAAAATCTCCTTTGACTCTCAATTAAAGTCAGCTGTGTTCTAGCATCGCAAAGCTACTAGCAACAAGCTCCCTCAGGGCCGACAATACTGGCATGTCTGATGCACTCAGAGTTCCTGAGTGCACCCCGTCCACAGGCACTTGCAGTGGCTGCAGTCAATGTCAGATAAATAGTTGCACTCCAGAAGCGACCATAGGTTTCCTGCATCTCCTCCTATGGTATAAGTGTTCACTCAGCTCTCAATAGGGATGGTTAAGACGATCCTGACCTGGCTCCCTCATCAGGGTGGCCATGCTTCCACTGAGTCTTCACTTCTCCACAGGGCCAGAACAAGATGCAGTCCTAGGTGTTTTCAGTGACACCCATGGGGCATAAGTGGTCACCGCAACTCACATTCCATGGACTGTGCACAGTAATACTCTCCACTGTGGCCCCTCTTGGTATATGGGGTGACTGCTTCACTTTCGCACAGGGCTATGGCCCCCTTTCCACTCAGCAGTCTTTCTCTGGTGTTCCTTCCTGGCATGCATGGCAATACAGTGCAGGGCTACTGGCCCTTTCTGCACAGCAGTCTTTCTCCAGTGGTACCTCTTGGCATACGAGGTCGCCACTCTGCTACCATACAGGGCTCCGGCCTGATTGACACAGCATGACACACAAATAATTTCAAGGTGGCCCTCTCCTGGCATACAAGGGGTCACTGACTCTGCCCTGCACAGGGACAGTGACCTGATCAGGGGGCAGCCACTTCCTCACACCTTGCATAATGAGTCTAAGTCTCCCCTCTGGACCTCTCTATCTCCAACGCTCTTCTCCTCCTCAAAGGGTACGCTAGTCTTGACAATCAGTCTCCAGGGCAGGTGGTCTTGGATTCCCTAGGTGATGTCCACTCATCCGGCAGGGAGACCTTCAGGCCTTGGCCCCCAGTCCTAGTGAGTGGCAGAAGTCTTGCAGAGCTTCTCCTCCTTATGCAGCCGATCTGCCTGCTTAGTGTTGGGTGAGGAATTGATATATGCCTGTGCGTAGCTATTGCCTTGTGCTTGGAATGTTGTGCCTTCTGCCAGGCAGTACCTCCCCCCTAGAATATTATGAGGTCAGGGTTAGATAATATGGAAAGGAGGATTAGAATGTTGGGGAGTGAGAAGCAGACAGGAGGCGGTTGATGTATGACAGTTTCTGTTGTCACTTCCTGCTGATGCCAGGGTTTTGAGCATGAATAAAGCAAATCCTTAAACATACTTTATGTTGGACATTTTAAACTTAACAGTTTTGGTGACAAGCTGCTCAAAACCTGCTGAACTCATGCTGATTGAGTAATCATGCAGTAAGACTAATTGTGCTAAGGTATAGCTCTGGGCTGCTGTTAGAAGCACGTCGGTGGTACAGTATCAGCAGAAGTTTAGCGACTGTCAAGCTGAAGTTTGGAACTTTATACTTATGGGTGTGAGGTTACCGTTATTGTGCACAGTTAAGCAATTGCCATTTGACTGTTGAAGACTGAACCGTATGCCACAAATTTCATAGGTGTTTCACCAGGGATCGTGCACATTGTACTCAACGTCAGACTGCACATTGTACTCAATGTTGCCTGTAACATCTTTCAGTTTAAGTGATTGCACAGATTTAGGAACAGGCAGCCATTTTCGATCGGGCCTTTGGGTAAATGAAGCACATCAGAATAGTCTTTTTATCCACAGAGATGCGCACACGCTTTTGACAGAAATAGTGTGCATCGCACATCGCATTTCATTGTGATGTACACACCCTTTTAATCACATGTTACATTTCACTGTGAAGCACACACCCTTTTTGACAGAAATAGTGTGCCTTGGACGTTCCAATACAAGGGGATGCGCACACCCTTTTGACAGAAATAGTATTTATCGCATTTCACTGTAATGCGCACACCATAAAATATATCAGGTACTGTGCGTCAGAGCCAAATGACAAGGTGCTGCGCACACTTAACTGAAACACATTGAGGGCCTCATTATGAACCTGGCGGTCATGAGACTGCCATGGCCGCTGTGGAGGTTGGACCACTGCCAAAGCAGCAGTCCGGCCTCTACATTATGACAGTGGCAGAGCAGCCACGGTCGGACCGCCGACACCGCCAGTTTGGCGCATCTTGGAGGTCTCAATCTGCACTGCCCTGGGGATTACGGGTCCCCTTTCTGCCAGCCTTTGTATGGCAGTAGCCCCACCATTCAAAGGCTGGTGGAAAGGGGGTGCCAGGGGCCCCATGGGGGCCCATAAACTGCCCATGCACTTGGGCTCCCATGGGCAGCCCCGTTGTGCTTTCCACTGCCCGAATTATGGGCAGTGGCCACCACATTTCCGCAGCTCCATTACAAGCTGGCATCAATGTTAAGGCCGTGTCCACCGTGGGGCCGGCAGGTGGAAACACTGTTTCTGCCCGCCAGCCCTGCAATGAACTTGTAATAGGGCCGGCCGTGTTCTGGCCACACTGGCGGTCAGGTGGGGGTACGAGTTTGGCAAGCACCAAACTAGTAATGAGGACCTGAATCTTTACGAGGCGAGCACAAATATCATAGAGATTTGATGAGGTGATAATTCGCTTAGAGTGATGTGTGCACTCTATTGATATATATTTATATGTATTTGGGCAACAATTCTAAAAACTTTACAATGGCTATACACACTCCGAACAAGAACTAATTTATCATTTTCACCCTAGAATTTGATCAGGAATTTTGTATAGTATCTGGCACACCAGTGTCATTTACTTGGTAATATTTTGCTTCTAAATATAAGCATTTTTCCCAATTACACTTTTACACAGTTGCTGTATACGGCATACACTTACCTGTATTAGTATTTCACGGAAGACTTAAAGTAGGGCCCCACTGAATCTCTTAGTGCCTCAACCTTTCAGTATAAGAGGAGATGAAGTAAGTACTTTAAAGTGGGAAGAGTGGAAGGATTACATTATCAATTACATAGCTACGTTCCAAGGAGAAGAGTTATCCCCAGACAGAAAGAAGAAGATTCTACTACATTGCTTGGGCCCAGGAGGTCTTAAAGTTTATAAAATCTCATTCAGGAGATGAAGGGGACATATTTACTCAAGAATTTGTGGATTTTGATGTTTATTTTGCATCTACAGTATGTAAAGCCATAGACCACTTTAATTTCTATCACATGAAACAGGGTAATAATGAGAAGATGTGAGACTACGTAGCTGCACCAAGGAAGTTAGTATTATCTTGTAAATTTGGGAGCTTAGAGGATGAGTTAGTAAAAGGTCAGGTAATCGTGCAGTGTAATAACCCACATCTAGGTGTGTAAGAGCATTCATATCTTCTAGTAAAACAATTAGGAGTGATGATGTTAGTAAAGTAGTATGGAAAGAAAATTCAAACAGAAGGTGAGCAGGATGGTAATAGAAAGGAAGTGAAGAATCCTGGGAAAGGTAACAAACATAACAAAAAAAAGAAAATTGGAAAGGAAAATGTTACCATTGTGGGAGTGCTTCCCATTTAGCTAATGATAAAAAGTGTCTGGCATTATTTCAAAAGTGTGCTAAAAGTGGAGTTAACGGTCACTTTGCCAGAGTACGTCGCAGCTCCAAACATGTAAAATGTGTTGTTAATGAATGTGAACTGGAGGAAGAACATACTGGTTCAGATTTAGATAGCCAACAAGTCTTGGGTATACAGGAGAAGGTTTTAAGTGTAGAAGGTCAAACTAGGAAAAAACTGATTTGTGAACTGACAGTAGGAGGGGTTCAGGTAGCATTAGTGGCTGACTCAGGTACACCATATACTATTATCAAAAAGGACATGTGGTACACTTCATTCACAAGTAAAATTGGTTCCAAATTAATAGAACCAGATTTTCAGCCACAAAACTTCACTGGAAAAAAGATAAATCTGCCAGGTTTCTGTAAACTAGTATTTGAATTGAAAGGTAGGAAGGCGGAGTGTGAATTATATGTGGCAATGTCAGGACTTTGTGTTCTGGGATGGTGGGACCAAGGAGAATTAGACATCCTTCTTGACCCAAACATTTCTGATCCTGTTTTGATTGTGAGGAATGACATTAGAAACAAAAATGAAATTGTCAGCAAATTTCCTAAAGTTTTTTCAGGAAAAGTGAGAATACTGAGGGGGTTTGCACAAAAAATTGACCTAAAAAAAGATCCACGCCCATGCGTACATACATTGAGAAACATTCGCCTAAGTGTGAAAGAAGAAGTTATCAAAGAGTTAAATAAGTTGGTGGAAAGGGAGATGATTGAACAGATGGAATCATCAGACTTGGTGGCCCCTTTGGTTGTAGCACATAATGTGATGGCTGTATCCGCCTGTGTGTAGACTTGAGGGAATTGAATAAGAACATGTTCGTGGATATGTTCCCCTTACCTTGTAAAACTGAGCCATTGCCTATAACCAAGGGGATGAAATAGTTTTCGACTATAAACCTTACATCAGCCTATCACCAGGTGCCACTTGACCACAGTAGTAAACATCTTACAACATTTATTACCCCCATAGGGTACTTCCAATTTTAGAGAGTACAGTTTGGACTAGCCTCTGCTGCGGCAATGATCCAATGACTTATGTACAAATTATTCCAGCACAAAAAGAATGTCATGTTCTTTCAAGATGACGTTTTGATAATGGACAAAGACAAAAAAGAAAATTACATAGAATTGCCCAGTTTGCTGAAGACATTGGAGCATTATGGTCTAACAGCAGTGCAGTGACTTACTTGGGCATGAGATCTGTTTTAGAGGTTTCAGTCTCAAAACAGAGTTGGTAGATGCTATAAAAAAGGCTCCCACCCCTCAGAAGAAGGATAAAGTCTGATCCTTTCTAGGATTGGCGGAATTTTATTTGAAGTTTGTATACAATTTTTCCAGCAAGATGTTCCACATTAGACAGTTGTTGAAGAAGGGTTGCAAGTTTGTGTGGTAGGAACAGTGTCAGAAAAGGTTTGAGAGTATTAAAGAAGAAATTTGGAGGGCCCCTGCACTTCAAGGATTTGATCCTCATTGCAAAAGCTATATTACTACTGATGCCAGTGGAAAAGGCCTGGGGGAGAACTACTCCGTCATTGAGAGAGAGACTCTAGGTTGTGTGTTAGACAGTTTATCTGGGGCACAAAGGCGGTGGTGAGAAGCGATCACAACCCTCTTACTAAGGTACTCACTTTACAAGGACTTAGTAATGTATCCCCAAGAATAACCAGAATGTCAATGCAACTATTGAATTATGTGTATGAATTATGGTAAGTGCTTGGTGACCGGAACACGATAACTGATTTTCCAAGAAGGCTACTGTTAGGAATTACGTTTCTGGTTGTCTAGGGTATGCACCTCAGCCAGGCAGAACCTACCCACTCTAGTCAGGGCAAGGGAGTTACACATCCAAGATAACCCCTGCTCAGCCCCTTGGTAGCTTGGCATGAGCAGTCAGGCCTAACCCAGAGGCAATGTGTAAAACGTTTGCACAACACACACAACACACGTGACGCAATATGTACACCACAAAGTAAACACAACACTGAGCTATGTAAAAATAAACTGTATTGCACAAAACATAATTATACCAAACATTACACGTCAGTAATACCCTGCTACCTTAGTAGTTGTCAGAACGTTACACAATTTATTAATACTCTGCAAGAATAAGCAGTTGTCACATTAGAACACGTAAGTACTCAGGATTCTGCAACATAAGCAGTAGTCAGGAATCACATTAAATACATAAATGCACTTGTCATAAAAAATATCATAAAGGCCTATATCAGGAACATTATAAAATTATATGGCAAGTCATGAAAAACATATATCAGCATGTCATGCCCATAACAGGGACATGTAGCAAATATATATATCGTCTTGGAAAACTAAGCCTGGAGCATACCACCCTCCCAGTGGCCCCAAAAGTACCTGGTTTTGGAGAAAAAGGCTCTCCTAGTGCCTGGAGGATTAAGGTGGGGCCCCAGGTGGTCCTGTGCGCTCAACAAGGGGCCACGTTTGGCTCCTGGGGGAGAAGGGCGGTCAGCATCTCTACCAAAACTGAGTTACTAGGGTGATCTCGCCCCTAAGGCAGTGGCCGGGGGAAGTGAACTCCCTTTCCGCCCCCTGTGCCCTGCGTCATGCACGCAGTAGCCCACGTCCTCGGTGCGGCTGCCCAACAAAGGAAAGGGGGAGCAGGGGCCTCCGATGAGGCTTCGCTCCTGCTCCTCTGTGGCCAAACCTGACATGGTATGCGAGCCACTCTGCTGCCCTTTTCCCAGGCCGTTACCGTGATCTGGCCCTGAATCAGGGCTTTCTGG
Source organism: Pleurodeles waltl (assembly GCF_031143425.1). Lineage (NCBI taxonomy): Eukaryota > Metazoa > Chordata > Amphibia > Caudata > Salamandridae > Pleurodeles > Pleurodeles waltl. The sequence continues at coordinate 789,948,525 of NC_090439.1, read as the reverse complement.
TGCTCCGGGGGTGTTCTTTGGAGCGAACCGTGCCCTGGGTGTACTGATAGGAGCACGCTTGCTCCGGTTTCATTTTCTTTGTGCCCCAGGAGGCCTGTGGAGGTCGCAGCACTCGCGCTTCCTATGGCTTAGACACCCAGGCTGCGGCAGTGAATTGGGAGCATGGGTCGCAGCGGTGAAGTCACAGCAAAAGCACCTACAGAGCACCCACAGGCTGCGCTCCTCAGTACGCGATGCCCGGGCTGCGGCGGTGATCCTTCCTCACCACAGTGCACTCATATGAAGCGCCTCCGTCCCCCTTCAAGTGATAGCAGGCGCTTTAGGGGAAATTGCAGCACTCCTCTTGAGGGAAAGTTGACAGGGGTCAGGGGCCACAGCACCCTGCTCCTGGAGACAAGCAAGGGGAGGAAGCACAGGGCTGGCAGGCCCAACAACAGGTCAGCACAAGGGGTGCAGGTGAGGGCAGTTCCTCCTAGTGACCAGGCAGGTCACAGGTCAGCACAGCAGCAGTCCAAGGTGGTCCCAACTGTCAGTCTGCCCAGACATGGATTGGAATCAAGCTGCAAAACACCAGAGTCATAAGCACAGAGAAATGCGCACTTCCTAGAAGTGGCATTTCTGTAATAGTAGTAAAAAATACACCTACACCAGTAAGTAGCATTTCTTACCACCATTACAACCATACCAAACATGCCTACGCTACCCCTCATAAATCAGACAATACCCCTTACATATAAGGCAGGGCATTTCTAATGCAATCCTTAGAGAAGGAAGCACTCAGAGCAGTGAGACACCAAGTTAGGCTGTTTGTCACTACCAGCACAGGCCACGCAACCTGGCACATGTCCTGCCTTCTACGTACGCATACAGCTCATAGGGCTAGCTAGGGCGTACCTTAGGTGTGACTTACGTGTAGTAAAAGGGAAGTTCTGTGCCTGGCAAGTCACTTTGGATGCCAGGTCCCTGTGGTAGAAAACTGCGCACACAGGAACTGTGCTAGCAGGCCTGAGATAGGTTTGAAAGGCTACTTCAGTGGGTGGCGCAAGCAGCGCTGCAGGCTCACTAGCAGCATTTAATTTAATTTAATTTACAGGCCCTGGGTACAGGGATACCACTTTACAAGGGACTTATAGGTAAATAAAATATGCCAATTAGGTATAAGCCAATCATACCAATTTTACAAGGGAGAGCAAATGCACTTTAGCACTGATTAGCAGTGAAAAAGTGCTCAGAGTCATAACGTCAGGCAACAAAGTTCAGAAAAACAAGGAGGAAAAAGGCAAAAAGTCTGGGCAATGACCCTGTAAAAGGGCCAGGTCCAACATGACCCCCTACCAGCCTAAAGCCAGGGGGGCCAATCAATACCTTGATGGACTTCCCTGCTTGGGACGATAGAACCAGGACCCTGGCCCACAACTGCAGGGGCATGATCCAGTTCCATGCCAAACTGAACCCAATTGAATCCCTGTCTATGCTCCCCAGACAATCTAAGCTAACCCATGGAGGCGTCCTAGTTGTCTGTGGCCAGAGCTAGATCCCAGGCCATCCCGGGGCCTCTGGTCTCTGAAACCTCTCTGAGTGGGGGACGGGAGCCCCAGGTGCATAGCATCCTCTCTACATTCTCCTTCCCACCAGTTCGGGAGTTGCCCCCTGCCACTGGTCTTCTAGCCTAGGGATTGGTCCAATAGCCTGAATAGGGGTCAGGGGATAGTCTCTTCTCCTCCTGCCCCTCCTTCTAGGGTTCCGGCTCCTCTGAGGAGGAGTGGTACCCCCAGAATCCAGAACTGCCAGGACGCAGGTGTCAGTCATCGTGGTCATCTCACCCACCAGTTCAGAGGAGCCCCTCTGTAACTGGTCTCCCAACCCAGGGTCCTTCCCCTCTGGCTGAACCGGGGTCAGGAAAGAGCCTTTACCATTACTCATAAGCGAAGACACCAAGTGTGACTGGGATAAATGTCAAGTAGCAATAGTTTTTGCTGATGAATTGGGAAGCATTGAACTGGAGGTTTGGTCTTCTTCTTTGGCACAGGATATAATATTGTCCACAGCCATGAAGCATACCAAGAAAGGGTGGCCAAATTAGAATCAGTTAGAACAAGAAGTATTACCATTTTAGGAAACAAAGGAATAATTATGTTATAGACGGATTCTTATTGAGAGGGGACAGATTAGTTCCTCCTAAAGAAGTGAGAGAGAGAATAGTTAACCTATGCCATGATGGTCACCTAGGAATAGTGAAGACTAAGGGCAGAATCAAACAATACTAATGGTGGCTGAGAATAGATATGGAGATTGAAAAAATGGTGAGAAATTCTACTAAGTGTACAAACTCTGTCAAGACTTTGATAACTTAAGCCACCTCTACATCCAACTGAAGTACCATGCATACCATCGGAAAGAATTTGCATTGACATATTTGGCCACGTACAAGATAGAAAAGGGACCCATAGGCTCATCCTGGTAATAGTGGATCATTTTTCAAAATGGCCTGAAATTAAAGTTGCCCAAAAGACAGATTCTTGGGCATTTATGAACTTCATGGAAGAGGTATTTGCCCGAGAAGTTTTATCTAAGGTTGTAATCAGTGATAATTGGGGACAGCTAATTTCTTATGTGTTCAAGACCTTCATGAAGAAAATGGGAACAGGGCACAGAACTACAGCAGTATATCATCCTGAAGGAAATGGAAGTTTGGAACAATTTAATAGAGTGATTAAGGGAATAATAAAACTGTCCAACAGCAATGGATTAGATTGGGAGAAACAAGCAAGGAAAACTATTGTGCTTACAGAGTTACACAATGTGAAACAATCAACGATAGTCCTTTTGAATTGATGTGACGGAGATCTGCCCATACTAAGGACACCATTGGATGGTTAAAGAATATCAGAAGAGTGAATTGGTTCCCTAACATGGTCAGGGTGATGATAGAATCAAGGTACGAAAAGTACAAGCAAAGATATGGGGGGTTATTCTAACTTTGGAGGAGTGTTAATCCGTCCCAAAAGTGACGGTAAAGTGACGGATATACCACCAGCCGTATTACGAGTTCCATAGGATATAATGGACTCGTAATACGGCTGGTGGTAAATCCGTCACTTTTCCGTCACTTTTGGGACGGATTAACACCTCCTCCAAAGTTAGAATAACCCCCAGGATGCTTTAAATAGAATAAAAGAAGTGAACCTTGAGGTGGGAGATTGGGTGAAAGTAAAAAAAAGTAGAATTGTGTGTAAAGGAGAGAGCAAATATTCTGAACCCTTGAAGGTGGTCTATTGAGTGATGGTAAGGTGTGGCATGCTAGGAGGTTAGCAGTGTTTAAAGGTAATTCTGGTGTAAACCTTTCCCATATTAAGTTCCTCATTGGTGATGAAAGTAAGAGAAAGTTTGATTTGGTAGATGTGATTCCTTTCATTCCAGAGGGTGGCGCACAAGTTAACCTATGTAGGTGAAGGGAAAATGAGGGTGATGTTACAAATAGTGCAGGGACCAACAGTGTTCTGGATAATATGAGGCATGCGCATGGGAAGAAACCAAAACCGACCATTACTACCACATCTGTAAGAGTATGTACGAAACCAAAATATCTAAATGATTATGTGGAATTTGTAAAGTCAGCTAAATTCATTTCCCACTGTCCTAGGACTTAAAATTGAAAATTGTACCCATGCTTAAGAGAGATGTTTATTGTACCAAAGTACTCAATAGGCAATTATTGCTGTATTTTCAAACTTTTCTTGTTAAATTGTTGATATATTTCGAATTGATATATGCTTGGCAAGTGGTCATTGCCTCACACTTGGAATGTTGTGCCTTGTGCAAGGCAGTGCCTCGCACCAAGAACATTATGATGTCAGGGTTAGATAATATTGAAAGGGGGATTAGAATGTTCAGGAGTGAGATGCAGATGGGAGGCTGTTGATGCATGGCAGTTTCTGCTGTCGCTTGTTGTTCGTGCTCATGCCAGGGTTTTGAGCATGAATAAAGAAAATCCTTCAACACACTTCATGTTGGACATTTTCACTTTAACACTTAGCAGATGACACGTTTTTGGGATCTCAACCTAGCCCTTCGTATAGTCCATTTCCAGACACCAAATGTGATTTAGGGTCTTTGAAGTTGTGTGTTGGGGGTCTTCTTTTGAAGTACCCCCTACTCTGCTCCCTCCTACTCTTCCTCTTCATCTTCCTCTTCCTATTGAAAAACAGTTTGTCACAACAGGAGTGTCTCCAAAGCTGACAGTCCCACAACATGAGGCATAGGACTGACTAGAGTTCACACAAGGATGTCAGCTTTGGTGATATGTGCATCAAAATGTTAGCACTCTCTATGATTCTCTTATCTGCCCCATCTCCTTCCCGAAATGTTCCCATGCCAATTCCTTGTGACCTCTCCTTGAATCAAAGAGCACCCTTTGAAGTGTACATGGAATGCCTGTTCCTCCCCTCTGTCAGTCTATGTTCCAACCAGGCTACAGGAATGCAGCAATACACAACTCTTTCGGGGGGATCTCTCTACCTCCTCTCCATGTTTCACCATGCAGTCCTGGGACTCCCAAGATAGATATTAGGGCCCTCCATGTATTGTACCACCCACAGGCAGTTATACACTCAGTGCATGTATACAGCATATATACACTGCACAGTACAGTATTTTCTATGTACTATGCCACTCACAGCCACATATACATTCAGCATATGCATTTCTCATGCATGCACTGCCCAGCACTGTATCCTTTTTGTGTTGTACCACTCAGTGGCACACATACATCCAGCATTAACATGCGCACACTGTATCATTGCTGTATTGTACCACTCACAGGTTCACATCCATTCCATATATGCATGTAACATGCATGTACTGTATCCTTCATGTAATGGACCGCTCACAGATACCCATACACACAGTAATATCATAGACACACTGCCCTGCTACATCCTTGAAGTACTGTACTACTCATAGGCACATGCAGATCTAGCACATGCATACACCATGCATGCACTGCTCAGAACTGTACTATCTCTGTATCCCAGGCATGCATACACACCGTGCAGATACACCAATTCTGTGCTGCACAGCACTTCACACCAACCTGATGTGGGCCAAGGGAGAGTTAAGCAGATAGTGACAGAACCTTAAACATGAGTGAGCCTGTAGGCCTTACTCCAGTGACCCAGGTCAAAAAGGATCTGTTCACTCATATTGATCACTATATGGTATGCTGCCACTACCACACTGGTGATGCCTACCTCCTTGTGAACATAGTGGCCTCCACCCACTATGGGCACCCCTCCTGGTACACCAAGGCCGCAATCCATGAGGCAGATATATGTTATGGCATACACTTCTGAATCTGTTTTTGCATATGACAACAAAGTTTAGCATTAGGGGTCCATACTTCAGTACAGTTGGGCACTCAAGGCAGGGGCGCATGTCTACTTCTCAAGACTTATGAGGGCCCCAGAAAAACTGAAATATAGAGCTTCAGACCAGGGAATGAAACCAACCACAAAATCAAATCCTGCAAGCTCATAAATTTCTCCAGAATTAATCTATATCATATTATATTATAGCCACATATAACGTTAACACACATCACTTTAATTAGAATGCAAAAAATATATATTTACTCTACTTTTATTTACAATTTATAACCGATATATTCATCATTTTGTTATTATCATATCAAATGCCATATAGTGGCTAGAAATCTGCACTTTATCAAGAAAATTAAACAATAATGTTGGATTTTTGAAGAATGTTGCTCCCTGCGATTGATTTTTGCCACACATCCCTCCCAGGAAGTGGCGATCAAATGGGAAAGGAGCCTGCCTGTGATTGGACAACCAGGATCCCCTGCTTTCCACTCAGGTGCAAGGAAAGATATGGCAGAGCTGCACCCACACCTCAGATCCCTACAAGGAAGAACATCAGAAGAAGAAGGACTGCCCTGCTGGACCCATGGCCTGCACCTGGACACTGCACTCTGAAGGACTGCACCAGCTGCACACTTGGCCTTCACCACAAAAAGGGTTTTGCCTGTCTTCAACTGGTTCCAGAAGGTACTAAAAATAGCTTACCAGAGTCCCCTGCCTCAGATCCTGAACAAACTAACCAGCTGACCACTGTCCTGTGGCCATTTTGGAGTTTGAGCCAGCTGCATTCTGGAAGTTAAAGTCTGCAACCTCAAGGAGCAACTCAAAGCTTCTGAAACTTTGGCGTAAGCCGTGGACTCCTAAAGGACCTTCAAAGACCCTCTGAAAGAAGATCCAGAAGTTTGGAGAAGATTGGAGAACTTTTGGGAAAAAGCTCCATAAAGAGACCTGTTAGAAATGGGGTCTTTGGTTGGCAGTCAGGTTACCCCCTGTCCAAGCAAGGACGCTCACTCTAGTCAGGGTAAGTCACACACAATCCAAATTATCCTGTGCCCACCCTCTGGTAGCTTGGCACTGAGCAGTCAGGCTTAACTTAGAAGGCAATGTCTAAAGTATTTGTGCAATAAATCATGCAATAACACAGTATAGCACCACAAAAATACACCACACAGTGTTAAGAAAAATCTATAATATTTATCTGAGAAGATGCAGGTCAAAACAATTAAAATATAATAAGTATATGTTTAGATATCACTGTAAAAGTGATATAAAGTGTCTCTAGTCTTTTAAAAGCAATAAATGTCTCTTTCGAGCACAAAGTGCCTGGTTTGCGTTAAAAATCTCATCAAAGAACCACAGAGGAGGAGGTGCGTGGAAAACAGGGAGATGTGAATTGATTTCTCAGGCCGCACACAGCGATGTGTCATTTTGTTTTCACACAGGGACGGCTGTGCATCAATTTCCAGTGCTCAGTCGTGGATCCTCTTCGGGTTGCTGGGATTTCGGACGCCCCCGGGACGATGCGTGGATTTCCAGTGCTGACAGGATGAAGTCACAGGGGCTGCGTCGATCCGGTGGGCGTTGCATGGACGTTTTTACCGCACGGCAGGCGCTGCGTCCATTGCTCTCTAGAAGTCGGGCTGCGTCATTCTGGCTCAGCTGTGCATCGGTCCAGTTGGCCGTGCGTTGAAATTCTGGTCGCTATGCTGGCACTGTGTCGATCTTCTCATTGCCAAGTCGGGCTGTGTCATTCCGGTTCGTTGTGCGGGGAATTTTTCACTGCGGTGTGGGCTCAGCGGTGTTTCTGGCAGGCTGTGCATCGATTTTCGCTGCACAAGGAGTCCTCCTTGTAGAGGTGAAGTCTTTTTGGTCCTGAGACTTCAGGGAACAGAAGGCAAGCTCTATCCAAGCCCTTGGAGAGCACTTCTCACCACAGCCAGAGAGCAATAAGGCAGCAGGGCAACAGCAAGGCAGCAGCCCTTCACAGAAAGCAGTCAGGTGAGTCCTTTGGGCAGCCAGGCAGTTCCCCTTGGCAGGTTGCAAGTTCTGGTTCAGGTTCTCTTCTCCAGGAAGTGTCTTGATGAAGTACACCCTGCTTAAATACCCAAACGTGCCTTTGAAGTATGGGAGACTTCAAAGAGTGGCCTAGAAGTGCATAAGGTCCCTTTTCAGTTCCGTCCCATCTCCCAGGGTCCCAGTAGGGGGTGTGGCAGTCCTTTGTGTGAGGGCAGGCTACTGTCCTTTGACATGCAAGTGTCAAACCCTCCACCCTCCCAGCCCAGGAAGACCCATTCAAAATGCAGATTTATGGAAGTGAGGCTGAGTATCCTGTATTTGGGGTGTGTCTGAGTGAATGCACAAGGGAGCTGTTAACCAAACCTAGCCAGATGTGGATTGGAAGGCACAGAAGGATTTAAGTGTAGAGAAATGCTCACTTTCTAAAAGTAGCATTTCTAAAATAGTAATATAAAATCCAACTTCACCATTAAGCAGGATTTTGTATCACTATTCTGGCCATACTAAATATGACCTGGCTACTCCTTTCAGATAAGGATCTACCACTCAAGCAGTACATGAGGGTAGCCCCAATCATATCCTATGAAAGGAGCAAGCCTCACAGTAGTGCAAAAACGAATTTAGGAGTTTTACACTACCAGGACATATAGAACACACATGTTCCTGTCCTGCCTTTTACCTACATAGTACCCTGCCCTATGGGCTACCTAGGGCCTACCTTAGGGGTGACTTATATGTAGAAAAGGGGGAGTTGAAGGCTTGGCAAGTACTTTTAAATGACAAGTCGAAGTGGCAGTGAAACGGCACACACAGGCACTGCAGAGGCAGGCCTGAGACATGGTTAGGGGGCTAATATGTGGGTGGCACAACCACTGCTGAAGCCCGCTAGTAACATTTAATTTACAGGCCCTTTACACATGAAGTGTACTTGACTAGAGACTTACAAGTTAATTAAATAATCCAACTGGGTATGAGTCAATGTCGCCATGTTTTAAGGAGAAAGCATATGCACTTTAGCACTGGTTAGCAGTGATAAAGTGCGCAGAGTACTAAAGCCAGCAAAAATTAGGTCAGAAAATGAGGAGGAGGAAGGCAAAAAGTTTGGGGGTGACCCTTCAGAAGAGCCATTTCCAGCAAGACCGACCCTCCGTGGTGAGTCTAGACGGCTTGCCTCAACTGCGACCCGGCCTGACTTGCAGGTTCTTCCTGCTAAAAATCTCCGGAGCCATGGACTTCTAGGACTTCATTGGGGGCTCTGAGAAAAGTAATCTGACGACCTTGCTATGAAATTGGCTTCCTGGGGAGGGTTGACTCCCGTTGAAAGGAAAAAGCTCCAAAAACGTGACTAAGTCCAAATGTTGATGGGGACTACCCATGCAGCGTTTCCAAAGAAGGCTTCAGGGACTTCGGATCAAGATTCAGGTTGGACCTGGACGAGGATTTTTGTCTTGAAAAATTGTCTAAGTCCAAACGTAGAGATCTTCATCGAAGTCTCCTGCGGTGTGTATTCGAAGAGGGCTCCATGGAGGTCAGATCAGACTGGTGACTTCGTCCCGCTGAAGAAAATCTTCAAGAAAACGACTAAGACCAAGATAAACTTTTGACCGAAGCTTCTCGCTTACTGTAGCCAAGCACGGCTCCATCACAGTCGGCCTTAAACTTTGACTTTGCGCCAGTCGCGTGCGACTAGATGACCAGATAGGTGCTTTTCGTTTCTCAGCACTAGAAAACATTAATTCTTTAAAAATGCATATCTCCGGGTGCCCTTATCCGATTTTATTCATTTTTCTGTCAAATTAAAGATAAAAATAGTTCCTATTTTTATGAATTGGTTTTGGGTTTTTAAAATGCTTCCTGTGTTTTATTTAATTCCTGTTTTTTGATACTTGAATGCTTTACACACTTCCGCCCTCATTTTGACATTGGCGGGCTGCGGAGGCTGCCATCAGGCTGCCTGTGCTGCCTGAACCCCCCCAGCCCTATTATGGCTTCCCGCTGGGCCGGCGGGGAACAGGGCCTTAACATTGCAGCCGGCTCCTAATGGAGGCGGCGGCAAAGTGGCAGTACAGTGGGTGCAGTGGAATGCGCAATGGGTCTGTGCATGGGGGCCCCTGCGTTGCCCATGCAATGCAGGGGCCCCCAGTGGCCCCTGGAGTACCCCATCCCGCTAGCCTTTCCATTGCGGTGTTTCCCAACATGGACAGGCTGGCGTATGGGGACTCATAATCCCCAGGCAGCACTGCTTACAGTGCTGCCCTGGCGGATTACAACCGCTGGGACACCAGGCTGCAGGCTGGTGGCAGCCTGGCGGCAGCCTGGCAGTTTCAGTGGTTTGGCCGTGGCGACTCTGCCACGATCATAACATTGCTGCCAGACCGCCATTTTGGTGTCCGTCCGACCGCCAGGGTCATAATGACCCCCTTTGTCTCCTAAGTTAAGCCTTGTTGTTTATTGTCAAGCTACCAAGGGTTGAGCTGGGGTAAATTTATTGAGACCTATCTGAACCTAGTGGGGGTTAGTGGCCTATTGCTAAGTGTAGGTAATTACCTGCCCTTACCAATTATCCACTTTCCAAAATTTTGGGGCGCATTGGTGGGATCCAGTACTTGTGTTCAGTGTCACATTATAGTTTTAAGTAAAACAAATTAATAATTCTTTAAATTGTCCTAGTGCAAAAACATTTTTGGATTTTTAATTTGGATTTATTTCAATTATTGCATTTTTGTGACTTTTCTAAATTCTCATTTCCAATTTTTGCAAAAAAGTTTTGTTGACACAAAACTAGGGAACCATGGAACTTGATCTGGCTAGCCTACTCACAATGACAGTAGTCCAGCTTATGGAGTTGTGTACTGAGAGAGGGTTGCCTGCAGCCACTAACCGTAGGAAAAATGTTTTGATTAAATCCCTGACAGCCTGGGCTGAGGCCCAAGAAGTAGGTACAGAGGAAGCTCCAGGGGAGGAAGAAGTAGGGGAGGATGCCAACTCCAACCACTCAGGTGAGGGAGGGCATCTGGGCCTTGGTGAGGACGAGGAAGAACGGTCCTCATTGCACACAGTTACCAGGGCCATACCTAAAGCTAACTGATGAAAGGGGGTCACTTCAGAAGGAGAGAACCTGTCCCTTAGAGAAAGAAAGCTGGAGGCCCCGCTAGCATATATAGCTTTGGAGGCAGAGAAGCTGGCCCTGGAAAATAAAAAGTGGGCAAGGGAAGAAAAAAGAGATGGTGGCAGCGACAGAGAAGCTGAGATGTCCATTGGTGGAGGGTTTTGTTCCAGACTACCCAAGGGGGTGGTTCCTGCCAATGTAGAGGGGGATGATATAGATAAAAGGCTGGGGGCCTTTGAGAGGGGCCTCCAGATGAGGAGAGTTATGCCTCAACATTGGGTTTCACTTGTATGACAGTTGGTCCCCACCTCTGGGAGGGATAGGGTTCTTACCTTCAGTGGGGAGGAAGCAGATTCATACCCTAGTATGAAGAGGTACTTAACTAAAACGTTTGGTCTGACCCCAGAACAATATAGGCGTACATTTAGGGACACCAAGAAGACAGCTAACCAGGCCTGGGTTGATTTTGTGGACATCTCAGTTAAGGCACTAGAGGGATGGATACAGGGAAACAAGGTAAGTGCCTTTGAAGGGATTTACAATTTGATTATGAGGAGCACCTATTGACTGATTGTGCTCAAGAGAAGCTCTGCCAGTATCTAATTGACTCTAAGTTGACCAACCCTAGAGAGCTGGGGAAGGCAGCTGATGACTGGTGAAGAACTAGGGTTAACCAGTAACCCCTAGAGGGGGACCAGAGAAAGGGAGGACATGGCTCTTTTAAGGGGAAGAACCAGGGGAAAGAAGATAACAAATCAAAGGAGTCCTCACAAGAGTCCCCAAAACCTTCTCAGGGTGGGGGAGCCCTGAGCCGTGCCACTTCTAAGGGGAAGGGGTACCAGGGGAAGCATTATGATCCTGTTAAGGCAGGAAAGTTTCAGGAGCTTGCTAAGGCCAGCAAATGTTTTGAGTGTCATCAACCTGGACGAAAAAGAGGGGATGCTATCTGCTCCAAGAAGCCCCCCACTGGAGGACAGTCCCATGGGATTACTAGTGTAGGTGTGGGGGTGGAAGTTGTCCCAGGGCTGGGATCAGGGTACACAAAGGTCACCTTAGTGTCCGTGGACATTGCAACTATGGCCACCTTACCTCCCAGCATATAGAGGTAAAGGCAGTGACCTAAAGTCAATGGGACTGAGGTGGAAGCTCTGAAAGATGCAGGGGCCAGTGTGACAATGGTCACAGAAAATCTGGTTCCTGCAGAGCTGGTCTTACCAGATGTCTTCCACCTAGCAACTTATGCAGATAGCAGAGCCAAACTGCACCCCATAGCCAAGGTGAGCTTGGAATAAGGAGGTGTGACTGGCCCTAAGATGGTAGCATTAGCTCCTACCTTCCCAGTAGAATGGCTGCTGGGAAATGATCTGGAAGCATCGGAATGGTCAGAGGTGGAAAGAAGGGTCTATGCACAGATGCTGGACGTCCCTGAATGGGGGGGTGCTGTGACCAGGTCACAGGCAGCACAACAGGGAAGTGTTGGACACTTGGACCCTTGAACAACGGGCCAAGCCTCCAAGATGAAGAGAAAGGGCACTCGGTCACACTTGCCAGCCCCACCAGGTACAGAGAGAGTACTGAGGGGGATGATCTGACCTCTGAAGGAGGGCCCCTCCCCCTGCAAGCTCTGCCTGACTTGGCAGAACTGCAAGGGGTAGGTGGGCCCACCAGAGAGGAATTGTGCCAGGGACAAAGAGAGTGTTCCACTCTTGAGGGCCTGAGGCAGACTACCGCCAGGCAAGAATACAGGGGTACCAGTGGGACCCACAAGGTTTATTGGGAGAATAAAGTTCTCTACACAGAGGCAAGGGACCCCAAACCAGGGTCAACCAGGAGAGTGGTGGACCCAAAGATGTATAGAGAGCTCTTCCTGACATTAATCCATGATATTCCTTTAGCTGGACATTTGGGGCAGACTAAGACCTGGAATTTTTATTGGCTCCAAATGTCAGAGAAAGTCAAGGAGTTTTGCAGCTCTTGTGTCACCTGCCAGGCCAGTGGCAAGCCAAAGGCTCCCTTGATACCAGTGCCAGAGGTTGGGACTACCTTTGAGAGGGTGGGGATTGATATTGTTGGTCCTCTAGACCCACCAACTGCTTCAGGTAACAGGTACATTTTGGTGGTGTGGGCCATGCCACCAGGTACCCTGAGGCAATACCCCTCAGAGCAGTCACTGCTCCCACAGAGGCTAGGGCCCTACTTGGTGGGTTCACCAGAGTGGGATTCCCAAAGGAGGTGGGCTCAGATAGGGGCACAAATTGTATGTCAGCCTCTCTGAGAGCAATGTGGGATGAGTGTGGTGTTACATATAAGTCCACACCCTCTATCATCCCCAGACAAATGGTCTGGTAGAAAGAGTTAAAAAGACCATGAAGGGCATGATCATGGGTTTGTCTGACAAACTCAGGAGCAGATGGGATGTTTTCCTCCCATGCCTGCTGTTTGCCACAAAAAGGGGTTGGATTCAGCCCCTTTGAGTTACTGTTTGGGCACCCTGTAAGAGGGTCATTGTGCTTGGTGAGAGATTCTTGGGAAAAGCCTCTCAAAGAGTCCAAGCAGAATGTGCTAGATTATGTTCTGGGCCTGAGGTCACACATGGCTGAATACACGAAGAAGGCAAGCAGCAACCAGGAGGCCAGCCAAGAGCTCATGAAGCTCTGTCATGACCAGAAGGCTACCATGCCTGAGTATCACTCAGGTCAGCTGGTGTGGGTTTTAGAGCCTTTGGCTCCCAGGCAGCTTCAGGCCACTGACTGGACTGGGCCCTATTCAATTTTGGAAAAGAAGGTTGAGGTCACCTATCTAGTGGACCTTGGCACCACCAGGAATCCTCATAGAATCCTGCATGTCAACAGACTGAAACCCCACCAGGACAGGGCAGACATGACCATGCTGATGGTCACTGATGAAGGGAAGGAGGAGTAGAGTGAATCTCTGCCAGACTTCCTTTCCACAAATGCACAGGGTGGGTCAGTGGAGGGAGTGGTATTCTCTCCCAAGTTGACAGCCCAGCAGGAAAAAGACTGTAGACAAGCTATGGAGCAGTTTGCTGGCCTGTTCTTTCTGACCGCTGGACTCACCAATAGGTGTGTCCAGGATATTGACACTGGTGACAGCTTACCTGTCAAGAACAAGCTGTACAAGTTGTCTGACCAGGTCAAGGCCAACATCAAAGCTGAGGTGGCTAAGATGTTGGATCTCAAGGTAATTGAGCCCTCTTATAGTCCTTGGGCCAGTCCAGTGGTACTGGTACCCAAACCCAAACCTCAAGGAGGGAAAAAAGAATTAACATTCTATGTAGACTACAGATGTCTAAATGCAGTCACCAAGACTGATGCTCATGCCATACCTAGAGCTGATGCGATCATTGATAGGTTGGGGGCTGCCAAGTTCCGGAGTACATTTGACCTGACCTCAGGATGCTGACAGATTGCCTAAAGTCCACGAGCTAAGGAGAGCTCAGAATTTGTGACAAGGAGAGTGAAACATAAAAATAACACTACCATATTGTCACTAAGGGGATCATTCTGACCCTGGCGGTCTTTGACCGCCAGGGCAAGAATGACGGAAGCACCGCCAACAGGCTGGCGGTGCTTCATTCCGCGGTCGCACCGCCGGGGCCGGAGGTGTCCCGCCGATTTTCCCCTGGCGGTGATAATCCGCCAGGGCAGCGCTGCCCTGGGGATTATAACCCCCTTACCGCCAGCCTGTTTCTGGCGGTTTACAACGCCAGGAAGAGGCTGGCGGTAAGGGGTGTCCTGGGGCCCCTGGGGGCCCCTGCACTGCCCATGCCACTGGCATGGCAGACAGTGAAAAGCGCAACGGGTGCAACTGCGCACGGGTGCAACCCGTCGCACGGCCGCAACACCGCTGGCTCCATTAGGAGCCGGCTCCTGTGTTGCGGCCTCATTCCCGCTGGTAACATGGTTAGCGCCCGCCGGCCCAGCGGGAATGTTGGAATGGGGGCTGTGTTATTGCGGCCGCATGGCGGTCGCTTGGCGGTTCCCGTCTGGCGGGCGGCGGTAGCCGCCCGCCAAGATTAGAATCACCCCCTAAGATTGTTAAGAATAGTTTGGGATAGTCTGGGGGCCAGACCCACAAAACCACAGTTTCAGAGTAAATCTAATAAAGATTCCACCAAGCAAGCACCTGAGAGTTCTAAAAAACTCTGGGATAAAAAACAACAAACACCTAAAAAAGAAAGCGGAGAATCTCCGCATACGCAAACCCCAAAGAATAGATATAAACTCAGAAATAGAGATAATATTGAAACACCTGACAGATATCAATATACTGATACATGCCAATCTCGTTCCTTTCAGGACGCACCGGAAAAACACAGTGAGAAAGGTGGGCGGTCAGAGTGAAGAACAGGGTATGTGAAACTGAAACAGGAATCACAACGCTATACAGAAGTTTCTATTAAAAAAGAAGAGAAAGTTACTCAACAAAAACCCCAATTCAAAAAGCAAAAAGTGGCTACTCAAGAAGAGGACTCTATTGAAGAACAAGAAGTGGGCACTAGCCCTGCTAGACAGCACGGCAGAGGTCACAATAGTCCTCCGGAATCTTCAAGAGCATTTGGAGGTGAAAGCAACTGATGACTTCTTACAAGTTGAAACTGCGGACACGAATGTCTCCACGCCTGATAGGGTGCACAAAGTAACTTTACAGTTAGAAGGAGACACTGAACGCACAATCGATGCAATCTTTTGGGACCGCGTCATAAACATATATGATATTCTACTGGCCGAAAGGGATTGGCCACCTGAATTTGTCCGTACTAGCCCATATGGGGAAGATGTTATCAAACCTTCTTTATCGCCACTTGTTCCTGATGAGCTCGCAGAATCCTACGCCAGTGATTGGGCATTAGCGCAGGCACCCGCGTTATATCACAACCACGTAGGGTGGGATAAAGATTCCCCCTATCATGTAATTCCAATAAAAAATCAACCCCACACTCAACCACAGTATCCAATAAAACATGATGCTAAAGCACCCGGGAGGGAAATCCTCACACAACTAGAGTACCAGGGCATAATCGAACCCTGTGTCTCACCAATGAATAATCCCTTATTCCCTGTAGCTGAACCGGACCATACATACAGAATAGTTTTAGATTACAGACACTTAAACAGTCATACACGCACATATGCTATACAAAACTCTCACAGCACAGCACTCAAGAACAATATAGTGCGCAAAAAATACAAAACAACACTGGACACTTCCAATGGTTTTTTATGCCAAGACATAGCACCTGAGAGTAGAGACCTAACAAGTTTCAGCACACTAGGCTTCCAGAAAAAATTCTGTCATTTACCGCAGGCGTATAAGAACAGTCCAGGACTGTTCGCAGCTCATGTGATTTCAATATTGCACGATATTGACCCTGAAGCATTGTCCTATGTTGATGATATCTATCTCACAGATGATGAATTACTGCAACATCTAAGATGGGTAGCCCGCACTGTTGTGGGATTTGCCAAATTCAGAGATAAATTCAATTAAAAAAACAAAAATAATCTTCCTTAGCGTCCTGTTTTTGGGCTGTGAGCTATCAAGTGAAGGAAAGAGTCTAGCGCCACAATTCTTAGAAAAATGAGCAAAGTTACAACCTCCAAATACCATTAAAAACCTGCTATCACTATTGGGTTTCCTAAATTTTGGCAGAACTTACTTTCCATATTACACATCACTCATAAAACTCTTATATGTCTCAATATGTCCTGACTTTTCCAGTAAATGTTGGACAGTCGAACACACACGCATTCTCAGAGCTTTGCAAACAGACATGCTTGCAGCACAACACCTACACACAAGGGACAATAAAAAACATCTGGTCATCAGAGTAATTGCTGCTGCCATTGGTTTTACCTATGTAACATTCAATGAGAGTGAGACAGTCCTGATTGAATATAAATCACATTTGTATCCAGCAGCAGAACAACGCTTTGCTCCCACTAAGAAAATTCTCACTGCTGTTCAGAAGGCTGTCGTTAAAGAGAGACCACTAGCCCAGGGGAAACACATTATTGTTGTATCTCCAATCACAGCCCTGGAGGCTGTTACCAAAGCCAGCTTTCCAAATGCTAAAGCAATACATCCATGTTGGATCCAATGGGCAACGTCTTTGGCAGCCACTGATGTAGACTATGGCCCTTATTACAACACTGGCAGTAAATGCTGCCTACCACCATGCTGACGCGGGCCAACTTACCGTGATCGCGACGGTAATCTGCCACAGGCATTATGACCCACACAGAGAAATCCACCACAATACAGACACCTACACAAGTCTGCCAGACCAAAGGTCAGTGATAAACTGGCGATAGCAAAACCCACACCGTTACGCCAACAGGAATACGCCCACAGTATCATAACCCATGAATCAACGCGGCGGTCTTTCAACCACGGTAAACCATTGGCGGTACACACCTCTGTGCTCAAAATACACACACACTTACAAAACTACACCACATTGGACAATTCAAACTACACACACATGACACACATACACACACCACACCCACACACTCACACTACTATAAAACACACGCCCACATTACCCACAGCCCTTTCAATGAAAAAAAAGACTGCCAGGAGCAGCCACTGAATCTGAGGCACAGAACACCATCACCCATACACCATTCACGCACATCACAGCATACACCACAACACATCACTGCACACATCACCGCACACATCACCCCACACATCCTCACACATATCACGCACACCACAGCCATGGCACCCCAAAGACACCCCAGGTTTTCTGAGGAGGAGCTAAGGGTCATGGTGGAGGAAATCATCCGGGTAGAGCTACAGCTATTCGGATCACAGGTGCAGCAGACGTCCATTGCTAGGAAGATGGAGCTTTGGTGGAGAATCTTGGACAGGGTCAACACCCTGGGACAGCACCCAAGGATCAGGGATGACATCAGGAAGAGGTGGAACGACCTACGGGGGAAGGTGCGTTGCGTGGTTGCAAGACACCAGATTGCTGTACAGAGGACTGGCGGTGGACCCCCACCTACTCTCCCACAACTAACAACATGGGAGGAGCAAGTCTTGGTGATCATGCATCCTGAGGGCCTCGCAGGAGTAGCAGGAGGACTGGACTCTGGTAAGTCAAAGCTTTACTACTATATCCCCCACCCTACCTGCATGCCATCACAAACTCCTACCCCTACCCTCACCCCATCACTCCACCAACTCACATATACCCCACTATCCCAACCCACCCATCCCAATACCAAGCCCTGAATGCAACAATGCATGGACACCCATCACAGACCTGCATGGGTACCCATCACCCCAGCATGCCCAATAGAGAGAATCACCCTGCCCACAAAATCACCACTCACACAAGGCCAGGCCGACAGGGAAAGCACAATCATACAGGGAAACACACCCATGCACAAGATGGCATACGCAAATACATTAACAATGCATTTGCATCCCAACAGGACCCCTACCCAACGTCACCGGAGAGAAGCTGCCAGCTACATCCAGTCCCCCCACAGAAGAGGCCCACAATGATGACAGCAGCTCTGCATGCCTGGATCAGGATGACCAAATCTGGCCCATCAGGGACCTCTGGACAGTCGTTTGCCTTGCCACAGTTCCAACCCACCACAGAGCTTCCCCCCTCAGGAACCACCACCACATCACCCACCCAGCTGGCCCATGCCACTGTCCCCAGGACACATCAATCAGCAGTGTGTCCACCACTACAGGGACCCCAGGCAACCCCACAAACACAGGATGATCAGGGACCTGGGGTCAGTGGCAGTGGGCACACGGTTCAGGGGACAGAGGCACAGGACAACAGGGAAGCTGGGAGGACGTCTGTGCGACAGGTGGAGGACAGGCCAAGGGACCCGACCCTCCATGAGGCACTCTCAAACATCCTGGGAGCATACCACCATTCCCAGGAGACCATGGGCCAGGTACTGGCCAAGTTACAGGAGACCCAGCGGCTGCAGGAGGGACAGTACGTGGGGATCAGGGAGGACCTAACTAAAATTTACACCAACCTGTCACCATTGCAGTGGTGCTGGCTGACATGGGCAAGACCATGAGGGAGGCAGTGGCACACCAGCGGGCCCCTGACACTAGCCAAACCGAGGAACAGCCTTTACCTCCGCCGGCACTAGTGGACAGGAGGCCCCGCCACAGGACCAACAGGCCACCAGCACCCAACCCCCTGCAGAAGGAGAACAACCCTGCAAACGGTCCCTGCAATTCAGGCAGAAGAGAGAGAACATTGCCAAGACCCCCGCCATGAAATAAGACTCTCCTGATTGTCACACTTCTGTCCCACTCTGTCACCCTGTCCACCTTCAATTGCCATTATTCCCCTTCCTATACCCCATTGGACAATGCACCTGTGATACCAAGAGACTGGACTCTACCCTGGACTTTCGTCCACCATCAGCCCAGCCCATTGCACATCCCCCTCTACTTATTAGCACTTAAATAAACACCCTTGGAACAAATACCAATCTGGAGTCTGTCAAATTATCCACAAATCTATTAGTACAACATTATCAAAGCATTGCAATGTATATGTTTAGTGAAATATACTACAGGATGAGCTTTGGTGGGCAGCAGTACATATAGCAGGAGCCAGAATGGGGCACACAGATCTGAAAAATAGGGAATCCAAAGGGTACAGTCAGTGTCCATAGACAGAGGGTAAGAGGCTGCCATGTACAATGTCCAAAAGATTACTGAAAAGTAAAGTTGAGTTACAGTCTCTTACCTGTGTGTCACTGGAAGTACTGCTGGATAATGTTTGTTCTGTTGTCCACATCTTCTTCATCTGCCTCCTCTTCCTCAATGTCCACAGGCTCCACAGCTGCCACAAGACCATCTCCAGGCTCAACCTCCTGCAGAAAAGGCACCTGACGTCTCAAGGAGTCATTTGTATCATGCGCTCGGTTGCCCAAACATCCCTGCTCTTGGGTAGAGATGAGGTACTGCTAGTTAGCTGGAACAAAACCCAGATTAGGCCCACAGGTATCACCTGTAGTGGGTTCAGACTTAGTTCCCCACAGTACAAGTGATTCTGCCGTCTGAATCCAGTAGTCTCATTAGGCTAATGAGAACCTACACGACACAGGGTACCCTGCCTCAGATCCTGAAGAAACTGATCAGTTGACCACTGTCCGGTGGCCATTTTGGAGTTTGAGCCAGGTGCATTCTGGGAGTTGGAGTCCGCACCCTCAAGAAGCAACTCAGAGCTTCTGGAACCTTGGGGGTGAGCTGTGGACAAAATCATCCAAATCCGAATGTAAAAATCTTCACCGAGGTCTCCTGCGACACATATCTGAAGAGGGCTCCAGGGACGTCTGATCGGACTGGCGACTTTGTCCCGCTGAAGAAACTTTTCAAGAAAACAACTAAGTCCAAAGGTAAAGTTTTGACTGAGGCCTCCCGCTTGTTGTAGCAGAGCAGGGTTCCATCGTGGTCAGCCTTAAACTTTGACTTTGCCCTGGTCGAGGTGCAACCAGATGACCAGATTGGCGCTTTTAATTTCTATGTGCAAGAAAACATTATTCTTTACAAATTCATATCTCCGGTTCGCCTTATCCGATTTTATTCGTTTCAGTGTCAAATTAAAGATAAAAATATTCCCTATTCTTTTAACTTGGTTTTGGATTTGTCAACTGTTTCCTGTGTTTTACTTCATTCCTGTTTTGTGACACTTGAATGCTTTACACACTTTGGCCCTAATTACAACTGTGGCAGATGGGATACTCCGTCACAAAAGTGACAGATATCCCGTCCGCCATATTACAAGTTCCATGGTGTTTCCTATAGAACTTGTACAATGGTGGGTGGGATGTCCGTCACGTTTGTGATGGAGTATCCCAACTGCCAAGGTCGTAATCAGGCCCCTTGTCTCCTAAGTTATGCATTGTTGCTCGTTGCCAAGCTACCAAAGGTTGAGCTGAGGTTTATTTAATGAGTCCTAATTGAACCTAGTGGGGGTTAGTGGCCTATTGCTAAGTATAGGTACTTACCTCCCCTTACCAATAATCAACCTTCCAACAAAAACATTCAGCAATTACTGGTCCAACAGCGTCACTAGAAACTTACAACACATCTATCTTTATTGTGTATTATTAATGATCCTACACATTAACTATTTCCAATGTTTGATTTGCAAGTTGCTACATAATCAAGCACTGCATGTTCAGACTCAAATAATGATGCCTTGTATATTTGTAGATAGTATTACAAACACAAATTAAACAGACTCAAAATATTATATTCAAAGTTTCTAATTAGCTATGATCTTCCAGGGCCTCTGACCAGTGCTGATGCGTTCTTCTGTGAAAGCATCAAAGACTGCGGGACACTTCTTCATGGTGCAGTCAGTTTCATACAAATAATATGGGATGAAGGAGGAACCCAGAAAAAGGTAATTTTGGTGACTGAATACAGAAATTAATAAGTCAAACTCAAAAAGAGAAAAACAATAAAAAGACTGTCAAGGAAAATAGTTTTTATAACAATAATAATACAGGACAAATGCAGACTAATGAATGTGCTAGGTAGCCAAGATAGACAACAAAGGCAACACCCATTGGTGAACTAAGCACAGATGCCAATAGGAAACATTAGATCACCCATGCAGGTGCAAAAGGCTACATATGTATATTTTTGGGAGACAGTTGCAGTATAAAGTGTCAGATAAATGTGTGAGACAGTAGCAATGATATCATGATAACATATGCTCTGGAACCCAGTTGTAAAGAAACCAACTTTGTAGATACTTCGATTTTTTAATTCTATAGACAACAACCAAAAAGAGCAAATGCAACTAAAGCACACATAATACACCAAAATCCATAACGTGTAACTTCAGAAAGAAGACAATGGGGGTGGGGTGGGAGGAATAGAACATATACCCTCAGATATTACCGAGGAAATAATTTCACTCATCAATTTATAAGGCATGTATTCAATGAAGTCAGCCCACGCTCCAAAGAAATGCAAGGACCCTTAGGGCCCAATCATCCATCGGCAGGTGATCAAGACAAAATGCTAAAAAATATATACAAACTTACTAATAAGTTAATACAAATGAACATCCACGGGGACAAATCAGCCCTAAATAAATAAGGACTGTCCTAGCAGAGGGCTGTTAAAGGTCTAAACATAAGTATGACCAAATGATGAATGATTGACTTCTTTCTGAATTTTCCTTGAGGTTGCACCAACTTCCTCCTACAATCACTAGTTCTATGTCTTTCATGTGTGTATGTTCACAGTTATACACCTCAGTACTGCCAATGCAAAATAGTGTATATCAAGGAACCTCAAATCAGGGCACCCAGTCGCCCCACACCTGTAATGTCAGAAGTGGAAGTTGGTCCCTCTAACACTTTCTTGTGACTGGGTCAAGTTTACCCACTATACACTGTTTTGTTCTCCTTGTTTCTTCACTTGATAACCTGGGAGTGTTTCCATGTTTCTTTACCTTCCTCTTGTTCTAACATATTGCTATAGAGCAGTTACTTTCCTCCATTTAAACACAATATAATCCCTCTAGTAGGCTGTTATCATAGCAGTCCAAGATGGGCTATTTGAGAATGTCTACATTGACTACTTTCTATGGTAATTTATGCAGAACGTTCTGTCCTATATAAAAGTCACCACAGACATTTAGAAAATATTTTTGACATGAGTTGGGTGGTGGGCATTTTACTCATAAAACTCAATGTGGTGGCATTATACATTAGCATTCATCACATTGATGGCCTCAGGGCAGTAGAACACTTCCTCCGGGAAAGGCCCATCAGATTTGACAAATATACAAAATGATCGTCAGTATGATTGAGTGGTGTCTCAATAACAATATATCTGTCTTCAACCACAAGATATTTGAATTTGAACAGCAATAGGGGATTGTGAGATGTACTTGTTTCGCCCTCAGTTATGCGAACACGTGGGCTTGTGGGACTAACAGGTGCTCAGCAGCTCCCATTTGGATAAATGAAATGAAAACATCCACTTGTGGGTAAGGTCCTTAGATTATATTTTTGTAATCTAGAAGGGAGACAGAAAATCAGCACACATGTTTGTCTCTGACATTAACATCAATGTATTTATTTATTTAAAACATTTATAAAGTACATATGTCACCTAAAAGGTACCCTGGCGCTGAGAGCCAATATCCAGATCTCCACACCTTACACAGCCACACACAATCATTAAGGGAAGAGCCAGGTTTTCATGGCCCTTCTGAAGCTGACAAGTTCAGATTGATGTCTGATACTTACAGAGAGCTGGTTCCAAAGTAGGGCAACCTTTACGAGGAAGGCATGTCCCCCCTGTCGGATCTTCTTAAACTTAGCAATGGAAACTAGGTTGGCTTAAAAGGAGTGCAAACATCCTCCAGGTGTGCATCCAGAAGCTGTTCCAGAAATACATGGGTCCAGACCCCTGGATAGCCTTAATCACTATACACAAGGCTTTAAAAACGATCCTGTGCCTAATCAGAAGTCAGTGAATCTTACTTAGAGCTTCTGAGGCAGGGGATCTTCCAGGCTAATCGAGCGCCAGCTTGTCTGTTACTACCTGAACTTGGAGAAGTCTATGCAATAGATAGTCAGGTGCTCCAAGTAGGAGCACATTGTAATAATCTAGTCTACACAGGATCACACTGTTTATGACCATAGATTTGTCAGAAGAAGGCAGTAAGGGAAGAATTTTCTGCCGGCCTCGTAGCAGTAATTAACAAGTTCCCACTTTAGTAACATGAGCTTCCAAAGATAAATTGCCATCAAATATTATCCCTGAATTACAGACAGTGTCTGAGAGGGAGAGCTCAGTCAGAGTGGGTAAGGGCCAGAACTAAGTTGGCAGACCAAAATGAACTTTATTAGTTGGACAACTTAAAATCTCAGTTTTATTCCTGTTGAATTTCAAGGTATTGGCATTAAGCCAGCTGGCAATATCTTTCACGCAGTTGTGAAAGTTTGTGGTTTTAACCTGATGGTTGCTATCCAGTACCAGGATTAATTGTGTATAATCTGATTAGTTCACTACACAGATGCTATATGATTTAATTAGTGTCACCAGTGTTTAATATAAAGGTTGAACAAAATAGGCCTAAGGGCAAACACTATGGGAACACCCTGCTTCACTTCTCTAAAAACAGATTTAAAAAAGGGGAAGAGCAACAGCCTGGCTATGTTCTGACAAATAGGATTGCAGCCAACTCAGCCCAACCCCATTCATTCCTGCTAAAAGGATATTATGATCTCCCATGTCAAAGGTGGCAGGAAGATCTAAAAAAATCAGAATAGCTGGTCAGCCGTTATCAACTGACATTCAGAGCTTATCCACAGCCTTGAGGAAGGCTGATTTGGTTCTGTGTCCTGGTTGGGAAACAAAATTTATAATTTTCCAGCAAGGTATTGTGCTCAAGATACTGAGACTAGATTTTGTTGACATGGCGTTCCAGTATTTTAATTGGAAAAGGTAGTAAGGAAATTGGCCTATGATTTCCTGGGATGGATGGATCTTACAAGGGGGGCTTCCAAGTTAAAGGAACTGTGCCCGTGTTCAGAGATTGATTACACATCAACCACAAGAGCAGGAAGTATTCTCCTGACAGATCCTTCCAGATCCTATTGGGAAATGTATCAAGGGGAGACCCAGAAGAAATAGAATTGTCCAAAGAGACAAAACTATCCTCTGAAATTATCTCAAATTTTCCAGCAACGGTTCTGGAGTTAGTGCACAGGGCACTAGAGGCAGTTAGTTTGATGAAATTAGAAGCATAAGTAGAATTTGTATTTCAGACTATTCCCTATGCTGATTGATTCATAGGAGTAGAGGAACTCTTAGGGGGTCATTCCAACCTCAGCGGTAAAAGGCGCTTACCGCCGTTCAGAAGACCGCCATAACACCGCCGCAGCCGCGGTAAACCGTCACGGTCATTCTGACCCACAACAGGCAAACCGCCAAAATACAGACATCCACAAAAGTCCGCCACACCAAAGGGCAGCGAGAAACTGGCGATGACCCAACCTCCACCGTAACGCCAACAGAAATACGCCCACACTATCACGACACACGAATCCAAGCGGCGGTCTTTCAACCGCGGTATTCCATTGGCGGCACACACCGCCGCGCTCAAAATACACACACACTTGCAAAATACAACCACATTGGACAATTCAAAATACACACACCTGAGACACATACACACACCACTCCCACACACCCAATTAAATATAAAATACACACCCACATCACCCACAAACCTCCACTCCTAGAGATTCGTGAACACGCACCAAGAAAAGACATCCGAGCACCCAGACGCCCAATTCACTGTCACCCAGCAATATTTGCACGCACTTCACACAACACAACAATACACATCACCACACTTAGCACCACACAATCCACCCTACACATCACCCACACCACCCCATGGCACCGCAAAGACACCCCAGGTTCTCTGATGATGAACTCAGGGTCATGGTGGAGGAAATTGTACGAGTAGAGCCACAGCTGTTCGGGGCACAGGTGCAGCACACCACCATTGCCAGGAAGATGGAGCTATGGAGCAGAATAGTCGACAGGGCCAACGCTGTGGGACAGCACCCAAGAAATCGGGACGACATTAGGAAGAGGTGGAACGACCTACGGGGGAAGGTGCGTTCCATGGTATCCAGGCACAACATCGCGATGCAGAAGACTGGCGGCGGACCCCCAGACTGGCGGCGGACCCCCACCTCCTCCCCCAGAATTTACAACATGGGAGGAGCAAGTCTTGAACATCCTGCATCCTGAGGGCCTCGCAGGAATAGGCGGAGGAATGGACTCTGGTAAGGCAAATCTTAACTACTTCTTCACCCCACCCCACCTGCATGCCAACTCATACCCCCACCCTCACCCTCACCCCCATCACATCCTACTCCTTGCAACTGTCTCACCATTACAACCCACCCATCCCAACACCTAGCCCTGCATGCGTCCACAAAGCATGGACACCCATCACCTAAGCATGCCCACTGCACATACACATACAACCCCCCCCCAACCACCGTCACAACAGCCCCCACAAAGGAATGCCAGCACTGGGGTACACGGGCACCCACCCATTGCACGCAATGACACACACAGAAGCAATAAACATACTTTTATACCCCTGCAGGACCCGAACGCCACGTCACCGCGCAGGAGGGTCCACAAATGTCCCCTCCACCCCCAGAAGAGGCCCACAGTGAGGACAGCAGCTCTGTCTCCCTGGATCTAGATGACCAGCCCGGTCCATCAGGGACCTCGGGACAGTCGGTTCCCCTCAGACAGCCACAGGCCACAGTAGACCTTCACCCCTCTGGGAACACCAGCACAGCACCCACCCAGCGGGCCCATACCTCTGTCCCCAGGACACGTCAATCAGCGGTGTGTCCACCACTACAGGGAACCCAGGCTAACCCACCACCCCAACAACAACAGGGACCTGGGGGCAGTGGTAGTGGGCACACGGTCCAGGGGACAGAGGCCCAGGGCAACAGGGGAACTGGGAGGGCTGCTGTGCGACAGCGGGGGGACAGGCCCAGGGAACCCACTCTCCACGAGGCCCTCTCCTCCATCATGGGAGCATACCACCGCTCCCAGGAGACGATGGCGACGGTCCTGGCCAGGTTTCAGGAAATCCAGCTTCTGCAGGAGTAACAGTATATGGGGTTCAGGGAGGAACTAAGAAACATCAGTTCCGCCATGGGTACCATTGTAGTGGCACCTCAAAGGGGCCCTGACACTAGCTTGCACCAAGAACTGCCTACCACCTCCCCCGGCGCTAGTGGACAGGAGGCCCCGACACAAGACCAACAGGCCACCAGAACCCCACCCCCTGCAGAAGGAGAACCACCCCGCAAGCGGGCCCTGAGATCCAGGAAGAAGACAGAGTAAGATGTCAAGACCCCCGCCAGCAAAGGATACCGCCCTGATTGTCATCCCACTGTCCCACATTGTCACCCTGTCCAACCTTAAACTGCCCCTGCTCCACTTCCCACGGGCATTTGGACAATGCACCTGTGAAACTGATAGTCTGGACTCTGCCATGGACAATCCTCCACCATCACCCCTCACCGATTTGCAACCACCCATCCAATTTAGAGCACTTGAATAAAAACACTTATTGCACAAAACAATCTGGAGTCTGGCTGTGATTTTGAACAAATGTATTAGACATGATCGTGCCAAAATGTTCATTCACATTGTGATGCTAACAAACCGCTGTCACACAGCTGTAGTCCATGGGGAAACAAAGCAGATGTCACGCAGTGGGGCCCACATCTCTGAAAACGGAAGGGAAAGTCATAACACAGTTACCATACACTGGGGGAAAAAGTCAGACAGTAGAGAGGTAGGAGTCATTAAGTAAATGTAATATGCCGGTGTCTACTCTTACCTGTGTGTCACTGAAAATACTGCTGTATTACTGTGTTCCTATTTTCTATGTCGTCCTCTTCGGCTTCCTCCTCTTCACTCTCCACAGGCTCCACAGCTGCTACAACACCACCATCTGGACCATCCTCCTGCAGAAAAGGCACCTGGCGGCGCAAAGCCAGGTTGTGAAGCATACAGCAGGCCACGATGATCTGGCACACCTTCTTTGGTGAGTACATTAGGGATCCAACTGTCATATGGAGGCACCTGAACCTGGCCTTCAGGAGGCCAAAGGTTCGCTCGATCACCCTCCTAGTCCGCCCATGGGCCTCATTGTACCGTTCCTCTGCCCTGGTCCTGGGATTCCTCACTGGGGTCAGTAGCCAGGACAGGTTGGGGTAACCAGAGTCCCCTAATAGCCACACCCGGTGCCTCTGGAGTTGACCCATCACATACGGGATGCTGCTATTCCGCAGGATGTAGGCGTCATGCACTGACCCTGGGAACTTGACATTAACATGGGAGATGTACTGGTCAGCCAAACACACCATCTGTACATTCATCGAATGATAACTCTTCTGCTTCCTGTACACCTGTTCACTCCTGTGGGGGGGGACCAAAGCAACATGTGTCCCATCAATGGCACCTATGATGTTGGGCATATGTCCAAGGGCATAGAAATCACCCTTCACTGTAGGCAAATCCCCCACCTCAGGGAAAACAATGTAGCTCCGCATGTGTTTCAGCAGGGCAGACAACACTGTGGACAACACCTTGGAAAACATAGGCTGGGACATCCCTGATGATATGGCCACTGTTGTTTGAAATGACCCACTTGCTAAGAAATGGAGTACTGACAGCACCTGCACTAGAGGGGGATCCCTGTGGGTTGGCGGATGGGTGACATCAGGTCTGACTCCAGCTGGGCACACAGTTCCTGTATAGTGGCTCGGTCAAGCCTGTATGTCAGTATGACATGTCGTTCCTCCATTGTCGACAGGTCCACCAGCGGTCTGTACACAGGAAGATTCCTCCATCTCCTCGCATGTCCCAGCGGACGGTGCCTATGAAGGACAACAGCGAGCACAGAGTCAAGCAACCCACAGGTACGTAACCACAGCTTGCACATAACACGATTCCCAATGCATTGAATGGTTTGTATGAGTGTTGGTGCAAGGCCAAGGTATGTGTGATGCAGTTGGTAATTAGGCCATGTGGGCCCTTGAAATGGCGGCTGCCTGACCTGTGAAGTGCGACAGTGGGATGTGAGGTCAATGCACTGGCATGGCACACCGAGGCGGTAGGCGGTCGAAGACCGCGGCGCTAAGCCGCATTGGTTAACATTGAACCCTATGGGTTTCAGGAGCCAATGACGATGTGCGCCGGCGGTCGCGGTACGCACCGCCGCGGGCGTGACCGCCATTTTCTATCTGCTTAATCACTCGATACCTGATCTTCAACAGGAGAGGACCTACACTGCAAGTGCTGCTGTGACCTCGGTCTGGAAGAGACAATGGCTCATGCGACTGGGGAAAGGGCCCCTGCCTTCACTGCGGAGGAGTTGGAGAAACTTGTGGATGGGGTCCTACCCCAGTATGCGCTACTCTACGGTCCTCCAGACCAACAGGTAAGTACACTGGGACCATGCTTAGAGGGCAATGCCTGGGTTGAGTCGGGTGGATGAAAGATGGTGGGGAGGGGAGTGATTGAGGCATGCATCAAACGACAGATGAGAGCATGTGCCACATGGCAAGGGTGGGGATGGGGGGCCACTCACATCGAGCATGCAGAAGGTGATGACAATTTTTCTCTCCCTGTACATGTCACATAGGTCAGCGTCCACCAGAAAGTCACGATTTGGCATGCCATCGCCAAGGAAGTCCGGACCCTGGGGGTCCACAACAGACGTGGCACCCACTGCCGGAAGAGGTGGGAGGACATCCGACGCTGGAGCAGGAAGATGGCGGAGGCTCAGCTGGGGATGGCCTCCCAATGTAGGAGGGGTGCCAGTCGTCATTTGACCCACCTGATGTCCCGGATCCTGGCGGTGGCCTACCCCGATTTGGATGGGCGCGTAAGGACATCACAGCAGACACAAGGGGGTGAGTACAAATACATTCTGCTGACTTTGCGTGCAGTGGAGGTATCTGGGTGGGGGAGGAGGGCTGTGGGTATCCCTAGGCCAGGGTGATTTCTGTAGGCTAGGCCCCTCCGTAAGGCATGGCCCTGTGCCCCCGCCCCCCACCTCTGTAGGGTGCCAAGTACAGGTATTCATGGCCCTGTGTCATCTATGTGTGCAGTTGTCGTCCATAGGCTTGTAGGCCATGTCCCACGGATTGCGTAGTGGACCCCAAGTGCGTGGCGTTGTGCAGGGGGCTTCTGTGTCTGTCTTGTCCGCCAACGGTAGCGGTAATCCATGCACTCAACTTGTCTTTATTTCTCCTCCCCCCCTTTTTTGTTGTCTTCCTGTTCATGTGTGCATTAGCATCATCAGGCGGAGGAGAAGTGGCATCGGAGCACGAGGGAGCTGCATCTCACATGGCCATGGCGGACCATGCAACTGACTCGGATTTCACCAGTGAGACGGAGGGCGAGGGGCGCTCCACAGCGGGGACTCGTGCTGATGTCAGTGACAGCGACTCGTCCTCTGAAGGGAGCTCCATTGTGGTGGCGGCAACATCCGTGGCCCCCGCAACAACAGGTACAGCGCACCAGCGCCACCCTCCGAGCAGCCCCTCAGCGTTTGCCCCCTGCCCGCTCACCCAGGAAGGTGGGCATCTCCTTCGCCCCAGGCACCTCAGGGCCTGCCCCTGTCATCCCTGCTGCCTTCAGTGAGGAGGTCATTGACCTCCTAAGGACCATCATTGTTGGGCAGTCTACCCTTTTGAATGCCATCCAGGGTGTACAAAGAGAGGTGCACCAGAGTAATGCATACCTGGAGGGCATTCATTCAGGTCAGGCTGCCCGTCAGCGATTGTTCAACGCTCTGGCCGCAGCACTGACGGCAGCAATTGTCCCTGTCTCTAGCCTCCCCCCTCCAACTTCCTCCACCCAGACCCAATCGCCTGTACCTCTGCCTATCCCAGACACACCTACAGACCAGCCTGCACACACCTCAACACCCAAGGGAAGCTCATCCAGACATAAGCACCACACATCACACAAGCATTCACACAAGCAACATCCACATGCAGACATACCAACAGCCACTGCCTCCACTGTGTCCCCCTCCTCCTCGTCTCCCTCCTCCCTCCCTGTGACGTCTCCACTCACACTTGCATGCACATATTCAGCCACTACGTCCATCACCAGTACACCCACCAGAACACTCCGCACACGTGCAGTCACCACCCCCACTACCATTTACACGTCCCCTGTGTCCTCTCCAAGTGTGTCTGTTACCCCCTCCTCCAAACTACACAAACGCAGGCAGCCACCCACCCAACAGCCATCCACCTCACGACAGCCTCCAGCCCAAACACCTGCACCCAAAGACACCAGACTTCACACTCCTACAACCACATCCTCTTCCTCCACTCCCATACCCACTACACCTACCCGTCCCTCTCTTTCCAAATTGCTTTTCCTTGCCAACCTTAACCTCTTTCCAACAACTCACCCACCCCGTCCATCTCATAAGACTCCAATCAGCACCTCAGCCACCACAAAACCGGGACCTGTGAAGACTGTTGTCCATGGACTGTGGAGTCCCCCACCCTCAAGGGCATCCAGTTCAGTTAGGAGCCAAGGCACGGCCAGCCCACCACCAGAAAAGCATCCTAAGATTGCCAGTGCCCGGCCCGAGCGACCAAAGACCCCAGGGACAAAAATCCCTACATTGGCTCCGTCAGGAAGTGGGGTGCCACCTGGCACACCGCCAAAGGGCCACAAGAGTGCAGGGAAGGGTGGGAAGGGCAGCACGCCCGACAAGTCCGGCAGCAGGCCAGCTGGCCAGGAGGGCCCCACCAGCCCCATCCCAGGTGTGCAGGAGGACACACACAGGCCCGGTACTGCAGCACAGGAGGGCCCGCAAGCCACGTCCCAGGTGGGAAGGAGGACACCCAC
Organism: Pleurodeles waltl; assembly: GCF_031143425.1. Lineage (NCBI taxonomy): Eukaryota > Metazoa > Chordata > Amphibia > Caudata > Salamandridae > Pleurodeles > Pleurodeles waltl. The sequence goes on along the minus strand of NC_090439.1, from coordinate 789,917,535 downwards.
AGGCCGAGAACTGCAGCGCAGGAGGGCCCCGCAAGCCACCAGACAGATTGGCAGGAAGGCCCTGCCAGCCACATGTCAGGTGGCAAGTGACATCCATGCCTGGGCTGGATCCGCTGACCAGGACACTCATCTCAAGCACTGCTCCGCTGGGCACCGCCGTCTCAAGCACCGTTGAACAGGACCCTTCATCTCAAGCACCGCTCCGCTGGGCCCTTCATCTCAAGCACCGTTCCCCTGGGCCCTTCATCTCAAGCACCGCTCCACTGGGCCCTTCATCTCAAGCACCGCTCCCCTGGGCCCTTCATCTCAAGCACCGCTCCGCTGGGCCCTTCATCTCAAGCACCGCTCCCCTGGGCCCTTCATCTCAAGCACCGCTCCGCTGGGCACCGCCGTCTCAAGCACCGCTCCGCTGGGCACCGCCGTCTCAAGCACCGCTGAACTGGGCCCTTCATCTCAAGCACCGCTCCGCTGGGCCCTTCATCTCAAGCACCGCTCCCCTGGGCCCTTCGTCTCAAGCACTGCTCCGCTGGGCCCTTCATCTCAAGCACCGCTCCCCTGGGCCCTTCATCTCAAGCACCGATCCGCTGGGCCCTTCATCTCAAGCACCGCTCCCCTGGGCCCTTCATCTCAAGCACCGCTCCGCTGGGCACCGCCGTCTCAAGCACCACTGAACTGGGCCCTTCATCTCAAGCCCCGCTCCGCTGGGCACCGCCGTCTCAAGCACCGCTGAACAAGGCACCGCCGTCTCAAGCACCGCTGAACTGGGCCCTTCATCTCAAGGACCGCTCCGCTGGGCCCCTCATCTCAAGCACCGCTCCCCTGGGCCCTTCATCTCAAGCACCGCTCCGCTGGGCACCGCCGTCTCAAGCACCGCTGAACTGGGCCCTTCATCTCAAGCACCGCTCCGCTGGGCCCTTCATCTCAAGCACTGCTCCGCTGGGCACCGCCGTCTCAAGCACCGCTCCGCTGGGCACCGCCGTCTCAAGCACCACTGAACAGGGCACCGCCGTCTCAAGCACCGCTGAACAGGACCCTTCATCTCAAGCACCGCTGAACAGGGCACCGCCGTCTCAAGCACCGCTGAACTGGGCCCTTCATCTCAAGCACCGCTCCGCTGGGCCCTTCATCTCAAGCACCACTCCCCTGGGCCCTTCATCTCAAGCACCGCTCCGCTGGGCACCGCCGTCTCAAGCACCGCTGAACAGGGCCCTTCATCTCAAGCACCGCTGAACTGGGCCCTTCATCTCAAGCACCGCTGGCCCATTGGCGGAAGGGGCAGGCCCGCATCTGTGTCGGGCAGGGCTGCACAAAGCACTCTGGGCACTAGTCCCCCTCCAGTACCAGTGGAGACTGTTATCCACTTGAGAGACTGTGGCTTTGCACTCCCCAGGATGGCACAGTGGGCACCCCACCCACTGTAGAGACTTGAGAGACTGTGGCTTTGCACTCCCCAGGATATGGCTGTGGGCAAGCCACCCACTGTAGAGACTTGAGAGACTGTGGCTTTGCACTCCCCAGGATATGGCAGTGGGCAACCCACCCACTGTAGAGACTTGAGAGACTGTGGCTGTGCACTCCCCAGGATGGCACATTGGGCAAGCCACCCACTGTAGAGACTTGAGAGACTGTGGCTTTGCACTCCCCAGGATGGCACAGTGGGCACCCCACCCACTGTAGAGACTTGAGAGACTGTGGCTTTGCACTTCCCAGGATATGGCTGTGGGCAAGCCACCCACTGTAGAGACTTGAGAGACTGTGGCTTTGCACTCCCCAGGATGGCACAGTGGCCATGGAGGCCCCTCGTGGATCTGGCGTCGTGGACTCATCTGGCTGAGGTACCCCCCCTTCCTTTCCCCCTGAGGTGCCTGTAGTTTTCCTATCTGATGCCCCTGCAGTGTTCTCTCCGTTGGAGGCAGGTATCCTGTGTGGGCTTTGCCTATGTGTTTTGGCCCAGTGGCCCATGAACAATGGCTGATAGACATATCGGACTGGACAATTTGTATATATAAAATTATTGATGTGTGATATATTTTATACTCAGTCTTACAATATAATTCTAAATAATCATTTCCTTTTGCCTTTGCATTCTTCCGGGGGGTTTGGGGGTGTAACTGTGATGTGTTGCTATGCATTGATGTGTGTGTTGTAGTGGTTGAGGGTGAGGGTGGGTGTGTCGCATATGTGTGTCCCCGTAATTTGTTCCCTCCCACTCCCCTGTGTCGTAGGTGCAGTACTCACCGTTGTCTTCTGCGCTGGCGTTCATGCTCCTGGTAGAGGAGCAGGAAGACAATGGCTGGTAGGATGTGTAGTTCGGGTTCCATGCTGTCCAGATTCCTCGTGGGGTGTATGGAGGTGAGCATTTTCCGTTTGAAATGGCTGTTTCCGACGTGTTTTTATCGGCGGGGCTACCGCCCCGGAAAAGGTGGCGGATTGGTGGGTTGTGATAGGGTGGGCGGTACATTGTCTCCCGCCTGTCTGTTGGCGGTGACCACCGCGCTGTTTGTTTGTCCCGCCGTGGCGGGCGGTGTGTTAAAGTGGCGGTCTCTGTTGGTGGTTTCCGCCAGGGTCAGAATTGCATTTTTTTTATTGCCAGCCTGTTGGCGGTTTGACACCGACCGCCAGGGTTGGATTGACCCCCTTAATGTCTTTAAGGATTTTATATATCTTTTCTTCAAAGAATACCACAAGATTATTGCATAATTCCTAAAATGGAACTGAGATCCTTTCTAGGCAGGCCTGATTGATTAATTACCAGATAATATTAAATGCTCATTTAAAGTTATTGAGTGCTGCCAAAATGGTGGAACGATAATAACCTGCTTCAGCCACATTAATTGCTGGATTTTTGGATTTTTGGATATCTGTAAGTGAGACTTTAACAGGGCTTTCTCTTCATCCCTCCAAGAGCTACACCATTTTCTATCAGCTTGCTTACATTTTAGTTGTTTTGTGAGGATTATACCAGGGAATTATACCAACTTGAACCAAAAATTTACAAAGTTTTATACCAGGAATTATACTTACTTGAACTTAAAATTTACATGCAGTATAAGTGACTAAAGCAGAATTTTTGAATGTCAAACTAGAGGAACAGGATAACAGATGAACTTCAGTGCTTTATAGAAAACCGAGTGTGGGCAATAGTATCCTGCATGCGAGGAGCTTTCATCCTGACCCGTTGAAGGAAAGCATTCCTTATGGAGAGCTTTCAAGAGCAAAAAGGATTTGCAGTATAGGGGATGGTTTTGGAAGAGTACAAAAAGACATGTTTAAAAGATTTATGCACACAGGGTACAGCAATGGCACTTTAGGCATGTTGGCCAGATGTAAGAGGGATGATATTCTCTTCAGTCAGCAGAGAAAATATGTTGGTAAAATAATGATTGTAGATTCATAACCACATATCATATGGCACACCAGTCTGTCAGACGTGCTTTGAGAAAATAGTAACACCTTCTCACAAGTGATCCAGTGAAAGGAGACGATTTCTAAAAAAAATATTGGTCAACTTTAGGAGAGCAAAATCTTTGTGAGACACCTTGGTCAGGAGTGATATCTGAATGAAAAAAAAGAAGTGGTTAAAACAGCCGGATAACTTCATAAAGTGTACTAAGTGCAAAGCTTGCAAAAATGGTGAGAACAGGACAGATATGTACATGTTTGGAAGAGATGCCTATGAGATAAAAGGTCACTACACATGCAAGAGTGTGGTATATATATATACATAGATTCTTCAGCATTTGAGGGCCATCAAAACCTGGATACCTCCGATCTTGTAGCAAGACACTTCCACTGTGTACATAGGGGTGATGTGAGGGAACTCAAGTACAGTGTCATAGATGGTATCCCAAGAGAGGCAAGAAGTGGCAACTTAGAAAATAAATTTAGAATACTGGAGTCAAAATACAGAGTGGCGTTAGACAGCAAAGAAACTAAGGGTTTAAACTGTGATGAGGAAATGCATGTGCACCTGTGAACCCTTATGAGTGATCAGGAACATATTTAATGATCTAATGATGTATAGAAAACCTTGCTCTAAGCTTCTTTGCAGACAGGCATAGCTGTTTTACTTGATTGTAATATTTTGTGTCTATGTGTTTTTATTTCAGATTTTCCTCTGGAATACTGGGAGCCCGGAGGATGTGAAGGAGCTATTATATATGGTGGTGGTCCTTCATGAACTATTAGAGGATTGTAGATGAGCCTCAGAGGGGGCACATCCAATAATCAGTTTGATTTCAATACTTACATCTCACTATGTGCAGGTAGTTTATATGTCAAGTACAGGAACTTTTACCACAGAAGAATGGCATATTCATTTTGAAATATTTTTGTCCTGCATTTGCAGCATTCAATGAGTGTGGAATTGCCTTTATTGTTAGCCTACTGGAGCATAATGTTTTAGACTGCAAAATGAGCCTGATAGGCTTTTGTGGCTCAACAGGAATTATGGCACACCTTTCTGGATAAGGTGACTGGACATTAGAGTATCTCAAGGGATTTTTCCTTGAGTTATTATTTCTCTTTATTATTTATCCTCTACATTTTGGTAGGACATCCGGCCACGTATTGTATCCTTTAGCCTAATTAGGCAGTAGAACAAGCAGTGAGGTTTCCAGTATCCAACCCGTCATAATTACTGTGTTTATTTGGACAAATCTTGTGTAGCGTGAGATATGAGATCCATAGATAATGAGTAAGGAACAAGATTTACACAATAGATTATATCATTGGTTTTGCTCGATTTGTCATTTTACATAATATCGTTTTGCCAACTTGGACTGTATAACAAGCAGCGTGGTTCTTATGGAACAACCAGTTATCATTAATCATGTTAAATAGGACAATCTTGGGCAGCACCACAGAGCATGAGAGGAGTAGATATTGTGTAAGAAACAATATTTATGGAATGTATTTCAATTTTGGTTTTGCTTAATTTGAGATGTTGGAATAATATGTTTTGTACACTTTACCAATTATGTATTCCAGAGTTACAAAAGGTTATGTTTAGTGTGGCGTCACACCCTTGTGACTTTCAAAGAAGCAAGTAACATAGCGCGTACAACTGTGACAAAGGCAGTTCCCTGCCTAAACGCGTGTGTGCATGTTTGTTTTTGCCAGCAATAATTTGTTCATTCACGTGCACAGGAGTGTCTGTCGTCCTATATGTATATATATATATATATATATATATATGTGTGTATGGACTAAAAAAAGGTTCAAGTCAGTAATGTCATGTTGTGAGTGATGCAATATGTAGGATGACTAACTGTGTATGCCAAGGGAGCGAGTTACAGCCACTCTTTCTCAGCCTCCGATTGAAGAATCACCCTGAAACCTTCCATGCACAAGCCATGCAAAATAGAGCATTTGTTTTGAAAGTTTTGTTAGGAGTCATCAAATGGCACCAAAGTTATTAGCAAAAAAGGCATTTCCTATGCAACTGGGAGATATATTACCGTCTGGCAGTCGCCAGTAGGTAGTTATAGTTAGAAACTAGTTTCTATAGAAAAAGCAGTTTTTTCCTTACGTTTATCTTTGGCGCTGCATAATGAACCTTCACAAAATTTTCCCAAAAAAGTTGAAAGTAATGTGAGCTGCTGTCTGGAAAACTTTAGGGTGATTCATCAAGTGGGGGCCAAGATAAAGGTGCTGAAGTTTAGAGCTTTTCCAATGTTAATTCTCATAGGGAAAATTGAACAGCGATAGTGCAAAAATCACTGGACGGAATTACACCAAATTTGGCAGAAAATTAGCTCTTGGTCCCTAAAGAGCTCGTATTGTTATTTGGTGTAAATCTGTTCAGTAGTTCTTGAGAAATTTAAGAAATTCAAATTTCTATGTACATGGATGGGAAGGATTTGCGACCCCTCCTGATCTTGTGTAGCGTTCTGATTGGCTGATAACAGTTCAAGAACAGAAGTGTTGCCAGCCATCTTGGGACTCGGCTGAGGCCAAGTCCCAGAAAAAAATATAAATGAATACAAAAGGGACTAGGGTACAAACACCCTGACCCCTTAGCTCTGTTGGGCCCAGGGCTAAAAAGTTTTTTTTTTTTATTTTGCGTTTGGATCTGCAGATCCGCCATAAAATAAAAAAGAAAAACAAAGCGCAGTCTCCCGCGCTTCGTTATTATAAAGCCCCTTGGTGGACCATGTCCCGGCGGCATTTTTTTAGAAATGCAGGGGGGGCTGCTGCTTTGGGGACCACCACCTCCCTGAAGCTAATTCTGGTAATCCACCTCCCCAGGGCTATGATATGCAGTGCGGGAGCCACCCGGCCACCCTCCTGCTGCCCGGGGACTACCACCTCCCCAGGGCATTTAGGAAATGATATGCAGGGGGACCTATGGCCCCCTCGTGCCCTGGGGACCACCACCCCCGGTAAAATCTTTTTTTTTTAAAAAGACAAAAAGAAAGGGGCAAACTATAAAGGGGGTCCCTATGGGACCCCCAACCCCCAGGGGCCACCACCCCACTGAGGTTTCTATATAGATAAATGTGGGGGCCCCTGGCCCCCTGCAACCCGGGGACCACCTCCCCCCGGGGGGGGAAACAGAAAACAATGGAAAGGGGGTCACTGACCATGTCATGAGTTATGTAATCTGTGAGATCATAAGCAGTGCATTAGGGGGGTGCACGTTATACTTAGCTAAACTAACTATAACTGCTGAATTTCTATTGTTTTGTGCATAGAAAATGTTACACTAACTATGACATCCCTAAAACCTTTGTTTTTTTGGCACAGATACGAGCGAGTATATATATACATATAGGGTTTTTAGGGTTTAGGGTGGGTACTGGTTTTTGGGTGGTAAGTGCATTTTTAGGGTTTAGGGTGGGTATAGGCTGGGTGGTAAGGGTGTTTTTTTTTGGGTGGGTATGGGTTTTTGGTTGTTAAGGGTGTTTTACAGTTCAGGGTGGGTATGGGATTTAGGGTGGTAAGGGGCTTTTAGGTTTGAGAGTGGGTTTGGGTTTTTGGGTGGTAAGCGCATTTTTAGGTTTTAGGGTGGGTATGGGTTTTTGGGTGGTAAGGGCATTTTTAGGTTTTAGGGTGGGTATGGGTTTTTGGGTGGTAAGGGCATTTTATGGTAGGTATGGATTTTTGGATGGTAAGGGCATTTTTAGCTTTTAGGGTGGGGATGGTTTTTTTGGGTGGAAAGGGCATTTTTAGGTTTTAGGGTGGGTATGGGTTTTTTAGGGTGGTAAGGGAATTTTAGGGTGGGTATAGATTTTTGGATGGTAAGGGCATTTTTAGGTTTTAGGGTGGGTATGGGTTTTTGGGTGGTAAGGACATTTTTAGCTTTTAGGGTGGGGATGGGTTTTTTGGGTGGCAAGGGCATTTTTAGGTTTTAGGGTGGGTATGTGTTTTTAGGTGGTAAGGGCATTTTAGGGTGGGTGTGGGTTTTCTGATGATAAGGGCATTTTTAGGTTTTAGGCTGGGGGATGGGTTTTTGGGTAGTAAGGGGCTTTTAGGTTTTAGGGTGGGTACGGGCTTTGCTACAAATATGGTGCTGGAACAATTACATGAAGGACAGAAGGTATGCACATTCTAGGCTTTTAACTGATATGGAAGAGAGACTGCACTGTGTGGACACTGTGTGGACACTTTAAATAAGACTATCAACAATGTAGGACTCAATGGTCCAGTCGAAAGCAGAACGCTGAAATGTGTCAACCTTATTTTCTCTTTTATTTGTACTGCACTTTAGGTGAGCACATTAATCCAATAACATATTTAAAAAATCAGTAAATCAGTGTTGGTGTCCGCAGTGCTGTGAATCTGGCCTTTTGTGGTGAGAAACGTTTTGGCATGGATACAAGTGAAGATTTCATACGACAATATGCGTTGCACACCACATGCACCCAGAGAGTGAGGCGAGGTGGTAGAGAGGCAGCTACATGGAAACAGGGAAAAGGGAGATCACTTTGCCAATGCCTCTGCCCTGTTAGGAGAGATGGACAACTTAGCGGTATACAGGTGGGTAGTGGCAGACACAGTGGGGCTGTGTAGGTGTGGGGGAGGTGGTGAGGAGCTGCGCAACCCAATGCAGCAGAGTTAGTGTGGGAGGGTAGCCTCACCGAACTCAGGCTGAACGGCAAAGTGCTAGTGGTCTAACCGCATTTGTGACTCATGTTTCATGGTCCAAATCAGATTACAAATTGGACATATCTCCGGCATCCAGTATTGCTGAAAAAGCAAAACAAGGAAAAGGGACCCAGCAAGGAAGATTAATAAATTGGATTTACTTCCATCCTGGTTACAACATCACATTGCCTCATATTGATTAGATTATATATAAGAAGGTACATTGGATTAAATAAAATTGTTGTGGTGTAGCACACAGGAAATAGTACAAAGTAAAAGAGCATATTTTGTTTAAATTCTTAATTACTGAACATCTGAGAAAACAGATCTAGAGCTCAAAGAGCAATATGAGCTATTAAATGATGAGCGGATGCTTGCATCGTCAACAAATAAAGTGTATACACAAGAGGAAGAGAAGAAAAGAAAATTGGATGCCGTTAATAAAGATTTGGAACATGCTCAGATAATGGAAGTTAATAAATGGTAAGAGGAAACTACATCACAGAAATATATTGAGTATAAGAGAATTCCATGTGGTTTGAGAATTCTAATAATGCTGACCTTAAATGACTGGGTGAGGATTTGATAAAAAGATGACAAAATGATACAAATAAATGCTCCTTTAAGATAATGAGAACTTTGATCATACATGCAGAAAGAAAATTAGAGAAATTAATAATGAAAATCAAAGAGTTAGAACAAGAACTAGAAAAATGTACTGCAACTGAAGAAATTAAAGAAGCATTAGAACACCTGGAAAAGAAAATCAATAAACATGAATCAGAAGTAGAAAGGAGTAAAGCCCAAAAATAAAATTGGGACAGAATAGATTATATGTCTGGTCATATCTATACATTTGCTAGAAAATATGATATATTCAGGAATGGACAAGGCAACTGATCAAGAAATATGAGGAGAAATTGATAGCTCTGAGGCACGTTTTATAGAAGAAGAATCAGATATCACAAGTTTGGATTTATCTGGAGAACTGAGAATAATACAAATGGCAACGAGACAAAGAGGAAGAGGGGCTGCCTACGGGAGAGGAAAACAAAAGCCTCAGAAGGGGCTAATCAACACCAGAAGGACTAGAAGGGGTAGGGGGATCAAGACGAGGAAGAGAAAATAGAAAGTAAAATGGAAGAAGAGGCAAAGTAAGGAGTATATAGTCATCAACCTCTCCTCTAAGATATTAAGCTTGGATCAAAATAAAGTGCTAAATAAAGGATTGTCATTTTGTCTGGATGCAGAATTAAATCTTGCCAATCTCCATATTGATCTGTATAAGTTTTATCGCAAATTGAAACTCAGGAAACATTTTGAATTCCACCCTCCCAAGAACAAAAATGAGAAAGCAAACCCATTCAGAACCTCAAACATTACTGTGAAGGATTTAACAACCTTGAGAATACTCACAGAATTAGAAGGGGAATCTGAGGGGGTTCTGAAGGATATGAATTCATCAGAGCTATCAGATGAACAACCATGTAAAAACCTAGGTCTAATAACATAGAAACGGGGAGCGAGTGGATTAAAAACCCAATCAACCTTTTGTCCGCAATTGCCACCTGGGAATAAAATTTATCTTTTTCAAGAGTTGGCAATAGAGGAATTGAATTGCTTAATATGTCACGGTTTACTCGTCGCTTACGGATCGGACCAGATGAAACTGTAGGATAGTATTGCTTCTTGTAGGTCCTGCCTTGACCGAGGTATGATCGTGGCTACCCTTTCTGGTAGCCACGATGCTGCTGACAAGGGAACGTCAAGGCAGTCCATGCCCTCCAGAAGGAGTCCCTGAGGAAAAACCCAAGGGGAAAAAACCTTATTGGCTGGAACTCCGTGGAACAAAAAAATGGCCACAGGCAAAGATAAGTTTTCAATTAACAAAAATATAACTGGAAGAAACAGAAAAAGGCAAGGAAAAGGCTGGAAATAGCCAGAGCATGATCACCACCAAAGGAAGTGTTGCAGCGCAATGAGACCAAGAGTCTCATTTCTTTTATACCCAAGAACAGGAAGTGACATTCAGGAAGGAAAAAAGACACCATGTTGGATTGGGAAAACTACCATAGGGAACATGGATGAAGACACCATATTGGAAAGGGATCCTGATGCATGCAGGGAAGAGGAAGACATGCTGGGAGAAGAAGAAGAACATGGCTCCACCCAAGAAGATGCAGGCAAGAAAAGAAAAGAACAGAAAAGAAAAGAACAGAACCAGGTAAGTGAGAGGGTGGGGGGAATGGGGCCCACTGCTGAGCTAAAGGCTGCGCTGCGCCCCGAGCTTGCCGAGTCCCGATGCCTAATCTGGGTCCTCGTGTGAGGTAAGGCCGGAAAAAAGGGGTGCGGCATGCCCTGAGGCCGAGGAGATGCACCGCAGCCCCAGCTGCATCCCGATCCGGTCTCCCTGTGTGTGCACTGGCCCGCCACGGCACAACAGTAGGTCCCGCACACCGGAGCCCCGGGTATGTGTGGATGAAGACGGAAGAACTGACGAACCAAAAGAGGAGCGTGAACAGAAGAGGCATCTTCCCAGGAACACTCGCTCAGAGGGTAGCCTTTCCAATGGATAAGATATTGGAGGCGATTTCGGAACATACGTGAATCACAAATTTCATGAACCTCGTACTCAGGTTCATCATTCACTAAAAGAGGAGGAGGACAGGTGAATTGTCTGCCAAAAGGATCAGACTTATAAGGTTTCAGTTGTGAGACATGAAAGACAGGAAGAATTTTCCATGTCCAAGGCAAACGCAGCGAAAAGGAAACTGAATTGATCTTCTGAAGGATAGAAAAGGGTCCATAATAACGGGGCTTGAACTTGTTTTGTGATAAACGGAGAGGTAACAACCATGAGGAAAGCCAGACTTTGTCTTGTACTTTATAAGATGGAGCCTCACAGCGTTTTTTTATCAGCCATCCTTTTCATCTGTTGCTTGGTAGATAGAAGGTTAGAATGGATAAGGCGTTGAATATTATGTAATCTTCCAATAAGTGAAGTGACTGCAGGAAGTGTAGAAGAGTCTTTTACCACGGTAGTAAAGGACTTTGGATGGAAACCATATGAACAGAAAAAGGAGTGTTTTTCGAGGCACTATGGTGGTCATTCCGACCTCGGCGGTCTTTTCTCCAGACCGCCGAGGCCGGGGGAGACAGAATACCGCCATTGCCGGCGGTATTCATGCCTCCCTATTCCGACATTTCCGCTGGGCCAGCAGACGGTAACAGCGTTACCGTCCGCGGGCCCAGCGGAAATGGCACATCAACATTGCCGCCGGCTCTAATATTGATGTGCAGCGGGTGCAGTAGCACCCATCGCGCATTTCACTGCCCGAAATTCAGGCAGTGAAATGCGCGATGGGGCTATGCCTTGGGGCCCCTGCACTGCCCATGCAAGTGCATGGGCAGTGCAGGGGCCCCCAGGGGCACCCCCAGTGCCCTTACCGCCAGCCTTTCAATGGCGGTGTTTACCGCCACGGACAGGCTGGCGGTCGGGGACTCATAATCCCCAGGGCAGCGGTGCTTGCACCGCTGCCCTAGGGATTATGCCCGCCAGGCGGAAGCCTGGCGGGAAAGTGGAGGGGCCGGCGGTATGACCGTGGCTTTTCCGCCACGGTCAGAATTACTAGCGGAACACCGCCAGCCTGTTGGGGGTGTTACCGCCAACATACCGCCTGCCGCCAGGGTCGGAATGACCCCCTATGTACTGTATTATTGTATGAAAATTCAGCCATAGGTAAATATGCGGACCAGTTACTCTGAGTTGTATTACAAAAACAACATAGATACTGTTCCAGTCCTTGATTTAGACATTCCGTCTGCCCATTAGTCTGAGGGTGAAAACCAGAAGACAAGGCTACCTCAATATCTAAAGCCTTACAGAAATGCTTCCAAAAACGTGATATATATTGCGGACCACGATCGGACAGAATAACATGAGGGTGATCATGAAGACGAAATAAAGATTTGACTTAATTCTTGAGATGTGGGTAGTTTCTTTAGAGCATTGAAATGAGCCATTTTAGTGAATGAATCCACAGTCACCATTATCACTTGATTACCTGCTGAGGGAGGTAAGGAACACATGAAATCCGTTGATATCATATGCCAAGGGGCTGGTGGCACAGGTAAAGGGTGAATCAATCCTACAGGCTTGGTATAGGGTGTTTTAGCTTGGGCACAGATGGGACAGGAAGCCACATAACTCTCAGTATCTTTCTTAAGCGCAGGTCACCAGAAGGAACGGAGAAGTAGTTCTTGTGTGGCCTTAATACCACGATGACCTGCTATAGGGGAGCCATGACACATTTGAAGTGCTCTCCTTTGTACCATTTTGGAAGGAAGAAATAATATATCATTATAGTAGAAATGTTCTATGACTTTGAGTAACTTTGGACGTAGTTCTTTCATTTCTGAGTCTGAGAGAGTGGAGTATTCTGACCGTACTTTGTTGAGAAAAGACTACTAGTCCAATGATTCTTTCTGGTTCAATGAGATGTTGTGATTGGGGATGGATACCTGCAGGGTAACGTCGTGACAAGGCATCTGCAAGTATATTCTGAGAACCAGGGATATAGGTGATATAAAAATCAAATTGACTAAAAAAGAAGGCCCAACGGGCTTCGCAACTGTTCTGACATTGAAAGTTCCATAGACATTGCAAATTTCGGTGGTCAGTTTGTACTTCAAATGGTTCTCTAGTTCCCATAAGGAAATGTCTCCACTCGTTACATGCGGCCTTTAGTGCTAGAAGTTCCCATTCCAAAACAGAATAATTATGTTCAGAATCTGATAGCACATGAGACAGATAAAAGATTGGATGTTCTAATCCATCGTCAACTTGTCTTTGTAAGAAGGCAGCCCCTATAGCTCTTTCCAAAGCATAAGTGACCACGATAAATTGATTGATGGTATCAGGATGTCGTAGTATCGGAGATTGGGTGAAAGTATGTTTTAAGTTTTGGAAGGCACTTTCGGCCATATCAGTCCAGATGAAACCATTTAGTAAATTATCTTTTTTAAGAGTTTGTGTAATTTGGCTGGTTTGCTGAGTGAAATCTGAAAAAAATTGACGTTAAAAGTTGGCCAATCCTAAGAAACACTGTGTTTCTTTGATGAAAGAGGGGGATGGCCAGTCTAGGATAGCCTGGACTTTCTCTGGATCCATGGCAATACCAGCTTGACTGATGTGATACCCTAAAGATTTTACTTTTGTCTTGTCGAATTTGCATTTTTCGGGTTTACAGAACAGTTGATGTTGTCTAAGTCTACATAGGACTTGAGTTACAGGCAGAGTATGATGTTCTGGATGTCTAGAGTATATCAGGATATCATCCAAGTATATAACTACGGTATGATTTAAAAGATCAGAAAATCTAGAATCCATAAATCTCTGAAATATAGAAGGGGCATTGGTTAAACCAAAAGGCATTACTCAATACTCATAATGACCAAAGGGAGTGCGAAAGGCAGTTTTCCATTCATCACCTTATTCTATTTTTAACAGATGGTAAGCTCCCCTAAGGTCTAACTTTGTAAATCTTTGCACCCCTCTGACTGCTTCCAAGATATCTCTTATTAAGGGTAGCGGGTATCGGTCTTTTATGGTGTATTTATTTAATCCACAAAAGTCTATACATGGACGCAAATCATTCCTCTTTTTAGGCATGAAGAAGAGAGGAGCCCCAGCTGGGGAAGAAGACGGAGCAATCAGACCACTCTGAAGATTTTCCTGCAGATAGTCCTTGAGTATCTTTTTTTCTGGTTCAGTGACCGAGTACATTCTACAAAAGGGAACAACAGTACCAGGTTCCAATGGAATGGTACAATCGTACTCTCTGTGTGGAGATAGTACTGGTTTCGTTGGTTTTTGAAACATGTCTGCATAATCCATATAATGACTAGGTACCCCTTGGATAGCATTTATGGAACATCCTACTTCTGGTACTCTGTTGATAACATTTTCTTTGGTGACCAATATGTTCCTGAAGCATAACAGTGGTCTTGACAAAATTGCGAGGAAAGAAAAATAGTTCTGGTTTCCCAGTTGATATACAGGTTATGCCTTGTAAACCAGGGTATACCTTGGATTATTGTATGGTTAGGTGTGGAGATCAAATCAAAAGAAGCACGTTCTTGATGTTTTCTGAAGTGTAAACACAAGGCCGGAGTAGCGTTGATGACAGGACTGGATGCTAACAAAGAACCATCAACAGTATGAACTTGCTCTGGAATATCTTTTAATACTCAGGAAATCTTGTGATCCATAGCCCATGTCTCATCCATATAGATTCCACTGGCCCCACAGTCTAATAATGCCAAGGCTCTTTCTTCCTGACCGTCAGGTAACTGTAACGTAATCGGTAACAAGTACAGTGTAGTGGCATTTTCATTAGAGGAACTGACAGAAGGTATTGCAGAGAATCCTTTGCCCTCCCTTCTCATTGAGGATGGGAATTGGCATTTCCCAAGGACTTCACTGGACGGGCTGGGCAAGTACGTAGCAGGTGGCCATCAGCTCCACAATAGAGACATAGGCCCCCATTACAACATTGGTGGTAAATGCCACTTACCGCCGTGCAGAAGACCGCCAACACACCGCTGCGGCCGTGGAAATCCACTACAGCTATTACGACACCACAGTTCGGAATCCGCCGAAATCTAAACACCCACACAAGTCCGGCACACCAAAGGTCAGTGATAAACTAGCGATAACAAAACCTCCACCGTCACGCCAACAGGAATACGCCCACACTATCACGACCCAAGAATCCACGCGGCGGTCTTTCAAGCGCGGTATTCCATTGGCGGTACACACCGCCACGCTCAAAATACACACACATTTACAAAACACAACCACATTTGACAAATCGAAATAAAAACACCTGATACACATACACACACCACACCCACACACTCAATACAATATAAAACACACACCCACATCTCCCACAAACCCCTACGACAAAAATTGAGAATGAAGCACAGGGAGAGACACCACCATCAACAAGCTAGCATCCATAGGCACACAACACCATCAATCACACAACATCCACGCACCTCACACAACACACACAAACAAATCCCCTCACACATCACAACACACACCACCTCACACATCACCCACACCACACCATGGCACCGCAAAGACACCCCAGGTTCTCTGAGGAGGAGCTCAGGGTCATGGTGGAGGAAATTGTTGGCAGCTATACGGATCACAGGTGCAGCACACCTCCATTGCTAGGAAGATGGAGCTATGGCACGGAATCGTAGACAGGGTCAACACAGTGGGACAGCACCCAAGAACACGGGATGACATCAAGAAGAGGTGGAACGACCTACGGGGTAAGATGCGTTCCATGGTCTCAAGACACCAGATTGCAGTTCAGAGGACTGGCGGTGGACCCCCACCTCCTCCCCCACAACTAACAACATGGGAGGAGCAGGTCTTGGCTATACTGCATCCTGAGGGCCTCGCAGGAGTAGCAGGAGGAATGGACTCTGGTAAGTCAAATCTTAACTATGACATCCCCCACCCTACCTGCATGCTATCGCATACTCCCACCCTCACCCTCACCCCCATCACTCCAACACCTCACATATGTCCCACTATCACAACCCACCCATCCCAATACCAAGCCCTGCATGCAACACCAAAGCAGGGACACCCATCACCAAAGCATGTCCACTACAGATACCCACACAGACCCCAAACCAAATATCACACAAGGACCTAGACAAGAATGCAAGCACTGGAGTACAGGGTCACCCACCCATTGCACACAATGGCACACACAGATGCAATAATCATGCCTTTACACCCCTGCAGGACCCCTACCCAACGTCACCGGACAGGAGGTTCCAGACATGTCCACCCCCCACAGAAGAGACCCACAGTGATGACAGCAGCTCTGTCCAACTGGATCTAGATGACCACCCCAGCCCATCTGGGACCTCGGGACAGTCGGTTCCCCACACACTGGCACATGCCATCACAGAGCCTCCCCTCTCAGGAAACACCAGCACAGCACCCACCCAGCGGGCCCATACCGCTGTCCCCAGGACACGTCAAGCAGCAGTGTGTCCACCACTACAGGGAACCCAGGTAAACCCACAAACCCAAGAACATCCAGGACCTGGGGGCAGTGGCAGTGGGCACACGGTTCAAGGGACAGAGGAACAGGAAAACAGGGGAACTGGGAGGACTGCTGTGCGACAGGGGGAGGACAGGCCCAGGGAACCCACTCTCCACAAGGCCCTCTCCAACATCATGGGAGCGTACCATTATTCCCAGGAGATGATGGCAACGGTACTGGCCAAGTTTCAGGAGACTCAGCGGCTGCAGGAGGAACAGTATTTGGGGGGAACTCAAGTCCATCAACACCACCCTAGTCACCATTGTAGGGGTGCTGAAGGACCTTGTGAACACCAGGAGGGACACTGTGGCACAACAAGGGGCCCCTGACACTAGCCTTGATGATGAACTGCCCACCACCTCTGCCGGCGCTAGTGGACAGGAGGCACCGCCACAGGACCACAACACCAGCATCCCACCCCCTGCAGATGGAAAACCACCCCACAAACGGTCCCTGAGATCCAGGACAAAGACAGAGAACAGTGCCAAGACCCCCGCCAAGAAATGAGACCACCCTGAATGTCATCCTTCTGTCCCACTTCGTCACCCTGTCCATCCTTAAACTACCCTAGCTCCACTTCCTATGCCCCTTTGGACAATGCACCTGTGAGACAAATAACTGGACTCTGCCATGGATATTCCTCCACCATCACCCCTGACCATTTTACAACCCCCTCCACTAATTTGCACTTAAATAAACACCCTTGAATCACAAAACAATCTGGAGTCCGTCTGTGCTTTCACAAATGTGCATTTGCTATAACTATGAAAATAGCAATGTCCATTGTATTGTCAACATACCTACGTCACACAGCTCTAGTCTGTTAGAAATGGGGTCTCTGGTTGACAGTCAGGTTACCCCCTGTTCAAGCAAGGACCCTCACTCTAGTTAGGATAAAAGAGAATCACCCTCAGCTAACCCCTGCTTACCCCCTTGGTAGCTTGGCAGAGCAGTAGGCTTAACCTCAGAGTGCTGGGCGTAAAGTATTTGTACCAACACACACAGTAACTTAATGAAAACCCTACAAAATGACACAACACCAGTTTAGAAAAATAGGAAATATTTATCTAGACAAAACAAGACCAAAACGACAAAAATCCAACATACACAAGTCAAGTTATGATTTTTTAAAGGTTTAAAATAAAAAGAGTCTTTAGGTAGTTGTAACACCACACTAGCGCTGCTAGCGTGAAAATGTACCTGGTTTGCGTCAAGAATAACCCCGCACGGGCGGTGTGCGTCGAAAATCACCCTGCACGGTTATATGCGTCGAAAACAACTCGGCACGGCGATGCGCGTCGAAAAAGCCAGCCACGCGACGGTCCGAAAGTCCCGCGGCGCAGGTTGCGATCTCTCAGCCTTCGTCAGCGATGCTGCGCGTCGTTTCTCCTGCTCCGGGCGTCGATTCTCCGGTCGCGTTTCCTGCGGCGTCGTTTCTCAGCTGCGGAGCCGGCGTCGCGTCGTTTTCTCAGCCGCGATCGGATTCGCGTCGATCTTTTCTCTGCACGGCGCTCGGTGCGTGTATTTTTGTCCTTAGGCTGCCAGCCTCTCCTTTCAGGGTCCCAGGAACTGGAAGGGCACCACAGAGCAGAGTAGGGGTCTCTCCAGAGACTCCAGGTGCTGGCAGGAAGAAGTCTTTGCTATCCCTGAGACTTCAACAACAGGAGGCAAGCTCTACATCAAGCCCTTGGAGATTTCTTCTTCAAGATGGAAGGCACACAAAGTCCAGTCTTTGCCCTCTTACTCTGGCAGAAGCAGCACTGCAGGAAAGCTCCACAAAGCACAGTCACAGGCAGGGCAGCACGTTTTCCTCAGCTATCAGCTCTTCTCCAGGCAGAGGTTCCTCTTGGTTCCAGAAGTGTTTCTGAAGTTTGTAAGTTTGGGTGCCCTTCTTATACCCATTTTAGTCTTTGAAGTCACCTCCCTTCAAAGGGGACTCACACCTTCTTGTGAAATCCTGCCTTGCCCAGGCAAGGCCTCAGACACACACCAGGGGGTTGGAGACAGCATTGTCAGAGGCAGGCACAGTCCTTTCAGATGAGAGTGACCACTCCACCCCTCCCTCCTAGCAGAGATGGCTAATCAGGAAATGCAGATTACACCCCAGCTCCCTTTGTGTCACTGTCTGGTGTGAGGTGAAAAACAACCCAACTGTCAAACTGACCCAGACAGGGAATCCACAAACAAGGCAGAGTCACAGAATGGTTTAAGCAAGAAAATGCTCACTTTCTAAAAGTGGCATTTCCAAACTCACAATCTTAAAATCAACTTTACTAAAAGATGTATTTTTAAATTGTGAGTTCAGGGATCCCAAACTCCACATGTCCATCTACTCTCTAGGGGAATCTACACTTTAATCATATTTAAAGGTAGCCCCCATATTATCCTATGAGAGAGACAGACCTTGCAACAGTGAAAACGAAATTGGCAGTATTTCACTGTCAGGACATATAAACCACATTACTATATGTCCTACCTTATCCATACACTGCACCCTGCCCTTGGGGCTACCTAGGGCCTACCTTAGGGGTGCCTTACATGTAAGGAAAGGGAAGGTTTAGGCCTGGCAAGTGGGTACACTTGCCAAGTCGAATTTACAGTGTAAAATTACACATACAGACACTGCAGTGGCAGGTCTGAGACATGATTACAGAGCTACTTATGTGGGTGGCACAACCAGTGCTGCAGGCCCACTAGTAGCATTTGATTTACAGGCCCTGGCACCTCTAGTGCACCTTACTAGGGACTTACTAGTAATTCAAATATGCCAATCATGGATAAACCACTTACATACAATTTAAACAGGAGAGCATATGCACTTTAGCACTGGTTATCAGTGGTAAAGTGCTCAGAGTTGAAAAGCCAACAACAACATGTCAGAAAAAAATAGGAGGCAGGAGGCGAAAAAAGACTGGGGATGACCCTGCATAAGCAAAAGTCCAACACGACCCCCTACCAGCCTAAAGCCAGGGGGGAACAATCAATACCTTGATGTACTTCCCTGATTGGGGCGATAGAACAGGGACCCAGGCCCACAACAGCAGGGGCATGTTCCAGTTCTACGCCTTCCTGACTCCAGTTGGATCCCTCTGTCCATACTCTCAGGGCCCACTAAGCTAACCCATGGGGAACCCTTCTCCACATCTACAGACACCATCTGTGCAACACCTAACTTTACTTTGCTCACAGATGTATTGCAATGGGCAGATAGTACCACCAGGGCCAACACAGTGGTGTTGCCCACTCCACCCCCGGGGTGTGACTCTCGTCCTCCCCCCCCCCAGGGGCAACTCTGTCCACCAGGACAGCAAGCCACAGTGGCCCCAGACAACTGTCAGGGATGAGAGCCCGACCTCAGGCCTCTCTAACCACTGTGACTGTGGAGAGTGGGGGGTGGTAGCCCCAGGTGCCTGGCACCCTTTGAGCACTCTATCTTCCACCAGGTCAGGGATGACAACCTGACCCTGGTCCTCCCCTCTGGGGCTCTGTACCCTCCCTGCAGAAGCGGCACCCCCAGAGTCAAAAACTGTCAGGGTGCTTGTAGAAGCAGTCCTGCACAATTCTTCCACCAGTGCAGGGATGTTAACCTGCAACTGATCCTCCAACCTGGGGTCTGTACCTTCAGGTTGGACCAGGGCCAGGGGTGAGGCTTCCCTCCCCCTGCCCTCTCTTCTGGGGTCCTGAACCACCCAACTAGGAGTGGCCCCCCCAGAAGACAACATGGTAGGGGCACTGTTAGCAGTAGCCCCTTCCTCCAGGTCAGGGGGGACACCCTTAACCTGGCCTCCCAATCCAGGGTCTGTACCCACAGACTGGATCACTGCCTGGCAAACCAGGACTTCCTGGGGGGCATACCTACCCCCTACCAGGTCAGAGTTTACCCTCTGAACCTGGTCATCCAACCTAGGGTCACCACCCTGCGGTTGAACCACTGCCTGGCACACCAGGACTTCCAGGGGGGCACACTTACCCCCCTCAAGGGACACACTGTCCCGAAGGGCCACACAAGAGTCTGGCTGGTGCAGGTCCCCTGACCTCTGCCCATCTGACAGAGTCTGGATTCCCCCCAACCCAGAAATGGTCTCACCAAGGTCATTCATGGGGGGCTCTGCTCTCAGAGCTGACCCCTGACCCTCCAGGTTCTCCACTGGGGTCCGCAACCCCCTCTCAACCCTCTGTCTGGACTTCTGCACCCCCTCACTAGGAGTGGTACTGCCAGACACCGGAACTGGTGGGACGCTGGCTACAGCCGCCCCCCAAGTTCTCCTGACACTGTGGGGGCTCCCTCAACAGATGGCCCTATGGTACAGGCTAGGCTCCCCTCCTGGTGTTCCCGCAGGGAACCCTCCAGGACCTGGGACCGGATCTCGGGCACCTTGGGCCCCAACCCATCCCCATTCCCTCTCCTCTGAGACTGGACATGGGGTCCCTCACCCATCCCACTACACTGGGACCTACCTGGGACACTACAATCCTTCCCTACCTCACCTGGTTGGGAACTACCTAGACCACTCCTCTCAGGAGCACCCCCAAATGCCTCTTCAGACTCTCTGGTACTCACCCAGAAGTCTGCCTCCATTGTAAGCTCCCTGGGGTCAGAGAACTCACACTCCACCTGGTGTTGGCATAGCTCTGGAAAATAAGGACTAGACATATGCTCTCCAGCAATTACATCACTTAGCCCCTCACATGAATTAACCAAAGTACCCTTCACCCAACCATCCAGTGACTCTGCTTTGACAAAGCACCCCACATCACCCTCCGGAGACTGGTGAGACAGTACCTGACTGTCCCTGACACTCAACCCACACTCTTCTGGGATGTCTTCACACTCCATAACCAGGACTTCTACCTGGGGGGAACCCCTCTCCCTGTCACTCTCACCTAGAGTCAGTAGAGTGTCCCTCCCACCAGTAGGAATATGACTCCCCATGCCAGTTCCCCAATCCACCTCAGGGACCCTGTGCATCACTGGAGCTACCTCATACCCCTGAACCTCCTGGCGTGTGTTAACTCCCTCCTTCAAGTAGGGCACCACCTCTCTGGGCATGTGCACTTCTGCAGCATCACTGGATATACAATTGTTGCTGCCACCATTCCAGCTGGACTCAGCCCTCATGACTTCCAGCTCTTTCAATTTAAGCTCGTAAGCATAAATCATTTTTTTAATCTCTAAGTTCCTCCTCCTTTCTTCCAACTCCCAATCGAGCTTTTTCAGCCCCCATTGGTACTCCCTCTCTGCCTGTCTGTCCTGTAACTCTTCAGGAGTCAGACCCTTGGGTGACACCCTGCCATCCCTCCTGGGGACCCTCCCCCCAGGCGTAACAGGTTCCTCCACTACACCACTGTGTATCCTCTGCACTTCCCCACCCATATTCTCCTCCTCTGTGTGCCCTCCAGCCTTCTTGATTGTCACCCAAGCCCTCTGTGCCTGTTGCAGCTCCCCCTCCCTGGTGGAGCTCTCAGTGGGACAGTCAAGATCTTTAAGGAACTGTTTCAATTGAGCAACTGAGTACTCCTTCAGTTTCTCCATTTCAAACACAGCTCCAGCTGTTGCATCTCCAGATTGAGACATGATGGTCACAAGTGCAAAGTTCCAAAAGGCAGAAAAAAATAATTTCCCAATGAAGTAAAAAGAATCAGTCAAGGGATCAGCAAAATCATGGAAGTAGAATAAAAAGAGTCCTTAAGAGAAAAATCAAAAGATCACCAAACAAGTAGTATGTGGTCACGTAGTGGTCTGAGATCAAAACAGTAGTGTACACTTAATTACTGTATGTCAAGTACAAATACAAGTCCAATCCCGACCGCTGGTCACCAATGTTAGAAATGGGGTCTCTGGTTGACAGTCAGGTTACCCCCTGTTCAAGCAAGGACCCTCACTCTAGTTAGGATAAAAGAGAATCACCCTCAGCTAACCCCTGCTTACCCCCTTGGTAGCTTGGCAGAGCAGTAGGCTTAACCTCAGAGTGCTGGGCGTAAAGTATTTGTACCAACACACACAGTAACTTAATGAAAACCCTACAAAATGACACAACACCAGTTTAGAAAAATAGGAAATATTTATCTAGACAAAACAAGACCAAAACGACAAAAATCCAACATACACAAGTCAAGTTATGATTTTTTAAAGGTTTAAAATAAAAAGAGTCTTTAGGTAGTTGTAACACCACACTAGCGCTGCTAGCGTGAAAATGTACCTGGTTTGCGTCAAGAATAACCCCGCACGGGCGGTGTGCGTCGAAAATCACCCTGCACGGTTATATGCGTCGAAAACAACTCGGCACGGCGATGCGCGTCGAAAAAGCCAGCCACGCGACGGTCCGAAAGTCCCGCGGCGCAGGTTGCGATCTCTCAGCCTTCGTCAGCGATGCTGCGCGTCGTTTCTCCTGCTCCGGGCGTCGATTCTCCGGTCGCGTTTCCTGCGGCGTCGTTTCTCAGCTGCGGAGCCGGCGTCGCGTCGTTTTCTCAGCCGCGATCGGATTCGCGTCGATCTTTTCTCCGCACGGCGCTCGGTGCGTGTATTTTTGTCCTTAGGCTGCCAGCCTCTCCTTTCAGGGTCCCAGGAACTGGAAGGGCACCACAGAGCAGAGTAGGGGTCTCTCCAGAGACTCCAGGTGCTGGCAGGAAGAAGTCTTTGCTATCCCTGAGACTTCAACAACAGGAGGCAAGCTCTACATCAAGCCCTTGGAGATTTCTTCTTCAAGATGGAAGGCACACAAAGTCCAGTCTTTGCCCTCTTACTCTGGCAGAAGCAGCACTGCAGGAAAGCTCCACAAAGCACAGTCACAGGCAGGGCAGCACGTTTTCCTCAGCTATCAGCTCTTCTCCAGGCAGAGGTTCCTCTTGGTTCCAGAAGTGTTTCTGAAGTTTGTAAGTTTGGGTGCCCTTCTTATACCCATTTTAGTCTTTGAAGTCACCTCCCTTCAAAGGGGACTCACACCTTCTTGTGAAATCCTGCCTTGCCCAGGCAAGGCCTCAGACACACACCAGGGGGTTGGAGACAGCATTGTCAGAGGCAGGCACAGTCCTTTCAGATGAGAGTGATCACTCCACCCCTCCCTCCTAGCAGAGATGGCTAATCAGGAAATGCAGATTACACCCCAGCTCCCTTTGTGTCACTGTCTGGTGTGAGGTGAAAAACAACCCAACTGTCAAACTGACCCAGACAGGGAATCCACAAACAAGGCAGAGTCACAGAATGGTTTAAGCAAGAAAATGCTCACTTTCTAAAAGTGGCATTTCCAAACTCACAATCTTAAAATCAACTTTACTAAAAGATGTATTTTTAAATTGTGAGTTCAGGGATCCCAAACTCCACATGTCCATCTACTCTCTAGGGGAATCTACACTTTAATCATATTTAAAGGTAGCCCCCATATTATCCTATGAGAGAGACAGACCTTGCAACAGTGAAAACGAAATTGGCAGTATTTCACTGTCAGGACATATAAACCACATTACTATATGTCCTACCTTATCCATACACTGCACCCTGCCCTTGGGGCTACCTAGGGCCTACCTTAGGGGTGCCTTACATGTAAGGAAAGGGAAGGTTTAGGCCTGGCAAGTGGGTACACTTGCCAAGTCGAATTTACAGTGTAAAATTACACATACAGACACTGCAGTGGCAGGTCTGAGACATGATTACAGAGCTACTTATGTGGGTGGCACAACCAGTGCTGCAGGCCCACTAGTAGCATTTGATTTACAGGCCCTGGCACCTCTAGTGCACCTTACTAGGGACTTACTAGTAATTCAAATATGCCAATCATGGATAAACCACTTACATACAATTTAAACAGGAGAGCATATTCACTTTAGCACTGGTTAGCAGTGGTAAAGTGCTCAGAGTTGAAAAGCCAACAACAACATGTCAGAAAAAAATAGGAGGCAGGAGGCGAAAAAAGACTGGGGATGACCCTGCATAAGCAAAAGTCCAACATAGTCCATGAGGTAACATAGCAGATGTCACACAGTGGGACCCACATCTGTGAAATGAAAAGGCAAAGTGACAGGTCAGGGTCCATACACTGGGTGAAAGTGACAGACATATGATAGGTCTAACAATTGTATGAGATGTAGGAGGCAGTGATGTCTTCTCACCTGTATCTCACTGGAAGTATTGCTGGATCACGTTGTTTCTGTTGTCGATATTCTCTTCTTCTGCCTCCTCTTCTTCACTTTCCACAGGCTCCACAGCTGCCACAAGACCTCCTTCTGGACCATCCTCCTGCAGAAAAGGCACCTATAGTCGCAAAGCCAGGTTGTGCAGCATACAGCAGGCCACGATGATCTGGCACACCTTCTTTGGTGAGTTGTAGAGATCCACCTGTCATATGGAGGCACCGGAACCTGGCCTTCAGGAGACCGAAGGTCCTTTTGATCACTCTCTTAGTTCGCCCATGTGCCTCATTGTAGCATTCCTCTGCCCTTGTCCTGGGATTTCTCACTGGGGTCAGGAACCATGACAGGTTGGGATACTCAGAGTCACCTGCAAATGTCGAGGGACAACTGTTGGACACACACTAACCCTTAGGGACAACCCCAGACAACTATTCACAGGGTATAGGGTCCTTGTCCTCACCTATTAGCCACACACGGTGCCTCTGGAGTTGCCCCATCACATAAGGGATGCTGTTATTCCTCAAAATGTAAGCGTCATGCACTGAGCCTGGAAACTTGGCGTTCACATGGGAGATGTACTGGTCGGCCAAACACACCATCTGCACATTAATTGAATGGTAGCTCTTCCTGTTTCTGTACACCTGTTCACTCCTGCGGGGGGTACCAAGGCCACATATGTCCCATCAATGGCACCTATGATGTTGGGGATATGTCCCAGGGCATAGAAGTCACTGTGGGCAAATCCTCCACCTGAGGGAAAACGGTGTAGCTGCGCGTGTGTTTCAGCAGGGCAGACAACACTCTGGACAACACGTTTGAGAACATAGGCTGGGACATCCCTGATGCAATGGCCACTGTTGTTTGAAAAGACCCACTTGCCAGGAAATGGAGTACTGACAGGACTTGCACTAGATGGGGGATTCCTGTGGGATGGCGGATAGCTGAAATCAGGTCTGGCTCCAACTGGGCACACAGTTCCTGGATTGTGGCACGATCAAGTCTGTAAGTGATAATGATGTGTCTGTCTTCCATTGTCGACAGGTCCACCAGCGGTCTGTACACCGGAGGATGCCGCCATCTCCTCACCTGCTCCAGCGGACGTGCCCTATGGACGAGAACAGCGAGCACAGAGTCAGCCAACACTGAGGTAGTAAAAAAAGAATTTATTGCACACATTTGTCAATCAGCTATGTGCCTGTCACTGTGCGTATGCAAGGCCTAGATATGTGTGACGCATTTAAAAATAATGCCATGTGGCCACCTGAAATGTCGGCTGCCTGACCTGTAATGTGGGACAAAGGGGTTTGAGGTAACTGCGCTGGCGTTGTACACCGTCGCGGTAGGCGGTCGAAGACCGCGGCGCAATCCTGCATTGGTTAACATTGGGCCCTATGGTTCCCAGGAGCCAATGACAATGTACGCCGGCGGTGACGGTACGCACCGCCGCGGACGTGACCGCCATTTTCTCTCTGTTCACTCACTTGATACCTGACCTTTGACAGGAGAGGACCTACACTGCAAGTGCTGCTGTGACCTGTGTCTGGAAGTGACGATGGCTCATGTGTCTGGGGAAAGGGCCCCTGCCTTCACTTCGGAGGAGTTGGAGAAGTTAGTGGATGCGGTCCTCCCCCAGTACACGCTACTCTACGGTCCTCCAGACAAACAGGTGAGTACACTGTGAGCATGCTGTATGGGCAATGCCTGTTTGGAGTGGTGTGGATGGAAGATACAGGGGTGGGGACTGAGGCCTGCATGAGCGGACGGTGAGTGTATGTGCATCAGGGCAAGGGTGGGAACGTGGGCCAATGACTGTGACGGTCCGGACGGTTAAAAATCATCCTTTTCCCCTGTACTATTCCTCTAGGTCAGTGCCCACCAAAAGAAGGATATCTGGCATACCATCGCCAAGGACATCCAGACCCTGGGGGTCCACCACAGACGGAGTACCCACTGCCGGAAAAGTTGGGAGGACATTCGCCGCTGAAGCAAGAAGACGGCAGAGGCCCAGCTGGGGATGACCTTCCAACATGGGAGGGGTGCCCGTCGCACCATGACCCCCCTGATATTCCGGATCCTGGCAGTGGCGTATCTGGAGTTGGATGGGCGCTTGAGGGCATCACAGCAGCCACAATGGGGTGAGTACAGTCACATCCATCTGACTCTGCGCGCATTAGGGGGTGTCTGGGTGGGGGAGGTGGGCAGTGGGGTACCCTAGGCCAGGGCGAGCTTTGTAGGCAAGGCCCTTCTGTGAGGCATGCTATGTGGCACCCCAACCCCACCAGTGGTAAGAGCCATCTACACCTAGTCAGGCTCCTGTGACTTCCATGTGTGCAGCAATCGGGCATAGGCCTTGTACCCCATGTCCCTGTGATTAATTAGGGAAGTCTAAATGCGTGGCGTAGTGCAGAGGGCTGCTGTGTCTATAGTGTCCGCCAATGGTAGCGGTATTGCATGCACTCAACATGTCTTTCTTCTTCCCCCCCCCTTTTTGTGTTCTCCCTTTTCTTGTGTGCATTAGCATCATCAGGTGGAGGAGCAGTGCCACCGGAGCAGGAGGGAGATGGATCCAACATGGCCGTGGAGGGCAAGACAACGGAGTCTGAAGTCACCAGCGGGATGGAGGGCGAGAGGAGCTCCACGGCGGGGACAGGATCAGAGACCAGTGACACCGACTCCTCCTCTGATGGGAGCTCCCTTGCGGTGGCGGGCCCCTCTGTGCCCACCGCATCAACAGGTACAGCCGCCACTCCCCCTACCAGCACCTCCCTCCCAGCAGCCCCTCAGCGTGTGTCCTGTGGCCGCTCACCCAGGAGAGTGGGCATCTCCTTTGCCCCAGGCACCTCAGGCCCTGCCCCAGTCAGCCCTGCTGCCCTCACTGAGGAGGCTATTGACCTCCTGAGATGCCTCACTGTTGGGCAGTCTACCATTCTGAATGCCATCCAGGGTGTAGAGAGGCAGTTGCAACAAACAAATGCATACCTGGAGGGCATTCATTCTGGCCAGGCAGCCCATCAGCGAGCATTTCAGGCTCTGGCCTCAGCAGTGATGGCAGCCATTGTCCCTGTGTCCAGCCTCCCCCTCCAACCTCCTCCACCCAGACCCAA
Organism: Pleurodeles waltl; assembly: GCF_031143425.1. NCBI lineage: Eukaryota > Metazoa > Chordata > Amphibia > Caudata > Salamandridae > Pleurodeles > Pleurodeles waltl. The sequence continues at coordinate 789,890,078 of NC_090439.1, read as the reverse complement.
TCCCCTGTACCTCAGCCTATCCCAAGCACACCTTCAGACCAGCATGCACACACCTCAACACAAGGGTGGCTCAGGCAAACATAAGCACCACACATCCCACAGGCACTCACACAAGCACCATACCCATGCAGACATACCAACATCCACTGCCTCCACTGTGTCCCCCTCCTCCACGTCTCCCTCCTCCCTCCCTGTCTCGTCTCCACTCACACCTGCATGCACTACATCTTCAACCATTACCTCCATCACGAGCACGCCCATCACCACACACCGTTCATGTGCACTCACCACCCCCACTACCATTCACACATCCCCTGTGTCCTCTCCCAGTGTGTCTGTGAGCCCTCCTCCCAAAGTACACAAACGTAGTCACACACCCACCCAACAGCCATCCACCTCACAACAGCCTCCAGCCCATGCACCTTCACCCAAAGTCAGCAAACGTACACCTCAAACATCCACTACCTCTTCCTCCACTCCCAAACCCCCTCCAGCTACCCGTGCCAGTGTGTCTAAAAAACTTTTCCTATCAAATTTTGACCTCTTCCCTACACCTCTCCCCGGCCGTCCGTCCCCTAGGGCCCGCCTTTCCAGGTCCCAACCCAGCACCTCAGCCACCACATCACCGGGTACAGTTGTGCCAGCAATAGCGGGATTTTGGAGTGCGACAAACAACAGGGCTGCCAGTGTCCCAAGCGAGGGCAAGGACATTCCCCCACCTCCAAAACAGAAAAAGTTGCCCACATCCCGGAGGGAGAAGGGGAAAACAACTGCCACCAAGGGCTCAGGCAAAACAAAAGTGGAAAGTGGGAAGACAGCTGCGCCACCATCCAAGGTGGGGAAGGGCCAAAAAATCAAAGGCAGGTCCACGTCGACGCCAACCTGCACGGTGGACTAGACCGCCACAGGCACCGCCACCTGCACCGCTACCACAGACACCGCTGCCAGCACTGCAGACACTGAGCCCTTCACCAGCACCGCAGACACTGAGCCCTTCACCAGCACCGCAGTCAGTGAGCCCGCCACCAGCACCGCCGCTACTGACACCGCCGCCAGCACCGCAGTCATTGAGCCCACCACTAGCACCGCAGTCAGTGAGCCCGCCACCAGCACTGCCGCCACAGAGACCGCCGCCAGCACTGTTTCCACAGAGCTCGCCGCCATCACCGATGCCCCAGAGCCCACCGCCAGCACCGATGCCACAGAGCCCACCGCCAGCACCGATGCCACAGAGCCCGCCGCCTGCACCGATGCCACAGAGCCCACCGCCAGCACCGATGCCACAGAGTCCGCCGCAAGCACCACAGCTACTGACACCGCCTCCAGCACCACCGCTACTGACACCGCCGCCAGCACTGCTGCTACTGACAATGCCGCCAGCACTGCCAGCGGCCCTGCGACATCCTGAGCCAGTGGCATCACCGCAGACATGGCTGCCAACCCCAGTGGTCAGGCGTACGAGGCCGGTGGTCAGTTCCAGTAGCCTGGCCAGCTTGCATGTTGCACCAGCGTCAGTGCAGTGTCACATCCACAACCTCAATTCCTTGGCAGGTTGAAGCACTCTGAGCACAAAGCCCCCTCCAGAACTAGTGGAGAAAGGCATCCACTACCTCAGTCCTTGGCAGGATGAAGCACTCTGGGCACAAAGCCCCCTGCAGAACCAGTGGAGAAAGGCATCCACTACCTCAGTCCTTGGCAGGATGAAGCACTCTCGGCACAGAGTCCCCTCCAGAACCAGTGGAGAAAGGCATCCACTACCTCAGTCCTTGGCAGGATGAAGCACTCTGGGCACAAAGCGCCCTCCAGTACCAGTGGAGAAAGGCATCCACTACCTCAGTCCTTGGCAGGATGAAGCACTCTGGGCACAAAGCCCCCTCCAGAACCAGTGGAGAAAGGCATCCACTTGAGAGACTGTGGCTTTGCACTCCCCAGGATAAAGCAGTGGGCAACCCACCCACTGAAAAGACTTGAGAGACTGTGGCTTTGCACTCCCCAGGATAAAGCAGTGGGCAACCCACCCACTGAAAAGACTTGAGAGACTGTGGCTTTGCACTCCCCAGGATACATCAATGGGCATGGAGCCCCCTTGTGGAGCTGGCGTTGTGCACTCATCCGGCTGAGGTGCCCCACCTTCCCTTCCCCCTGAGGTGCCTGTTTCATTTCGATCTGATGCCCCAGCAGTGTTCTCTCCATTTGCTGTCTGGTATCGAGTGTGGGCCTTGCCCATGCATTTTGGGCCCAGTGGTCCACAGACTTTGAATTGTGCACTATCTGGCATTGTATAGTTGGTGTACATAATTGTTTATACTGTATTTAAAGTTTTGACTAATGGATTTTTATTGATTACAATCGTTACAATCATTTCCTTTCGTCATTGCGTTCTTCCAGGGGGGGTTGGGGTGTGTGAATCTATTGTTGCAGCATGTATTGGTGTGTGTGTTGTTGTGGGTGACGGTGGGGGTGGGGGTGGGGGTGTTGCGTGTGTGTGTCACTCTCTTTTCCCTCCCCCCTCCCCTGTGTTGTAGGTGCAGTACTCACCGTGGTCGTCGCCGCTGTCGTTCGTGCTCCTGGTAGAGGAGCAGGAAAACTATTGCAGGGAGTTTTTGGAGTTCTGGCTTCATGGCGTCCTGGTTCCTCGTGGGTTGTGTAGAGGTAAGTGTTTCCCCTTCCAAGTCCTGTTTCCCCCGTGTTTTTGTTTGCGTTGAATCCGCCACAGAAAAGGTGGTGGATTGGCCTCTCATAATAGTGTGGGCGGTACATTGTCTTCCCCCTGTTTGTTGGCGGTGACCGCCATGCTGTTTGTTTGTACCGCCGTGGCGGTCGGAGTGTTAAAGTGGCTGTCTATGTTGGCGGTTTCTGCCATGGTCGTGATTCCCTTTTTTTCCCACCGGCCTGTTGGCAATCTTACCGCCGCTTTAACACCGACGCCAGGGTTGTAATGAGGGCCATAATCCTTTTCTACGTCTAGTCTTGAGCTCACTTGCAGTGAGAGGGCCACGAGCGGTGTCTATTTGCTTCTTTTGAGTCTGGTCGAGATTCTTCGGAACGATGGATGATTATACGTGGGTTTCCTGCATAAGAAGGTCCACGAGTCTTTATTCTTTCTAGATGGCGTTCTTTAAGACGATTCTCTATGGAGAGCGCTTGATCCATCAATCCGCGTAGATCTTCCACTCTGGTTGAATGTACTAATTCGTCTTTGATTTCATCTCGTAGACCTCTTCGGAACCAAAGTACGTGCTACCCATGTTGTCTCTGCTGCCAGTTGTCTAAAGCGCGTTATATATTAGAGAACATCTTGGGTACCTTGCTGAATATCACATAACGCTTCTTCTGCAGACGCCTCCAATCCCAGGTGTAAAAACATTTGTTTGAATGCGGTGAGAAAAGCCGAATAGTCAGACAGCATAGGGTCGTTAGAGTCTACTAATGGAGTCGCCCAAGGCAGGACAAGACAAGGCACAGATGGGGTACCCCACCTTTGTTTTATCTTGTGCAAATTGTGTGGGTCGAAAGGCAAAATAGACGGTCAAAGCATCAAGGAATTCTTATAGTTTATTTGGATCTCTTGAAAAACATGGCGTGGTGGCAGAGACAGTGGGAACATCTGTGGTTCGGGATGCCAGGGCTTGTCGTAAAGCTGCATTTTCATTTCATATTTGTTGCAGTTCATAGGCTTGCTGTTGAATAGGTAATAGCAGTGACTGGTTGGTTTCTGCAGCTGCCGTTGAGCTATCCTCCATACTTCTCAAAGAAGGCTGGTTTGTTTGGCACTGCAATCTGTCTCGGTTTACTCATCGCTTACGGATCGGACCAGATGGAACTGTAGGATGATCTTGCTTCTTGTAGGTCCTGCCTTGACCGAGGAATGGGCGACCCTTTCTGGTAGCCACGATGCTGCTGACAAGGGAACATCAAGGCAGTCCGTGCCCTCCAGAAGGAGTCCCTGAGGAAAAACCCATGGTGAAAAAACCTCAACGGCTGGAACTCCCTGGAACAAAAAATGGCCACAGGCAAAGATAAGTCTTCAAATAACAAAAATATAACGGGAAGGACCAGAAAAATAAAAGGCTGGAAATAGCTGGAGCGTTATCACCACCAAAGGAAGTGTTGCAGTGCAATGAGACCAAGAGTCTCATTGCTTTTACACCCAAGAACAGGAAGTGGCATTCAGGAAGGAAAAAAGACGCCATGTTAGATTGTGAAAACTACCACAGGGAACATGGATGAAGACACAATATTGGCAAGGGATCCTGATGCATGCAGGGAAGAGGAAGACATGCTGGGAGAAGAAGAAGAACATGGCTTCACCTAAGAAGATGAAAGCAAGAAAAGAAAAGAACTTAACAGAACAGAAAAGAAAAGACCAGGTAAGTGAGAGGGTGGGGGGGAATGGGGCCCACTGCTGATCTCAAGCCGCGCCGCGCCCCGAGCTCACCGAGGGCTGATACCCAATCTGGGGCCTCGTTTGAGGTAAGGCCGGAAAAAAGGGGCACAGCATGCCCGGCGGCCGAGGAGATGCACCGCAGCCCCAGCCGCGTCCCGATCCGGTCTCCCCGTACGCGCTGAGGTGCAACATAATACATAAAAAATTATCAATATGAGGACAGAGTAACTTAACCCAAAAAGAATGGAAAGCCTTAAAATAATTGAGTGAAGAAAAACAGTTATAATTAAGGCCTCTGATAAAGGTGGGAACATTGTGGCTCAAGATAGCTCTGCGTGCATAAAAGCAGCAATGAGGCAATTGAACAATGATCAGCACTATGAAGATTGGAAAATAATCCAACTGAAATTATAACCATGGAATTTCACCAGAAGCTACAGGAATGGCATAATGTGGATCTTCTTGATATAGAAGAATATAGATATCTTAAAACAGGGTTGTGTGTCGGCCTGCCTTAAGAACACGGCCCAAACCACGAATGTGTCTCTGCAACGCATTCTTTTACCACGCAAGTCATTACAACGACTTACCTTGGGGAAAGCACTGGACTTTGGAATAGTATAGTTTACTATTCCAACTCCAGTCAGCGCCACAGTAGGGAAAGTGTTGGACTTAAAGTCCAACATCAGTCCAACAACACTTTCCCTAAGGCAAGTTGTTGTAATGACTTCAGTGGTAAAGGAATGCGCTGTAAAGACACACTTGTGGTGCAGGCAGCGTTGTGAAGGCAAATGTGACTCGAGCCGCGCTGTTAAGGCTGTTTCCCTTAAAACGGAGTATCCGATTACTCCAACCATTTACTTTCTTCCAAAAGTGCATAAAAGTTTGCAGGAACCACTGGGTAGACCCATTGTTAGTTCTAATGGATCCTTGCTAGAAAATAAGTCCAATTTCATTGATACTTTTTGATGAATTATGTTACAGCACTATCTTCCTTTCTAGGTGACACAATTGATTTTGTAGCTAAAATGCCTGATATACCTTGGCAAGAGAACTATATTATGGCAACCATAGATGTCACATCACTGTATATCTCCATTTGGCATGAGGATGACATAGTGGCTGTTAAATAACTCTAAAGTGCAAGGTCCATCAGCTATTTGGAACATTCAAATGTGCTCATAAATATGTTACTTTTTTGCCTGACACATAATATATTCATGTTTAATGGTGAATATTATTTACAAAGAGAAGGCACAGGGATGGGGACCTCATTTGCTCCAACAGATGCAAACCTATTAATGGATTTTGGAAGGCAGAGACTATTTGAAGAGAAGAAAATCAGGATATCCTGCAGCACATTATTTTGTGGACGAGGTTTATTGATGATTTTTTTAAATATGGGAGGGAGAAATGAAAGATCTGGAGAAGTTTATTTCATCTCTCAATTGTAATGATCTTAATTTGAACTTTACCTCACATATAAGTGCATTACATGTAACATTTTTGGCTGTGGATTTTTTGTGAAAGAGAAGAGGCTTTGCACAAAAAAACATTGGAAGGCAACTTCATGTAATAGTTTGCTTCATGCAAATAGCGGCTATAGGGTAATGTTAACCCCTTCACTACCAGGCCTTTTCCCCCTCCTGTGCCAAGCCTTTTTTTGCTAAATGGCGTAGTCCGCGCTGAGGCCTTCATAACTTATTGTCCACATAAGCTACCCATGCCAAATTTGCGTCTTTTTTGTCCAGCATCCAAGGGATTCTAGAGGTACCCAGAGTTTGTGTGTTCCCATGGAAGAGACCATGAAATTAGCCAAAATACAGCTAAAATGTTTGTTTTTTTTTAAATGGAAAAAAGGGCAGCAGAAGAAAGCTTGTGTTTTTTCCCTGAAAATGGCATCAACAAATGGTTTGTGGTGCTAAAATTACCATCTTCCCAGATTTCAAGAACAGGCAGACTTGAATCAGAAAACCACATTTTTCAACATAATTTTGGCATTTTACCTGGACTTACCCCATTTTTACTATTTTTTGTGCTTTCAGCTTCCTTCCAGTTAGTGACAGAAATGGGTGTGAAACCAATGCTGGATCCCGAACTGCTAAAAAAAAAAAAAAAAAAGTAGACCAAATTCTGAATTCAGCAAGGGGTCATTTGTGTAGATCCTTCAAGGTTTTCCTACAGAAAGTAACAGCTAAAATAAAAAAATATTGAAATTGAGGTGAAAAATTAGCAATTTCTGTCCATGTATTCCTCTATAACTTTTTCAAGTTATGGCAGATTTTTTAAAGCAATATACTGTTACATCTGTAACAGTCTACTCTTTTGGTTAGGGGAATATATAGGGCTTGCAGGTTCATCAAGAACCCTAGGTATCCAGAGCCAATAAAGGTGCTGCATCTTGCAATGGGTTTTCATTGTATACCGGGTATACAGCTATTCATTTGGTGAAATATAAAGAGTGAAAAGAGGTATCAAGGAAACCTTTGTATTTCCAAAATGGGCACAAGATAAGGTGTTGAGAAGCAGTAGTTATTTGCACATCTCCGAATTCCGGGGTCACCATACTAGCATATGTATTACACGGCATTTCTCAAATAGACGTCTTTTTTACACACTGTGTTACATGTGGAAGGAAAAAATTTAGAGATAGACAAAGGGGCAATAACACTTGTTCTTCTATTCTGTGTTCCCTCAACCCGCCTAATAAAAATGGTACCTCACTTGTGTGGGCAGGACTAATGCCCTCAGCAGGAAACTCAACATGGACACATCTCATTTTTACATTGAAATCTAACATGTTTTTTGGAAAGTGCCTAGCTGTGGATTTTGGCCTCTAGCTCAGCCGGCACCTAGGAAAACCTACCAAAGATGTGCATTTTTTAAAACTAGACACCTAGGGGATTCAAGGATTTGGTGACTTGTGGGGCTCTCATCAGGTCTACCCAAAATCCTTTGCAAACCTCAAAATTTGGCAAAAAAATATGTTTTCCTCAAACTTCGGTGTTAAAAAGTTCAGGAATCTGGGAGGAGCCACACATTTCTTTCCACCCAGCATTCCCCCAAGTCTCTCGATAAAAATGGTACCTCACTTGTAGTACAGGAAATGCCCCAAAACACTATGTGGACACATCAAAATGATCAAATACAAAACTACCTGTTTTTGCAGGGGGGACATGCATTTCTGGTCCTGGGCTCAACTGACATCTAGAGAAATCTACCAAACCCAGACATTTCTGAAAACTAGACACCCCAGGTAGTCCAGGGAGGTGTGACTTGTGTGGATCCCCCAGTGTTTTCTTACCCAGAAGCCTCAGAAAACCTCAAATGTATCACATTTTCCCCACATTTCTCTTGGGGGATCACCGCACTGGCACAAATTTCCTACCACCCACCGTTCGCCTCAGTCTCCCGATAAAAATGATACCTCACTTGTGCAGGTGAGCCAGGTGCCTGTGACAGGGAGGAGCCAAAAACATGTAGAAATTGAGGGGGAACCAGAGCGGGTCCAAAAGGGCAGTTTGAAAAAAACATTTTGTGGGGCAGAATGTTTATCGGTATAGATCAGTATAGATGTGACAATGCTGGGTGGTAGGAATTTTGTGGATTCCTGCAGATTCTGGAAGGTTCCATCATAGAAATGTGGGAAAAATGTGTGATTTCAAGCAAAGTAGGAGGCTTGCAGGGCACTGTGGGTAAGAAAATGGTGCGGGGTGCATGTGAAGCACACCACCCAGGACTCACGCAGATGTCTAGTTTTCAGATGTGTCTAGGTCTTGTACATTTTTCTACATGGCAGTGTCCCAAAGTCCAAAAAGTGCAGCCCTCACCATTCGAAGAGGGAAGATTTAGAGATTAAGGCAAGCTCTCATGGCCCAAATGTAAAACCAAAACCCAAAATAATCAAATGTCCTCTTGCTTGCCATTGCGATAAGATCTTTTAGTTTGTGGGGGGAGAGCTGAAAGACTGTTACCCCTTTCAGTTGGGGAGGGGGCATAACCATGCCCATACAGGTTGGTAGCCACCACTCCACTATTTTTTTTCTTTTACTTCCCTGGCATCTAGTAGGCTTTCTGCCCACCTGGGGAGTGGATCGGGGGTAATTGCCCCATCTGCTCACCGGTGAGCAGAACAACTTTGTCCCCATTTATTTGAGGTGGGGGTATGGCCATACCCCCACCCTCTTTTTAAAAACAAAATCATCCCTGGTGTCTGGTGGGCTTTCTGCCCCACTTGGGGGCAGATGGGCCCACAAAAATAGGCTGATCTGTCCCCAAGGGGTCAGACATGTCCAACAGTAATGTGCCACCATGGGGAGTGGCCCTTGCCCAAGGGGCTGCCCCCCCAAACAAAACTGACACACACCAATCCCTGGTGCCTAGGAGGTTTCTGCCCCCTCTCCCTCCGGGGGCAGATCAGCCTAATAGAAATAGTCTGGTCTGCCCCCAAGGGGTACAGAAATGACCTAAAATAATTTTGTCCCCCAGGGCAGTGATCCTTCCCTAAGGGGTCGCTCCCCATCTGTAAAAATATATATATATGTATCCCTGCTGCCTAGTGGTTTCTGCCTCCTGGGGTGCAGATCGGCCTAATTAAAATAGGCCGATCTGCTCCCAAGTGGGGAGGAAATGGCCTGAAATAAATTTGCCCCACATGGGAACAACCCTTGCCTAAGGGTTGCTCCCCTTGTGTGAAATTGGCGCAAAAAAAATCCCTGGTGTCTAGTGGTTTCTGCCCCCTTTGGGGGCAGATTAGCCTAGGAAAAATAGGACGATCTGCCCCAAAGATGGGTAGAAATGGCCTAAAATAAAAGTGCCCCCCAGGGGAGCGAACCTTGCCTGAGGGGTCGCTCCCCATCTGTAAAAAATCTTTTTTCTAAATCCCGGGTGCCTCCTTGGTGTCTAGTGGGCATTTCTGCAGCCCCATCGCTTTACGATCAGGCTGCAGAAATGCTCAGAAAGACATCAAAGGAAAGTAAAGGCTGTTCCTTTGATGCCTCTCTGCTATCCCCACCCCCAATCGGACGAGAAATGCTTGCATTTCTCTTCTGATCACGCTGGAAGCCAGTGTGCGATTGAGTGCTGACATCATCAGACATCACTGGAGGGTTTTGGGGTGGAAGGAGAAGGAATTCCTCTTCCATCCCTGCCCAGGGGAGGAGGGTAGGAGGCTCTCTGGGGCGCTTCCCCCGAGGGCAGTCCCAGGATGTAATTGTACGTCCGTGGTGTCTGAACACTGCGCCACCGCACATAACCATTATGTCCTTGGTGGGGAAGGGGTTAAGGGCCTAGAGAAATTGCTCTGAATTGGAAGACATAAAAGAGCAATTACAGGATATGAAAGAATGGTTCCTAATCAGAGGTTATCCAATAGAGGTATTAAATTATGCCATGAGACAAGTGAAAAATAGACCAAGAGAGGAACTCTCAAAAACTTGTGGAAAAACTAGAGAAAGGAATGACAGAATTCATATGATTATGGATCATGATAGTCAACACAAGGAACTCAAGATGACTCTAGATTGGAACTGGAGGGTCCTCTGGCAAGATGATATATTAAAAGATGCAATTACGGAACATTGAAGCATAACCTATAGGAAAACGGCGTCTATAGGGGAGTATTTCACTCAAAGCCACTTCTCTGTCAGAAAAGTGGCAGCAACAAATTGGTTGAATACTGCAGAATGTTGGCAATGTAATAAATGTAAAGCATGTGAATATGGGATTCATATGTCAACATATAAACTCCTTGATGGAAGGGCAGAAAATATTCTGGAGTATATAACATGTGAATCCAAATTTGTGATTTATGTCCTGGAATGTCCATGTGGAAAGCAATATGTGAGTAGCACGAAGAATAGATTAAAATTGAGAAACAACACCTATGAGCCATAAAGAACACCTACGAGCAATAAAGAACAGCATTTTCAGGAAAAGTATGATGGAGACAACAGAGGATTTAAATACCTTGGAGTAAAATATATTAATGTAGAGGAATGGGGAGGAGATAGATTATTGGCTCTCAGGAGAATGGAATCCCGTTTAATAATACTTCTTGGAATGGAGACTCCGCATGGGGACACTCTGGATGCAGAATTACATGGACATTTGTGAGATATATGTCTTGATACATACAGAGTGACAATTAGATCTTTTACTGGATACAAACAGGGAAATGGAAAAATCAAAATGGTAACTTTGCCTATGCGGACGGGGTTACTGACTAAAAGAGACATAAGGTGGAATTATGTGTTTTACAGGAGATGAATTATTATTGTGTGATTTAATTTGAGGACAACTTCACGAGGAAATTGTGACTGCAGTTTTTGTAAATTATATGAGATATGGATGATAAATTAATGGGCTTAGATTCATAGTTGAAATAAGATTACATTATGCATTTGTTTTGCACATTGTGTATACAGTGGTTGTGTATGAGAGGTATTCTGTCTTGAGGTTTGATATAAAAATTCTGGATTTTAGCAGCTATAGCACTTAGGGCCAGATGTAGGTACATATGATTTTGCGACTCGGAAATTGCGAGTCGCAAAATCATATGCAGAATGGTGTCCCTGACACCATCTGCGAATCACAAGGGGGTCGCTAAGACCCACCTCATTAATATTAATGAGGTGGGTCGCAATTTGCGACCCCCTTGCGATTCCGTGCACTCACAGGGATGGTGGCCTGCTGGAGACAGCAGACCTCCATGTCTGTGAGTGCTTTTTTAATAAAGCAGTTTTTTTTTTTGTATTGCAGCCCGTTTTCCTTAAAGGAAAACGAGTTGCGATCCAAAAGAAAAAGTGAAACCATTTGGTTTCATTTTTTCAGAGTAGGCAGTGGTCCATTGGACCACTGCCTGCTCTGAAAAAATATTTTTGGCGACATTCACAAAGGGGAAGGGGTCCCATGGTGACCCCTTCCCTTTTGCGAATTAGTTAGCACCCACTTGACGTGGGTGCTAACTGCGAATTGCTTTGCGACCGCGTTTGCGGTCACAAAGCAATTCTGCATCGCCTTGCGAATCGCAAATAGGAAGGGAATACCCCTTCCTATTTGCAAGTCGCATTCCCATTTTGCGAGTCGGTACTGGCTCGCAAAATGGGAATGTGCATCGCAATGCCCGTTTTGCATGGCGCAAACTGCGAAATTCGCAATTTGTGCCATGCAAAACGGTTGCTACATCTGGCCCTTAGTGCACCAGAAGTAAATGCTATTAAAACATTGGCATCTTAGAAAATAATTTCCTCTCAGACATTTTTTTCGCATGCACATCTGTCTCTGTATGAATGATATATCGGCAGATAGTAGTGAATATATTTCACGTTAATAAGCAGCAGTAGAAGCTGCTGAATGCAGGGAAGAATATTGAAAATATGTGTAACAGTTATGGTACTTCAATATATGAATTGAATACTTACCTTAGGTAAACATAAAGAGTATGTATAGAGTAGATCTTTATTATATCTGCACCTTCACTCATTACTTTGAAAATGTTGAAACTGCTGACTTTGCACATACTGATTCTTTGGGGGAATTAATTGAAAAATACACTCCAATGAATTTTAACAACAATTGGGACATCTGCACTTTAGAGACTGCAAAAAATGGGGAGCGAATACAGCAAACAAATGCAATGTATTAGTATTTTACAATTTTATACATACACAAGTAAATGTTAATGATTTGTCATATCTCTTGACTATGAAATTGCATAATGCACAATGAACTTTATTGAATTTTGGAGTTGAGATTAATGACCACAGGTTAATATATGGTAATGGTAATGGATATAATTGCTTTTTGTTGCTATGTTCACAGTGTTGTGAATGAGTTTGATAGATGAATTTAGTATTTTTACTGTAGACCATCAACAGTCTATCTCTGTGAACATTGTCTATTAATGAAAGATATGTATAATGCACTTTAAGGGTGATGATAGATAAATGTGGGTTATTTTTTAATATGCATGTCTTCTTGAAGCTTGTGATTATTTATTGATAATCAAATGAATTAAGTATCTGCAAAAGAAGCTTAAATTTGGATATGATGTGACATGTTCAAAATGAGCATTCTGCTTTAAGTTGAAAAGAGCGTACTTTACAGGAACTGTTGCAAATATGGTGCTGAAACGATGACATGAAGGAAAGCAAATATGCACGGTCTAGTATTTTAATTGATATGGAAGAGGGACTGCACTGTGTAGACACTGTAAATTAGACTATCAACAACATAGGACTCCATGGTCCAGTCAAAGGCATAACAGCAAAATGCGTCAACCTTATTTTCTCTTTTATTTGTACTGCACTTTAAATGAGCACAGCAATGCAATAAAATATAAAAAATCAATGTTGGTGTCCGCAGTGCCGCCTTTGGAGTAGTGAGAAACGTTTTGGCACGGACACAAGCAAATATAAATATATATACATAGATATATATATATATATATATATATATATATATATATATATAGAGAGAGAGAGAGAGAGAGAGAGAGATGGTTTTTAGGGTTTAGGGTGGGTACTGGTTTTTGGGTGGCAAGGGTGTTTTTAGGTTTTAGGGTCGGTGTCGGTTTTTGGGTGGTAAGGGTGTTTTTAGGCTTTAGGGTGGGTATGGTTGTCTGGGTGGTAAGGGCATTTGTAGGTTGTAAGGTGTGTATGTGGTTTTGGGTGGTAAGGGCATTTTTAGTTTTAAGGGTAGGTATGGGTTTTGGGGTGGTAAGGGTTTTTTTAGGTTTTAAGGTGGTAAGGGGTGTTTATGGTGGGTTAGGGTTTAGGGTGTTAAGGGTAACTTTAGGTTTAGGATGGGTAGGGTTTAAGGGTGGCAATATAATATATATAATATATATATATTATTACCTAGTGGTTATCTCAAGTAACTATAACTCATGCCCTAAGGTAACTATAACTCATGCCCTCAGCATGCACAATGTAATTTTTTGCAGTAACATGTTTTACAAAAAAACTGTGCATGATGGGGGCTCATACCTTAGGGTATGAGTTATAGTTATTTGAGATAACTCTAACAATACCATGTGAATTTCTATGGTTTTGTACTTTTAAAATGTAAGCCTAGCTATAACTTCCCTGTACCCTTTGTTTTTTCAGTGACTATTTATATATATATATATATATATATATATATATATATATATATATATATATATATTTAAGCAAATTCCTTAGCTTCGCAAGGAAAGAACCACACTGAAAAGGTATCATCTGTGAGCAAGGTTGGAATGACAGAAACACGTCAGGTGCTCTTGTAATCTTTGTGAATGATTTAAAGCCCAGTATTAAAGTAATTGGAAAATTTACACCTTTGGAGTGCGGTTCTTTCCTTGCAAAGCTAAGGAATTTGCTTAAATACAATAAACGGGTGTCCAGCCGTCAAATCTGCACCACCATTTAAAGAAAGTGCACCGGAATACGCCCTTACAGGACAACATTGCTTGGATCGATATATATATATATATATATATATATATATATATATACACACATATGTATTACATATTACAGGTAGTTATAGTTAGGACCATGTTTCCATTGAAAAAGCTTTTTTTACCTTGCCTATATCTTTGGTGCCGTTTGACAAATCTTTACAAAAGTTTTCCAAAACACTGTTCAAGTACATCTTGGTGTACATGGTAAGTTTTGGGATGATCCATCAAAAGGGGGCTGAGAAAAACAGGGGAGGTAAAAAAAACATGTGTTTCTCATTATAATTCCCATAGCGATTTTAGAAATGCCTACATCCCGAACCGCTGGACGGAAGTACACCAAATTTGGCAGAAAGGTAACTCTTGGTCCAGAAAGAGTTTTCTTTGTAATTTGATGTAAATCGGTTGAGTACGTTTTGAAATATTAAAAGAAAACTAAATACAGATATCTAGAGGCACGAAAGGTTCTCGAATAATAATGAGTTCATGAAGGGAAATGCAGAGGTCTGATTAAATGTCAACACTTCTACCAGGAAGTGTTGTCAGCCACATTGGGACTCAGCTTCAGCTGAGTCCCACAAAAAAAGATGAAAAAAAGAAAAGGAGCCTGGGTAGGGGCTACCTGACCCTTTATCTCTGGTGCTCGGGCAGAGGGACTAAACTCACTGTGGATCTAAAAATTTACGGCAATTTGAAAAAAAAAAACAAGCACGATCTCCCAAGCTTCTTTTTAAAAAGCCCCTAGATGGGCAAGGTCCCGGGGGCATGTGAAAATGAAGGAGGGGATGCATGGGGCCCCCCTCCTAGGGCATTTCGATGCCCCAGGGACTACCACATCCCTAGGGCTTATTTATAAAGAATGTGTGGGGGGCTTCATTGAAATAAAATATGGGGGGCTGAGGACAGATTAAATGCAGAGGGGCTGCCCAGCCCCCTCCAGCCCTGGGGACCACCACCTCCCTGGGGCTAATTGAATCATTTGTGGGGGCCGCACGGCCTCTCTTGTAGAGATAACGATGGCCGCAGGAACCTTACCCCCCCAGAGCCAGCTCCTGCTATATCCCAGGGTGCCTTCCCCTGGGACATATCAGTTTGCTCTGACTAGGCAGGTTCTGTCAAACAGTTCTTTAATGCAGAAAGTGAAATTTTCATCTGTTTCGCTGCACACAAATATGCATGCAGGGAAATAGATTAAAACATTGCTCCCACAAGCAGGGAGCGTTAAGGCTATCACCCATAAAGGGACGGAAGAGAGAAAGATTGTCATTGCAATGGTCTCTCCTTACAATGACTTCAAATAGACAGACTAGCAAGGTGTTTGGTACAAATGTTATAGTTACGTTTGGATGCAGAACAGATCAGAGTCACTTCAGGCCTAATGGTCAAGGTCTTGTGCTGTCAGTCTGTAGGATGAAGGTTCAAATTCTAGTATTCCTTGGCAGTATTTTTTAGTGTTTGCACTGTTAAACATTCCTAGTGATGGCAGATACACTGAACTGTAGGCCTCAGTTAAAATTGTACCTTCTGACTTAGGGCCACATGTACGAATGTTTGAAATTGTGATTTCCTAATTGCGATTCCATGCAAATTGCAATTAGGAAATTGCAATTCCAAATGTACGAAACAACATTGACTTTCTTTTGCGATTCCCAGTGGGTCACAAATAGACCTACCTCAATAATATTAATGAAGTAGGTCGCAATTCAAGACCCACTGAGAATCACAAAAATCACAGGGATGGTGGCTTGTTGGAGTCAGCAGACCACCATGTCTTTTCAATAAAGCAATCTTTTCTTTTAAATGCAGCCCACTTTCCTTGAAGTAAATCGTGCTGCGTTTAAAAAGCAAAAATGAAGTGTTTCATTTTCAGTTTTTCAGAGTAAGCAGTGGTCCATGGGACCACTGCTTACTCATAAAAAACATTTTTCCTACCATTCACAAATGGGAAGGGGGTTGAAATTGGTGTTAATAGTGATTGTTTTGCAACTGCATTCACAGTAACAAAACAATCATACATACCACTGCAACTCGCAATTAGGAAGGGATGCCCTTGGGACTCTCCTTCCTAATGGTGACTCGCAAACCTGTTTTGCAATTCAGTAAATAGATTATCGAATCACAAAATAGCAATTTTATGTACCAAAATGCTTTTTTTCTGTGCGCAAATGGCCCAATTCTGTAAATCCGGCCATTTCTGCATCTGGCCCTCAGTCTCTTTTTTGGAGCTTTTTCTCTCGTCATCGGTCGAGGCTCCTCTTCAGGCTGGCTTGCGATGCAACGTCATCGGCGTGACTCAGCGCAAGGTCTTGTCTACTCCTCTAAGTCTCGTCAATGGGGAAAACCTCCAGAGCTTCAGAGGGACGAACCTGAAATTCAGATTGGGTTGCGGTTCAACATCGCCGGCTTGACTCGCGTCGACAGGCCGGTCACCTTATGGAGCTTTTTCACAAAGTTGCTCCAAACATCTCCAAACCTCTGGATATTCTTCCAGAAGTCTTTTATGAGTTCTTGAATTGTCCACAAACCTGATCCAAGAATCTAGAAGATCTGAGTTGCTCTTGGAAGTTGGGACTACGGTTCCCAGAATGCACTTGGTCAGAATCCTCAAATGGCCACTGAATGCTGGTCAGCTGGGTTCTTCCTGCAGGTCTTGATGCAGGGGACCTCTGTCAGCTTCTTTGTAACTGTAGCTTACAGGGAGTCTAATCCTGGGGCTGTCGAAGTAAGCCAAAGTCCTTTTCTTGTTGATGCCCAAAGTATGCAGCTTGTGCAGTCCTTGTAGGTGCAGTCCTTCAAGTGCAGGCCAGAGGTTCAGCAGGGCAGCCTTTCTTCTCCAGTCTTTTCTTCCAGCAGGGATTTGAATTTCCTGGCATCTCTCTCATAGTTATCCTTGCTCCTGGGTTGGCAAGCAGGGGGAACCCCTGACCAATGGAGTGCAGGATGCCACTGTGAGTGCTGAAATTAACATTAATAATTATTTTGCATTTGTTTTCGATATATATGAGATGTATTAACGTTGAAATTAACGTGTGACACATAATGTACCTACTTGGTTGGCTACCATCACATGTAAGAGCCCGCGTATATGGTCTTTCACAAATAATGTACTAATATGGTATTGAGAATTCTATTCGTTTTTAAATGCATTGCTCTGTTATATTAATGGTTAAAATACTAAAGAGTTTTACTCTTACTAACTGCAGAGCCTCAAGTAGGCGAGGCTACAGCGAAAGTTAATGTCTGCCAATGTACTGAAAGATGTAACTTATGAAATCATTCCATGTCTGTTGTATAACAGAGTTCCATTGTTTGAGTTACATATCTGTCTAGAAGTTTTGCACTAACAAAATGTATTTCGTTAAAAGGGCCTACTGATCGCGGACGGAAGGAAGAGCGGGATGATACATTTAGTATAGTTTGGTGTTACACAAATGGAGAAGACCCAATCATCACGTTGCCAATGTTATGTTGTATCTCTCCTAGTACATGGCCGATATCTAATGTTTTTGTAATTGGATGTTCTTTATCTGCCTGATGTTTCTGACCAATAGCAAATGTGAGTTAGATTTGATGTAACTGTGCGCTGAGAGGTTAGAGAGACTTTGCAGTGCATTCTCATTGTGACCTGTCACTTTGACACTTCGTGCCTTGCCAGTCAGTCTACTGACGTTCTGGTACTTTATTATTACTTTGCCTGTTCAATGCTGAACTAATGATCTTATGGTTCAGTGATGTTATAGTCCAAATTCTGAACCATCCCACCTTTCCCTGCTCCTGTCCTGATGCTGATGCTGCTGCCCCCTGATGAAGCTGAAGCCGTTTTGCTGATTTTCCTAGGAATAGGTAATATGAATGATCTGTGCATTGTTGTTTGTCTTTTGTTTTTCAGGTACCAACTGCTACTGTTTTGATTCTGCTGCTGTTTTCATAGCACCATAGCTAGATGTTTCCTAAATTAGTGTTACTAAACTTTTGCATGAAGCCCAACATGCTAATGCTAATCTGAAGTTAGTGAGGTGTTACCTCAACACCAATGAACTGGCATCCTTCTATTATTGAACAAACGTATGTTATTTCTACTGTCTCTCTAATGATTTGTATTGTTTGATATTGTTGTGCCTTAAAACTAGTAACTATATAAATTTAAACGAGTCAAAAGGTTCATCGACCTTAGGGATGCATCCGCTTATTACAACAAATTATATAAGCCAATGGTGTGCTCACACCACCCTCTGGGGTGACCACTTCCTGCAAATTGTGGCAAAGAATTAATCCCTGAAAGCAACATTCTTTAAAAATCTAACATGGAGAAAATCTTTCTTTGGAGGTTACATCTGGCTGAGCCCAACCACATGAGTGCCTAAGTTTCCATAGGACTCCCCTTCCAACCCCTCTCCTATTCTAATTACTGGGGCCCCAATGTGGCTGGGGGAGCAAGAAATGGGGGAGGTCTACTTTCTGCCCCAGGTTTCTTTACCTTCTTTGAAAACCACTTTGGCCATTCTACCACCCTTTCTGCTGTGCCATCTGCTGCAGCAGCTCCCCTCCCACCAGATGCTTCATTTGTTTCAGCCCAGGCCACTTCACACCCCATTAAGGTAGCTTGGCTCAGGCTGCCAGAGACTGACTAACTAGGACAGGGCACTACAGGGCTGATCTTGGTAACTTTCAGAAAGAGATCTAAAACTCTTTCTCTCTACTAGTTATAATAAACCCAACATTGGAAAGTTGTTAGATGTATTCTAACTTTGAATTTGATATTAAACATTACATATTTAGCTCTTTTCTGGAAGAAATGAGGCTTTATTGTTTTTAAAGAAAGCCTCCCAAATGTTGGCATATAGAGCTAATGTACTACAATAGGGGAAACAAATTTGGCTATTTTCCGCTCACCGTGGCTTTTAAAACATCTTTTATAAAATCCCTGATTATAGTATCACTGCACCCAGCCCTTGGGGCACCTACGGCAGACTTTAGGTGTGACGGAAATCAAAAATAAGGTAGTTTATGACTTTGGAAGTAGTATTAAAGCCAAAGTCGAATTTGGGGTTAACTTCAATTTAAAAGCAACCTGCAAGGCAGGCCTTCTTTTTCAATGACACCAGAGACCACAGCAGTGCACCCATGGGTGCCCTAACTACACTGGACTCCATAAACCTACATGCTTTACCATATACTAGGGACTTATAGGTAGGCTGTCAGAGCCAATTATAATTATGCCTAATTTGCATATACCATTTTAAAGAGAGCACTGGCCCTGGGACTGGTTAGCAGGGCCCAGGGCACATTGAGAAACACCAGTCTCAGTTAAAATGGGTGCAAAAAGTGACAGGGTTTCTGCAATCAGTCCAGTTTTCACACACCACCTAACCCCATTCCATGCATGGCCTTTGGCCATGAATGACAGGGTTTGACCCCAGGTCCTGGCCTGCAGCCAGGCCTTTCAGTCAACTCCCTATAACCACCCAACCCTGTGCAACACAAGGCCTTCATCAGGGGTTGGCTACAGTGCCTGCTTGTGACTAGGCCCTGTGGTCAACTCCAATTAAGCTCCAGACACCACAACATGCACTGCCAAAGGGCTCTGGAGCTTAAAGGGAGCAACATAGTGGGACCAAAAGGGCCCCCCTGGGGCACCACCACCTCCCCAGGCCTACATAATAAAAAAACATAGGGGGGCTGCACCAACCACCCCTCAGTCCCAGGGTCCACCACCTCCCCGGGACAACAGTAAACAAATATATAGGGAACACTGCACGCCCCCCAGGCTTCAATGACTACCACCTCCCCAAGGCTTCATATTTAAAAAAATTAAAGGGGATCCCACAGATCCATCTGTGCCACGAGGACCACCACCTCCCCAGGAAAACTTTAAAAAATATATGGGGGGGCTGCACAGACCTTCCCCGGTCCCCATGGACCACCTCATCCCTGGGGCTACATTTTATAAGTATGTGGGGAGGTCACGTGGATCTCCCCAGGCCAAGAGGACCACCACTTCCCTAGGGCTACCTTAAAAAATATTTATAAGGGGTGCCACAAGGACCCCAGGGGCCGCCACCTCCCCGGGCCAAATACTTTTTATCACATGGGAGGGGACCTAGATGCCCCCGCCTTAGGCCGATTTCGGCTTCAGGGACCCCTTTCCTCAGGGTTTGGCCTATATACAATGGTGCCCAGGGCCCCCATAAAACCCAATTGGGACGGCGGGGAGCCTCAAGGCCCCTGCGGTCCCTCCTGCCTTTTTTTTAAATCACAGAAAAATCTGTGGATCCATGGGTGGATTTTTCTAAGATAAAAAAAAAAATACTTTATAGCCCTGGAGGGGTACTTGGAGGACTCCTGCACCAAGGCTAGGGGTTCAAAGTATCCCTATTATCTTTTTCTGTGGGACTTGGCTGAAGGTGGGTCCCAAAATGTCTGCCAAAACTTCCTCTTTGAAAATGTTGGCAGCCAATGAGATATCAGCATGGGAACAGTTGGATCTGCGGATCATACGCTTCCCTAGATGTCAATATTTTTTAACCTTTAATATCTCAGAAACTGCTGAACGGATTTACAGCAAATCACAAAAAGCACAATCTGTGTGCAAGGATCTAGCTTCCTCCCAAATTTATTGTAATTCCATTCAGTGGATCAGGCAGTAGGTGTGTCTAAAGACCCTATTGGAAAATGAATGGGGAAAATGCGTTTTGGGACCACCCTTACTCTCTGCGCCTGCTTGATGGATCACCCCCAAGCTTTCAAGACAACAGCTGAGCTGTCGTATTAGTTTGGAAAATTTTGTGAACATTCACCAAACGGCGCCCAATATAATAGCAAAACAAAAAACACTTTTCATATGGAAACTAAGTCCTAACTATAACTACCTACCTATATATATATATTGTTATATACTGTCGGTTGCCAATAGGTAGTTATATATAGGACTTAGTTCCCTTAGGAAAAGCATTTTTTGTTTTGCCAATAACTTTGGCGGTGTTTGAGGAATCTTCACAAAATTTTCAAAACTAGTATGCCACTTACTTCAGCTGCTGTCTTGAAAGTTTCAGGATGATTCGTCAAGCAGGTTCAGAGAAAAAGTGGGGACCCCAAAATGAGTTTTC
Organism: Pleurodeles waltl; assembly: GCF_031143425.1. Taxonomy (NCBI): domain Eukaryota; kingdom Metazoa; phylum Chordata; class Amphibia; order Caudata; family Salamandridae; genus Pleurodeles; species Pleurodeles waltl. The sequence goes on along the minus strand of NC_090439.1, from coordinate 789,869,143 downwards.
CCACTGCAACTTCCAGTAGGTATTTTAGACATGACTACAGCCCGAACCACTGGACAGAATTACACCAACTTTGACAGAAAGCTAACTCTTGGTGGTGTAAATCCATTCAGTAGTTTTTGACATATTAAGTGAAAAACAAATATATATATCTAAGGATGCGGATCCTCTGTGAATCTGATAGTCCCCTTGCTGAAATTTTATTGGCTGCCAACACTTCAACCAGGAAGTGTTGGAGCCATTATGGGACTTGGACTCGGCCGAGTCCCCCCAAAAAGTAAAAATAAATAAAAGGGGGCATCAAAAATGTTACTACAAGTATTACATTGATATTATAAATGATGTTATCAAAGATGTCATGAGTGTTGTAATTTGTGGGGTAATTAGCAGTGCATGGCAAGGGCGTAAGTTAGAGTTACCTGAGATACTTCTAACTATAAAAGGGGAATTTCTATGGCTTGGTACATTTAAAACTTGAACCTAACTAAAACGTCCCTGTAACCTTTGAAGTTTAAATGAATTTCAATGTTTTTTTTTATTCTTTTTCCTGTAACCTTTGAAGTTTAAGTGAATTTCTATGTTTTTTAAAATTCTTTTTCATAACTATAACGTCCCTGTAAACTTTGTTTTTTTCAGTGAAGATATATATATATATATATATATATATATATATATATATATATATATATATATATATATATATATATATACACACCTTTTATACTTATCATGCGTTTTAAAGGCATGCATTGTAAAGGCTGCCTTGTAAAAGCATTGCGTGGTGAAGGCTGTTTCCCATGTGGGAAAGTTCCCAAAGCAGAGCTAAAGCCTCACTGTGTGCCGTCTTTTTCCTTACACTGCAGAGACAGCCGCCTGGGCCTTCAATTGTTGCTTCTCACTGACAAGCTCTGGGGGTCGGGCAAGAACATGGGCCTCTGCTTGCAGAACCTGCGGCTTCCCGGACACTGCTGTGCAGCATGATGCAATGTAATACAGAGACGCAAACCTGAGAGCAGTGTGGTGTAGTAGAGAGCAGAAAGGGGGGCTGCGCGGAGTGGAATTCTGAGCTGGCCGCCTGCCTGCCGGCCAGCCACTAAGATGATAGAAAAATATTGATTCTTCTATTTCCTTTGAGCAATCCTGGTGCTAATATTAAAAAAACACAGATATCCCATATAAATGGCTGCCTTCTCAAGAGCTGCTTTGGTTCTCAGGTGCCAGAAAAATGCCCTTAAGATATAGACAAAATATACACCATATTTCTTTCTGCTCTGAGGCTAGTTAAAGTTCATAACGAGTCCTCCTGTTGATGAATTTCCTTAAATTTCACTCCGCTGGTATGAAATTATTTTATTAGTTACTTTCAAGTGGTAGGGGAGGTGCTGTGGCAGGTCTTACATATTAATTTAATGATGACAGAAAATCATATATATAGACTTTTAGGGTTTTAAAATAAGCACGTCAAAGGGCATTGTTTGACATTTACAAACTCACCAGATTTCTCGAGTAGAGAAATAAAAAATAAAGCAAGAATCCTGGACACGGAGTCACAAGCAGGCAGAGCATCACCCACAGAGCTCCAATACAATTACTGTGACTTGTGTACGTTCTTAGCATAAACGATTAAGGCAAATAATACAGTGCATAGTTTGCATTTTCCCGTGCTGGGCACTGGCACTCCACTTCAGGGACCTGGATTTGTTTTTCCTCATCAGACTTGAATCCAGGGCAAGATAAGCAAGCATTTGCATTGCAATGGGTCTCTCATTTGCTCGACTTAGAGCTATTAGCTTTGTAAAGTCCTAACCTGCCCCATAAATTAAAAATGAAAAGTAAAACAGTTTCACATAAGCGAGCTGATTTAAAGCACCACGACATGAGCGTGAAGAGCGAAGGAGCGACAGAAAAGTTGTGCAATTATCCGTGTAACAGGGTCGGTGTCATGCAAAGCGCACGACTATTGCCCAGCGAGATCGTGTTGCATAGGAAAAGAAAAGAAAAAGTAGTCCAGACGCCATGAAGAAAACATGGAGCTTCATGTGTTTTCAGTAGTTGGTCAGTGTGTTCGAGGAGGGCTAAACACTGGAAAAGGCATGATGAACTAATGAAATCAAGTGAATTTTAAAAGGCAAGCCCACGAACCAACAAAACTGATGGGAATGCAGTGGGAGTGGTTAAAAGCCCACAGAGAGATAAAAGCAGGCTAGAGCGCTTGTGCACTCGACCCTAAAAAACGCAGAAAAGGGATGAAGGTGGAATACAAAGCTATCAAAACAGTGACAAAAAGAGAAAACAGGGATAAACAGATATTGCACAACAGGGATGACTTTAATTTGCTAATCATGCCAAAGATAGACAGCCAAAAATGGTGCTTGCATGGTTGCATACACACATGCTTTTGATCACATTATAGGCAGCCCAGCTTTGCCAGTGCTGGGAAGAAGTAGCAGAAGTTGATTGCTTTCTGTATAGAATGCATATAGAAGATATAGAAATGAATGTGACAAACACTGTCAAGATAATACGTTCCAGAAGTAAAATTGTCTCCTTTACATTCCAATGGAAGCAGTTCATAGAAGGTGGAATGATACATCAAACAGCCATAGCATGCAGGGAGAAAGTAATACTCCTTTGGGAGGAGCAAAAACACACTACGTATATAATAAACAATTGGTGACAATATATTTAGCAGAAAGATGTACCAATAAGCCAGACCTAAAATGAACATGGAAAACTGAGATAAAGACCCAAACGTTTTTGGGGTGGTAGTAAGTGGCATAAGGTACAATCAAGTCTAAACAGCCTGGGTAGTAAGCAATTCAAGCATTCAGCTTCAAAGGCGGCAGCAACTAAGAAAAACATTGTGCTCCTGCACTTATGTTTTGTTTTGTAAATTAGGCACTGACCCAATGCAATGTGGGCATGACAGCTAGTGACACACATACAAATGCATATGGAAACACCCATACAAATGCATATGGAAAATCTACCAACAGATAATATATCTTGCATTAATTGAGGGGCATATTTATGAAAAGTGGCACTGCACCTAGTGCAGCGCCACTTTTCTTGTGCCCCTTAGCGCCCCCTTAATGCCACCATGGTAGTGCCATATTTATAATACGGTGCACCATGGCTGTAGTTAGGATGACTAGCGTCATAATTTTTTATGCTAGTCTGCGCTTTGCAGGACTATCTTAAAATATTATGAAGCTAATCCTGCAAAGCACCCAGAGGCCCATTGTAATCAATGGGAGCCTCTTTTTAACGCCTGCACTTAACAGGTGCTTAAAAATGCTGATAAAAAGGGTGCAAAGGAATCTAACAGATTCCTTTGTGCCATTTTTTTGGCCCATTTTTTCGCCCCCCCCCCTAGTGTCAGAATGCCCCCGTGCATACTTTATGTCTGGAGCAGGCATAATGTTGTGTAAGGGGTACAAAGTGGCATAATGCATGCATTGCACCACTTTGTAAATATGGTGCAGCGTTTTTCCCCCTTCCAGTGCCACATTAGTGTAAAAAAAATGACGCAAATTTGATGTTGGAACAGAGCAAGGGCTCCATAAATCTGGCCCTGAATCTGTACTCACAGCTCCCTTGCTGGCTAATTGCTTTTTAATTTTGACAACTTTCCTTGCTCTTCCACTTCTAGTACAAAGGTTTGTTTAGGATACAGTGAGTCACATGGCACAGCTTTGCATCAGTCCTGTAATCATAAAGAAGAAACAATGAAGTGGGTGGTGCAACATCAGCAACAATGCCATTCATGCCAACGTTTGGGGAAAAAAATCAGCAGAACGGATTTCTCCATGTATTGTGTTGGTGGACGTTTTAACAGGTAGAAAGCTAAAATAACATACTTTTTTTTGCTTAACCCCTTCCCCGCCATGGACGTAATGGTTACGTCAATGGCAGTGCCCGTGTGGCGCCATGGACGTAACTATTACGTCCTGCTACCGGCCCTCGGGGGAAGCGCTAGCGCTCCCCGGAGGGTCGCCCCCCCCACCCCCCCAGGCCAGGGCTGAAGGAGGTATCCCTTCCCCTTCAACCCCCGACCCCCACCCCCCACCCCTGTGACATCAGCGCAGCTCAGCTTCCAGCGCGATCGAAAGAGAAATGCTCAGCATTTCTCTTTCGATGACGTGGGGGAGGCCCGGAGAGGCTTCAAAGGGAAGGAAATGTATTTCTTTCCCTTTGAAGTCTCTCCCAGGGTTTCAAAAGCCGGATTGCTTGCAATCCGGCTTTTGAAACCCCACTAGACACCAGGGATGTTTTTTTTTTTAAAGTGATATAAGGGAGCGATCCCTTGGGCCAGGGTCGGTCCCAGGGGGGCATTTTTTTTAAGGCCTTTTCTGCCCCCTCTAGGCACTAGGGATAATTTTGTTTTTTTTGTTTTTAGTTTTGTTTTGTGTTTCAGGTGTGGGGATCGACCCCTTATGCAAGGGTCGCTCCCATAGGGGGCAAATTATATTTAGGCCATTTCTGCCCCCCTTGGGGGCAGATTGGCCTATTTTTATGAGGCCAATCTGCCCCCCAGGGGGGCAGAAACCACTAGACACCAGGGAGTTTTTTTTTTTTGTTTTTCACATAAGGGGAGAGACCCCTTAGGCAAGGGTCGTTCCCCTGGGGGTCAAATTTATTTTAGGCCATTTCTGCCCCCCATGGGGGCAGATCAGCCTATTTTAATTAAGCCGATCTGCCCCCAAGGGGGGCAGAAACCACTAGGCACCGGGGATTTTTTTTGTTGTTGTTGTTTTACAGATGGGGATCGTCCCCTTAGACAAGGGTCGCTCCCCTGGAGGGGCAAATTGTATTTAGGCCATTTCTGTCCGCTTTGGGGGCAGATCGGCCGATTATAGGTCAATCTGCCCCCAAGGGGGCAGAAACCACTAGGCACCAGTGATCTTTTTTTTGCGCTGTCACGCAAAGGGAGCGACCTTGTAGGCAAGGGTCGCTCCCAAGGGGGGTGGGGGGCAAATTTATTTTAGGCCATTTCTGCCCCCCCTGGGGGCAGATCGACCTATTGTTATTAGGCCGATCTGCCCCCGGGGGGGCAGAAACCTCTAGGCGCCAGGGCAATTTTTTTTTTCTTTTTTTTTGTTTGTTTGTTTGTTTTTTTAGAGATGGGGAGCGACCCCCTTAGGCAAGGGTCGCTCCCCTGGAGGGGCAAATTGTATTTAGGCCATTTCTGCCCGCTTTGGGGGCAGAAACCACTAGGCACCAAGGATCTTTTTTTTGCGCTGTCACGCAAGGGGAGCAACCTTGTAGGCAAGGGTCGCTCCCTGGAGGGGGGTGGGGGGGCAAAGTTATTTTAGGCAATTTCTGCCCCCCCTGGGGGCAGATCGGACTATTGTTAGTAGGCCGATCTGCCCCCATGGGGGGCAGAAACCTCTAGGCTCTAGGGCAAATTATATATATATATATTTTTTGTTTGTTTGTTTTTTTGGAGATGGGGAGCGACCCCTTAGGCAAGGGTCGCTCCCCTGGAGGGGCAAATTGTATTTAGGCCATTTCTGCCCACTTTGGGGTCAGATTGGCAGAGTTTAGGTCAATCTGCCCCCAAGGGGGGCAGAAACCACTAGGCACCAGGGATCTTTTCTTTTGCGCCGTCACGCAAGGGGAGCGACCCCGTAGGCAAGGGTCACTCCCCGGGGGGGCGGGGTGCAAATTTATTTTAGGCCCTTTCTGGCCCCCCTGTGCTTGGATTCCCCTGAGCTAGAGGCCAAAATCCATAGGTAGGCACTTTGCAAAAAACAACTCTGTTTTCTGTGAAAAAATGTGATGTGTCCACGTTGTGTTTTGGGCCCTTTCCTTTTGTGGATGCTAGGTCCACCCACACAAGTGAGGTACCATTTTTATCGGGAACTTGGGGGAACACTGGGTGGAAGGACATTTGTGGCTCCTCTCAGACTCCAGAACTTTCTGTCACCGAAATGAGAGGAAAAAGTGTTTTTTTGGCCAAATTTTGAGGTTTGCAAAGGATTCTGAATAACAGAACCTGGTCAGAGCCCCACAAGTCACCCCATCTTGGATTCCCCTAGGTGTCTAGTTTTCAGAAATGTGCTGGTTTGCTAGGTTTCCCCAGGTGCCGGCTGAGCTAAAGTCCAAAATCCACAGGTAGGCACTGTTTTCTGTGAAAAAATGTGATGTGTCCATGTTGTGTTTTGGGCCATTTCCTTTCGTGGGCGCTAGGCCTACCCGCACAAGTGAGGTACCATTTCTATCGGGAGACTTGGTGGAACGCTGGGTGGAAGGAAATTTGTGGCTCCTCTCAGATTCCAGAACTTTCTGTCACCGAAATGTGAGGAAAATGTGTTTTTTTAGCCACATTTTGAGGTTTGCAAAGGATTCTGGGTAACAGAACCTGGTCAGAGCCCCACAAGTCACCCCATCTTGGATTCCCCTAGGTCTCTAGTTTAAAAAAATGCACAGGTTTGGTAGGTTTCCCTGGGTGCCGGCTGAGCTAGGGGCCAAAATCTACAGGTAGGCACTTTGCAAAAAACACATCTATTTTCTGTAAAAAAAAATGGGATGTGTCCAAGTTGTGTTTTAGGCCATTTCCTTTTGTGGGCGCTAGGCCTACCCGCACAAGTGAGGTACCATTTTTATCAGGAGACTTGGGGTAATGCTGGGTGGAAGGAAATGTGTTGCTCCTCTCAGATTCCAGAACTTTCTGTCACCGAAATGTGAGGAAAATTTGTTTTCTTAGCCAAATTTTGAGGTTTGCAAAGGATTCTGGGTAACAGAACCTGGTCAGACCCCACAAGTCACCCCATCTTGGATTCCCCTAGGTCTCTAGTTTTAAAAAATGCACAGGTTTGGTAGGTTTCCCTAGGTGCCGGCTGAGCTAGAGGCCAAAATCTACAGGTAGCCACTTGGCAAAAAACACCTCTGTTTTCTGTGAAAAAATGTGATGTGTCCACGTTGTGTTTTGAGCCCTTTGCTTTCGTGGGTGCTAGGCCCACCCACACAAGTGAGGTACCATTTTTATCGGGAGACTTGGGGGAATGCTGGGTGGAAGGACATTTGTGGCTCCTCTCAGATTCAGAACTTTCTGTCACCGAAATGAGAGTAAAAAGTGTTTTTTTGGCCAGATTTTGAGGTTTGCATAGGATTCTGAGTAACAGAACCTGGTCAGAGCCCCACAAGTCACCCCATCTTGGATTCCCCTAGGTGTCCAGTTTTCAGAAATGTGCTGGTTTGCTAGGTTTCCCCAGGTGCCGGCTGAGCTAGAGGCCAAAATCCACAGGTAGGCACTGTTTTCTGTGAAAAAATGTGATGTGTCCACGTTGTGTTTTGGGCCCTTTCCTTTCGTGGATGCTAGGTCCACCCACACAAGTGAGGTACCATTTTTATCGGGAGACTTGGGGGAACGCTGGGTGGAAGGACATTTGTGGCTCCTCTCAGACTCCAGAACTTTCTGTCACCGAAATGAGAGGAAAAAGTGTTTTTTTGGCCAAATTATGAGGTTTGCAAAGGATTCTGAGTAACAGAACCTGGTCAGAGCCCCACAAGTCACCCCATCATGGATTCCCCTAGGTGTCTAGTTTTCAGAAATGTGCTGGTTTGCTAGGTTTCCCCAGGTGCCGGCTGAGCTAGAGTCCAAAATCCACAGGTAGGCACTGTCTTCTGTGAAAAAATGTGATGTGTCCATGTTGTGTTTTGGGCCATTTCCTTTCGTGGGCGCTAGGCCTACCCGCACAAGTGAGGTACCATTTTTATCGGGAGACTTGGGGGAACGCTGGGTGGAAGGAAATTTGTGGCTCCTCTCAGATTCCAGAACTTTCTGTCACCGAAATGTGAGGAAAATGTGTTTTTTTTGCCACATTTTGAGGTTTGCAAAGGATTCTGGGTAACAGAACCTGGTCAGAGCCCCACAAGTCACCCCATCTTGGATTCCCCTAGGTCTCTAGTTTAAAAAAATGCACAGGTTTGGTAGGTTTCCCTAGGTGCCGGCTGAGCTAGGGGCCAAAACCTACAGGTAGGCACTTTGCAAAAAACACCTCTGTTTTCTGTAAAAAAAAAATGGGATGTGTCCAAGTTCTGTTTTGGGCCATTTCCTTTTGTGGGCGCTAGGCCTACCCGCACAAGTGAGGAACCATTTTTATCGGGAGACTTGGGGTAATGCTGGGTGGAAGGAAATTTGTGGCTCCTCTCAGATTCCAGAACTTTCTGTCACCGAAATGTGAGAAAAATTAGTTTTCTTAGCCAAATTTTGAGGTTTGCAAAGGATTCTGGGTAACAGAACCTGGTCAGAGCCCCACAAGTCACCCCATCTTGGATTCCCCTAGGTCTCTAGTTTTAAAAAATGCACAGGTTTGGTAGGTTTCCCTAGGTGCCGGCTGAGCTAGGGGACAAAATCTGCAGGTAGGCACTTGGCAAAAAACACCTCTGTTTTCTGTGAAAAAATGTGATGTGTCCACGTTGTGTTTTGGGCCCTTTGCTTTCGTGGATGCTAGGCCCACCCACACAAGTGAGGTACCATTTGTATCGGGAGACTTGGGGGAACGCTGGGTGGAAGGACATTTGTGGCTCCTCTCAGATTCCAGAACTTTCTGTCACCGAAATGAGAGGAAAAAGTGTTTTTTTGGCCAAATTTTGAGGTTTGCAAAGGATTCTGAGTAACAGAACCTGGTCAGAGCCCCACAAGTCACCCCATCTTGGATTCCCCTAGGTGTCCAGTTTTCAGAAATGTGCTGGTTTGCTAGGTTTCCTTAGGTGCCGGCTGAGCTAGAGGCCAAAATCCACAGGTAGGCACTGTTTTCTGTGAAAAAATGTGATGTGTCCATGTTGTGTTTTGGGCCATTTCCTTTCGTGGGCGCTGGGCCTACCCGCACAAGTGAGGTACCATTTTTATCGGGAGACTTGGGGGAACGCTGGGTGGAAGGAAATTTGTGGCTCCTCTCAGATTCCAGAACTTTCTGTCACCGAAATGTGAGGAAAATGTGTTTTTTTAGCCACATTTTGAGGTTTGCAAAGGATTCTGGGTAACAGAACCTGGTCAGAGCCCCACAAGTCACCCCATCTTGGATTTCCCTTGGTCTCTAGTTTTCAAAAATGCACAGGTTTGGTAGGTTTCCCTAGGTGCCGGCTGAGCTAGGGGCCAAAATCTACAGGTAGGCACTTGGCAAAAAACACCTCTGTTTTCTGTAAATAAATGGGATGTGTCCACGTTGTGTTTTGGGCCATTTCCTGTCGCGGGCGCTAGGCCTACCCACACAAGTGAGGTATCATTTTTATCGGGAGACTTGGGGGAACGCTGGGTGGAAGGAAATTTGTGGCTCCTCTCAGATTCCAGAACTTTCTTTCACCGAAATGTGAGGAAAATGTGTTTTTTTAGCCAGATTTTAAGGTTTGCAAAGGATTCTGGGTAACAGAACCTGGTCAGAGACCTACAAGTCACCCCATCTTGGATTCCCCTAGGTCTCTAGTTTTCAAAAATGCACAGGTTTGGTAGGTTTACCTAGGTGCCGGCTGAGCTAGGGGCCAAAATCTACAGGTAGGCACTTGGCAAAAAACACCTCTGTTTTCTGTAAAAAAATGGGATGTGTCCACGTTGTGTTTTGGGCCATTTCCTTTCATGGGCGCTAGGCCTACCCACACAAGTGAGGTACCATTTTTATCGGGAGACTTGGGGGAACGCTGGGTGGAAGGAAATTTGTGGCTCCTCTCAGATTCCAGAACTTTCTGTCACCGAAATGTGAGGAAAATTTGTTTTCTTAGCCAAATTTTGAGGTTTGCAAAGGATTCTGGGTAACAGAACCTGGTCAGAGCCCCAAAAGTCACCCCATCTTGGATTTCCCTAGGTCTCTAGTTTTAAAAAATGCACAGGTTTGGTAGGTTTCACTAGGTGCCGGCTGAGCTAGGGGCCAAAATCTAGAGGTAGGCACTTGGCAAAAAACACCCCTGTTTTCTGTCAAAAAATGGGATGTGTCCACGTTGTGTTTTGGGGCCTTTCCTGTCGCGGAGCTAGGCCTACCCACACAAGTGAGGTATCATTTTTATCAGGAGACTTGGGGGAACATAGAATAGCAAAACAAGTGTTATTGCCCCTTGTCTTTCTCTAAATTGTTTCCTTCCAAATATAAGAGAGTGTGTAAAAAAGACGTCTATTTGAGAAATGCCCTGTAATTCGCATGCTAGTATGGGCACCCCGGAATTCAGAGAGGAACTGCTCCTCAACACCTTATCTTGTGCCCATTTTGGAAATACAGAGCTTTTCTTGATAGCTATTTTTTACTCTTTATATTTCAGCAAATTAATTGCTGTATACCCGGTATAGAATGAGAACCCACTGCAGGGTGCAGGTCATTTATTGGCTCTGGGTACCTAGAGTTCTTGATGAACCTACAAGCCCTATATATCCCCGCAACCAGAAGAGTCCAGCAGACGCAGCGGTATATTGCTTTCAAAAATCTGACATTGCAGGAAACAGTACAGAGTAAAACGTAGAGAACAATTGCAGATTTTTTGACCTCAATTTCAATATTTTGTTTTTTCAGTTGTTATTTTCTGTAGAAAACCCTTGTAGGATCTACACAAATTACCCCTTGCTGAATTCAGAATTTTGTCTACTTTTCAGAAATGTTGCGGTTTCTGGTATCCAGTATTGGTTTCATGCCCATTTCTGTCACTGACTGGAAGGAGGCTGAAAACACAAAAAATCGTAAAAATGGGGTATGTCCCATTAAAATGCCAAAATTGTGTTGAAAAATTAGGTTTTCTGATTCAAGTCTGCCTGTTCCTGAAAGCTGGGAAGCTGGTGATTTTAGCACAGCAAACCCTTTGTTGATGCCATTTTCAGGGAAAAAAACCACAAGCCTTCTTCTGCAGCCCCTTTTTCAATTTTTTTAAAAAAAAACTAAATTTTCACTGTATTTTGATTAATTTTCGGCCTCCTTCTGGGAATCCACAAAGTCTGGGTACCTCTAGAATCCCTAGGATGTTGGAAAAAAAGGACGCAAATTTGGAGTGTGTAGCTTATGTGAACAAAATGTTATGAGGGCCTAAGCGCGAACTGCCCCAAATAGCCACATAAAGGCTTGGCACCTGAGGGGGAAAAGGCCTGGCAGCGAAGGGGTTAAAATTGGGGCTCACCTCCAAATCAGGAGCGTTGCTGTGTACACAGCCTATACCCTTGGCTGCAGGGAATAGGTCTCATAAACCCATGGACCAGTGATGGTGCAGCACCAGCTCCCAAAATCCAGTAGGCAGGGAACAGTGCATGGCCATGATGGACTAAGCCCATTTGAAGAAAACAGTTGTAAATTGCACACTGTTTTTTGTGAATGGCCTCTGCTTTTGGGAATGGATTATGTATTATTAGGTTGCTTTACAAATCACCAGTCATAGGGGTCTCAGAACGCCCTATCAAATGAATGCAGGTGGCAATTAGGCAGGTAGCCATTTGTGACCCCCTGTGCTTGGCCTCACACATAGGGATAGTGGACTGCATGGAACAGCAGATCACCCTCCCTCTCTTTTCATTCCCAAACTGCAAACTGTTTTTATTTGCAGCCTGAGTTCCTAAAAGTAATCAATGCAGCTTAAAAAAAGTTTTCTGTCTGAGAGGGGAGCTGGCAGTGGTCACATGTACTACTTCCTCCTCCCCCTGAGACTTCTAACACACTTCCCAAAGAGGAAGGGGTCTTAGGAGGACCAATTATGCTTTGCAAATCATTTACAACCTCCTTTAAAGAGTCTATAACTGGTCAATCATTTACAAATGTAAAGGTGGTTGTAAACCATTGACACATCATACTGAATCACAATTTGGAAGGAACACCCCTTTCACTGCTCTTTTAAGTTCTGGGTCGGTATGGGTTGCAAAACCCATTTTGCAAGTCAGAAAAAGCCATTTTGCTGTTTCAAACCTTGTGATTTTGCAATTCACAGGGCGTGTGATCATAAAATTGCTTAGCACATCTGGCCCAAACTTCTCTAAAGGACATGAGGCACTCGCAGGTACACGGAAAGGAGATGGCAGAAAAGTGTGTTACATACTTTGCATTGCCCTTCCGAAGTATCTACTTCCTCACCCATTGTCTGAGGCTCCGTCATGTTCAGCCAAGAGGAGAAGCAGGAAGGGACCTCAAGGCAGGCGGATCTCAATTCTGAAGCATAGTATAGGCACATTAAAAAATCTGAAGACAAAATATGAAAGCAAACATACTCGATTAATTGATCCAAATGTGTTTATATTACTTAAAAAATAATTTGTTTAAGAGGAACTCTCTTTTAAAGAAAATGTATTGAAACAACATATATCAGGAATATTATGCAACTCAAACAACACTTTGGGGGTCATTCTGACCCCCGCCAGCGGCGGAAGCCGCCGGCCTGGCGGGAACCGCCAGAAGACCGTACCGCGGTCAGAAGACCGCGGCGGTCATTCTGACTTTCCCGCTGGGCTGGCGGGCGACCGCCAAAAGGCCGCCCGCCCAGCGAGAAAGCACCAGCAACGAGGAAGCCGGTTTGGAATGGAGCCGGCGGAGTTGCTGGTGTGCGGCGGGTGCAGTTGCACCCGTCGCGATTTTCAGTGTCTGCCACGCAGACACTGAAAATCAATGTGGGGCCCTGTTAGGGGGCCGCTGCAGTGCCCATGCCAGCCGTTCCCGTTCCCGCCAGCCAGGTTCTGGCGGTGAGAACCGGCAGAACCAGGCTGGCGGGAAGGGGGTCGGAATCTCCATGGCGGCGCTGCTTGCAGCGCCGCCGTGGAGGATTCCCTGGGGCAGCTGACCGTGGCTTTACCGCTGCGGTCAGAATGCCCCCGGAAGCACCGCCAGCCTGTTGGCGGTGCTTCCGCGGTCGTTGGCCCTGGCGGTCCATGACCGCCAGGGTCAGAATGACCCCCTTTATGTGTATAATGTGACAAAAGTGCTAAGGAATGGAAAATGCTACGAAATAGTTGCTGTGTCATGATAAAAAAAAACTAGTAGCATATGACATATGATTAGAAAATGCCCATGGACCCCAATGCATAAAGGAGACAGCCTTTGGCTGTCTACAGCCAGCTTTGAGTATGGAACTCAGCCATTGGCAATGTCCTGAGTCCAGGTCCCTGCCCGAAATCTCTAGGCCTTGTTAATATTTTGGCAGTCGGTCTGCCCTTCTCCAGGGAGACAGGGTAAATTACTCTGCTCCCAGACACAGGTGGCAACCACCAAATTTTAAAATGTCTATTAGCTGGCAGACATATTAAGCATTGACAGGAACTGCTGTCAAGGCGGTTCCTGCCAAAGCACTGTCATTTTTCCAGATGGCTCCATCAAACATGACAGAGCTGTACCTCAGAGTTAAAAACATTTTTTTTTGTTCAAAAAGAAAATCCCAAACTGGGATTTTCTTTTGAAAATTAAGAAAACAATACCCTTCTTCCCATGGGAGTTCCAATAGCAAGGGAGGAATGGAGCAATTTTCAATGCCCTTTGCCACCAGGTTTTTCTCGGCGGTGACAGGCAGTGAAAATACTGTTATATGCCATCTAAATTAGGTGGGCAGAGATGTAGACACATCTCTGACAGCCCTCACTCCATCAGGCTGTCAGAGAAGTTTGTTACTGTGGGGATACAGTAGTCTCCACTGTTGTCAAACTGTGGTCCACCCACATTTAAATCAGGATGGCAGACCATGGTCTTGGTGGGAAGGGAACTCCAGCACCATTGCAACGAAATCCCCCCTATGCCACAATCAAAATAGGGCCCTCTGTTGTAACGCCATGCACCTGGCAGCAGGCACAACCTTTGGGCAGTTCTGCTGCCACCAAGGCAGAGAGTGCATGTCTTATGACCGGAACCACACAGCCTATAACATAGTGATCCCCTGAGGCAACTTCTGTGGTAATTCTTCCTGCTCCTACAACCCACTAGGTTTAAACCTGCTTTGTTTATTTCCATTGAGGTGCAGGTGCAATATGAGTCATTTTGATGTGCAGTCTGCTGTACAAATAGCCCTAATGGGCTCTGAGCATAGGGCAAGGACAAATCCTGTCCTCAACCACCCTATCTACAGAGATAGATGGACACAGCTGTGCACAGGCTTTCGACTATGCCCTGTACACATGCTTCCACATCCTCTGCATGTTATGTAAAATCTTCAAGTGGCTCCCATTAAACACCATATGCATAATAATGCAGGCCATAATCACAAGCACATTGGACTATGGCAACACACCCTATGCTGGCATCCCAACCCATCTTATTCACAGACTTCAAACCATCCAAAATGACATCGACAGACTTGTCTGCAACCTCCCATGTGAACACACACCACACCACTCCTCCAAGAGCTCCACTGGCTCCCTGTCCATAAGCACTGCCAGTTCAAACCTCTCACACATACATGCATTCAAGTCACTACAGAACATCGGACCTGCATACTTCAATCACTGGCTTCTCTTCCATCAACCCACCAGACTTCTTTTGGTCAGCATCACTCTCACACACATGCATAATCTGCATCTACAGAGGCAGAGGTCGATCATTCTCCTACAAAGCCATCAAACCGCAGAACGACCTACTTCAACACATCAGGGCCTCCTCCTTACTTCTTGAATTTACCAAGAAGCTGAAGACCTGGCTTTTAAATTAGTATTCTTGCGGGACCATCAAGGCTGCCTGTACGCAGACCCAGCCTCAGCATAAGCCTACATTCACCTACTCAGTCCTGTATACCCTCACGGGTGCCAAGCAGTCCACCCGAAGACTTGTCTGCAACCTCCCATGTGAACATACACCATACCAGTCCTTTGAGACCTCCACAGGCTCTCTATCCATAAGCACTGCCAGTTCAATCTTTTTACAGATGCATTCAAGTCACTGTAGAACACAGGACCTGCATTCCTCAGTCACCGGTTTCACTTCCATCAACCCACCAGACTTCTTCACTCAGCATCACTCTCACACACATGCACAATCTGCATCTACAGAAGGAGAGGTTGATGATTCTCCTACAAAGCCACCAAATCATGGAATGTCCTCCTTCAACATGGCAGGACCTCCTCTTCACTTCTTGAACTCGGCAAGAAGCTGAACACCTGGCTTTTCAATTCTTCTTCTTGCGGGTCTGTCGAGACTGCTTGTACTTAGGCCGAGCCTCACCATATGCCTACATTCACCTACTCAGTCCTGGATACCCTCATGGGTGACAAGCAGTGCTCTACAAATTCACCTTACATTACATGACATTACTAACCCCACAACAAGCTTCTTATGAGTTTCAACCATGCACAGCATTATGTAGGTGCAGGGTGCAGCCTTTGATCTTGCCCTTCACACTGTTCCCTCCCTATTCATTATAATTTTTGAGTTCTGGTCATCTGCAAATTTATTTTCATGGGTGTTTCTTCTGACAGCCTGGGTGTATTCTTTGAAATCTTTCATACCAGAAAGTAAACCCAACAGATGTGTAAATTCAATTTCCTTAATCTCACAGCAATACATTTATACACACATATTCAATCTGGCAGTAACATTGAGGATATGAACTGTGAGGTAAGACACTTTCTCTAATCTCTGGCTTGTAGCCACTGTGTGTCTGTTTTACTATGGGTTTTTCCTTGCTTGCAATGTATATTCACTCATGAATTGCCTGGAAATATCTAACATGCTTTTACAAAATGCATCTGATTCATAATGAAAACCTCAATGATTTGCAAATTTGACAGGTCAAGTTTGCAACTTGAGTCATAATGAAAACATGTTAAATCAACCTTCAGTCAGAACACAAAAATGACTGTTTTCCGTATGGAATATATCTGTGAGTGAAAGAATTAAAATTTTTATGATTCAGTGTGCACATGTAAGATGCAAAATAGTCCCTCGTGCACTGCAAAACAAGCACTCTGTAGGAAGTGGAATGATACACCAAACAGCCACCAGAAAGTAATACTACCATGGCACGAGCCAAAGACCACTCTGTACATTTGTATAGACTTTATAACAATAGGAATGCAGACAGCTGCAAGGTCAAGGAAAACCTAAATGATTATGTGACTGGTAGACAGGCACAGTAAAATGCACAAGACACAGCTTAACATTACAAAATAAAGAGGTTTATACTACAAATTCAACCTAGTTTCTAAATGTAAAATGGGAGATTAACACAATGCCAACCCCATTGAGGATTATTGATTTAGGATGAGTCTCTTTTAAAATGTGGATTCTTTATTTTGATTGACAGCAAGTCAAGCACAGAGGCCAGAGTGACACATATTTCACCAAGCACAGCAAAGATAATGGGACCTTGTTGATCCCCCACACACCAGCCAATAGATGAAATTCTGTGAGTTCTCAGCACTGCTAAACTCAAAAGAACAAATCCAAACCTACAACCAAGAAAGCGCCTCAAGACCTCAGCATGCGCAGCATGTCATGAACATTACTGGGCCCCTAAGGCCAGCCAATCAGAGGACTTCTTTAGTGTCTTCCCAGAGTGTCAAACTACGTGAGTATCCTCAGAAAAGAGTATCTTATGTTTGGGTCTGTTAGGGCCTATGGTCAGAACTCCAGGCCCCATGATGAGAGCATCAATCATTTTACAGGTGGCATTTCAACACACATCCACACTGAGACAACACAAACACCTGCACCATGCACCAGCATCATTGACATCAACTAACCACTACTCACACACAATTAGACATACCCATTAATTCATGCTCATTAATGCAGACTCTGCAGTATGGGATGCTTCTGACATCTCAGACCTCACTGTGTACAACAACCTGGAAACATTATTCATCACAGAGCCACAACTCACACAAACTATTCATCCCTGTACTCACAAACCACAGCATTCAGCACCTACACCATGCACTGAAAATGGGAACACCCTTAACATCACTCAAAGGTTCTTAATCCCCTGGACTCTATACAAAGAAGCAACACTCAAGTCAGGGGAGTCTCTTACATGCTGCTACCCACTCTCTGCAAGCCAGATGACAAGCTTCTATCTCATCAACAGGCCCCACAAACAGAACAAGGACTTTGTTGATGAAGGCCCATTTACCAAACTGTATTTTGGAGTATGTAAAGTTGTTCTCTACTGCTACTATTTACTTTCTACAAAATGCAAGTCACAAACCTCTGATCTCCACCCCTTTATTAAGTGTTCCTTTCTATTTTCATATTAGCATTATGCAGCAAGATTAATGTTAGTATTCTATAATGACACACAATTCATGCCTAGCATGGCCCTTCCGCAGAGTGTCATGGAATTGCTGTCAGTCAAAATAGTGGAAACATTCCTAGGCACTGTAAATACTTGCACTAATTAACAGCTTCTTGTTAATTAGCTAGATCTTTATTAAACTGTACAAAAGATATTAGGCCACAAATTATACTAGGCCAATCATCAACCATGGTTCAAAATTTCAAATTAATAACAGAAGTTGTATTGAAATATTTTACTTTAATTAATTGTTTTTCACAAACAAGCAACAGTCAAACGCCATGTGAACACATAATGATGCAAAAATGAGATTCCTGAGTGAGCGATAGTAAGATGTGGACTCATTATATTGTCTCTTAGTGCCATCTGCTGGCTTACTCACTCTGTAGTTATATGTAGGGTGGCAAGAGATAGGGATTTTTCTGAATAGTTGTCCCTTCATAACTTTGTAACCATTTGACAAATGTGCATGAAACTTTCCAGGTCTCCTACACTCATTTAATTTAGGGAGGGCTTGAAGTTTGATGGTGTTTGTTCAAGGGCGTGCAAAGAATAAATTGGGGTCCCAAAATGGGCTCCGAATTCAATGCATTTTCCATGGTATTTGGTATTTCAAAAAGCGCAAACACCGGCAGCTGAATTTTGATGAAATTTGACAGCATTGCATACTAGGGGGTGTAGATGATTCTTTGGGGTACTAGAAGCAACTACCTTAAGTAAATATTAAGTTAAAAGGTGTTGGAAATGGCCTTTCTGCAGAGTGATACCCAGACTTTTTGCCTTCCTCCTCTTTTTCTGACCTCATTTTTGCTGGCTTTAGGACTCTGCGTGCTTTCCCACTGCTAGTCAGTGCTAAAGTGCATATGCTCTCTCCTTTAAACATGGTAACATTGGATCATACCCAATTGGGCTATTTAATTTACTTATAAGTCCCTAGTTGAGTGCACTATATGTGCCCAGGGCCTGTAGATTAAATGCTACTAGTGGGCCTGCAGCACTGATTGTGTCACCCACTTTAGTGGCCCTTTAAACTTGCCTCAGGCCTGCCATTGCAAGGCCTGTGTGTGCAGTTTCACTGCCAATTCGATTTGGCATTTAAAAGTACTTGCCAGGCCTAAAACCCCCCTTTTTCTACATATAAGTCACCCCTAAGGTATGCCCTAGGTAATCCATAGGGCAGGGTGCCTGTGTAGTTTATATGTCCTATAAACTCCTAAATGTGTTTTACACTGCTGTGAGGCCTTCTCCCTTCATAGGGTAACATTGGGGCTGCCCTCATACATTGTTTGAGTGGTAGCTGCTGAGCTGAAAGGAGTAAGAAGGTCATATTTAGTATGGCCAGAATTTTGATACAAAATCCTGCTGAATGGTGAAGTTAGATTTAATATTACTATTTTAGAAATGCCACTTTTAGAAAGTGAGCATTTCTCTGCACTTATATCCTTCTGTGCCTTTCAATCTACGTCTGTCTGGGTTTAGTTGACAGCTCCCTTGTGCATTCACTCAGACACACCCCAAGCCCAGGATACTCAGCCTCACTTGCATACATCTGCATTTTGAATGGGTCTTCCTGGGCTGAGAGGGTGGACGGCCTGACACAAAGGACTGCCACACCCCTACTGGGACACTGGCAGACAGGATTGAACTGAAAGGGGACCTTGTGCACTTCTAAGCCACTCTTTGAAGTCTCCCCCACTTCAAAGGAACATTTGGGTATTTAAACAGGGCATCTGCCCCTACCAACTCAGACACTTCTGGAAAACTGGAACCAGAACCTGCATCCTGCCAAGAAGAACTGCCTGGCTGCCCAAAGGACTCACCTGTCTGCTTTCTGTGAAGGACTGTTACCTTGCTGTTGCCCTGCTGCCTTGCTGCTCTCTGGCTGTGGTTAAGAAGTGCTCTCCAAGGGCTTGGATAGAGCTTGCCTCCTGTTCCTTGAAGTCTTAGGACCAAAAGGACTTCATCTCTACAAGAAAGACTCCATGTGCAGCGAAATTCGACACACAGTCTGCCAGAAACGATGCACAGCATGCACCGTGGTGAAAATTTCACCGCACGCTGAATCGTAACGACGCAGCCCGACTTCCCAACGAGAAGACCGACGCAGAGGCAGCGAAGCAACAGGAAATTCAATGCACGGCCCACCGAATAGACCCACAGCTGAGCCGGAATGACGCCGCCTGACTTCCAGAGAGGAATCGACACAGCGACTGCCGTGCTGCAGAATATTCGACACAACGCCCACCGAATCTACGCATCTCCTGGGACTTCCTCCTGCCAGCACAGGAAATCCACGCATCATCCACGGGGCGAATGAAAACCCAGCAACCCAAAGAGGATCATGACCGCGCGCCGGAAATCAACGTACAGCCGTCCCTGCATGAAAACTAAACACTGCATCGTCGTATGCGGCCCGAGAAATTGACATACACTCCTTTCTTTCCACACATTTCCTCCTCTGCGGTTCTTTGCAGAGATTTTTCACGCGAACCAGGTACTTTGTGCTTGAAAGAGACTTTGTTTACTTTTAAAAGACTCAAGACACTTTATATCACTATTACAGTGATGTCTTAACATATACTTATTGCATTTTAAGCGTTTTGACCTGCATCTTATCAGATAAATATTATATATTTTTCTAAACACTGTGTGGTGTATTTTCGTGGTGCTATATGGTGTTATTGTATGATTTATTGCACAAATACTTTACACATTGACTTCTAAGTTAAGCCTGACTGCTCAGTGCCAAGCTACCAGAGGGTGGGAACAGGATTATTTGGATCGTGTGTGACTTACCTTGACTAGAGTGGCGGTCCTTGCTTGGACAGGGGGTAACCTGACTGCCAACCAAAGACCCCATTTCTAACAAAAGGTATTTTTTTTAGCTATATTTGGGGCAGCAGTACAACCTCAGTACATAGTGATGATAAGTGATTATCTGATTGGCTAATGTAGACTTCTCTAAAACGACATTGCAGCCATCTTGTTTTATACACCACTTTCACTCTGTTTTGGAATACACCTTAAAAGTGAGTGTTAAAATATGCTGCAGCCTTATAATAGTAATTGGACTGAGGTTAGTATAGTTGTGACATATGGTGTATAACGTTTGGAGATGTATTAATATCATTTTTTAAATGTACAGCACACCGTGGTATGGCTAGCATGGGACTCTAAAGTTTACTGCGGTACTGTAAAAGAATAGTTAAAAAGACAACCCATACTTATTGATATATACTGATAGCCCTTTTAGGTTGTCTCTTAAAAGAGCCTTTTAATATAACCGATTATTTTGAATTTAGATATGTTGTAGGAGTTGGCGGATGTTATTAATGAACATGGTATTGCCAGTTGTAGTGAAATGAACACCATCAGCATGATAAAGAGATGTATTTGAAAACATAATGTTGAGGTGATATATGGAGGACATGTTGTGTTCTTTTAGGAATGCAGACAAATTTTGTTGATATATCTGTATGTTTTTCATACTTCGTTGCATTTTTAAAAGGATGTCAGGAAATAAGCACATTGAAGATGTAAAAGTTGCTTTCATCTCAATTTCTATTTTTACACCTGTGAGACAACCAACATATTTGCCTCCACAATGAATAAGTATAACATGGTCATTGTCACAATTAGTAAGAGATGAAATCACCGGTAGGATGCTATTCCATCCTGAACCCCTTTTTGCCACCCATGTGATCTCAACATTTGCATAGCAAAATTCTGATCCATTTCTCTTGTCTTGACATACTCTCTAGCCCCAAAAATATTACTGAGTCCAATTATCCACACAGGAACCATCTTCATTCAACACAACCAAATAACTTCAATAAGCATTTAGTGAAAGTAGTAAAGTGAAAGTTCTATCCTACAGCAGTGGCCAATGACCTTCTCTGGAACATATTATAGTTATGGAAGGAGCAGGCTGATTAGTTCAATATGATACTGGGCTGCTAGCATATCCCAAACAGTACTAGGAACACTCATTAATTCCTAGAAAGATAAGACTGTTATCATTTTACATACTACAGAGCACATACAGTTATTTCAGCACAATTGAGGGTCTCGTGACCATTTCAGCCAAGATAGTATAGTATTACAAATCTAGGACACTAATTATTTGGGATGTACTAGGTGGTTTGTTGAAAAATAAACTTAAACTGACATGACAAAAATATCAAATGTTATGTTTTGCTATAAAAAACATAGTGATGTAACACTAATACTTATTGCATTACATATAGCAGTAGGCTGCAAATATAGCCCAATACTACTAGGGTGCTGCAAACAGTACTAACTTTACTTGTTTTGCTGTATTAGAACTATGCTTGAAGTGAAGCTTGAAGATACTTGTAACAGTCTGGCTGTTACAACCAATCCGTCTGTTCACATGGGGCCGATAAACAAGTGCCCTGGGGGCACTTCGAGAAGTGACCCGTGATTTTTTTATCTCAGCAAACCCGGAAGTAAAGGGTTACGTGGGGATGCCAGAGGAGGACGGAAAAGCCAAGACAAGCGTGGAGAGGAGGTTCGTAAACACGGAAGTCAAGGAGGACGCCGGACTGAAAAGGGAAGAAACCAGCGGTCGGAGGATCGAGAGGAGGAGCGCTGAAACCACAGCGAAGGAGGCAACCAGAGGTCTGCGCCGAAGTCAACTCCAAACAGGAGAATGCTAACACCGCCCACCACGTCCCAGGAGGGACGTGGCTATTACAGGAACAGGCACATTTGCCAAACCTATATTATTACATTACGGGTAGGAAGGAGGGGCAAGAGGAGGGAGAAGTCTAATAAAATAAAACAAGGACAGAGGAAGTGAAAGGGAGGCTAAAACAGGGTTCTTTTCTGTTATGTACCCTAAGCACTTGAGCACTGAGAAAACAAATACCTTTGTCACCTTGTAGGCACAAAAAACCCTCACCCCTTCCCCCCAGAATAAGGAAAACATTTCACAAGAGATACAAATTCTACTTACCTACTCCCTATTTCTTTTCCTTTTTTACCCCGGGGAGAACATACCTGAACAGGAGAAACCTGTAAAACAAGACAAAACAAGAAAGTCCAAAATAAGATAAGAAGATCACCTTACAGAGAAAGAGAGAGAGAGAGAGAGAGGGAGAGGGACTAACAGAGGACAGAAGGAGAGAGAGACTAACGAAGGACAAAAGGATAAACAGAAGAAGTAACCACGAAAGAAGGAGGGATTATAAGGAAGAAAGAACAACCAGACTATCAAAGTTAAACAAGTAATCTAAACCCAAATAATAAGGTGAATCTAGTAAAGGATTGTATGATTTCTGTTTTCTTTTATATATATCAAAACCTGACATAGACCTACACCCACGACATTTTGGTGTCAGAAATGGGATTTGGAAAACATGGATACAAAATCTACCCTGGAAGATATGATACAACGATTGGCGGAAGGACAGAGACACTTTCAGATGGTATGGGAAGAACAAGTATGTGAAGCTCAGACTGATAGACACTGCAAAATGCATTGAAGAGCCAAGCGACCATAATTGCGAACAACCAATTAGTACATGAAACTGCTTTACAGAAATTAACTGATACCATTGCAACCACTAGAGTACACCCCAATGTACCCAGTTCCGTGTTACAAAAGTACCAAGAAGGGGAAGACCCCGATGCGTTTTTCACTAATTTCGAAAGGGTTGCATCTTCTGCAAATTGGCCCCAAGAACGGTGGGGTCAACACATAGCCCCCCTTTTGACAGGGACTTTACAGTCCGCCTATCAGGCTATAAATCCTGGAGGTACCACTCCCTATGGTGAGGTTAAATAAGCTATTTTAGAGCAAGTGGGTTATGATACAGACTATTATAGAATAAAGTTCCGCAAACAAAATGGTTACCCATGGAAAACCCTAGAGCTCTTGATTATCAAGGACAGGATTTATTATTAAAATGGTGAGGACTAATTGGAACAAACAGGGAAGAAGTTGTACAAGTGGTCTCACAAGAACAATATTTAGAGGCTCTTCTATTACAAACTCGTAATTGGATGAAACAACATTCTAACATCGATACCGCCACAGCCATAGATTTGGCCTGTGCATTTCACAGAGCCCCTGAATTCAGGGTCGCCCATCACAAGTTACCATCTCTTGGGGGAAAACCCTCTTCTAGACCACAGATAACAAGAGAGACCGAAGAAGACCCCAAGATGCATGTCCCAGAGAGAGAACCCAACCAGGCACCTCAATGTTATAGCTGTGCAAAACCGGGGCATATTGCTCGTAATTGTCCCCACAAAACGTCCAAACCCGAACCAATGAAAATAGGTGTTACTCGAGGGAGGGTGTTATGTACAGCCCGAATAATCACCCAATATATGAAAGAAATGATAGTCAATCGAAAAAAAACACTAGAGTCATAGTCGACTCTTTATGTGGTCAGTCAGTAGTCAAAGCAGAATTAGTAACCCCAGAACAAATGAAAACAAACTCATTTGTTTCAATCTGTTGCATTCATGGGGACATGAGACAATATCCCTTAGCCGAAATCCACGTAGGATGGAGAGGAAAAGAAGAATCCCTTGTAGTAGGAGTAATACCAAACCTCGTGGAAGAGGTTATCATAGGTACAGATTACAATGCATTTTCTGATTTGTTAGATAATGTAACACAAAAAGAGATGTCGGATTCATGGCTATATGAGGCCCCCTTCCATCAGACACCCATTAATAAGGGTAAGGAAAAGGTGAAATTAAGCAGATCTGAAAAAAGGGAACAAAAGAGACTACACTGTTTAACCACTACCTCTCTGTCTGTACCCTCACCTCTGACAGAGAAACCTGTCCTGGCTATAATACCAACCTGCCGGGCTAGTCAAAGGGACAATCCCACTTTACAACATGCTTGGACCTCGGCACTTATAGAGAAAACTGGACAGGTAGGTCCACATTTCATCACTCAAAACAGGTTACTATACAGGGTAAGATGACATAATGATCTGGAGAAGAGACAATTAGTGGTACCCAGACAGTATGGTAATAAGGTATTACATTTAGTCCACAGTCAAGTAGGGGGTGGACATTATGGAAGAGAAAAAACAGAAGAATATTTCCTCAGACGATTTTATTGGCCTGGAGTTTTTTTAGACATTCGAAGATTTTGTGCCCACTGTCCGAAATGTCAACTGGTTAACCCCGGGGTAGTCAAGAAAGCTCTCTTATACCCACTGCCAATTATTGATATCCCTTTTTCTCGAGTGGGTCTGGACCTGGTAGGACCCTTAACACCTTCCTCCAGGGGAAATATGTACATCCTTGTACTAGTAGATTATGCTACTAGGTATCCGGAAGCAATCTCTCTTTCCATCATGACGACCAAGAACATGGCACATGCCATGATTGGGTTTTTCTCTAAAGTTGGGTTTCCCCGAGAATTACTAACAGATCATGTCACCCCATTTCTGTCTCGGCTAATGGCCCAAATATGTCAACTATTGTGTGTGAAACATCTTCGTACTTCTGTATATCACCCACAAACAGATGGTTTAGTGTGGAGATACAATTGAACCATCAAAATAATTTAAAAAAAATCCAAAGCAGATTCTGGACGTGACTGGGACAAAAAACTACCCTTAGTGTTATATGCCATAAGAAGATATGTCCAGGCCTCAACTGGACATAGTCCATTTGAACCAGTGTTTGGCAGATAACCCGAACCTTATTAGATATGGCCGCTGAGAGTTGGGAAGAGAAAGAAACAGAAGATAAAGAGATACTAGAGCATACAGAACAATTAAAAGATCAAATACAGACAGTATGGGAGGATGTTAGAATATATCTGGAGGACGCCCAGGATAGACAGAAGAAACATTACAATCAGAGAACATCACTAAGAGAATTAAAAGTGGGGGAAAAAGTACTTGTTCTCCTACCCAGTTCTGACAATAAGCTATTAGCGAGATGGCAAGGTCCATATGAAATAATAGAACAGATAAATCCTTTTACATATCGTCTTCAAATCTCTCAATCATCTCACAAGACACAGATTTATCATATCAACTTATTAAAGAAATGGGAAGAACCAGACCTCTCCTTCCCACGTTTAGATACTGTGTATTTCATAAACAAAGTAAAACCCCTAGACATAACATTATGTCCCCAACCAGATAATACGGGACACTGGCTTCCTCATGTCAATCCTCACATATCCCCTGAACAGCAAGAACAGTTATTAAAGGTCCTTGAGCAGCATAAAGGGCTATTTTCACTAAAACCTGGTAAAACCTCTTTGAAACATCATAGAATCAAAACACAGGAGGGGAAACTGATACGTCTTAGACCATTTCGTATTCCTGAAGCTCGTAGAAAATTGTTAGAACAAGAGGTTCAATCCATGTTACAAATGGGCACCATTGAACCCTCCACCAGTCCCTGGTGTTCACCGGTAGAACTAGTTCTGAAACTGAACGGGACTGTTTGTCTTTGCATTGATTTCAGACAGTTAAGTAACATATCAGACTTTGACACCTACCCAATACCAAGAGTGGACAAATTAATTGAACGTCTAGGCAAAGCACGGTATATGTCCACATTAGACTTAACCAAAGGATACTGGCAAATACCCTTAAACCCCACAGACAACAAAAAGACAGCCTTTTCTACAACGTCAGGATTATACCACTTCACAGTTCTCCCTTTCGGTTTACATGAGGCTCCGGCTACGTTCCAACGCCTTATGGATAAATCATTACGTATACATACAGGCTGTGCATCTCCCTATTTAGATGACATAGTCCTATATAGTGAAACCTGGAAAGAACACCTACATCGTTTATCAGGGGTTTTTCATACCTTAATAGGAGCAGGTTTAACCGATAATCCAGAAAAATGTAATCTCGCCAAAGAGTCCATTTCATATCTTGGGTATATCATTGAGAAGGGACGTCTACAACCACAACTCGATAAAGTAGAAGCTATTCTTAAGATACCACCCCCACAAACAAAAAAAGAAATACGGTTCTTTTTAGGAATGGTCAGGTACTATCGTAGATTTATTCCCAATTATTCCACCCTGGCAACTCCTTTAACTAACCTCCTAAAAAGGATCAACCCACTAAGCTTAAAGGGCTCACAACCCCTCAGTTGAAAAGTTATGAAACCCTAAAACGGAGACTAACTACAAAACCAGTGTTACGTTGCCCTGATTTTTCAAAACTTTTCTTTTTACAAACAGATGCTTCTGATGGAGGAATTGGGGCTGTCTTATCCCAAAAGGATGACGATGAGGAAAATCATCCTATCGTCTATATCAGTAGAAAACTGTTGCCTTGAGAAACACATTATCCTATAATTGAAAAGGAATGTTTAGCTATCAAGTGGGCTATTGAATCCCTACAGTACTACATACTTGGACATCCCTTTATCTTAATTACCGATCATGACCCTTTTACCTGGCTGGCCAAAAATAAGGATACAAGCTTGAGGATTTTACGATGGTTTATGGAACTGCAACCTTTTATGTTTCAGGTACAGCATAGTCCAGGAAAGGATTTGGTCACCTCGGATTTCTTATCCAGAAACTGTCTGAGCTCAGGACTCGATCAGCTCTCTTCCAGGGGAAGCGTATGTAACAGGCTGGCTGTTACAACCGATCTATCTGCTCATGTGAGGCCGATAAACAAGTGCCCCAGGGCACTTCGAGAAGCGATCCGTGTTTTTTTGTCTCCGCAAACCCGGAAGTAAAGGGTTACGCGGGGACGCCAGAGGACGACGGAAAAGCCGAGACAAGCGTGGAAAGGAGGTTCCTAAATGTGGAAGTTGAGGAGGACGCCAGACTGAAAAGGGAAGAAACCAACGGTCGGAGGATCGAGAGGAGGAGCGACGAAACACAGGAGGAAGCGAAGGAGTCGACCCGAGAACCAGAGGTCTCCGCCGAAGTCAACTCCAAACAGGAGAATGCTAAGACCACCCGCCACGTCCCAGGAGGGACGTGGCTATTACAGGTATGGGTATATTTGCCAAACCTGTATTATTGCATTATGGGTAGGAAGGAGGGGGAGAGGGAGGGGAAGGGAGAAGTCTAATAAAATAAAACGAGGACAGAGGAAGTGAAAGAGAGGCTAAAAAAGGGTTCTTTTCTGTTATGTACCCTAAGCACTTGAACACTGAGAAAACAAATACTTTGTCACCTTGAAGGCAAAAAAAAACCTCACCCCCCCCCCCCGAATAAGGAAAACATTTCACAAGAGATAAATATTTTACTTACCTACTCCCTATTTCTTTTCCTTTTTTACCCTGGGGAGCGACATACCTGAACAAGAGAAACCTGTAAAACAAGATGAAATAAGAAAGTCCAAAAAAAGATAAGAAGATAACCTTACAGAGAAAAAGAGAGAGAGAGAGAGAGAGAGAGAGAGAGAGAGAGGGAGAGGGAGAGAGAGAGGGACTAACAGAGGACAGATGGAGAGAGAGACTAACGGAGGACAGAAGGATAAACAGAAGAAGAAACCCCGAAAGAAGGAGGGATTATAAGGAAGAAAGAACAACCAGACTATCGAAATTAAACAAGTAATCTAAAACCAAATAAAAAGGGGAAACCAGTAAAGGGTTGTATGATTTCTGTTTTCTTTTATATATCAAAACCTGACATAGACCTACACCCACGACAGTACACTTAAGCATTTCCAAGTATTTCATTGTTAGGAAAATAATAACAGTGTTTATTTGCATCTAATGTAAATTAGAATAAACTGGCATTATATTTATTGTAATTATTAGTAATTGTACTGTTTCTTTTTGTTTCTTATTTTATATACAGGTACACCCAAAGTTACCATAATGCCTTTCCAAACATTACCTGAAAAAAAGTAAAAACGAAAATGCTGTATTACAGAAAAGGTAGCCACACCTTCAAAAGGACAATCTGGATGATCTAAAAAGAACAATGGTAAGAGTAGTATTGCATGATTGCAAAGTAAAACATGAGTTTGGTCTGACAATATGCTTCTGCATGCAAAAAGTGATCCCAAACATGCTCGTATGGGTAAAGAACACAATGCCAAAGACAAACAAAAAGGTGAATTATTTTTTCTTGTATAGTCATACCAGGATAGAGACTATCAGAAATATTATCTCTAAACTAAACTGAACTGAAGCATAAACTATATGTTCATTTAATTGTGGAGAAAGTCTTAGCAGTTAAAAAAAATATATTTCTAAATTGCATAAAAACACTGACCTGCTTAATTTTAAGTTTTATAATATCTTAGTTGGGCAAACGAAAGTTGGACATCCGTCCATTTTGCAATATTACACATCTGAAAGGCCATAGTTTAGGTTGCCTTAAAATTATATGTGTAATTCCACTTTCCATTACATTAAAATGCTTTAAATTCACCATTCCACTATAAAAAAACTTGTACAAACTTTGTACTTTGTGAAAGGGCCTGTAATGCAATACGTTTGCTTTATTACACTCTACTCCAGATCAGGTCCTGTCGATTACAAAGTATATGGAATCAAAATATTTTGGGGTTGAGTGTGAGGATGATGTCTCCACAAATATGTAACACCCAGAAACTATAGTGGATAATATCAAAATGGATATTTTTTTTAATTCCATGAAACCATTGTAGAAATTCCTAATAAAGACTGCATTTGCTGTAGACGTACATATTATTCAAAACAAAAAATAATATATTGATAAAATATAGAGTAGCTTGGAGAAAACTTGCTATCTGTCTTATTGTAGAAAACAGATGTGATGTTTGTTCTGATCAAATTGTATGTTATTATTGTCTTGGAAAACTTGACCATAACTTTATGCCTTTACGTTCAATTTGGAATAATTTGGAAATTTACTCTACACTTGCTGAGTTGCAAAATTTGAATTTATACAAAAATATCTTAATTCAAACGTTACATCCTTTTCAAATATTATTAGAATGCAACCAAATTCTGGAAAATTGCAAGCACAGGAATTAGCATGTGCACTAGAAGGATTGGTTGTTTTCCTCCCAATAGATTTCAAGAAAAATACTTTCACTGTGGGAGTACAGTGCAAATTAGAACAACCATTAGTTGTGTTAATAAATGGAGTTTCTACAAAAGATAAAACAATTAGCAAGAAAATATAGGCATTTCAACATACAAGATGCTATTTTATACTTGTTGCAAAATAACATGCATTACAAGAAGTTTGAAGTGAAGGACTTCATTGCCACCAAAGACCTACTACTTACAGAGAAAACAAATGTAGAGCGGTTTTTGAAAATTAATAAATAACATTCAGAAGACATATACGAGCATTATAGTATACCGTGTTGTAGTCTAAGGATTTAATGGATGATGCCTTATAACTTTATCAATGAGAGAGACTACAGGAAATACTATTAGTATCTGAAAAAAAATAAAAGAGGCTGTGTGTGATCCAGTTTTATTTCCTGAAAAAAGAGGGCGATATAGTGATCGTCCCACACCAAATTTCTGCTTCTGAATATCATTTTACAAGACTATTCAAGATATTCAGGTGAACCTCATTTTAGGCAAGACATACCTTATATTTTTACTTTACTATATGAAAGTTAATTATCTGTTACCACTTATGCTATTGCCCATGTGATGTGAACTGGAACAGGGTTTAATAACATAACAGCTAAAGATTTTTTACAATAATTAAAAAGCAGTGATGAGAACTGGGAATATAATTTAATTGACACCATGGCATGTCAAAAGGGTACAAGCAAATACTGGTTCAGAAGACACGGACAACTCAAGTGTGTATTGAGGAATTTGGGACCGCCAACCAGGGTTTTAACTTTAAGCTGTGCAGAATACCTATGGGATGATATGCACTTTCATGGTAGGGGCTAAAAATAATTTGACAGATGTCTCTGTGAAAATACTAGGGGAATTATGGACCACATGTACAAATATTAGGTTTTGTGACTCGCAATTGCAAGTGGCAAAACCTGATGTATAACAGTGTCAATGACACTGTTTGCGATTCCCAATGGGGTCGCAAATGACCTAAATCATAAATATTCATGAGGTAGGTCGCAATTTGTGACCCCATCGGGAATGGTCACCTTCACATTCTGCAAATCGAACCGTTTGTGACAAGAAATAGCTTTGTACATCTGGCCCTAGGTTCTTTATATCCACAAAGTGTGTGTAGGTGTTTTAATCATAAATTCTAAACGATGCTTAAGTTTCTAACAAATGAAAAGAAAAACCCCAAAGAGAGCATTTTTTAAGAGAAAAGAGTACCAAGCTAGAGGTGTGCCTCATATTCTTATGCCATTATGGAAAAAGAATGCACTAAAATTTGGATATGACTCAGATGATTTGCTTCTTCAGTTTATAGGACAATATGCTACTTGTGACATCCCAAATAAAGAAAAAGAAAACAATTGTTTGACCAATTTATAAAATTTCAAACTCACAAATGCAAACTGTTTAAGGAAATTTCAAAACAGATTAAAAATGTATACTAAGTGTTGGTTTGCACTCCCAGAGCCAATTTCTTAAAAAGGAAGACAAATAATATTATGTCTTCTGTTAGGCATGTTGTGAAAGGAACGTTGCCAAAAACACATACAATTTAAAAAGAGGACATGCATCACAGAGGATTAATGAATATCACCATTCAATTCTACATATCAGGAACGCTAACATTGAAATACAATTTGTTGCGATAATTCAACTGCCGTTGCCTGGTATGAGATTGCACATATTACTAAAGTTGAGAAAACTGATATAAAGGAAGTATGGGAAGATATTTCTGCAGAGCAATCTTTAACAAAAAAGACTGTATCAATTTAGCCATCAAATGCTATCTCATAGAGAGGTTAGCAGTCATGAGATGTGTGACAGTTTATATGCTAAATCTCGTGCCATTACATGGCTTATTTTAGGATTACCGTCATTGTGAAGAAGAGTTTCAAATATTTTGATTGAAACTGGATATCTTGCTCACTTTAAGCCTGAGAAGAAGGACATTGTGAAAAACAAATTAGACACAATCTATCATGACATAAGCCCTTTATTGGAAAAGATGTCACTATATGAAGTTGTTCAATTTCATACTTACAAAAATAATGTTGGTGGGGATGCCTCATAGTGGAAAAGTTCATGTGCTGGGAAAAGACTGTTGTTTACTGCGCCATTTAAAACCTACACTAATTAATCATTGCAAACCAAGAGGTAAGATTATGTGATATTGGAAGTGCAAATAAAGCTTCAAATACAAGTGGTGCAGACCCACTTGGAGCCCCAAAGATTGTCAATGAAGGAACAATTGCTGTGAGTGAGGTAGAACTTGCAGTGGGAGATTTGTGTAAGGAAGGAGTGCATCATCACAATGAAATTGTGATCAACGTGCAATATTTAAGGAAATTAATGCAAAGGTCGATCATGGACTACAACATGAACATGGTTAAAGTATATGTTCTGAATATGAACCTATATTTAAATATATATCAGGCCAAGCTGGTACCAGTAAATGTTTTCTTAGAACAATAATAACAGCTTGCCTTCAACAATTTACCCATTCAACCTTATCTTGTGTAGTTACAGCTCCAACTGGATTAGCCGCACATAATATTAAAGGAATAACATTACATTGATTACTATTACTACCAGAAAAGCACAATAATACATTTGAATACTTGAAACTAATTAGAGAAAATAGTGATACTTCGCAAGAACTGTTTTGGAAAACCTACACATTTTGATTATAGACGAGGTTAGTATATCCATCAGGATGCTGGCTTTTGTTCACTTATGTATGACAGAAATACTGATAATTGATCATCAACATTTGTTTGGTGGTAAACAT
This sequence comes from Pleurodeles waltl, assembly GCF_031143425.1. NCBI lineage: Eukaryota > Metazoa > Chordata > Amphibia > Caudata > Salamandridae > Pleurodeles > Pleurodeles waltl. The sequence continues at coordinate 789,837,162 of NC_090439.1, read as the reverse complement.
GTTATTGTTTTTGGAGGTCAACTTCATCTGACTCCAGTTAAAGGAGACTCAATTTTTAAAATTGTGACAGCTAAATAAACCAGAAACTCCTTAGGTAGTATAGGTAATGTTAATGTTTGTTTCCATTTTTCATACAGTAAACAGACACAAAATATGAAACAAGCAGAAGACCAAGAACATGGGGAAATGTTGAAAGATAATAGGCTAGGAATTGTTTGAGACAGTGCCAAAAGGAAACTTCAAGCAAGAGGTATATCCATTGTATTCCCAGATTTGAAGTGCAGGAGAAGCTATGCTGTGACAGATAAACACTATGTGAGGGTCCCTGGTACTCTAACGTGTTTCTTTTTCCCAATATACAACACTGTAACATTGCTTCCGTCACACCAAATACTGGTCTGCTTATTGCCTCTTCAATACAGCTCTCAATATAAGATAGTCTGTTTCTTCCTTTCTCAGGTAAGTCTTTGTGGGTTTATGATTTCTTCTTGGTTATTTCACTTTCTTTTCCAGGTACGAGGTCGTCTCTTCCCGGTAGACTCCTCTGCAGCCCCAGTGAGAGAGTGAAGGAAGAAATAAGATCTATTTAAGGTACATACAGAGGTCGGACAGATGCTTTTCCCTTTGCTAATGTTCTCGCACTTTCATACCAGAAAGGAAAAATAAAGCTGGTTGGCTAAACTTCTTGTGTGGAGTCTAATGATTACTGTTTGTTTGGGTGTGAACGTGAAAAAAAGAAAAAATAGTGGGTGTTAGTATAGTTAGGTACAGGGGTTTTTGTTTTCTCTATTTTTCTGGTAGTCGTCTCTCCTTATCAGAGTTAGTCGAGATGATTGGTAGTAAATGTGTTCCCCAAAAAGGGGTAATTCATTTCCTTTCTAATTGGTTTATTTTTCTTCACCTCCCCCTCCCCTTCCCCTTTCCTCAATGTATTGTTCTTGACTCATATGGTGATTATGATGCAGAGTGATTAATGATGGCATGCAGCTGTTTCCCCTCAACACAAACAATCCCAGTTGGTAGGTTCAACATGCACACAAGGAAACCAAATAAAACAAAACCTGTGGAGCCATTATTTTTATTTTTATTTTTTCTGTTGTAAATTATTCTGGCCTGTTCCCTTCTCCCTGCGTTCTATCCCTTCCCTCTGTTTACTAGCCCTAGGATATTGCCTCCCTCCCTGTCCCCGTATCTGGGAAGCCATGCTCTTCCAAGAGCATGGCGGATCATCTTGTTTGTCCTCCTCCTCTTCTCTCACTCAGCAGGATTTGTGCTTCTCAGCTCTCTGGAGCCAGCTTTTCCTCAGACGTCCTCCCTCTGGTTTGGCTCCTTACTGTGTCCACCGTAGGTCCTGGATGTTCACCGACTTCTGCCTCTTCGCTCAATGTTCTCTCTCTCCCTGTCGATGAGTTACCCTCCACCTTCACATCTTCCGGGTTCTGGCCCTCCGTCTCCTCGGCTGCACATTTCTCCTCCTTATGTACAGGCGCGTCGGGAGGGAGGAGACTCCAGCGGGTGCCCCAGGGGAACTTTTCAGTTTCCCCAATACTTGTTTTCCCGGCACCCCGTCACATATGCATTTCTTTCTTTTATAAGCAATCCAATGCAATGATTTAAATATGGAAATGTTAGCAAAGGAAAATCAAGAAAGTGTACTTTTACCGTGCAAAGAGCATTTGAAACTCCTAGAACAAATATGGCTATAACTACAACATTATCTAGTAAATTATTAAACATTGAGAAATCTGTGTCACGAGCAGCCGGATTAGAAAAAGACCTATTTATGTTAAAAAATAAACCTGTTATTTTATGACGCAATTTAAATGTAGAAAAACGACTTATAAATATAGCAATGAGACATATAGTACAATTTATACAATTTAAAAGTAATGATGAAATATAATTTTTTATAGTCAAATTTGACAATATTAAGGAGCCCAAACAGATTGAAAGAGCAAAAGGAAGAATTGTATTAATCAAAGACATATATTTCAAGAGAACAATTTCCTTTATATTTAGTCTATGCTGTGATGATGCATAAATCTCAAGATTTAAGCATGGATTATGCATTAATTACATTGGGTCGGTTGTTTTTAAAGTGCGGATGGCATATGTTACTTTATCCTTTGTGAAAACATTACAACACCTATATTTTATAGATCTGGACGGCACATAGCGCAGACCCTTATTGTGTATGCAAATATAATAGTTTAAGACTGATATATATACTCCTTCACCTGGTAAAAATCCAGTAGTCTGTACACCTAAAATATATGTGAAAAGAAAAGAAAGCTTCAGAACTGATGAGGCTTTAGAAAATGTTCAGCCGTATAAAAGGAAAACAACTTAGAAATTCTAGGCTTTCAGTTTAGTAACAGTAATTGGAGTAACTGCTATGGTAATGTTGTTATTGATTTGCTATTATATTTACCTTTAGTGAAAGACTTACTTTTAGAAAACACAGACAAGCCTTTTTCTAAAACTATAAGTAATTTGTATTTAGGACTTCAATACAACAAACCATTTTGCCAGTTTACAAGTGGTGTCAGAGATATAGGGGGTTATTACAACTTTGGAGGAGGTGTTAATCTGTCCCAAAAGTGACAGATATACCACCTGCCGTATTACGAGTTCCATAGGATATAATGGACTCGTAATACGGCTGGTGGTATATCCGTCACTTTACCGTCACTTTTGGGACGGATTAACACCTCCTCCAAAGTTGTAATAACCCCCATAGTTTGTAGAGGGACATGTTCATTTTTCTCTAAATGAGCAACAGAATGCCCATAAATTGTGTATGGCCATTCCAGAAATACTAGCAAATCAAACTTTCCCTCAACCTGATCTTTTTACTATAGGTACTATTGGGAACATGAATGCTTCTGAGGCCTCAGGGGGTCATTACGAGTTTGGCATTTTTTTAGAAGACCGTTGCGGTGGAGGTAATCTGACCACCATATTAGGAGTCGCACTGTGAAGTCTGCCAAAAAAACAGCCAAAATTCTGAAACTGCCAGGGCACCGGAGGACGGAAAAGAGGCGGTCCCACCAACAGCACTGCAAGCCAGCCAAAAATCCGCCCATCAGATTATAATCCACAAATCACGACAGTGGTTCTTTCATGGCGGAAAGCCATTGGGGGTGCAAACCTCGGTGGTCTGAACTCACATCACACAGAACACCAGACCACATTGGACAGTTTGAATACCCCACACCTGACACACATCCAGACACCTGACACACCGGACACACCCGACACACCTACACACTGCACTATATTACACACCCCTACGCAACCCACAATCCTTTGCAAACAGAACACCACTCACAGCCACAGAGAAGGAATAACTACCACCAATTTTGCACCCATATACATTTCACCACACATACATCCAACACCTGCACAACATACACAACACACAATCACCAACTCACATCACAGTACCTACACCTTATCACTAACATTTCATACCACCTTTTTTTTGCTACAGTAACTCACTGTCTTTACCACCACTACCATGTCCCCACAAAAATACCCATGCATCACTGATGATGAGTTGAGGGTCATGAGGGACGAAATTGTCAGGGTAGAGCCACACCTTTTCGGAACACAGGTCTAGCAAACATCAATAGCCAGGAAAATGGAGTTGTGGCAAAGAATAGTCAGCTATCCTCGTACAAGGGAGGACATCAGAAAGAGGTAGAATGACCTCAGGGCGAAGGTATGTTCCATGGCATCTAGGCACCAGCTGGCGGTACTCAAAACTGGCGGTGGGCCCCCACCTCCTCCCCCTACTTTCACATCTTGGGAGGAGAAGGTATTGGACATACTGCATCCTGAGGGCCTGACAGGAATACCTGAAGGAGTGGAGTCTGGTAAGTCCCCACAACATTCATGTCACAAAAATGTTTTGTCTTGCATGCTCCCTCACCACCTTGCCCCACCTCAATTACTAAATTACCCACTACTACCCTATGCCAAATCGACAAATACCCCTCTCTGAGATGGCATATGTCCACTAAACTCAACTGGGTCCACAGCCCTTGGAAATGGCATGTTAAGTACTGGGAACTGGCAGCACTGCAACTCCCAGAAGGCACTATTCCATCATAAAGAAAACCAGACCAGTGCACCAAATATGAGATGTCCTGCATGTGAAACTAACCAGCAATGTAACCCATCATGAATGTTCCACTATGAAACAGTTGATGGCAATGACAGCAATGAAAAGGCCCACTCTCACTACCATTACAAGCAAAACCCAGCTAAAGCCCCATCAAACTGCCTTAGAAAAAAGATTCCTAAGATTTACATTTACTCACTGGGGTGTAAAACTAGATGCCAAACAAGGATGCACTTGCAGTACATCCAGATAGAGGGAAATGCCAATTGATGAATCCTATATTTTGTGCCAACTCTGACACTATTGTTCATTGTTCAGCTTTTTGTTCCATGTATCATGCCATACACTTCACTAGGCAGAAAATGTAATCACCCATGTCACTAGTCAGACAACATAAGAGGGTATCAGCAGTTATATAACTAACAACATAATCTAACAGCTTTGAGCATGGTGAATGGTATTGAAATGTCTGAGTATCAATTTCTTCTAAGAATTGGCAGCAGCTGTCATTGTAATTTCTGGTGATCATGTTCAGGCTGTGTGTGCATCTCAAACAACATCACTGCTACTCAGACTTAAACATCACTTGTTGTATCACTTACTGCAACTGTGTGTTCCCCTTTTCCCGCAGGTAACCTTGCCATTGTCAACATGGAGAGGATACCAGAGACTGCCACAACTCCTCTGGATAAAAGCCCTGGAGAGGACAACACCCCTGGATGTGTGGACACTGAGGACGAAGCTGGCCTATCAGGAATACCTGGTCAGTCTACAACTGTCAGCCTCAACCTTCCCACAATGACTCCTCTCAGCCCTGTTGCATCTACATCACAGGCAACCATTCACCCCCAAACCTGTGTACCAGGGACTGTTTCTTCTGTTGTGTGTCCCCCAGTACAGGTACCTGAGTATCCTCTTGTCACCCCTGACAATGATGGTCCTGCCACCACTGGGAGTGGGCAGACTGTGCCTGGGGCACAGGCAGGTGGGGGTAGGGTGCGTGTGAGGGATGGTGTGATCCAGAGGATGGGGGCTCAAAGGGCTCAAAGGGACACTACTGACCAGGACACCATCTCCCAAGTCTTGGGCGCCTACCAAAATTCTCAAGGCATGATAAGCCAGATGCTCACCATGATGAGGGAAATCCAACAGCTGCAGAGATACAACCACCAGGAACTTATGCAGCAGTGGCAGGAACAAAATGCCATCCTGGCTTCCATTGCTGAGTAGGTTGGGCACCCATGATTGTACGTCTTTTCAGGTGATAGATTTGTATAATGCGTCTCTCCTCCATGGTATGTAGGTCTACTAGTGGGTGGTACACTGAAGGTTGTCTTCCTCTCATCATGCCAGGGTAACTATGTGGGACAATAACGGATTGTAGGTGAATTTTACAATGGACACATCATGAATATGTTAACATACAAGTCACACATATCCCAAATTTGATGCACAGCACATTGCTATGCATTCTATGACAGTTCCCTTGATTCAGATCCTCTAAACCCTCATATGTACTTTACATGCATAAATATGTGGCTGGCAGTGATTGATAGTCCTACCTAGTTTACATGTGAAACATATCTGTTGCACCTACACTCCATTTACGTCACAAATAGGATGTCGAGAATAGATTATCATTTCCATTACCAGCCGTACCTCTTTTACACAGCTTTTACAACTCACATGCACATTAAAACTATTAAACATGAAGGCAGGACTCAAAACTTGTTTGTATAGAATAGTAAATAGTAAATGACGCACTTTCCTTTTCTTTCCCATACATATAATTGCCTCAAACTAGCAGCTGCCTGACCTACTGTACTGGATGTGAGGAAGTGACCTAACTCTTCCGGTGGATGTCATCATGGCAGTAGGCGGTTGCAACTGCGGTGGACATTGCCATTGGAACACATTACTTCCTTTAGGGGACGTGGGCCAATGGCGATGTCCACCAGGGGTGACGGTCATCTATGTGGCAGACTGGCTGCTTTCCTCTGCAGGATTGCCCACTTAACTCCTGACACTGCTGCCAGGAAGACCTCCACTTCCTGAGCTGCTGTGTACTGCCTCTGGGAGCTATCATGCCACGCCCTGCAGGTGATAGGGCCCCAGCCTTCACTCAAGCTGCACAAGCTAGTGGATGAGGTCCTGCCCCTGTATGAACAGCTATATGGTGCACCAGAGGAGCAGGTGAGGCCAATGCTATACCAATGTGTGAAAGGTAGAGTGGATGTTGTTGTACATGAAATGTACAGGAATGAAGGAAGGGGCAATGATGTGTGGGCGTATGGACATGTGTACATGTGCACAGGCAGATATACAGTACTGGTACATAGTAAATAGTGTGTAATCTATCTTCCTTGATCCACAGCATAGATTGCAGCATGTGGGAGAAATCTTAGTGGAGACATACCATATTATGGACAGTCATGTGGCCTGGTCATATCTGTCCAGTCAATACCTGCTACTGAACATGCATGTTGTATGGGTGACTTCACTTCACACATGGGCTGGATACAGATGGTAAATTGGGAAGGTGTTTGAGCTGAGAGGAAAGGAATGTTTTCTTAGTTGCTCTGACTGAAGTGTTATCACCACTTGTGCTGGGATAGTGCATCTGGACATAATTTTCTCCTCTTGTCTGTGCCATCCATGCAGGTCAACGCCCATCCAAAAAAGAGAATCTGGCATGCCATTGCCCAGCAAGTGCGGACCCTGGGGGTCCATAGCTGGCATAGCAGCCACTGTAGGAAGCAGTGGGAGGACCTTGGATGCTAGGCCCAGAAAACCGCAGAGGCCCAGCTGGGAATGTCCTCCCAAGATGATAGGGGTGCCTGTCAGACCTTGACACCCCCTAATGGCCCGATTTTGGCTGTGGCCCACCCTAAGTTGGATGGGCGTTTGAGTCCAGCACAACAGCCAGAAGGGGGTAAGTACTGCCAACACATGTAAATCCCTCTGTCAGTTCAGTGTATGATATTTAAGTATCTAAGCTGTGACAATGTGGTAAGTGCTAAAGTTAAAGGGTCTCCTTGGAACACCTAGATATACAGTTGCTAACATTGATACACAGGTGTGGACATTCTATTGTGAATAGGGACATATTGCTTACATATGTTAACCCTAGTATATACATGCATGTGTAGATGCACATGTGACTGTGTCATATGTGTATCTCTATATTGCTCTTTATATTTAACCTGCTGGTTCATCCTTCCCACGTACTGATCCATACTCCAAATATCCTGTTGGTAAGTTGCCCAGTTCCTTGGTCTCTGTCCATTCCAATGCCACTGAATCTAGCTACATGTGCAACATAGGGTCTGACAGGTGAGATACATGTCAACTTCATGTGAGGGTGTGATCTCAATGTGAGATTTCACATGGTATATTTGCTACACTTACTCAGAGTTGTGAGGAGGTGTCCCCATTGATAAGTGTGGACTGTACACTGGCAAATGTGATATTTAATCAGGATGGAATTTGTACCATGTGCATGGACATGTGTACATGTACATACGCAGATATACAGTACTGATACATAGTAGATAGTGTGTAATCTATATTCCTTGATCCACAACATAGATTGCAGCATGTACAAGAATAATGTTGTGAGAAATGTTAGTAGAGACATACCATGTTATGGACAATAATGTGGCATGGTATTGTGAAGGCAAGTGGCCAGCCTGCAATTCCCTAAGCTGATGTGTTTTTGCCCATGCTGCATAGGTCAGGACATCCTCTATATAGGTACAATATACACTGTTTTGTGCCAGCATCATGTGTACATTAGTAATGATTCTGTTTTGAAGGTTTTAGTATGGCTAACCTCAATTTACACTGACTTTATTATGTTGCAGGTGTTGTAGTTGACATTTACATTTTGGTGGAATAGTATATATTGTCAGTCAATTTGCTTGACTCTAGGGGTATGTCTCAGTCATGATTACCTTAGCAGTTGTTTATGTCAGTGTAACTTTGCTCCAAAGGTGTAAGGTTACTCCTGTCTGAAGTGTTGATACTGATGCTGGTATTTTGATTATGTTATTTTGATGTTGCCACTCATCATGATTTGTAGAATTGTGTGTGGCCTTCATGCACATTACATTGTACTGAAGGTGTTGGTATGCTCCCTGGGGTTGTTTGTGGCTAAATCCTGTGTGATAAGTAGGCCCCTATTGCTGTACATATGTAAGACAAGTAGGACCTCAAAGTCTGTATCAACCTTTTCAACAACAAAATAGATACATGAGTTGCTGAAATGGTTTTCAAGTCTATTATACTCCAAATGTGGATATGCCAAAAGGAGTATTTGCATCTGAGGTATTTTCCATTGTGAATGTTATTGACACAGTGACATGTGATGTATGTGATTGCTAAGCAACATGCTGCGTAGTTATTGGAATGTGAGGAGGACACTTTCATGGAGCATTACATCTGGTAATGGACTAAGCATGTGCAGATTTGGAGCATGTATGATGTTGTAATCTATGTTAACACTAATTCCTATTGATGCTTTGTTGTTTCACAGTGATCCTCTTTATAAGGTCCCATATTCATGTTGACAAATCATCTCATACAGGAATTGTTTGTGTCATAGCTGATATTGATAGGATGGTGATGTTGTGGTGAGATAGTTGGCTTATGTGGTATATGAAATTGTTGTCATATAGGGTTGTGGAAAGTATGTTGTTGTGACATGATGTTGGTTCAAAATGGTTCCTAACTGGGGGTGTTTTACACATAGATGTCATGTTACTGTTGTGTATGGTGTGATGTTTGTGTATGGAATGAATGTGATGACCCTTTCTCTATCTCTGTTTCTCAGCATCAGCATCGGCAGGTGAAGGAAATGGAGCACAGCCGAAGGGGAAGCTGCTGGCCACAAGACCCAAAGTCATGATACCGCCAACACCGAGGGAGTCAATGGCCCAGAGGGTGAGGGTAGTGCCACGGGGGAGACAGGATCCAGTTCATCATCTTCAGAATCCTCCTTCAGTGGACACTCCCTGGCGGTGGGGGCCCCATCTCGGACCACCCCAGCACCATCTCTGTCCACCACCCTCCTCACTACCACCACCCTCCCTGTAGTTCCCTACCAAGTTGGCTGTGCCCTCTCACCCAAGAGGGTGTCTCCTTTGCCTAGCTCTGCCCCCACCCCTGTCAGCCCTGCTGCCCTCACTGAGGAGGCTATTGACCTCCTGAGGTCAATCGCTTTGGGCCAGTTGACCATTGTGAATGCCATCCAGGGACTGGCAACTCAGATCCAACAAAGTAATGCATTTCTGGAGGGTTTCTACAGTGCACTGGCTGGTCTACAGAGATCCTTTCATCCTCTGCCCTCCACACTGACGGCAGCCAGTCGCACTGCGTCTCCTATCCACCCTCCACCTTCTTCCCAATCACAAACCCCTCTTCCCAGACCCAGCCATAGCACATAGATCTACAGGCATGCATCCACCTCAGAATCCAAGAGTAGCTCATACTAACATAAGCACCACAAGACACACCACAGGCATGCTCACAAGCAACATTCAGATGCACACACAGCAACAGTCACAACCTGCCCTGACACCCCCACCGCCCCCAGCATCACTGACAGCACACCTGACACACTTGCAGACATCACACCAACATCCAGTGATCCCACCACTACACCAATGCTACCCACAGCAGACCCACAGACATCCACCCCAGACACCACACCTGCAGACACCACAACCACTGACACATCTACATGCAGCACATCCACCATACCGGCAGTCACCATCCCAACAGACAGTCACCCACCCAACATGGCATCCCCCAGCACCTCCATCCCCTCTCATCCCAAGACACATAACCGCCCTCACTCACCCAACAGACACCCACCACCCAAAAACATTCCTCATACAAACATGCATGCAGGAAATCCACGCCAACACCTCAGACAACTACTCCCTCTCCCTACATACCCTAACCCTTTAGCTATGACTGTCCCCAAGTGTCTAAGAAATCTTTCCTTTCTGAGTTTGCCCTTTTCCCTACTCCTCTCCCCGTGATACCACTTGATGACCAGTGTCCCTCCCAAAGTCAGTCCCTTCCACCTCCAAGTCCTCCCATGCCCCCCTGCAATTACCCATGCCCCTTACCCTAGCAAAAAGTCTACCCCTCCCAAAAAAAAAACCCTCCCCTAAGCCTAAAACTAAGCCTAAACACCCCTCCCAAGCCAGATCCCAAAGGCCCCCTCCAACACTTAAGCAAAAACTCTACCCTCTGTCACTCCTCCAGATAACCCCTGAGGTGCCTACCTGCCCCCTAGATGTACCTACCTGATGAGGTTACATGGCATTCAGGAGTCAAGTTCGGGGCACACATCTGTGCAGTGTGTGCATACAGACTGTATTATTTTGTACTGGCCAGTGGCCTTTGACTTGCACAGTTGCACTACCTTTTAATATATTTCAACCAAGCTGCTGTTGGTTTTGTGGTTAAATCTTTGTCATGTATTTCCTTCTATAGTATGGAAGTGTTCCTGGCAGACATTAGCTGTGTGTCTGTATCTCTGTGTGTGTGGTGCTTGGGCTATCTGTGTTGTTTAGCCAGTACGTGAGGTTGTGTGCAGTGTTTTTGTCTGACAGTGCTAAGGTGTTTGTTGTGTGATGAACATGTTTATGTTTGACACATTTTGTTGTGTTGGTATTGAGTGGTGTTTGTGTTGACGTGTTTGTTAGTGTGTTGTGTGGCGTGGTGTGCTTTGACTGTGTGCAAGGGCGTGTTTTGTGCATAGTATGTTAGATACAATGTTCTGTGTAAGTTGATTGGTAAGTAGTATGGTTGTGTAATTGTGTTTGTTTGTTCCCTGTTGGTTGTACGTTCTGTTGTATCTGTGATGTGTCCATGGGTAGTGTCCACTGTGGGTCCTTGCCAATAGATTGAGGATGATGCGTTTGGGTTGTAGTTGTGATGTGTTGAGGTGTTGTGTGGTACTGTGTGAGGGTGGGCCTGTGCAGTGTTTCTGTGTGTACCTGTGTGTGTTTGTGATGTTTGTATGTGTGTGTGTGTGTGTGTGGTGGCTGTAGCGTGGGTAGTATGTATGTGCGAGTTTCTGTGTGGCTGTATGTGAGTGTGCCTTGCAATAATATTTCACCAAAGGGAATACACATTTTGTGGTCATTGCAACATATATTTAAGAAACAATACAGTATGGACCAAATGTGATGGCACTAAGTTAACATTTAAGCACAGATTGCAAAAAAACTTAATGAACTGTTACATTCTTATACTAACTCCCAAATTGTAATTGTAGGTTCGGAAGTGAACATTTATCAAATATGGAGTACATGCACACATACTACCTACATTAGAAAAATTATTATGTGGCCCATCATGGTTAATGATTTATGAAGAAATCTACTGCTTCAGGTAAGCAATGAAGTTACATATTGGGAACAGGTTTATCAATTGCAGTTCAACTAACAGTTCAACAAGCAGTTTTATACGTTTTTTTCACAATCCATTTGATTTGAGTTTTTCCCAGTGCTGCATAAGGATCAAATGAAAATGCTAATAAACATCCTGGTGTGTCACAAATGATAGCATAATATCAGTAATATTGGTGTTACTGACATCTGAACAACACTAAATAAAAAAAAGTTACAATATGTATTTATAACCATTACTGTATGTTACATGATTTTCACTTCATTGTTTCCATTACACTCTAAGCAAAACATGTTTGTAATTACAAATAACCATAGCATTTATTGATGCAATGGACGTTTTTATTTCTAGAAACTTACCAATCACTTACCTTCTCATTTATTCTTCAGTTACATCAACTTACTTCTACTGACTAAAAGGTTAGCAATAACATACAGCACCTTATTAAAATGAAAATTAAAATAGTTCTAACAAGAACTGGTTTTATCTTCCTTTTGTTTAGTTTCTTTTTCAGTTTTATGCTTTTTCAATGAACTGTAGATCAACGGGACCAAAGAAAAACTAAAACAAAAATGCACCAAACAGGGTACGAATACACATCCAACCAAACGTTTTAAAAACAACGGGTTCTAGGAAGGACAACAATGAGCACTAACAAACTCCTCATGAATGTTTAAGTGACTCTCCTCTGCCACAATAACTGTCTGGCAGTATGGGCAGTACTCTGCAGTCCCCCACATATGGCTCTATTGGCTGCCACAGCTGGAATGATGGGTGGAGCAGAGGTGGAAGGCTGTGGTGTGGCTTGTCTCTGAACAAAAGAAATGTAGGTAACAGGAGTAGGTCCTACATCCTCAGAAGTACCAGATGTTTCCTGGTCAAATTCTGCCAATTCAAAGTCACGCCTTCTTTCAGCATGGGATAAATGCATCACATGCATTACGTGCAGGTGCTTACTCATTCCTGTTGGCCGGTTTAATACAAGATAACTTTGTTGCATAAGCAATAAGTCACCAGTTTAGGGTTAACTTTATTCTCACCTTGTGGTGTTGAGAAGAACTGCCACACAATGGATCCTTGAGCTTTGTCCGATGGTTCAACTCCTGCTCCTCCATTGTGATCTCCTCCTCTTCAACCTTCAACGTTAGGTTATGTTAAATTAATTTCTTGAGCACATGTATACCCAAAGGTGTCTTGGCACTAGCTCAACTGAACCTAATAACTTCCAGCCCAGGTGCAATTAATGTTTGAAGAGAAAAGTTGTAAGAGTTTATCTGAAGAGGAGTAGATTGTTAATGGCTTCTAGAGGTAGGAAATCTCACGTTGAGAGGCACTATTAACAAAGCTTCTTCCTCACCAGGAGGCCAACTTGAATCTTGAGATAGAGACATTTTTTGCAGTCGAGGATCTTAGGGTCCTTTGAGGAGAGTGGCACTTGAATTTCTTCTTCAGGTAGTACGGTCCTATACTATGTAAAGACTTAAATGTGATGCAAAGAGCTCTGAAGATGACTCATTGTCTGAAAGGCAGCCAATGCAGCTGTCTAAGTGCTGGTGAGACAATGGATCTGGAGCAGCTGCAGCATGTTCACCTCTTTGAGCCACCTGAACAAAAACTCCTCTACAACACCAGCAAGAGCTGCAACAGGCCTGTTAGAGTTCTCAACAGCTATGAACCACAACAGAAAGAATCTAAAATAAAAATAAGCTTACTATCTACTATCAGTGTTATACTCACGGAGTACCACAGTACTCTCCTGAGTAAGTACCACAGTACCGGCAAAATACTGAAAAAAAAGAAAAACAATGCTTACTGTGACTATTGAGCCTATAACTTGGTCAGCACCACTACTTTTCTGCTCTAAAAAGATATTCAGTAATATTTCTAACGCTTTTGCAATAGTAACAGTGAGCAGAAAACTTGGGCTACATAAATATACCTCAAATAAACCCTCCCCTACATACAACTTTATAAAGTATCTTCATCTAAAAACTCAAATTTACAAACAAAGGTTACAATGTAGTTATACTTAGGGGTTATTAGATTAGTATAACAGCACAGATAAACTACATAAACATTTGACATGCCATAGTTTTAGTTTTTAAAAAATTCTAATTTCAAACGTTATTGCAGAAAGTATACTACAGTCCAGAGTTTCAGATTACATATAAACGTAATGGAGATGGATACATTGGAAGAACGATAACTCACCATATATTGAGGTAGTATGATAAAGAAAATTGCATTTTTATGATAGTTTTTGATGTAGGATTTCTACCATCATATATGTTGTATAAAGGGCACGTTTAATGTTGTAAAGAACAGATGTAAAATTGGTGAGCTACAGTTCTTCCAACGTATCCATGCAGGGTTTTCATTTTAAGTTGTTCCCAGGTTTTAATCTTCCCTATAGGCAGAGGAGAAACATCTGTCACAACAACTATGTAGGGAGTAGCCTCGGGGGGAAAGTTCCTTAAACAAATCACACTCCCCGCCGCTTTGGCATCCTGGGCTGCGTGTGGTTCACCCCGCCAACAATTTGCGCGAAACTCACAGATGATGATTTCTTTGGTCTTGACTGTGGGCAGGCCTTGTATTGTCACTGAGTCTGTAACAGCATGGATGGCCGGACAGAAAAGTGGGGGCTATATATGGGGAATTGAGCCAGGCCTCCCCCATTTAATATATGCCTCACATTGAAGTTACTGTCCATGTTTGTTTTGATGAGTTGTTCTAGTGGCTTCCTTTTCTGAGTACATGACAAGATGGAAAACTCAACAGCTTGTAAATTATCGGATAGGGCCCCGATTTGAAACATAATTCAATACTCCATTGATTCAAATGTGTCCAACAGAACTTTAAGGGCCTTTGGGTCAGTTTGTGAGGCATCTTTCTTAAGTAGTTCAAGCTTCTGGGCTTCTTGTGAGGGTGTTTTAGATCCCAAGCTGATCATGTTGCTACAGTGTTCATAATTTCGTCAAGCAACTACTGACACTTTCTTTGTTTCCTTGGCTGGAGGAATTTTGAAATGGAATGTGTGGGGGGTCCCCCTGTCCTTTGGGTCACATATAGCATCACCCCCTTCCACCTCGCAGGAATATTCATAGTCCTTGTCTTCCTCTTCCTCCTGATGTGCAGGGTAGATTGGGCTGTGAGTGTTTTGTGTTTGTATTCTGCATATTCTTAGCCTTTAATAAATGAGAGTCAGTGACAGTTGCTGCTAGCTCAGACTCCATAGTAATTATTTCTTCTGTTAGGCTCCGAGTGCTGAAATAAAGTAATTAGTGAGCACATTAACTTCACCTGATCTCCTTTGTAGGTCATTTGGTGAGACTACCAAGGTAGAGGGCCTTTCTTTTGTCTTGCCCATGTCTTCACGCCATTCATGACCTTTGACCCCAACTCCACTATGCATAGGGGTCATGCAGATGTCTTTAAAACAAACCAGTATAAGAAATCTGACAAATTCCCTGGTTATCTGTGTAAAAACACCACTGAAAGAGTACTCTCCATTATTACCATTTACAAATGAGATTGGCGGGAGAGAATCAATTTTCGAGGGGTGGCCCAGCCCCGTCTCCTTCAATCTCTGATGGGCACAGATAGGCCCGCCCTTTGCCTGGGCTTTGCCCAGGAGGCCCTACAGCTGGACTCCTTCCACACTTATCAACGCGATCCAAAGGGGCGGGACCATGTCCATCAGCCTCCCATACTCGGCTCTGCTGTGAGATGTAGTGACCTTCCTCACCACCAACAGGTAGCCTCGGGGCCCAGTAGCCCCCTCCTCATGCAGGTCTCAATGTAGGTAGGTGGCACTCCTTTCTGGCACCTAAGGACAGTGTGTTGTAAGCTCAATTGTATTTAGACCATAAGGCTAGTTATATAGTTTATGGAACATTTCATGAAATAAATGTGAGTTTTGAGTTTGTCTCTATTAAACCTCTTTGTAGCGCAAAGCGCAAAACTGCACATCTGGTGGCATCCACAGAATAGGCCACATGTCAAAGAAGAAAGTCAGTTTGTATCCATTGCGGCCTTTCAAAAAAAGCTCTTGCATAGTTTAGCTTTAACCTTGTCTGTTTTTTAAACCATGAAAGGATGTTCTGATAAATTCAGCATTTTATTCTGTGCCAACTGATGCCAATGTCTGTTGGTAATGTTTCTTCCGTCTTGATGATCAGCATTTTATTGAATGATAAGGTGCTTCCTATTTTCTAAAGTATTACTGGCAGTTAGTTAATGTGGGGCAATACAAGATCACCACATTGTAAGGCTTCCAATCTTTTAAGTAAGGCACTTATAATGGGATTTGTAGCCTCACTGGAAACATCTTTTTGTCATTATGTCTGTCTCCTCAACATATTTATCCTCCGAGTTACAGTCCCTTTTGACTTTTCGTTATTTCCCATAGGGTATATTTTCAATCTGCTTTTTAGGGCGGCAAGATGAGGCATGTAAGATCGAATTTGAGGCAGTATCGTTTCTATGAATAAAAGTTTCTACTTGAAACACGATTTTCTCGTACCTTTTTGCCACTGCTAATCTGAAATTAAGTGACTTCTTTCCAAAAGTCCATCCAGTACTTCAGCATCATTCCAGATTAGAAAACAATATCTATATACCGTAGCCAAATACATACTATTGGGAAAGAAAAATCTTCTGTCTGGTAAGACACATGTACCTCTGCCCTGGGTTCCCAACTGTACAGTTGTCTGGATCCCTAATGCTGATTTTTTGTCATAGACGAACACAGATCATGCATGTGCGCCATGACCTCAGCCTGCCTCACTGATTGCAGTCTTGTTGGACTGGAAAGGGCTCCCAATGTCCTGCCCTCATTGTGGGGGAAGGCTACTGCTTTCACCAGGTGCTAAACAACACAAGAGCAATGTTGGCAGCCTTCTTTGTAGTGATCAGTAGTAGTGAACAGGTGAATTTTACCCTGTGTCACTGGAATGAGGTCTAGAGGCTCACTCACCCTTTTAAAAAAAGTTCTGCTGTTGTGTGCTTAGCTCATCCTTGGCCTACATGAAGTAGATTTGGAAGGGTGTGCATGAATGGAAACGTGCTGGGTGCATGTGTGCTCGCAGGAAGTACAATACAAAAAGGGTGAAGTGCAAAACAATGCACACATGGCAGACATACGTCTGCAGACAGTGTGAGTTTTTAAAATGACACACCGATATAATACAAAGAGGCTGCAGTACTGAACAGTGTGCACAGACTGAATGTATTTTCTATATGTGTTATGCTTGCAGTGGTACAATACATGGGGATAACAGTACTGTGCAGTAAGTGTGTTGTGGATGTACACTGGGAGCAAGTGTGCCTGCACTGGTGCGTTACACAAAGGACTTTGGGTTCCATTTTGGGAAGTCTAGGCCTGCCTCATGAAAACATGAATAGAGGAATCCCCTGAGACAGATTTGTGTAGTGCTGCATTCCTGTAAGCTGGGAGGGACATACACTGGAGGATTAGACAGCCAGGCTCTGTATATGCATTTCAAAGGGCTCTTTGATTCAGTGATAGATCACAAGGAGGGGCCTGGACACATCTCAGGAAGAGAGAGATGGGGCTGAGAAGTGAATCATAAAGAGTAGGACTAGGAGCCCAGAATTAACCTTTTGATGCTCAAATCACTATGGATGACATCCAGGTGTGAACTCTGGTCACTCACATGAATCTTATGGGTTAATCAGCTTCAGAGTTCTACCTGCTGTGACAGACATCCTTCAGGAGGAAAAAGAAAGGAGAATGATGTCCACTTCAAAGAAGCAGAACCCCAACTTAAAACTTCAAAGACTTAAACACTAACTTACATTTTATGTCAGCAAAAGGACTATAGGAAATGGAGTTTGAGAGCACAAACTTTGAAATCTGCCAAACAGCGAGATGGGCTGAGTGAGGAGGGGAAGCTCCGTAAGACTTCTTCTTTTGACCAGTGTGCCCTCTGTGAAAGTGGAGAGCATTTGAAGGAGAAAGGTTCAGGGGGTGCCCTATTATGAGGACTCCGTGTGGGAGTTGTGAGGAATCCAGTCTTGCACTGATCAGGCCATAACCGCATGCTGGATTGTTTCTTCAATCCCCATGTGCAGAGTGGGGCCGTTGTGGACTGAGCCAAGGAGTGAGGTATGAGAATCCTGCTTGTGACGCAACCCCCACCCTCCTAAAACACTTACCCGGGAATCTGTCCATGGGGTCTGCAATGCTGCCTCTGAAAACCTGAACAGAAAGAAAAATGGGTGAGAGAGTGGTCCTGACCCTTGGTGTTATTTTTCAAAACAAGGTCAAACTAAAGGAAGAACGAGAAGAGGTAACAAGGAAGCCAGAAAAACGCAGGAGAGAAAAAAGAGAGGAAGGACAAGAGACACCCGAAAGGAGAGGAGAGAGAAGGAGCCAAGGACGCCAAAGGAAAAGAACCAGGATGAGAAGAGGACGAATGGAGAGAGGAGCAAGGATGACAACAAGACGATTGCAGAGAGGAGCAAGACGAGTGGTTTGAGGCACAGTCCTGGGACTCCGCTGGAGAAGCCCAAAGCCCCACCACGGTTCTGGAGATCCATGGCACTTATGGTGAGTGACGTGTGAAAAACAAAAAGAGAAATACACTAAGGGAGGTGGGGCCCTGTTGCACAAACTTGTACACAGCACACTTTCTCACATAGCATAATGGTCCAACTAGGAAAGAATAAACAGAGTTTACCCACCTGAACTGAATATAAGAATACTGGTAAGTAAGTGGATATTTCTTATTTTGTAAATCTTTTCAGGCACCTATGAAATTCCTTTTCTGTTGTACACACAAACACTGTATTTTTAATTTGGTTGTCTGTGTTCCCTTCAAGTTCTTTCCTGTTGTGCAATACCTTGCATGTGGGGGAGGGCTTCAGGATCACCTCAGTAATGTGCTATGCACCCTGGGTGTCTTGGTGATCTGAAACGGTCATTGTAGAACTAAATACTTACCACAGGATTTTCTTTTTTCTTTTCCAATTACTATGCCACAGGGCTTCAGTGGTTGTCCCCACTCCAGCCCAGACACACCTAAAGAGAGAAGAAAGAAAACAAACATTAGAGTAGCACATATCATAGACAATCCAAAGATCATTTTATTTCAAAGAGACTCCATGAGGAAATCAACTAAAATCAATAACTTACTTTTTTGATTGCATAAGCCCGAAACAAATACAAATTTGCCACCATTTCACAGCATATAAGCCCTCTGAAACTTCATTTTCGACCCAAACTCCCACACCGCTCTTGCACCAATTGAGCTGCCCTCTCTGTGCTGGATTGTTTTGGCGATCCCGTGTGCCAGGAGAGGCTGCTGTGGACTGAGCTGAGGAGTGAGGATTGCGTTTAGGGTGCCAAGCCTGCCAAACTTCATGGTGGGTGGCCCGGTATGCCAGAGAGGGAGCCATTGTGAACATCAATGCCAGGTCAGCGTCACAGGTCTTTTGAGTGTCGTGGTGGCGATCTCGTATGCCAGGAGGGGCACCAGAGATGCTGAGGCCAAGGGTTCACATTGTCGGCCGGGACCAAGAAACTGCTGCTGGGACCAAGGCGGGCCCAGCCCACATACTGCAAACTGCACCAAAGGAGACCCAAGGATCAAAGAACACCACTGGAGCCCTGTCAGAGTAAGGAGATTAACCCCCTCCCCCACGCAGGGAATTGTGACTTACCGCGTGATTGCTGGAGCAGGAACAACCCGGATTGCTACAACAGCAGATAGCATGGCTCGGAGGAGAGAGCCTGCACCTGCCAGATGCTGCTGTGTGTGACCACATAAAGCCCAACTTTACAAATCCAGATCAGGACTCCGCTGCATCACTGAAGGGGTCCATACTGCCCGAGGGGTAAGCTATGAACTGGGCCTTTGGGAACCTAGGGGACAAACTACCATTGGTACTGTGACCCCTTAGACTGTTGTGACTGAACTTTCAAAAGGAATCAGAAGGAAGAATTATTGAGTACAGCCTAATAGTTTACATTCCCTGAATGTGCTTATCAGTGGATGAGGAATAACAATGAACCCGTTGCACTAAAATTAGTAGGGGAGAATGGCCTGACAACTACTAGAGCCTCAACCTCAAGGGGGATTGTGTTATTGATTTTGAATGTCTTTTTCCTTTGCATGCATAGAGTTAGAATTAAAATACTTCTTTTTATATAAAAACAAGTTTTTGACTGGACATTGATCTGTTATTTGAGCTACTTGCAAGTTGAGTTATGAGTCATGTTCACTAATCTGTATATTTTGCCAGGCATGCTTTTCTTCCCACCATCCCATTTCAAAATTAGGCCTGGGCAGAGTTCACTGAGTCATGCGTACCTCTGCACCACTATGTGGAGTTCTGGGGGTGGGCATAGTTTCACTTCACACCCGTTCGCATTGCACTTTACATCAAACATAACGCAGAGTACGTTCTTGCATTCAAAGTCACACACAAACGGCACAGCGTTACTCTGTTCATGATGCTGAGCCTGTTTTTTTAATCCTTCCCTAATCTTTTCAATCATCCACCCTCCTAATTAAGCTATCCCTCATTTTCATTTATGGTATTAGTTTGTGTTCTTGTGTCTGTTTTTTGTTTAATTTATTTAATGCTTTTTGTGACTTATTGTATTTTTGTTTAGTTTTCCCTTTCCTTCCTTAGGTATTATTTCTTCCTTCCTTTCTTCTCCTGTGTCTTTTCTTCACCCTACCCAGTACCATCACAGAGCAGGGTTGCATACAGGGGAACAGCTGTGCCAGATCCCGCGAACAGCCAGCAGCAGCAGCCGCCTACCCTGTAGGCTAAGGGGTGCAGCCCCGGCCCATCTCTGGTAAGGTGAAGGTGGAAGCATTGTTTTTTTACGTGCATCATCACCTCCCCTCCATGCTGACAGCAGGCAGAAGGCCTGGGAGTGGGTACCCCCTGGGAGACCTTCAGCTGCATTCGTAGAGGGTGGGCAATGTGTGTGCGGCACACCAGCCAGGTCCAGTTCACCACCCAGCAGCTGATGCGCTGCTGGGCAGATATCCTCAACCGAGAACAGGACCTGATAACTTGCTAGGTGTCAAGATTCTGGGTGCTCGGTGATTACTGACTATATTTGTTTGTTTGTGTTCTACAATGCTAACTTTTTTCTGAATAACATGCTGCTCACACTCAGAGGCAAGTTACGTTTAGTATATATTAAGAACATTATTATGTGAGCTAGGCAGGTTCTCGGTGCTACCTCATCATACTCATCGGCGCTCACTTGAGCTAATTATTTAAGAAGTCATTGCAATGTAGACTCCTCTGTCCTCCTGTCACCACAGCGAATTAGTGATCCCAGAGCATTAGCGTTCTCTGTGAATTTTTTTATGTAGCTCAAACAGTCTCAAGCAATTTCACAGTGATGTGTAGTACTAAAATGCACCTATGAATTGCAAAAATGGGAGACTGAGTTGGTCCATCAAGGGGGTTGAGAAATGCAAATAGGATCAAAGCTCACTCATTGCAATGCATTTGTTCCAAATGTAGGTTTTATTAAGGAAATTCAGAATAGTGAGTTTAAGATTAGTATAGCCCACTTAATGATAGTCTGAAAAGGTTGCATGGGTAAGTGTTGGGTAAATGGATGGATGGGTGAAAGGAAGATGATTGAACGAAAGAGTGGATACTGAATGGATAGATAATGGGTTGCAAATTATGGTGAAAGACTAGATGCGAGAAAGTAAAGCTTAAATCATGGTGGCTATGGGTGAATATACTTAGGAAGAATGAAAGGATGAGTGAATAATTACTTGGATGAATAAACAAGGGAGCTCTTCTGGAGAGGGGCATGCTTTCAACTTCACTTACTTTGTTTTATGTTTATCAAAGCTATGGTTCAAAGTTGTGGGTATTTTAATTTTTGGCCTAACCCCTTGAATCACTGTATTTGTTAAGCGAGGCAGATGTATCCCACCCATCATTATTCATCAAACCCCTCCCTGCCCATGGCATTTCACCACCCATGACCGAAGTGCAGTATGGTTCAATTTGTGACTGCAGTGTTGGCCGTGCAATGTGTGTCTGCTTTAGTTAATGCAGCATTTACAAAGTTTTCAGTGCATTGCAAACTGAACACACCGGGTGTGTTTCCCTTCCCCCACTCAGTCACCTCTTAGTACATAACAACTTTCTTCCTCCTAAGTCCTTTTGTCCCAGCCTACCAAAAAATTGAAAAATATACACCTGGCATGTGCCAAATTTTTATGACCATGTGAAGTGGTGATTCCAAAATATATTTCATGGTTTCCCATAACAGATTTATTTTACACCTGTTAAGATTTTTCCCTTTAGACTTTTGTCTATTACAGTGACTGAATAAGCCAAAGCTTAGGCACATGATGAACCGATGATCAGTGACACTTTCTATTCCATAGCAAAAGCTCTACCTACCTGCCTAATTCCTCTACTTTATACTGCAGTACAGTAAGTCAAGTTTCCTTTCCTTACTGCCCAGAGAAGGAATTTGTTTGAAATAATTTGTGAAGGTGGGGGAGGCCAGTAAGTAAAGCGGGACTGAGTGCCTGATTTGATTTCCAATTTGGTGTATGGGATACTCCGTGATGAATGTGACAAATACAATCTATATAGCACGTTCCTTTCTTCATCGTGCAGTGCATCTTTTTCCCTGCTGTCTACTTACAACAGACGGGATAATAATATCCATATTTTATATGTGATGTGTGTAACGTAGTATCTTATTTATTATTCATCTGCCTCTTTGGAGTCAGGATAGAAAGTGAAAGGCATTTGGAGAAAAGCAGGGCCATTGGAATTAAAGATAGATAATTGTCAACTACGGCTGTCCTAGCTGCAGACAGTAGCAAAATACCTGAAGCACTGGCTAACATGCCTCCATTAATTTAGCATAACAACTTGTACTCCAGAGTGCATAATGCCTTATTCAGAAATGAGAGGTCATTTATTTTTATTTTTCCACTCAAAGTGTAGGTGCTAGAAAAGCCTTTAACAGAAACACAATGAAATCACTGTTCTTTTTAATCTGGTATTATTCTGCCTTAATCCTTTTCTGCCAGACAGCTAGTGTGTGTGAGGCATGCCTGGATAAACAAATAAAATTGGTCCTGTGATTCTCCTAATCATAATCGCATCAAATTCCAATCTTCCTAGGGGACCAACAATGAACTGCTATTGTGCCACCCACTACTCAATTTTAATCAAGTGTTTGCACACAGTATTGTTTACAATCTGTCTTTTTTCATTTTTGATTTTCTCGATATAACTACTCCACCAGGCAGGAGATAGCAGTCTGTCTGCGGCGGCAGAGGCTGGAGACCATCCGGGTAGCATACCAGCGGCTGGTGGTCCTGGAGGATGAAGAGATGGCAATAGGTGCCTCTGACCCAAGCCCCAGGTCACCAGGCCAGCCCAGCCTCCCAGCCATTACATCGCCGATGCCACTGCCACCTGTCAGGACCCCTGGCTGCCATGGCTTCCGCCCCCTCAGACCTTCAGGGGACATTGCAGTGGCCCATCCTGCAGCAGCGTGGCCACCTGGAAAGGCAAGTGGAGAGCCGGCTGTAGAGGATCGGGCAGAGCCTGGACCAGCTTTGGGCCCAAATCAACAATGCCCTCTTGGGAGCCCTTTTTTAATTTTTTTGTTTTGGTGCAAGGGACTTGCGAGTGGAGAGGGTGGGAAGGGAGTTCGGAGTTTTTTCACTTTGAACTTTCGTTGGACTTTTAGGTACGGGACATTTTTGGGGGGAGGGCAGGTGAGCCTGTTGTAGGTGGAAAGGGTGGGTTTTCTTATTTGCAAAAAATAACAGGGCATAATTTATTTTACTTCATTTATGCCTCTGATGTTTATCGGTATAAGGTATAAGTACCTCTGGTACCAGCTACAAACCAGGCCAGCTTCTCACACAGGTCATCATGAGCGATGAATCCAGGATGAAGTCGGGGTTGTGTGTGTGGTTTGTTGGGGTGGGAGGGTGCCGAGGGTAGCAGGTTAGAATAAAGATCTCAGTCTTGTCAGAGTTGAGCTTGAGGCAGCTCTTCTTCATTCAGGTGACAACAGCTTCCATCCCATTGTGGAAATTCTTCTTGGCAGTTGTGGGGTTTTTGGTCAGTGAGATGATCAGATGGGTGTCGTCAGCATAGGAGACGATGTTCACTCCATGGTTCTTGACGATGGATGTGAGCGGCCAGAGGAAGAGCAACAACATAATGAGGCGTTGCACATTTGAGCTAGCAATGCAGCAAACCCACACTCAGCTGCATTTCCCAAATCAACACACCTCTCTCCATTCCACAGAGATGAGAGAGTACTAGGCCTCAGAGTCCTTGCCATCATCATGGTTTCCCTTTGAAGTCGATGACGTTTTCCTTCTAACTGTTGAGGTAGTCCCATCCTGAGTCCTTTTATCATCTTCCTCCTTCTCATGATTCTGAGTTACTCTGTCCCAGTCCCAAACCAAGTTAGGTAGACCCGTGTAGTGCACAGCTGTTAAGGACAAATAGAGAAACAGAATTGGATTATTTTGTGGAGATTTGTGTTTGGTAACTATAGTGACTGGTCTGAGGAACCAAAACAAAGGAGTTTACCATGCAGGTAAATTTCGCTATGTTTGAAAGGCCAATCACTTTCAAGAAACAAATGATCGGCCATCAGCCCTCAAACGCTGCAAATCATCAAAATCAAGTTTACAAATTTGTTAAACTCCCTCCCACACTGTCAGCCACCACATAGGTCATCAATCATCACTCAATATATCACCACTCATTGGAGCAATAGTTAGTAGTTACCTCTTCCAATCCAAGCACGGTGGTTGATACAAAATATTATCTCCTCTTCAATGGTAGCAACACATTGGGATTTGGCATTGGCACTAGCAGTCTTTTAATAAATGATATTATGGGGCAGCCTGGCTAGATGATTTAAAAATAAGAAAAGGATAGGCAATGGAATGTGAAGGTGGCAGGCATTGTTTCGAATGCCCTGAAGGGAATGTGGGGGTGTCTTCACTGCACACACTGTCAACTCCAATCTGACCATATACGTGATTATTAAATGGTGGGGAGCATAAATCTGACGCAAACAATATTTCACTTGGGTGGTCAGCAAACACTTGATTCTGACCAATCATCCTCTTGCCAGCCTGCTGAGCTCTGGCCATTGGTGCATATCCCCATACAAATACACCAATAGGTTTTGATCCATATACACCTCTTTTGGGTCATCCAGATACTCCTGGAACAACCTCTGAAGTGTTGTTGTTGCTGCTACTTGCTCGACCTCTTTTGCCTTCACCTCTGCACTGGACTTAAGACCTGCCATCTGAAACCAAACCAATGCAGATGTTGGGTCCAATTCTTCTGATGCTGTTGTTGCTCGTATTCTTGTTGCTGGTGTTGGCTGCTGTGAGACAAGACTGTCCTCTCTGGAAGTTGATTGTGGAACCCCAGATCTGCAGAGTTGGACTCTAAGTTCCAGCTGTTCTACTTCCAGTTCTCCGGCTTGCTCAACAGTCTACCTTTTGTATTTTGAAACATCTCCTTCAGAAAAAGATGAAAGTGGGAAGAATTATTTTGTTGCGTGGATCAAGTAGGGTGGCACAGAAGTACTCTTTGGATGAGATAATATCATTTTGCAGCCTTGCATTACAAGTCAAGCAATAGCTTAGGCTCTCAACAAAGGCATGCACTTCAGTTTTCGTTCATACCTCCAAGTGCGAAACTTTCAGACACCTTCTTTAGCTGCTCCTGTAGCAGGTACAAAAATAGGATAGCTTGGCTCATCGTACTGGCCTCCTTGCTAACTTCCAATGTGAAAACCTCAAAAGGGAGCAGCATCTGTGTCAGGCATTTGACTATGCCGCATTTGTCCTCATCCATGGTCATAGGTTTCACAATTGCATCCCCTCCTCTTAGAGTGACACAGTCATTGATCTGTCTATACTGCTTAGATGTTGCAAAATATAATAGGTTGAGTTCCAACGTATTGGCACCTCCTGCATCAGGGCTTTAACTGGCACTCTGTTACCACATTGAATAATTCACAACTGCTTCTGTGCTTTAAATGAATGGCTGAAACTAGTGTAGATTCGTCTGCAGGTGATCAGTATGTTGATGACTATGGGGGTCATTCCGACCCTGGCGGCCAGCGGTTTGCTGGCGGGAACACCGCCAACAGGCTGGCGGTGTCCCGCCAGCTATTATGACCGTGGCGCAAAAGCCACAGCCATACCGCCGGCCCCTCCACTTAACCGCCAGGTTTCCGCCTGGCGGTCATAATCCCCAGGGCAGCGGTGCAAGCACCGCTGCCCTGGGGATTATGAGTCCCCGACCGCCAGCCTGTCCGTGGCGGTAGACACCGCCATTGAAAGGCTGGCGGTAAGGGGACGCACGGGGCCCCTGGGGGCCCCTGCACTGCCCATGCACTTGGCATAGGCAGTGCAGGGGCCCCCAGGCGTAGCCCCGTCGCGCATTTCACTGCCCGAATTTCTGGCAGTGAAATGCGCGACGGGTGCTACTGCACCCGCTGCACATCAACATTGCCGCCGGCTCTATTACGAGCCGGCGGCAATGTTGATATGCCATTTCCGCTGGGCCAGCGGACGGTAACGCTGTTACCGTCCGCTGGCCCAGCGGAAATGTCAGAATAGGGAGGCATGAATACCGCCGGCAATGGCAGTATTCTGTCTTCCCCGGCCTCGGCGGTCTGGAAAAAAGACCGCCGAGGTCGGAATGACCACCTATGTCTTCTTTTGTGAGAGTCTTGGACAACCAGGTTGATGCTGTCTGACAAACACAGGACCCTGAAATAGTCACCATCTGCCATGGCCTTGACTAAGTTACTGCCATTGTCTGCAGCATCAAATCCAATTAGGAGACTTCTGGGATGCAGCCATTCAGACATCTTGTTATTAAATTCATCCAAGATGTTTGCAGCTGCATGTGATTTCTCCATGGCCAACATGGCAACTGTTGCATGCCGCTGAATGCTCTTAAACATTTTTCAGGGCCAAAACTTGTAGATAGCTTTTGTTTTACCCTCAGCAAAAGAGATCCAGTGTGCACTGATGCACAACTGGTCCACATGTCTGTCGACATGTGGATCATATGGACAACACTTTGCTGCACAGCTTGTTAAACCAATTGCAACACATCGCGATACAGCACTGGAACAGCAATTATGGGAAAAAAAGGTCCAACTTGGAACCTTCCATTTTGAGCAGATGGCTGCCACAAACTCTAACAATCCCACTCCTTCCACAAAAGAAAATGGGAGGACGTCAAGCACTAACATCTTTGCCAGCTTCCCATTGTACAAATGTGCCATGGTTGCGGTTGTAGGGCCCCTCCTGCCTAAACATGTCCGTAATAATGGCCTGGCTTTTCTTTTTTTGTGGGCCACTGACACAGGTGACTTTTGTGATGTAGGTGGTGGTAGACTCAATGTGAGTTGTGTTACAGTCACTGTATGCTGTGGTGTCTCCATCTGACTCTGAGTCTTCCTTTACCATTGTGAGGTTGCTGAAGTGGGTGGTTCTGGCACACTGCTGGGGACAGGACTGCTTTGCATGAAGATGTCACCCTCTTCTTTCTCACCTTCTACAGTGATTTGACAAGTTGTGGCTGATGTTTTCTGGCTCTCCTCACCTTCACCACCGTGACCACATTCAGCAATTTTTTGAAGGTGCTCCTCTTATGAGATAGTGTGATGTTTTTTCATATGGGTTGTCTGGTCTCCACAACCATAATGTGAAATGGGCTTACTTCAATGAACACTTGTGTGGCAAATGGAGCATATTACAATGTTCCTCTCCTGTTTGCTAATTGTTAAAAACTCCCAAACTGTAGAGAAATGCTTTCTTACTGGGCCACTTCCAATGCCTGAAAAAGAACTGGAAGTAGGTGGGTGTATCAATTGCCTCTCTGTAGTCCATACTGAGGTAGGGGTTGGTGTGTGTCTCTGCTGGGGTCTTACAAATATGGAAGCTGGCAGTGCTGCCTGTGCCACATCCCTCGGAGCATGTTGAATAGTAATGTTGGACTCCTCTGTGCCAGCCTCCACAATGACTGGTTCCTTGTTATCATCCTCCTCACTACCATCCCCTTCCATGATTCTAAGGCTGTTGAGAACTTTTATTTTCCATTTCCTTTCCTGGTGTTTTCTACTCCATGTTCCTATCATCGCCATCAGAAGTGGTACTCGAAGAAGATGGTGGAGTAGTACACTTCCTTTTTCTTGCTGGAGATCTAGGAGCCATTGATTCTGAAAGAAGAGGTTGTTGCTTAGCAGGAAGCTCAAACTTCTGTTCTGCTCCAACTTCGGGAAGATCTACTATTGCTGGCTGCGGCTGCTGTCCACTTTGCTCTGTTTATGAAACGATTGGGTACTACTTTGCGAAAGAACAAATCAAATTCAGCGGCACAGCTTGTCAGCGTCGCCATGATTGCACTGGCTGCCTCACTGACAGACATGGTCTTGGGCTTAGGTTGAGGTGGTGCTGTTGATGCGGGAGTGCTGCTCCCAGGTTCTTCCCCGGAGGCCGGTGTGGTAGGCACACATGTCCCAAGAAAGGTTGCGGTCAGCACGCCATTGGTAGAAAACTGTTTATTATCACTGACCACTTTCTTGGGAGCAACTTTCTTTGGGGCCATCTTCAAGCTCTCAGTTGGCAGTGGCACTAAGCTGCAGAAGCTAAAGAGATTGGAGGACTAACTGTACAGGTCTTCTCTTTGGCAACCCTGCAGGTGATGTGACATATTTTCTCTTGTGCACCTAAAAGCAACTAAGCAAGAAAAACATGTAGTTGGTGAAATGTGGCATTGTTGCCGGTTGAAATAGTACAGACAAATGAAATATTAGTGTGGTTGGTTACTTATGAATTAAATACCAATTTAATCAAACATTGTAAAGTCAAACTACACCACCACACTATTAAATCCAATTTCAAGTCAGGCAGAACAACATGCAGATATAGCTCTTTGCTTTATCGCCATCTGGAAAAAACACACCTGTGGTAGTCAGAGAGAGGTACATGGGTAAATAGAATAACCCAAAAGAACCTGTGGTGGAAAGGTGGTTCTGGGGAAATGGAACAATCATTAAAAATGAGTCATGCAGCTGATGTGTCTGCAGAGCACCACAGTCAGGGTGTGCAGGAGGAAATGGAATTATTATACACCTAAAGAAACCAAGGGCCAGATGTATCAAGCTCCCTGTTTGCATTTCTTAAAAAACGAATTTTAAGAAATCGCTATTTTAGAAATGCAAAATGGAATGTATGAAAACTGCGAGTCGGTAATAGCAATTTCTTAAAATTCACAAATGCAATTTGCAAGTTGCAAATACCAACGAACATGGCTACTGATGAGAATGTGAAGGAGAAAGGTGACAGGAAGCGCAAGCTCAAATTCAGTGAGCAGGAATTGGAGGTTCTCACATAGGAGGTGGTCAGGACCCACAACAAATTTTGGGAAGAACTCACTCCAGGTACCTGAAAGTGAGAAGAGGAAACTGTGGTCAGACATCCAGACCAAAACCTGCGCAGTGGGTGTTGCGCAGCGCTCCGTTGAGGAGATACACAAGCGATGGTACGACTTGAGTTCCCGTGCCAAAGAGAGGGTAGCCAGCAGGCTAAATGAGGCAAGGAGCACCGGAGGAGGACCACCCACCCAGACACTTTCCACACCAATGGAAGACATGGTGGAGTCAACACTGCTTCCTGAAGCTCTCAGTGGTGTCACTGACATTGACACCTCAGGCACACCCAGTACCAGCCAAGGTAAGGGCAGTAATAATGTGTTTCCCAATATGTGCACGTACAAATGCCCCTCAGAAAATAGCTATTGGCACTATGCAGTGTGATAAGTAAGCCATGCCACATCTTACATACAACACAACAATGCCTTATGGGAGTGGTAGTCCACACCCCTAAAGTGCAAGTACCACATAAATAGCAAGATAGTGTTAAGCCAAGTAAAGAAAAAATACAAAAGACCCTTAGTGGCACTATGGAAGTGCACATTTAATACTATTATGCAACTATTTGAGTACTAATAAAAAATGACATGCTGCACATTGTTTTTGCAGATGTTCCAGGCCCTGATGCAGCAGAAGGTGAAATATGGGGGGATAGCGAAACTCAGCCACAGTCCGACTCAAACACCAGTGAGTCCTTCATAAATGCACCAAGTAGACATTGGGCAAGAGTGCTACCTCTCCCAGAGTATAACCTGGACTCTGATGAAATGCCAGATGAAGAACCCACACCACCCCCAGAGGCTTGAAGCACAGTAAGACAGTAGCCCCTGCCCCAGCCTCAGTCTACTACCGTCGCGAAGCAGGCAGACAGTGCACAGAGGAAGGTGAAGGCCCATCACTCTTTGGCTGCCTTGAGGCTTCCATGCTGAAAGTGGAGTGCCTGCAATGTAAACACAAGAGGTCAATGCACAGGCACTTGGTGTCAATCGATCATAACATGGGCGCAATGCACAAGCAGTTTGAATCTCACAATGACAACATGGGATCAATGCACAAGCAGGTGGATGCACTCAATGAAAACAACATGGGAGCAATGCACAAGCAGGTGGATGCACTCAATAAAAACATGGGAGCAATGCACAAGCAGTTCGAGTCTCTCAATGAAAACATGTGCAAGCTGCATTAGGAACAGCAAACAGCAGCAGAAAATGCAAAGAAGATGAGAAACACCATTAGGGAACTCTGTACTGTGATGCAGCAGGAGCACCGTCACCAATTGAGGGGAAGGTTGGATGGGTTCTGCAGACCTGTCAATTGGTTCACTACCACAACTTCTTGATATCACAATGTGTTGTGGGCATACAAGTGGAGATGGCACATTGCAGTCGAGACGTAGCACAAGGATTGGTGCAAATCACCAATGTTTTGGAGACAATGCAGACAGCACTGAGTGCTACAAATAGCGAACTGGGTGGTGGGGATAGTGAGGAGCTCTCTAGCCTCAGCAGTCTCACAGCCCCTGTGATGGATCCTAGGCATCGCAGTACCCAACACAGTACTGAATTTGAACCCGCTACAAGAAGTGCCACTGAGGCCACTGTGCACTCAATTGGAGTGCGTGGACGTAGGAAGCATTGTTGGGAAGGTACAGGGGACTAGCTTAAAATGTAGCAAACACAGTTATAGTATGATGCTAATAGTGTGACACTGTCACTCGCGCCTTTTTGTGTATAGTGCATAGACATGTCCTAATCACACATATATTACCTGAAGTCAAGGAAATAAAGATGCTACCTACAGCAATACATAAAATAGAGGTGGTATTGTCATTACTTACATCAGAAATAGTTGACCGTGATTTCAGCACGTGTTTGTCTGCCCTCTGCTGCACTGCTTCTGTCTGCTGGTTGGAGGGATGGCAAGGGATCATCATCCTCATCTGAGTCCACCTCGGTGAGTTCTACAGGTATGCCCCTTGTTGTAGCAATGTTGTGCAACATAGCACATGTAGCCACGATTTTCCATGGTGTCTCAGGGCGGTATTGTAGTGCACCATCACTCTTGTGTATGCATCTGAAGCGGCTCTTCAGCAGGCCAAAGGTCCTCGCCAGAACGCTGCGGGTTGTCCTGTGAACAGCATTATACCTCCTTTTGGCTGGCATTGCAGGATTCAGGTAGGGCATCAGTGTGGATTACCGCATGGTGTAGGCACTGTCTCCTGGAATGACAGGAGAGCAAAATGAGTAATTGTTATCCGTGACATCACATATACATCAATGCAACATTGTCAACTATTGCATTACCCAGTAGATATCCCTCGCCAAACTCCCCAGCAAGTAGTCTTGTGTAAATTCCATTGTGCCAAAAGATGTAGGAGTCACGTGTGCTACCTGGGTATCTGGCCACGAGATCAGTCATAATGTTGGAGGCATTGCTAATTACTTGTATGTTCATGGAATGTGAACTTTTACGGTTCCGATGAACATACTCTGTGGCCGATGGTGGACAGATAGCTACATGTGTCCCATCGAAGGCGGCTATTACATGTAGGAATTGGGCAATCTGGTAGAAATCAATTTTTGTCTAGTAATTCCTGTGGGGTGTTGGGGAATCTTTTGTGTTGTTGTATTTTGCTCAGCATGGCAGTGAGAAATGGAATGAAAAATCTTGAGAGAGCACTCTGTGAGACCCCTCCAGCTGCTGCTATGACCCCTTGATAGCTCCCTCAGGCTAATAGGTGCAGGGAGCATAATACCTGCACATGGGTGGGTATGCTATCGGACCTGTGTGTGTTGCGCTGCAGTATTCGTTGTGGATCAGCTATCAGGTCAAGTATCATGGCTGAGCTTAACCTGTACTTATCATGTATCTCCTGCTCTGTCTGGTAATAAGGGTAATGCGCACTCTAAAAATGTGCTCCTGTCTCCTCCTCCCTCTCCTCAAACCTGCCAGGATCCTCATCCTCCTCGCCATGACGTAGAATGCAGCCATTGTGGAAAAGATTCATTCTGGGCCTCTTTATATAGGTTGCACCTGTTTACCACCTGATTTCACATCGTGGTAAATTGTACGTGCAAAAGGCCATTCTGGAAATATTCGCTACTAGCGAATTGTTGATGCATTGCATTGCGAGAATGATTTAGCAAATTGCATTCTGTGTATCGCAAATAGCGACATGATTTTGCGATTCGCATTCTGCGATTCGCAAATCTAGGTCGCAATTTGCAATTAGCAGAATGCGATTTTAAAATCATGTCACTATTTGCGATACGCAGAATGCAACCTGCAAATTCATGTCGAAGTTGCAAGGAATCACTATTTTTGCGATTCCTTATATTTGCACTAGATTGCCTTTCATACATTGTGAAAGGCGATTTTCCATTTGCAAACGGTGAAATTTACTGATTTGCACCGCTTGCAAATGCAAAATCCTTTGATACATCTGGCCCCAAATGCTGTGGTACAAATAGGTGCGTTCAGTGGATGGATGGATGGATGGATGGACGGACAGATGGATGGATACATGGATGGATGGATCAAGGCAAAATGTATAATTAAATAAAATTATTTTAAAAATTAAAAAAGGAAAACTAAAATTAAAATTAAAATAAAAAAACAAGAAATTAGAAAAACATTGAAATAAAAAATCAAAATGAATGAAAATACAAAATTAGAATAAAAAATCAAAGCAAAAAAAGAAAAACATGAAAAGAAAAAAGAAAAAAGAAAGGAAAAAAGAAAAGAAAAAATGTAACTTAAAATAAAGAATTAAAATAAAAAAATAAAATATAGGGGGTCATTCTGACCTCGGCGGTAAAAGCCGCTTACCGCCGGTCAGAAGGCCGCCACAATACCGCCGCGGCCGCGGTCAGCCGCCACGGACATTCTGACCCACAACTGCAAAACCTCCGAAAATCCGCCCTCCACTGCAGTCCGCCACATCAGCGGCCAGCGGTAAACTGGAGAAGACCAAACCTCCACCGCCACGCCAACAGAAATACGCCCATCCCATTATGACCCGCAAATCGACGCGGCGGTCATTCAACCGCGTTATTCCATTGGCGGTAGACCCCGCCGCAGTCAAAATACACACACCTTTACAAACCCCTACCACATTGGACAATTTGAAAGGCACACACCTGAAACCCATACACACACCACTCCCACACATCCAATACCATATAAAACACACACCCACATCACCCACAAACCCCTACCAACAAAAACCAGAGACGAAGGAGAGAGAGACACACATCAGAGAATAGATAGCCAGACACACAGAGGCACACCGCAACATCACACACACCACATAGAAGCACAAAGCACCACACACCAACACACACATAATCACATACACCACCCCACACCTCATACACTCCACCCCATGGCACCACAAAGGCACCCACGCTTTTCGGACCAAGAACTCCGGGTCATGGTGGAGGAGATCATAAGAGTGGAACCCCAGCTCTTCGGCTCACAGGTCCAGCACACCACCATAGCGAGGAAGGCGGAGCTCTGGCAGCGGATCGTGGACAGGGTCAACGCGGTGGGACAGCATCCCAGAAATCGAGAGGACATCCGCAAACGATGGAACGACCTACGGGGGAAGGTGCGCTCGATGGTCTCGCGACACAACATCGCAGTGCAGAAGACTGGCGGGGGACCCCCACCCACTCCACCCGAATTCACAACATGGGAGCAGGAGGTACTCAACATCCTGCATCCTGATGGCCTCGCTGGAGTACACGGAGGAATGGACTCTGGTAAGTACAAGGCCAACCACTTCACCCCACCCCCAGCATGCTAACCCCCATCCTCACCCCCAACCCCCAGCACACATCCTCCCTGAGAATGTCTCCCCAGCACAACCCACCCAACACCAACCCCTGCATGCCACCCCCAAACTATGGACACCCATCACCTAAGCATGACCACTGCACATACCCATCACCCCCCCCACAAAACACCCTCACAACACCTCCCCCAAGGGAATGCCAGCACTCGGGGACAAGGGCACCTATAAAACGCAAGCTAATGCACACACAGAAACAATAACCATACCCTCTTACCCCATGCAGGACCCGAACGACAACACACCGGTCAGGAGGGACCAGAAATGTCCATCCCACCCCCGGAACAGGCCACTAGTGATGACAGCAGCTCTGTCGACCTGGAACCTGACGACCAGCCCGGACCATCGGGGACCTCTGGGCAGTCGGTTCCCCTCACCCAGACACAGGCCACTGCAGACCCAACCCCCTCTGGGAACAACCGCACAGCTCCCACCCAGCGGGCCCATGCCTCTGTCTCTAGGACAGGTCAAGCAGCGGTGTGTCTACCAATACAGGGCCCCCAGGGTAACCCACCAACCCAACAACAACAGGGACCTGGGGGCAGTGGGAGTGGGCACACCGTCCAGGGGACAGAGGCCCAGGGAAACAGGGCAACTCGGAGGGCTGCTGTGCGACAGGGGGGGGAGGAGAGGCCCAGGGAACCCACTCTCCAAGAGGCCCTCACCACCATCATGGCTGCCTACCACCACTCACAAGAGACGATGGCGACGGTACTGGCCAGGTTCCAGGAGATCCAGGCACAGCAGGAGCAACGCTACATGGGGTTCAGCGACCAACTCAGCAACATCTCAACCGCTATGGGGAGCATAGTCCAGGCCCTGAACCGCATAGAGGACACGTTTCGGGACCATGTGGCATCACACAGGGCCCCTGTCACTAGCCAGGAACAGGAACAGCCTACCACCTCCGCCGGCGCTAGTGGACAGGAGGCCCCACCACAACAACAGCCCCCCAGAACCCCACCTCCTGCTGAACAACAACCGCCCCGCAAAAGGAGCCTGAGATAAAAAAAAATGACAGAGTAGGATGTCAAGTCCCCTGCCAGCATCACATACCCCCTGAAGTCCTCCCACTGTCCCACATTGCCACCCTGTCAAACCTTGAACTGCCCCTGCTCCATCCTGCCACAGGCGTATGGACAATGCACCTGTGAGACTGAGAACTGGACTCCGCCATGGACATTACTCCACCCCCACCCATCACTGTTTCACCATCATGTACCAATATCTATGCACTAATAATAAATCACACATTGCACTGAAAACAATCAGGACTCAGGCTGTCTTATTTACAAATGTATGACACATTACATATCAATTACGTATTGTGAACATTGTGAATTACACATACCGAGGTAACTTAGCATTAGTCCATGGGCCAACCAAGCCGAGGTCACGCAGTGGCTCATACAGCACAGAAAAGGGAAGGGAAATTCAAACATCATGTCCATAGGTCTGGGGGGAAACCGACAAAGTTGAGATGCAGGAGGCTTTCAGGAAATGTAAAATGGCATGGGTGATCATTACCTGTGTGCTACTGGAAATACTGTGCTATTACTCTGTCCCTGTTGTCTGTGTCGTCCTCTGAGTCTTCCTCCTCTTCACTCTCCGCAGGCTCCACAGCTACTTCAACACCACCATCTGCACCATCCTCCTGCAGGAAAGGGACCTGACGTCGCAATGCCAGATTGTGAAGCATACAGCAGGCCACGATGATGTGGCACACCTTCTTTGGTGAGTACATCAGGGATCCCCCAGTCATATGCAGGCACCTAAACCTGGCCTTCAGGAGGCCAAAGGTCCTTTCGATGATCCTCCTAGTTCGCCCATGGGCCTCATTGTACCGTTCCTCTGCCCTGGTCCGGGGATTCCTTACTGGGGTCAGTAGCCAAGGCAGGTTGGGGTAACCAGAGTCACCTATTAGCCACACACGTTGTCTCTGTAGCTGCTCCATCACATAGGGGATGCTGCTATTTCGCATCACATACGCGTCATGCACTGACCCTGGGAACTTGGCATTTACATGGGAGATGTACTGGTCAGCCAAACAGACCACCTGGACATTCATCGAATGATAACTTTTTCTGTTTCGGTACACCTGCTCATCGTCTTTTGGGGGTACCAAAGCCACATGGGTCCCATCAATGGCACCAATGATGTTGGGGATATGTCCAAGGGCATAGAAATCACCCTTCACTGTAGTCAAGTCACCCTCCTCTGGGAAAATGATGTAGCTCCGCATGAGTTTCATCAGGGTAGACAACACTCGACTCAAAATCTTTGAAAACATAGGCTGAGACATTCCAGATGACATGGCCACTGTGGTCTGGAATGACCCACTTGCCAAAAAATGGAGGACTGACAAAACCTGCACCAGAGGGGGAATCCCTGTGGGTTGGCGGATGGGGGACATCAGGGCTGGCTCCAGCTGGGCACACAGTTCATGGATAGTGGCTCGGTCAAGTCGGTATCGTAGTATGATGTGGCGTTCTTCCATTGTCGACAGGTCCACCAGCGGTCGGTACACGCGAGGATTCCTCCTTCTCATCGCAAGTCCCAGCGGACGGTGCCTAGGAAGGACAACATGGAGCACAGAGTCAGCCAAACCACAGGTACGTACAGACAGCTTGCACAGTTAAAGAATGGCAATGGGTTGAAAGGCGTGTATGTGTGGCAATGCAAGGCCTAGGCCTGTGTGTCGCATTCAAAATTAAGCCATGTAGGCCCTTGAAATGGCGGCTGCCTGACCTGTGAAGTGGGACAATGGGATGTGAGGTCAATGCGCTGGCGGGGCACACCGTGGCGGTAGGCGGTCGAAGACCGCAGCGCAAAGCCGCATTGGTTAACATTGAAGCCTATGGGTTTCAGGAGCCAATGACGAAGTGCGCCGGCGGTCATGGTACGCACCGCCGCGGTATGCACCGCCGCGGGCGTGACCGCCATTTTCTATCTGCTTAATCACTCGAGACCTGATCATCCACAGGAGAGGACCTATACTGCAAGTGCTGCTGTGACCTCGGTCTGGAAGATACAATGGCTGCTGCGACTGAGGAAAGGGCCCCTGCCTTCATGTCTGAAGAGTTGGAGAAGCTCGTGGATGGGGTCTTCCCCCAGTATGCGCTACTCTACGGTCCTCCAGACCAACAAGTGAGTACACCGGGTGCACATGGAATGGGCTATGCCTGTGTGGATTGGGGTGGATGTAAGTTGGTGGGGTGGGGGGCGAATGAGGAGTGCAACGCCCGACACATGAGAGCATGTGCCATATGGCAAAGTTGGTGGGGGGGGGCAATCACATCTAACATGCAGGTCATTGATGAATTCCTCCTTTCCACCCTGTACATGTCAAATAGGTCAGCGCCCATCAGAAGATCGAGATTTGGCGTGCCATCGCCAAGGAAGTCCGGAACTTGGGGGTCCACAACAGACGGGGCACCCACTGCCGCAAGAGGTGGGAGGACATCCGCCGCGGAACAAGGAAGACCGCAGAAACACTGCTGGGGATGGCCTCCCAACCTAGGAGGGGTGCCAGTCGCACCATGACCCCCCTGATGTCCCGGATCCTGGCGGTGGCTTACCCAGAATTGGATGGGCGCTTTAAGACATCACAGCAGACACAAGGGGGTGAGTATCAGCACATTCTCCTATCTTTCTGCGCAGTGGAGGCGTCTGGGTGGGGGAGGAGGGCTGTGGGTGACATTAGGCCAGGGCGCTTTCTGTAGTGTAGTCCTCTCCCTTAGGCATGGCCCTGTGCCCCCGGCCCCCACCTCGGTAGGGTGACAAGTACAGCCATTGAAGGTCCAGCATCTCCCATGTGCACGTTTGACGTCTCTTGGCCTGTTGTCCTAGTCAGTAGTACTGAGTAGTGTACCCCGAATGCGCGGCTTAGTGCATTAGGCTCCTGTGTCTGTCCTCTCCGCCAACGGTGTTGACATTGCATGCACTCAACCTGATCTTCTTTTTTCTCCCCCCACCCTTTCTCTTCATCTTCTTGTGCATGTGTGCATTAGCATCATCAGGCGGAGGAGATTTGGCATCGGAGCACGAGGGAGCTGCAGGACACAAGGCCCTGGTGGGCCCAGGAACAGACACCGAGGGCACCAGTGATCCGGAGGGCGAGGGGAGCACCACGACGGGGACCGCTGGTGAGAGCATCGAAAGCGACACGTCCTCGGATGGGAGCTCCCTAGCGGTGGCGGCAACATCCGTGCCCCCCGCCTCTACAGGTACAGCCGCCACCCAGCGCACCAGCCCCGCCCTCCCAGCAGCCCCTCAGTCTTCGCTCCGTGCCGGTTCGCCCAGGAAGGCGCGCGTCTCCTTCGCCCCAGGCACCTCAGCCCCTGCCCCTGTTGCCCCTGCTGCCCTCAGTGCGGAGCTCATTGACCTGGTAAGGACGCTCATTGTTGGGCAGACGACCCTTTTGAATGCCATCCAGGGTGTGCAAAGGGAGGTGCAACAGAGCAATGCGTACCTGGAGGGCATTCATTCGGGTCAGGCTGCCCATCAACGAGCGTTCACTGCTCTGGCCTCAGCACTGACGGCAGCCATTGTCCCTGTTTCCAGCCTCCCTCTTCTTACTGCCTCCAGCCTTTCTCTGTCTCCTGTTCCTCAGCCTATCCCATCCACACCATCTGACCAGCCTGCACACACCTCAACACCCAAGAGCAGCTCATCCAAACACAAGCACCACAGATCCCACAAACACTCACCCAAGCAACACCCAGATGCAGACATGCCAACAGCCACTGCCACCCCTGTGTCCCCCTCCTCATCGTCTCCCTCCTCCCTCCCTGTGACGTCTACACTCACACCTGCATGCACCCCAACATCAGCCAGTGCTTCCATCACCACCTCACCCTCCAGTACAGTCCACACTCGTGCAGTCACCACCCCCACTGCCATTTACACGTCCCCTGTGTCCTCTCCCACTGTGTCTGTCACCCCCTCTTCCAAGACACACAAACGCAGGCAGCCACCCACCCAACAGCCATCCACCTCACGACAGCCTACAGCACCAGCACCTTCACCCAATGACAGCACACCTGACTCTCCTACAACCACCTCCTCTACCTCCACTTCCATCTCCACTTCTCCTACCTTTTACCTTGGCCCTAAAAAACTTTTCCTGGCTAACCTTGACCTCTTTCCCCCCGATGAGCTCCCCCATCCATCTTCAAAGAGTCCCAAGAGCACTGCAGCCACCACCAGCCCAGCTTCGGGTGTCACTGTTGTGCATGGGTTCTGGAGCCCACCCTTTGCCAGCAGTGACACATCCATCAGCAGCAAGGACACGTCCAGCCCCCCCCCCCCCGGCAAGAGGACCCGCAAAAACAAGGGGCGCCGTGCGAGGACCGACAGGGCTGCCCCCAAGGAGCAATGTGCGGCCACTTCACCACCCACACCATCTAGGGGAGGCAAGGGCCCGAGAGCCCCATCAAAGGAGCGGAAGGGCAGCAGGAGCGCGGAGAAGGTGGACCCCACATGCCACATCCCAGCTGGGAAGGAGGACACTAAGGAGGCCAGGAGTCCGTCCCCGAAGGGTCCAGAAACGTCACGGTCCGAGGGCGACTGAGCCGGGAGTCCAGGCCAGGTCTGGCTCCCTTGACCTGCTGGATGAGCACCGCTGAACAGGGCCCGCGGGGCAGAAGAGCACTGCTGAACAGGGCCCCGCCGTGGAGATAGGCACCGCTGAACAGGGCCCGCGGTGCAGAAGAGCACCGCTGAACAGGGCCCCGCCGTGGAGATAGGCACCGCTGAACAGGGCCCGCGGTGGAGAAGAGCACCGCTGAACAGGGCCCCGCCGTGGAGATAGGCACCGCTGAACAGGGCCCGCGGTGCAGAAGAGCACCGCTGAACAGGGCCCCGCCGTGGAGATAGGCACCGCTGAACTGGGCCCGCGGTGCAGAAGAGCACCGCTGAACAGGGCCCCGCCGTGGAGATAGGCACCGCTGAACAGGGCACGCGGTGCAGAAGAGCACCGCTGAACAGTGCCCCGCCGTGGAGATAGGCACCGCTGAACAGGGCCCGCGGTGCAGAAGAGCACCGCTGAACAGGGCCCCGCCGTCTCAAGCACCGCTCCACTGGGCCCTTCATCTCAAGCACCGCTCCGCTGGGCCCTTCATCTCAAGCACCGCTCCGCTGGGCCCTTCATCTCAAGCACCGCTCCGCTGGGCACCGCCGTCTCAAGCACCGCTCCGCTGGGCCCTTCTTCTCAAGCACCGCTCCGCTGGGCCCTTCTTCTCAAGCACCGCTCCGCTGGGCACCGCCGTCTCAAGCACCGCTCCGCTGGGCCCTTCTTCTCAAGCACCGCTCCGCTGGGCCCTTCTTCTCAAGCACCGCTCCGCTGGGCACCGCTGTCTCAATCACTGTTTATGGTTCACTGTGCCCACCATGCCTCCTCCTTGACCAGTGGAGACTGTCATCCACCTGATGGACTGTGGCTTTGCACTCCCCAGGATGGTCCAGTGGGCAGCCCACCCACTGTAGAGACATTGAGAGACTGTGGCTTTGCACTCCCCAGGATGGTCCAGTGGGCAGCCCACCCACTGTAGAGACATTGAGAGACTGTGGCTTTGCACTCCCCAGGATGGTACAGTGGGCAGCCCACCCACTGTAGAGACATTGAGAGACTGTGGCTTTGCACTCCCCAGGATGGTACAGTGGGCAGCCCACCCACTGTAGAGACATTGAGAGACTGTGGCTTTGCACTCCCCAGGATGGTACAGTGGGCATGGTGGCTCCTCGTGGATCTGGCGTCGTGGACTCATGTGGCTGTGGTGCCCCCCCCTTCCCTTCCCCCTGAGGTGCCTGTAGTTTTTACATCTGATGCCCCTGCAGTGTTCTCTCCAAAGGACTCAGGTCTCCTGTGTGGGCTTTGCCCTTATTTCTCAAAACTTTGGCCCACGGACATGATGAATTCGTAGGATGTGCAGGACTTGTTACTTCAGTTATACACTGATGTGTATGTCATTAGTTTTGTTGTGAATATCTTTCATGGTTGTACGATAATTTTCAGGAGCTTTTTGGTACATAAATATTTATTCCAAATTAGATTTTGTCCTAGCATTTTTCAGGGGTGTTTGGGTGGTGTCACTGTGACTTGTTGCTCTGCATTGGTGTGTACATAGTTGGGGGAGGGGGGGTCGCATATGTGTGTGCCCATAACCTTTCGTCCTCCCCCTCCCGTGTGTCGTAGGTGCAGTACTCACCGTTGTCGTCTGCGCCGGACTTCGTACTCGTGGTAGATGAGAAGGTAGACGAGAGCAGGTAGGATGTTTAATTCGGGTTTCATGCTGTCCTCCTTCCTCCTGGAGTGCGTAGTGGTGAGCGTTTTCCCGTCCGTAGTCTGTTTCCGCCGTGTTTTTATCGGCGGTGCTCCCGCCCCGGAAAAGGTGGCGGATTGGTGAGTTGTAATAGTGTGGGAGGTACATTGGCTGCCGCCTGGCTGTTGGCGGTGACCGCTGCGCTGTTTGTTTGTACCGCCGTGGCGGTCGGAGTGTTAAAGTGGCTGTATGTGTTGGCGGTTCCCGCCAGGGTCAGAATCCCATATTTTTTACCGCCAGCCTGTTGGCGGGTTGGCCGCCGCTTTAACACCGACCGCCAGGGTTAGAATCACCCCCATAATCTTATAATAAACAAATGATCGATAATTGCCGATATTTGTATGCAAGCCTATAGCAAAGGCACACTCGCTGCATGCACAAATTTGCTGTAAGTCACATGGTCAAACTACCAGAACAAGGAGCAAGGAGGCCTGGCAAACAAAGAACACATGCAAGCCTATGGCAAAGGGACACTGGCTGGATGCGCTAAATGGCCACCAGCCACATAGTCAAAAGGCAACAACAAGGAGCAAGGAGAACAAAGAACACATGCAAGCCTATGGCAAAGACACACTGGCAAGATGCACAAAATGGCCACCAGTGACATGGTCAACCCACAACTGTGAACAAGGAGGAATGGAGTTCGAAGAACCCATGCAAGCCTATGGATATAGACTACAGAAAATGGCCCCTGGCCACACAGCATGGAGACATGGTAGTAACACTGAAGAGAACACTAACATTAATTCAGCAATGCAAAAGACAAAAATTAACTGAGCTATAACCATTTCACAGCAACAGTACACATCCTCCTATGCCATCAAGTATTACCACACAAAATATAAACTTTTTGCAAAAAAATTGAATTTAAACAATAGTCAACATTTTTAATACAATCCAATGCCATTCCTGCCGTAAATGAATTTTTTAAAACATATACCACTGAAACATTTATTTCATGCACTGATGACTACTAGTACGGTGCCTACTGGCTAGATGTCCATTTGGAAATCTAGGCCACATAGTAAAATAATATTGCAAATGTTACAAATATATAGAAAATGTACTGAACTGTGCAACCATTTTCCTTTACAAAAGATGAAAAATCAATGAAATGGAAAACATATACTTAAACTTCAGGCCACACACCACTATAAAACTTTAAAATCAAATTAAAGTACAAAGAAATACTGGTGTGTGCCCCAGCAAACAAACACCTTTATTCAATAGTTTTTTAATTTACTTGTGTGATTATGCAAAAACAAAATCTGTAAATCCAAAGGTATATCCAGGAGACATCCTTCCACCATGAAGTCCAGGTGAAAAGTGGCCGGGAGATGGAGTCACTGGGGCATTTCCTTTCTGTTTGAAAAAAAAAGAAAATAGGCTTCTCACACTAAAAAACTACTTGAAGGGTTCATTGAAGAAGAAAAACGCTTTTTGACTAGATTTAGATGCATCTCGAGTAGAAAATCTACTCTAGGTGCATTTGCGCTTGCAAGCAGGATTGTTTTGCCCACCGTAGTGGCCAGAAGCAGTACAAGTAAATGTGAAGTCTTGCACGTGCAGCTGGAAGCAGTGCGAATGATGGCAAAGTCTTGTGCGTGCTCGCTAGAGGCCCAAGAGTATCATGGCACTCACGAGACAGATCTAAAAACAAATCTTGCACATGTGAACGAATACCGCTCCACGCCAGTTTGCGGAATTCGGGAACTCCGTGCTATTCCGTGGAGGGCGAAGTGTCCAAATTCCGCAAACACCACTGGTGGAGCACAGTTCTACTCCCAGGCCTAGTTAAAATGCGTCTGGCATGGTATAATGTGTTAACCCATAGTGACTCCACAAATTT
Organism: Pleurodeles waltl; assembly: GCF_031143425.1. Classification (NCBI taxonomy): domain Eukaryota; kingdom Metazoa; phylum Chordata; class Amphibia; order Caudata; family Salamandridae; genus Pleurodeles; species Pleurodeles waltl. Next base: position 789,794,109 of record NC_090439.1, on the reverse strand, counting down.
GTAGTAGCATTATAAAGGTATTTTCCATGTAATATTAGGGAGGTGTGAACTGTTAGTCCCAAAGGTCTGATTTATTAACATGAATGAAGAATCCTACAAAAGAGGAACACCTCTCAAGATGATAAAGCACTGCTTAAATACTGTCCCAAAAGCACCAGTCTCACACCCTCATCATTTTCTTTAGAAGCCTACAGTCCTTGATCCACCTATCCCACTGTGTGCCATCCCGCAAGGTCATCATTCAGTCCCCTCTTACTGGCCTCACCAATGTCCGTAACTTCCTCAGTGACAGCTTGTGGCAATAATCTACCCTCATCTTTCATCTTTCACTTCTCCATTGTCATTGCCTACCTCATTCAAGGCATGTTCCCAGAAGCTCTTATGGCTGGCCAGATTTTTCCACTCCTGAAGAAACATAGACCCCAATGACCTCAACAATAACAGGGCTACCGTCCATCTACCCATCTTCAGAAAGATCCCTGAAAAGGAGTTTATATTCATATTTGTTATAAATCCTGGACCTAAGGTAATCAGATGGTTACTGTATCTGGACCCTGTGTGACTTAGAGAGACACTACATAGATCTGGAATGGCTTTACGGGGCATCCACCACTGCTCTTGGATGGCTATCTGGTACAAAACTGTACTTCTGTGGTGCCCTAGCATCTCCTAGAGCACTGCACGGTTAATATAAAAATTATTACTAGCCGTGGACCTTATGAAACAATCTTTACTGCTTGTGGCAAGCCTTTTGAATCAGCCATCATTTGTCTGTTTTGCCTTCTCTTTTTATTTATATTAAATTTAAACCACAGGTGCCTTCCCAAATGAGCAGGCACCTGGCAGGATGACAGCCTTGTTCTCTCTCTCTCTCTCTCTCTCTCTCAGGCTCTGCAGCCTGCATGGGGAAGTGCCCGATTTCCAGCCTTGCTCACCCCCCCTTGGGTATCCCTCTTCAGTATGGGTCATCAGTGGATAGTGATACTCAGCAGCCTCCCTGCAGGCAAGGCATCGCCTCAGGGGCTTTCCTGGTAGAAAAGAGAATCATTCACCCCCACTCCAAGGGGAAATTTAGGAGCCAACACTGTAGCTCTCTAATATAAGGGGGTCAACAAAGTGAATACCCAGTAAAGCGCTAGTTGCTGTACAAGTTGGCTTGGCCTACTAGTCCCCTAAGGCCTCCGAGACCAGCTGGGACAGTAAATAAAATGCTGTAAACAAAAGGCCTCTGAAAATATTGCAGGATTCGCTGCCCATGATGGGCAAAGCTAGATACAAGTTTCTGTCTCAAGCTAATTTCAGGGCCCCTTAGTCTCTAAAAATTTGGATTTTTTTTGGAGCTGTATCCAGAGTGCTGTTCATCCATTCAGAAAGAACTTTGGGGAAGTGCCCTCCTCCTGCCCCTCAGTTCCCAATAGTTTCCTGGCCTAGATGCCTGTCTTCACTTCCCAGGACCCAAGGTCTTCTGGCCACTTACAGGGCACCAGTGTGTCTTCAGACGTTTGGGGTGCCCCTTCCCATGGTACCACTAGCTGAAACTGGATGCAGATGGCTATGGGACCCTCTTTTTAAAGGTTTCCATAAGTCTACCCTTTACTGTCTCTCTGGAGGAATGGTAAAACCAGTGCCATTGGCACAGTAGTCCAAAAAGTGTCAGGAAAGTACAAGACTAGAATCTACTGCAAGCACCCAGACAGGGGTATGTTGCTGAGTTGGTGCATCATTCCTCTTCTGTTGTTATCTCTTCCCCCTAAGTCTCTGCCCCGGTGCAGGGGTTCAAAAGTGGAGATGAAGAGCTGGGGTGTCAAATCATCTATAGGATCCAGGTCATAAACTATATGTGGGGCCTTTCTCTGTTTTTTCACCAGTAGGAGTACCTAATAATGTTTACATCAGAGGCTGCAGGCCCCTGAAAAGTGTGGAATGGGGGGCAAACAGCCCTGCTTTCGAGAGCCACTGAACACTGGATGCTGTGAATCCAAGGAAGTACAACTAGTGACAGCAGATTCAATGAGCAGAGCAAACAGTGGTGGGAGGATAATTTGGTAAATTTCCTAAAGCTATTTCTTATCTACTGAACCTGGTCCTCACGGCAGGGTTACTCCCAAACATTGGGCATCCCTAGCCAATACAAAGCTGATATAGCACACTACGGGGGTGATTCTAACCCTGGCGGTCGGTGATAAAGCGGCGGCCAACCTGCCAACAGGCCGGCGGTCGAAAAAATGGAATTCTGACCCTGGCGGGAACCGCCAACACAGCCCGCCACATTAACACTCCAACCGCCGCGGCGGTGCAGACAAACAGCGTGGCGGTCACCGCCAACAGGCAGGCGGCAGACAATGTACCGCCCACAGTATCACAACTCACCAATCCGCCACCTTTTCCGGGGCGGGAGCCCCGCCGATAAAAACACGGCGGAAACAGACTACGAACGGGAAAACGCGCACCAAAACACACTCCACGAGGAAGGAGGACAGCATGGAACCCGAATTAAACATCCTACCTGCTCTCGTCTACCTTCTCATCTACCACGAGTACGAACTCCAGCGCAGACGACAACGGTGAGTACTGCACCTACGACACACGGGAGGGGGGAGGAGGGAAGCTTACGGCACACACATATGCGACCCCCACCCCCCCAAACTATGTACACACTAATGCAGAGCAACAATGCACAGTGACACCACCCAAACCCCCCTTAAGAATGCAAAGACAGAAATAAATTGGGACGAAAAATTTATATAAAAAATAGACTCTGATATGGAGCGGTCAACTATGCAAAATATCCATAACAAAATGATACTATATACACTGCCATGGAGAACCGAGGCAATTAGTCCTGTACATGAAAGTTAAATGGAACAGTCCGTGGGCTACAGTGTAGCGACAAGGGCAAAGCCCACACAGGAGACCTGAGTCCTTTGGAGAGAACAGTGCAGGGGCATCTGATGAATAAACTACAGGCACCTCAGGGGGAAGGGAAGGGGGGGCACCACAGCCACATGAGTCCACGACGCCAGATCCAAGAAGGGGCCACCATGCCCACTGTCCAATCCTGGGGAGTGCAAAGCCACAGTCTCTCAAGTCTCTACAGTGGGTGGGTTGCCCACTTCACCATCCTGGGGAGTGCAAAGCCACAGTCTCTCAAGTCTCTACAGTGGGTGGGTTGCCCACTTCACCATCCTGGGGAGTGCAAAGCCACAGTCTCTCAAGTCTCTACAGTGGGTGGGTTGCCCACTTCACCATCCTGGGGAGTGCAAAGCCACAGTCCATCTGGTGGATGACAGTGTCCACTGCTCAAGGAGGGGGCATGGTGGGCACAGTGAACCATAAACAGTGCTTGAGAGGAAGGGCCCAGCGGAGCGGTGCTTGAGACGGCGGGGCCCAGCGGAGTGGTGCTTGGACGGCGGGGCCCAGCGGAGCGGTGCTTGAGAGGAAGGGCCCAGCGGAGCGGTGCTTGAGATGAAGGGCCCAGCGGAGCGGTGCTTGGACGGCGGGGCCCAGCGGAGCGGTGCTTGAGAGGAAGGGCCCAGCGGAGCGGTGCTTGAGATGAAGGGCCCAGCGGAGCGGTGCTTGAGACGGCGGGGCCCAGCGGAGCGGTGCTTGAGACGGCGGGGCCCAGCGGAGCGGTGCTTGAGATGAAGGGCCCAGCGGAGCGGTGCTTGGACGGCGGGGCCCAGCGGAGCGGTGCTTGAGATGAAGGGCCCAGCGGAGCGGTGCTTGAGATGAAGGGCCCAGCGGAGCGGTGCTTGGACGGCGGGGCCCAGCGGAGCGGTGCTTGAGATGAAGGGCCCAGCGGAGCGGTGCTTGAGATGAAGGGCCCAGCGGAGCGGTGCTTGAGATGAAGGGCCCAGCGGAGCGGTGCTTGAGACGGCGGGGCCCAGCGGAGCGGTGCTTGGACGGCGGGGCCCAGCGGAGCGGTGCTTGAGAGGAAGGGCCCAGCGGAGCGGTGCTTGAGATGAAGGGCCCAGCGGTGCTGGAGATGAAGGGCCCAGCGGAGCGGTGCTTGAGACGGCGGGACCCAGCGGAGCGGTGCTTGGACGGCGGGGCCCAGCGGAGCGGTGCTTGAGACGGCAGGGCCCTGTTCAGCGGTGCTCTTCTGCACGGCGGGCCCTGTTCAGCGGTGCTCTTCTGCACGGCGGGCCCTGTTCAGCGGTGCTCTTCTTCACGGCGGGCCCTGTTCAGCGGTGCTCTACTGCACAGCGGGCCCTGTTCAGCGGTGCCCTTCTCCACGGCAGGCCCTGTTCAGCGGTGCCCTTCTCCACGGCGGGCCCTGTTCAGCGGTGCCCTTCTCCACGGCGGGCCCTGTTCAGCGGTGCCCTTCTCCACGGCGGGCCCTGTTCAGCGGTGCTCTTCTCCACGGCGGGCCCTGTTCAGCGGTGCCCTTCTCCACGTTCAGCCGTGTCAGTCCTCGCACGGCGGCCCTTGTGTTTCCTGGTCCTCTTGCCGGGGGGGGGGGCTGGATGTGTCCTTGCTGCTGATTGAGGTGTCACTGCTGGCAAAGGGTGGACTCCAGAACCCATGCACAACAGTGACACCCGAAGCTGGGCTGGTGGTGGCTGTGGTGCTCTTGGGACTCTTTGCAGATGGAGGGGGTAGGTCATCGGAGGGAAAGAGGTCAAGATTAGCCAGGAAAAGTTTTTTAGGGCCAAGGTAAAGGGTAAGAGAAGTGGTGATGGGAGTGGAGGAAGAGGATGTGGTTGTAGGAGAGTCAGGTGTGCTGTCATTGGGTGAAGGTGCTGGTGCTGTAGGCTGTCGTGAGGTGGATGGCTGTTGGGTGGGTGGCTGCCTGCGTTTGTGTGTCTTGGAAGAGGGGGTGACAGACACAGTGGGAGAGGACACAGGGGACGTGTAAATGGCAGTGGGGGTGGTGACTGCACGCATGCGGACTGTACAGGAGGGTGTGGTGGTGATGGAAGCACTGGCTGATGTTGGTGTGCATGCAGGTGTGAGTGTAGACGTCACAGGGAGGGAGGAAGGAGACGAGGAGGAGGGGGACACAGGGGTGGCAGTGACTGTTGGAATGTCTGCATCTGGGTGTTGCTTGGGTGAGTGTTTGTGGGATCTGTGGTGCTTGTGTCTGGATGAGCTGCCCTTGGGTGTTGAGGTGTGTGCAGGCTGGTCAGATGGTGTGGATGGGATAGGCTGAGGAACAGGAGACAGAGACAGGCTGGAGGCAGTCAGAAGAGGGAGGCTGGAAACAGGGACAATGGCTGCCGTCAGTGCTGAGGCCAGAGCAGTGAACGATCGTTGATGGGCAGCCTGACCCGAATGAATGCCCTCCAGGTAGGCATTGCTCCGATGCACCTCCCTTTCTACCCCCTGGATGGCATTCAAAAGGGTAGTCTGCCCAACAATGAGCGTCCTCACAAGGTCAATGAGCTCTGCACTGAGGGCAGCAGGGGTGACAGGGGCAGGGGCTGAGGTGCCTGGGGCGAAGGAGACGCCCGCCTTCCTGGGCGAGCGGGCACGGAGCGTAGGCTGAGGGGCTGCAGGGAGGGCGGGGCTGGTGCGCTGGGTGGCGGCTGTACCTGTAGAGGCGGGGGTCCCGGATGTTTCCGCCCCCGCTAGGGAGCACCCATCCGAGGACGTGTCTGTGTCGCTGCTCTCACCACCGGTCCCCGTTGTGGTGCTCCCCTTGCCCTCCGGATCACTGGTGCCCTCGGTGTCTGTTCCTGGGCCCACCGGGGACTTGTGACTTGCAGCCCCCTCGTGCTCCGATGCCATATCTCCTCCGCCTGATGATGCTAATGCACACATGCACAAGAAGATGAAGAAGGAGGGTGGGGGGAGAAAAAAGAAGACCAGGTTGAGTGCATGCAATGTCAACACCGTTGGCAGAGAGGACAGACACAGGAGCCTCATGCACTAAGCCGCGCATTCGGGGTACACTACTCAGTACTTCTGACTAAGATAACAGGTCAAGAGACGACAAACACGCAGATGTGTGAGGCTGGACCATCAATAGCTGTACTTGTCACCCTACACAGGTGGGGGCCGGGAGCACAGGGCCATGCCTAAGGGAGAGGACTACACTACAGAAAGCGCCCTGGCCTAATGTCACCCACAACCCTCCTCCCCCACCCAGACGCCTCCACTGCACAGAAAGATAGCAGAATGTGCTGATACTCACCCCCTTGTGTCTGCTGTGATGCTCTCAAGCGCCCATCCAAATCAGGGTAGGCCACCGCCAGGATCCGGGACATCAGGGGGGTCAGGGTGCGACTGGCACCCCTCCTAGGTTGGGAGGCCATCCCCAGCAGTGACTCGGCGGTCTTCCTGGTTCCGCGGCGGATGTCCTCCCACCTCTTGCGGCAGTGGGTGCCCCGTCTGACGTGGACCCCCAGGGCCCGGACTTCCTTGGCGATGGCACGCCAAATCTCGACTTTCTGATGGGCGCTGACCTATGTGACATGTACAGGGTGGGAAGGAAACATTCATCAACTTACTGCATGTTAGATGTGATTGGCCCCCCCTCCCCAACCTTGCCATATGGCGCATGCTCTCATCTGTCGTGCGTTGCACTCCTCATTCGCCCCCCACCCCACCAACTTACATCCACCCCACTCCACACAGGCATCGCCCATTCCATGTGCACCCGGTGTACTTACCTGTTGGTCTGGAGGACCGTAGAGTAACGCATACTGGGGGAGGACCCCATCCACGAGCTTCTCCAACTCTTCAGACGTGAAGGCAGGGGCCCTTTCCCCAGTCGCAGCAGCCATTGTCACTTCCAGACCGAGGTCACAGCAGCACTTGCAGTATAGGTCCTCTCCTGTGGATGATCAGGTCTCGAGTGATTAGGCAGATAGAAAATGGCGGTCACGCCCGCGGCGGTGTGTACCGCGGCGGTGCGTACCGCTACCGCCGGCGCACCTCGTCATTGGCTCCTGAAACCCATAGGCTTCAATGTTAACCAATGCGGCTCCGTGTAGCGGTCTTCGACCGCCTACCGCCACGGTGTGCTCCGCCAGCGCATTGACCTCACATCCCATTGTCCCACTTCACAGGTCAGGCAGCCGCCATTTCAAGGGCCCACATGGCATAATTTCTACTGCGACACACAGGCCTAGGCCTTGCATTGCCACACATACACGCCTTTCAAAACATAGATAACCGTGTGCTATGCAAGCTGTGGTGAACGTACCAGTGATTGGCTTGACTCTGTGCTCCATGTTGTCCTTCCTAGGCACCGTCCGCTGGGACTTGCGAGGAGAAGGATGAATCCTCGCGTGTACCGACCGCTGGTGGACCTGTCGACAATGGAAGAACGCCACATCATACTACGATACCGACTGGACCGTGCCACTATCCATGAACTGTGTGCCCAGCTGGAGCCAGCCCTGATGTCCCCCATCCGCCAACCCACAGGAATTCCCCCTCTGGTGCAGGTTCTGTCAGTCCTCCATTTTCTTGCAAGTGGCTCATTCCAGACAACAGTGGCCACGTCATCTGGAATGTCTCAGCCTATGTTTTCCAAAGTTTTGTCTAGAGTGTTGTCTGCCCTGACGAAACACATGCATAGTTACATTATATTCCCTGAGGAGGTTGATTTGGCCACTGTGAAGGGTGATTTTTATGCCCTTGTACATATTCCCAACATCATTGGTGCTATTGATGGGACCCATGTCGCCTTAGTCCCCCCAAAAGACGATGAGCAGGTGTACAGAAACAGGAAAAGTTACCATTCTATGAACGTCCAGGTGGTCTGTTTGGCTGACCAGTACATCTCCCATGTGAATGCCATGTTCCCTGGGTCAGTGCATGACGCGTATGTGATGCGTAATAGCAGCATCCCTTATGTGATGGAACAGCTACAGAGACAACGTGTGTGGCTAATAGGTGACTCTGTTTACCCCAACCTGCCTTGGCTATTGACCCCAGTGAGGAATCCCCGGACCAGGGCTGAGGAACGGTACAATGAGGCCCATGGGCGAACTAGGAGGATCATAGAAAGGACCTTTGGCCTCCTGAAGGCCAGATTTAGGTGCCTGCATATGACAGGGGGATCCCTGATGTACTCACCAAAGAAGGTGTGCCAGATCATCGTGGCCTGCTGTATGCTTCACAATCTGGCATTGCGACGTCAGGTGCCTTTCCTGCAGGAGGATGGTCCAGATGGTGGTGTTGAAGCAGCTGTGGAGCCTGCGGAGAGTGAAGAGGAGGAAGACTCAGAGGACGACACAGACAACAGAGACAGAGTTATCCAACAGTATTTTCAGTAGCACACAGGTAAGAATCACCCACGCCATTTTACTTTTCCTGAAAGCCTCCTGCTTCTCAACTTTGTCTATGACCCCCCAGTTCTTTTAAACTGATGTTTGATTTTCCCTTCCCTTTTCAGTGCTGTATGACCCACTGCGTGACTTCTGCTTGGTTAGCCCATGGACTAATGCTTATTGATCTCGGTATGTGTTCAGCACAAAGTTAACACAACATAATTGATCGGTAATGTGTTATACATTTGTAAATAATACAGCCTGACTCCTGTTTGATTTCAGTGCATTGAGCGATTTATTTTTTGTGCTAGATAATGGTACATGATATAAACACGGTGATGGGTGGGGGTGGAGTAATGGCCATGGCAGAGTCCAGTTCTCAGTCTCACAGGTGCATTGTCCATATGCCTATGGAAGGATGGAGCAGGGGCAGTTCAAGGTTGGACAGGGTGGCAATGTGGGACAGTGGGATGACTTCAGGGGGTGTCTCATGCTGGCGGGGGTCTTGACATCCTACTCTGTCGATTTTCTTGATCTCAGGCTCCTCTTGCGGGGTGGTTGTTCTTCAGCAGGAGGTGGGGTTCTGGTGGCCTGTCGTTGTGGTGGGGCCTCCTGTCCACTAGCGCCCGCGGAGGTGGTAGGCTGTTCCTGGCTAGTGACAGGGGCCCTGTGTGGTGCCACATGGTCCCGCAACGTGTCTTCTATCCGGTTGAGGGCCTGGACTATGCTCCCCATAGCGGTAGAGATGTTGGTGAGTTGATTGGTGAACCCCATGTAGCGTTCCTCCTGCTGTGCCTGGATCTCCTGGAACCTGGCCAGTACCGTCGCCATCGTCTCTTGGGAGTGGTGGTAGGCTGCCATGATGGTGGTGAGGGCCTCTTGGAGAGTCGGTTCCCTGGGCCTCTCCTCCCCCCCCTGTCGCACAGCAGCCCTCCGAGTTGCCCTGTTTCCCCCGGCCTCTGTCCCCTGGACTGTGTGCCCACTACCACTGCCCCCAGGTCCCTGTTGTTGTTGGGGTGGTGGGTTAGCCTGGGTGCCCTGTAGTGGCAGACACACCGCTGATTGACCTGTCCTAGAGACAGAGGCATGGGCCTGCTGGGTGGGAGCTGTGCTGTTGGTCCCAGAGGGGGTTGGGTCTGCTGTGGCCTGTGTGTGGGGAACCGACTGTCCAGAGGTCCCCGATGGTCCGGGCTGGTCATCAGGTTCCAGGTCGACAGAGCTGCTGTCATCACTGGGGGCCTCTTCCGGGGGGGGGGGGATGGACATTTCTGGACCCTCCTGGACGGTGTGTTGGCGTTCGGGTCCTGCATGGGGTAAGAGAGTATGGTTATTGTTTCTGTGTGTGCTATTGCGTGCCATTGATTGGTGCCCTTGTCCCCCAGTGCTGCCATTCCCTTGGGGAAGGTGTTGTGGGGGTGTTTTGGGGGGGGGGTATGTGCAGTGGTCATGCTTGTGTGATGGGTGTCCATAGTTTGTGGTGGCATGCAGGGGTTGGTGTTGGGTGGGTTGTGCTGGAGAGACATTCTCAGGGAGGATGTGTGATGGGGGGTTGGGGGTGAGGGTGGTGGTGGGGGTTAGCATGCTGGGGGGGGTGAAGTAGTTGAGATTGTACTTACCAGAGTCCATTCCTCCGTGTACTCCAGCGAGGCCATCAGGATGCAGGATGTTTAGTACCTCTTGCTCCCATGCTGTGAATTCGGGTGGAGTGGGTGGGGGTCCCCCGCCAGTCTTCTGCACTGCGATGTTGTGTCGCGAGACCATCGAGCGCACCTTTCCCCTTAAGTCGTTCCAGCGTTTGCGGATGTCGTCTCGATTTCTGGGATGCTGTCCCACCGCGTTGACCCTGTCCACGATCCGCTGCCATAGCTCCGCCTTCCTGGCTATAGTGGTGTGCTGCACCTGTGAGCCGAAGAGCTGGGGTTCAACTCTTATGATTTCCTCCACCATGACCCGGAGTTCTTGGTCCGAAAAGCGTGGGTGCCTTTGGGGTGCCATGGGGTGGTGTGGATGAGGTGTGGGGTGGTGTATATGGTGATGAGTGTGTTGGTGTGTGGTGCTTTGTGCTTCTATGTGGTGTGTGTGATGGTGTAGTGTGCCTCTGTGTGATGTAGCTCTCTATTCTGTGATGTGTCTCTCTCTCCTTCGTCTCTGTTCTTCGGTCGTAGGGGTTTGTGGGTGATGTGGGTGTGTGTTTTATAGTTGTATGGATGTGTGGGAGTGTTGTTGGTATGTGTGTCAGGTGTGTGTATTTCAAATTGCCCAATGTGGCAGTGTTTTGGAGCTGTGTGTGTATTTTGACCGCGGCAGTGTGTACCGCCAATGGAATACCGCGGTTGAAAGACCGCCGCGTGGATTGGTGGGTCAGAATGGCATGGGCGTGTTTGTGTTGGCGTGGCGGTGGAGGTTTGGTCATCTCCAGTTTTCCACTGCCCGCTGATGAGGCGGCCTTCCTTGGATGTCGGGTTTTTGGCGGATTCACAGTTGGTGGTCAGAATGACCGTGGCGGTTTACCGCGGCCGCGGCGGTAGTATGGCGGAGTTCTGACCGGCGGTATAGGCCTTTTACCGCAAAGGTCAGAATGACCCCCTACATCTCTAACTTAAAGTTGCATGTGAACAGCCCACAAGCTAGCTTATTCACTATGCAACATCTTGGGATATTTAAAGATGACAGAATTGATGGCCTGAATGCCTTCTCCCTGTAATGTAGCTGTGTTCCTGACAATGCAAAAGTTTGCATTCCCTTCAAGACTTAAAATGGGACCCCTAGTGTGAATGATGCCAGAGTTCTGCCTGTTCCCTTTCTGTCATTGTGAGAAGCCAATGCCCTGGCTTGTTAATGACTGCCACTAATCACCCTATGCCAATTCCACCCACTCCTCATCTCCTAGAGAAGAATATTAGTCTCTCCCAAACTGAAATCAGCCTATGGTTCAGGACCTGTTTTGAACTGCCAGCTAACAAGCAGAATAATTGACTTCACTCAGCAGGATAATTCCAAACCTGAATCCAGGGGAAAGTTCAGGGAAACATCACAAATATCAAAGTGCAGCGTACATGCCTAAATGATTTTTTTACATAGACTTTATTAAAAACAGAAACATTCAAGTCAATCACTTTTCTATGTTGAACCAATCCAAAATTATATTTTGCCCAGTTTTTACCCAATATTTAAATTTAGTGAAGTAGTAATGTTTTATATTTTAGTCAAAAAAGTGGCATTTCTTTTGGGATATCCAAATAAATTATAAGGTAAATTCAACTCATAATCAATTTGTTCCGCATCTAATAATAATCATTGTTCAGGGTCTGATCTGCACCAAGGCTGCTTGAGCATGAATACCACACTGACTCCAATAACAGCCTTCCTCACTGAGCCTTCACACATATGCATACGTGTACATGTGTTCAGAGCACCAAACCTCTTACCCTAGCTGCACAGCAGTAGGCCTTATTTTAAAAGGCAGGTACTGCTGGCTTAGACAGAAGACAACAGTCAGAAATACTTCATTAGTGGGGTCTTACTCACAGCAGAGATAAAAAAAAACAGGAGGTGTAAAGTAAAGAAAAGTTGGGGGAGGTGGTTAGTGGTCATAACCCACTTCTTCACAATCTCCAAGAACACATCAAAACAAACCATGTCCTCTATAACTATAACCAGGATTCGGATCATACATCACCACCGCCACAACACAAGCTACAGACAAAGGGCTATTGACCCCAGATAAGTCTGGTATCCATCTTCTAGTACTTCTGAACCTCACAGCTACCTTCAAATACCCCTCCTTCATTCACAAACTGAGATCTCAAATGGGATGTGCTGGTATTGACCTCCATCCTCATTCTGATCTGACACCTGCTCATCCAACTCAATATCCCAGGAGCTACATATCTCCTGGTGAGTACTGCAGGCTCCTATTCTGTCTCTGTCAAATCAAATCAAATCATTAACATTTATAAAGTGCGCTACTCACCCGTGCGGGTCTCAAGGCGCTAGGGGAAAGGGGGGGGTTACTGCTGCTCGAAAAGCCAGGTTTTTAGGAGTCTCCGGAATGCGGAGTGGTCCTGGGTGGTCCTGAGGCTGGTGGGGAGGGAGTTCCAGGTCTTGGCTGCCAGGAAGGAGAAAGACCTCCCACCCGCCGTGGAGCGGCGGATGCAAGGGACGGCAGCGAGCGCGAGGCCAGAGGAACAGAGGAGGCGGGTGGGGACGTAGAAGCTGAGGCGTCGGTTGAGGTATTCCGGTCCCTTGTTGTGGAGGGCTTTGTGTGCGGGGTGAGAAGTCGAAAGGTGATCCTTTTGCTGACTGGGAGCCAATGCAGGTGTCTCAGGTGTGCGGAGATGTGGCTGTTGCGGGGTACGTCGAGGATGAGACGGGCGAGGCGTTTTGAATGCGTTGCAGGCGATTTTGGAGTTTGGTGGTGGTCCCAGCGTAGAGGGTGTTGCCGTAGTCCAGGCGGCTCGTGATGAGGGCGTGGGTCGCGGTTTTTCTAGTGTCGGCGGGAATCCAGCGGAAGATCTTGCGGAGCATGCGGAGGGTGAGGAAGCAGGTGGAGGACACGGCGTTAACTTGCTTGGTCATGGTGAGAAGGGGGTCCAAGATGAAGCCGAGGTTGCGGGCGTGGTCTGTGGGGGTCGGTGCGGTGCCGAGGGCCGTGGGCCACCAGGAGTCGTCCCAGGCAGACGGGGTGTTGCCGAGGATGAGGACTTCCGTTTTGTCAGAGTTCAGCTTTAGGCGGCTGAGCCTCATCCAATCTGCGACGTCCTTCATACCCTCTTGTAGGTTGGTCTTGGCGCTGGCGGGGTCCTTGGTGAGGGAGAGTTTAAGTTGGGTGTCGTCGGCGTAGGAGGTGATTTTCACCCTCTAAATGGCATCTCTTCGAATCTTACTCAGCAACAGGAATATCACATTTTACTTATGACCTGATGACACATTTCTTCACTCAAAGTTAAGTGATTTAGGCCCTGTCTTCATACATTCATGTATGGATGTCCAGTACCACCTGATAACGCGTGCCATTCTAGATAATTTATCTTATACGGGGACTCATTTTTGGCCAATGAACCTTTTGACCCTGATTGGAGACTCCTTAGGACGAGATATCTAGTCAACATTCAATCAATAGATCAATAACCTAATCAATATTCACAATAGCTAATCAATCAAGCTAATCAATAACATTTAATAAGAACTAAACACACCATGACCTCTCAGCCATGAATAACCACACAAATCTAGTAAGAGTTAGGATATTTATTCCCTATTAGTTACACTCTAATAGCATATTTATTAATCTCAATACCATTAGGCACATCTAAACCACTACAATATGGCAACTCAAATAAGACTTTAGCAAAGCATAGATCATGAACATTAACACAAAGCACGACGTTAACATGAATCAACTTTAGCAGAGTATCATTAATATGTTATTCAACAAAGCAAGTATTCAGTCATTTGTCTATTTGAATCCAATCTTAGTGAACTCCTTAACTAACCTCGAATTAGCATCAGCATGTTGGGCTTCATGCAAAACAATTTAGCAACACGAATTTAGAAAACATCTAACTATGGCCTCTATCATAAGAGCAGTTGGTACCTAGAAAGAAAAGGCAAACAGACAATTACAATGTATCATCATATAGTTACCCCTCCAAATAGGACAGCATACAGCATCAGTCTTCGTCCTCAGGACATCAGTCTATTCGCCATCAGCCAGGATATAACAGCAAAGACTCAGCAAGGCAGAGTAAGAAGGAACTCTTCCCTCATAAGGAGGAGAAGTAAGTATCGGGCAAGGCAGGAAGGTGAGGATGGTTTAAGGTATCAAACAGCTAAAGACAAAGGGGGTTATTACAACTTTGGAGGAGGTGTTAATCCGTCCCAAAAGTGACGGTAAAGTGACGGATATACCACTAGCCGTATTACGAGTCCATTATATCCTATGGAACTAGTAATACGGCTGGTGGTATATCCGTCACTTTTTGGACGGATTAACACCTCCTCCAAAGTTGTAATAACCCCCAAAGTCTCTCAGATTAGCAAGAGTAATGGCTAGTAATAACGGCAAAGAATGGCTTCAGAAGAATGGCTAGGAGTGGCAGGGTAAAGGCACGTAATGGCTGATTTCTCCTTTTGTCACGCCGTTATATCAAACTTGTCAAACAAGACTTTAATTTCCCAATATTTGGTGCATCGTTTTCTCTGTCCAATAATCTGTCGCACACCTTACTAGAATTTTCACCCAAGACAGTTCTCACATAGTTTATTGGCTCCTATGATTGACATCTTCAACGGGTAGAATGTCAGGTAAGAAAAGTTAAACTTGTCGCTCCAGTCAGTAGTTTCATTGTCTTCTCCTAGGCTAGGCGACCTTGCACCTGTTGCGAATTACACTGTTGCATTCAGCAAGAATGTCTCCTTGAGCAAGTCGGGTCTCATGAGAAAGAATTTACTACAAGTACACACATATCTCTAGCTTCTGGAAAAGTACAGCTTCACGTCCTTCAGGAAACAGCACATTGCACGTTAGAAAAACACATTTAATATGAGACTATGCAGCTAGCTAACTTTAACACATAACTCATAATGCTAATACAGAATCATGCATTAGTACATTATTAACTCATTATTAGTCAGTTTCATTAATCATCATATACATTGGTGGCCACTCCCCGTGGGCACATTTCAAATGTGTACATTAGTCTTACATGAACACATTTTCTATGCGGCTTCGTTATACATTATTTTGAAGGCTTTTCATGTTAATATTGATTATAAAAGTCACACTCCAACAATCCCTCCTCTGATGACTCTTGCTATCACACAAATCCTTATTTTCCCAGTTTATTCATCTTCTGAACTCTTTCATCTCTATTTCTTCCCCCATTTTGGTCACATCAAATTTTTCTCTGAACAATTTATCCCTTTTCTTTTCTTCCCTCCTCTCATTATTTTTCGCCCTTTTCAATTTGATTCTTTTGCTAATTTTGCATGCCAACCATAATCCAAATATACGAGCTCAAACAGTAAATATTCCCTGTAATATTTTCCCCAATATTCCATGCCAAATATTACTAAACCAGCTTCCCACTTTGGCAATTCCCTTTCCAACCTTTTCCTAAAGTCCTGGTTCTTTCAGTTCCTTCAAATCTGCACTATCTCTTGTTAGGTTAGTAAGCATACTTCTAATCTCATTACTATTGTCAGGAATGTAGGCACAACAATGTCGCTCACTAAGCATCTTACAGACTCCGCCATTCTTCGCTAAAAGAATGTCTAAAGCAAGACTGTTTTGAAGAGTCATAGCCCTCTCTACAGCAAGCTCAGTATCCATCAGGAGTATAGCTCCTGTGAAATTTGTCAACATGTTATCCACAATAGTAGACAACTTTCGAATCTTTATTGAATTTAAGATAACTCCCACTGAAGGAATTATCGCCGCAAATATGTCTCCTACTACACCAGCAGCAGTCTCTCTCCTTTGTCTAGTATGATGTAATTCAGACAATTTCAGAAACTTCTTCAAGTCCTCTAACTGATATATCTTTGGGAAAACTATCCCCAAATAACATGTCCCTTACCATCCCTTCGGAAAACGGTAATAAGCATTAAGGGGGTCATTTTGACCTCAGCGGTCTTTTTTAAAGACCGCTGAGGGACCGCCGTGCGGAAGACCGCCAGTGCAGGCGGTTTGCTGCTCGGCCTATTATGACCGTTGGCAGCTCTCCGTCCCTTTACGGACGGAGAGCCGCCAACAGCCATACTGGTGGGAGGCGGGGAAGTGGAGGTTGCTCCACCTCCACCGCCACGCCAACAGAACACCGCCCAGCGAATCACGTCCTGTGATTCGGCGTGGCGGTGTTCTGTTGGCGGTGTGGTGTCAGCGGGCTGCCCCCATGGGTCCCGTCCCCTCCCGGAGGATCGACAGACCAGGTAAGTCGATCGTCCATTAGGGGAGGAGGGTGGGGGGTGTTGTGTGCGTGCATGGGGGGGTGTGTCTGAGTATGTAGAGGGGGTGTGTGAGTGCGTGTATGCTTGTGGGGGTGATGCGTGTTTGGGAATGAGTGCGTGTATGTCTGTGGGTATGTCTGTATGGATGTGTGCGTGTTTGTTTGAATTTGGGTGTGCGTGTCTGACTGTGTGTGTGGATGTTGGCATGTATGTCGGTGTGTGTGCGTGTGTGTGTTGGTGGTGCCTGCATGCGTGTCGGGTGTGTGTGAGTTATGTGATGTTGGGGGTCGGGGTGGGGAGGGGGGCCCTGCCACCTTTGGGGGGTGGCAGGGGTGGTGGGGGGTGTAGGGGAGGGAGTCGGGGTGGGGGTGAGGAGTGGGGGAGACCCCTATCAGTGCCAGGGAAGGAATTCCCTGGCACTGATAGTGCTTACCGCCATGGATTTCATGGCGGTTCAAACCGCTGGAAATCCACGGTGGTAAGCCGGATCCAAATACCGCCGGCGGTATTGTGACGGCCGCCGGGCTGGAGACCCAGGTCTCCAGCCCGGAGGTCGTCTCCGCCCTGGCGGGCAGAACGGAGTACCGGCGGATGACCATGGCGGTAACCGCCATGGTCATAATTCCACAAGGTAAGACCGCCAGCCTGTTGGCGGTCTTACCGCCGGTTCTCCGCCTTCCGCCAGGGTCGTAATGACCCCCTAAGTCAACATATATAATAGATCTCAGGGATCGCTGGATCCTGTCCATTTAACATGAACGTCCACTTACTCTGAAACAAAAACACATGCTTACATTCACTCGTTCCCACAAACACATTGTCATAATATGACTTTGATTGCGTAATGCAAAGCTTACCTACGTGTAGTGCATCTAAAGCTAATTTCCCCTGCTCCCTAACTGCACTATAACTCTCACTACTAATAAAAGATCGTTGCTGCAAGCCTTTTTCCAATTTCCCTTTCAAAGCCCTTCTTCTATCTTCCGTGTGATCTAAAAAGGTTTTCTCTACAGGTATAAGCAAACATGTCAAGTTACTGCGGTGTGCATATGATGTACTAATTGTTAATGTCGCTTCAAAGAATCCCTTAACTAGTTTTATGCTATAGTATTTCGCTACACTATTCAAATCTTCTATGATAGGCACATAAGAAAACACAAGATTGTGATTAGAAAAGAAATACTGAACCTCTTCCTGGTTATAGAATCCTTTGAGTAACAGACTACAGCTTATCCCATAGGTTAGAGGCAAACTATGGTAGGTAACTCCCTCTTGTAACGAAACAGGAATCTGTGTACACACATAACAAGCCTTCGCATACATAGTATCAACATACTCACTCAGCAAGCGATAGAAAACATTAGTAGATAGTTCCCCTTTTGTGTTAGTTACCTCATGCAAATACTTTGTATCTTGCTCGAACCTCTCCCAAGCTGTTAGTGTAGCGGTCTCAGGAGTTGTAGCATTGTTAGTTTCACTCTTATCCACCAAAGGCATTCCCACAATCAAAACTATAATGAATATCACACACACGACAACCAAACCAACCCCCAAACATTTGCAACTCCTACTTCCCTTATTATCATTTCTAATGTTAGCCATGTTCTGTAAAGAATCAGAAAGCAAAGTATTATTAGTTCAAACAACAACTAACAGAGGATGGTTAAAGCTTTTTTTTTCTTTTCAGCAGAGCTAAGCAAAGTCTTTCTTTAGCAAGTATTTACAGCTTCTCTCACTTACTCCCAGGATCCTTGTCAATTCAGATTAGCAGCTTGTCAAAACCAGTTCTCAAAAGTCAATTCAGGTTAACAGTGTCACATCCGGTAATTTATCAGTCTCTTTTCTCAACTTTCTTCAATTCAATTTTTACATTAACACAGTCTCTTCCTCTGGTAAGACTCAGGTTCCAAAGTACTGGCCTGGGACTTCTTGATCAAAACAGAACGCCAAGAACTCCTGTTGCCACTTAGCTGATGTCGCATATTCCCATTCTGGACCTGCGTACCTTCTGTTCGCTATTCTCTTTCTTTTCAACTTGCGATAACCTTGCAATTCTCCTTCACTCAGGTCTTCTTTCCTTGTTGTATCAACCTCCTCCTCTATTGTATCGTCAACAACCACCTTTCCTTTTGTCACTTGCGATTCTGGCCACTTATTTCCTTTCAGCGTCTCTCTGGTCTTTGATCTCCCTTGTGGCAACTCGTTGCCCTCCTCTCACTCTATGGTTTCCTCTCTTGATGGACCTGCAATTGGCTCAGGAGGAGTCTGGACACTCTGACTCTCTTCCGCCTCAACTTCTTCACCTTCTGGGTCTGTCAGGGGCTCGACTTCAATACCGCACCCGTCTGCTTCTGGGAGGACCTCTCTTTGGGTCGGACCTCCTGGCACCTCAGTTGAGAGAGGCTCACTGTCACCCCTCTGGGTCTCTTTTGTTGTTTGAGTGACCAAGCCGTCCTCAACGGGCTCTCCTTCTGTCTCAGTTCCCCTTTGATTACTCTCCGGCCCTGAGACTTCCTTTTCTGCTGTTGTTACTTTCGACAATTCAATTTCCTCATCAGTTGGACACGTCACCTTCTTCATGTGACTGGCATAGATCCAGTTTGGAATTCCCACACACTACGCAGCAGTAGTAGTCGTTAGTATTACTTGATATGGCCCCTTCCAACGTGGCTCCAAACACAACTTCCTCACATGTTTCTTGACAACAACCCAGTCACCAGCTTTCAGGTTGTGACCTGGATCATTTATCGGTGTCAGTGTGGTTGCTTCCACCTGGTGAGAGAAAGAGTGGACCACGTCAGCCAGACCCTTGCAGTAGTCCAACACCATATCATCCGTGATATTCACAAGAGCATTTGCAGGCACTGCGGGCAATCTCATAGCTCGGCCCCTGAGAATTTCATGAGGAGACAGTCCTGTTTTCTTGTTGGGTGTATTTCTCATTGACATTAGCACCAAAGGCAATGCATCAGGCCATTTCAAATTTGTAGCTGCACACATCTTTGCCATTCTAGACTTCAGGGTACCATTCATCTGCTCCACTAATCCTGAGGCTTCAGGGCGGTAATTACAATGCAGTTTCTGTTCAATGTTTAATGCTGCGCACAATAGCTTAACCACCTCATTGTTGAAGTGACATCCTCTATCCGATTCTAAAGAGATTTGAATCCCGAAACGTAGTATCAATTCCCTAAGCAGCAACTTCGCGACTGTGAGGCTGTCATTCCTACGTGTGGGGTATGCTTCAATCCAGTGACTAAAGATACACACAATCACCAACACGTATCTCAACCCTCCACACACTGGCATTTCAATAAAATCCAATTGCATTCTGCTAAATGGACCTCCTGCTCTCCCAATGTGGCTTGAATTCACCACTGTCCCTTTCCCTGCATTCATCTGCTGACAGATGATGCACCTGTGACAAATCACTTCTGCAGCTTGTCTGAACTTCGGGTTAAACCAGTCAATTTTGAATAACCTGATCATGGCATCTCTCCCAATATGTGCATGACCATGATAAAACCTTGCAAACTGTGACAAAAGACTGTTTGGCAAAACCATTTTCCCCTCACCTGAAACCCACAAATCATCTGGTCTTTGTACACATTGCATCTTTAGCCAAGAGAGTTTCTCATCTCTGCTAGCACGTCCCTGCAACAGTTTCAATTCTTCCAACGTGTCAACCACCCTCAAAGCATAACCTGTGCATGTCTCATTTTCTGTTTCAGGTAACAATTCCCACTAATCCTTGAATGATATACAGTTCAATGCGCAAAACCTTGCGACTTGATCCACATATCCATTTCCCATTGACACAAAGGGGGTGATTCTCACCCTGGCGGGCGGCGGAGGCCGTCCGCCAGAGTTCCCCCCTCCAAAATACCGCTCCGCGGTCGAAAGACCGCTGAGGGTATTTTGGGTTTTGCACTGGGCTGGCGGGCGACCGCCAAAAGGCCGCCCGCCAGCCCAGTGCAAAACGGCCTTCCCACGAGGACGCCGGCTCAGAATTGAGCCGGCGGAGTGGGAAGGTGCGACGGGTGCAGTGGCACCCGTCGCGTATTTCAGTGTCTGCAACGCAGACACTGAAATACAAAGTGGGGCCCTCTTACGGGGGCCCCTGCAGTGCCCATGCCATTGGCATGGGCACTGCAGGGGCCCCCAGGGGCCCCACGACACCCCATACCGCCATCCTGTTCCTGGCGGCTCTACCGCCAGGAACAGGATGGCGGTATGGGGTGTCAGAATCCCCATGGCGGCGCAGCGAGCTGCGCCGCCATGGAGGATTCTACAGGGCAGCGGAAAACCGGCGGGAGACCGCCGGTTTTCCCTTTCTGGCCGCGGCTGAACCGCCGCGGTCAGAATACCCTGTGGAGCACCGCCAGCCTGTTGGCGGTGCTCCCTCCAACCCTGGCCCCGGCGGTCCATGACAGCCGGGGTCAGAATGACCCCCAAAGTCTTGTGATTTCACATGAGCGCTGCATTTCACCACAGCAATTTCATGAGGTAACTGAATCGCGTGCAACATATCCTTAATTCTTTCGCCATTTTTCACTGGAGAAACAGAAGAGGTCATAAAACCCCTCTGTGACCATAGCTGGCCAAAATCATGGACAATTCCATACCTGCTGTCAGTATAGATAGTTACCTTCAGTTTGTCAGCGGCTTGGCATGCCCTAGTAAGAGCAACCAATTCAGCCACTTGAGCAGAGTATACTCTTTCAAGCCAAGATGCTTCTAGGATACCAGTGATTGTACACACAGCGTATCCGGCTCTCAGTACTCCCACTGAGTCTCTCAAACATGAGCCATCAACAAAGATAATGTAGTCATTTTCTTCCAATTGGGTATCTTTAATGTCAGGTCTCGGTTTGGTGCACATTTCTGTTACTTCAAGACAATCATGTTCTCCTCATCAGCATCTTCAACTTCTGTATTCTCATTTGCCGGGTTCAGCACTGTATATCTTTTTAAAGTTATATTAGGTGACCCCAATATAATCGTTTCATATTTTGTCAATCTTGCATTTGCCATGTGCTGAGTCTTGCTACGGGTTAACAAAATCTCAACTGAGTGTGGGACCATTACTGTCAAAGGATGTCCCATCACTATGCCTTCGCATTGTATAAGGCTTTGACCAACTGCTGCTACTGCATGCAGGCAACCCTGTAAGGCTGCTGCAACAAGGTCCAAAGTAGCCAAAAAATATGCTACTGGTCGGTTTGCACCTCCATGGACCTGTGTCAGGACAGACAAAGAACAAGCATCATGTTCATGACAAAACAGGACAAAAGACTTTGTGTAATCAGGCATACCTAAAGCTGGAGCCCTGCAAATACACTCCCTCAACTCAATGAATGCCTTCATTTCTTTATCAGACAAAGTTATGACAGCTGGCCCATCTTTAACCTCCTTAACAGTCAGTCTCACCAATAGTTTAGAGATAACTGAGAAATTTGGGATCCACTGACGACAATAGCCCACCATTCCCAGAAACATCCTAACATCTCTCCAAGATGTTGGGGAATTCATCTGCAATATGGCGGTCACTCTTTCCTTTGATATTTTCCTCGACCCCTTCTCAATTAGATGACCTAGGTATTTCACCTCTTTCTGACAGTATTGCAGCTTCTTTGGGGACACTTTATGCCCATTCTTTCCCAAGTGGTTCAGTAAGGCAATAGTATCATACTTGCAGTCATCTCTCGTTTTGGATGTAATTAACAAATCGTCAATGTACTGCACTAGAGTCGATTGGAAAGGCAATTCCAATGACTCCAAATCTTTCTTCAATATCTGATTAAAGATGGAAGGTGATTCTGAAAACCCTTGAGGAATTCAACACCAACTGTAAACCTTGTCCAAGAATTTGAAACTGAAGAGAAATTGACTGTCCTCATGAAGAGGCACAGAAAAGAATGCTTGAGACAAATCCACTACTGTGAACCATTCTGCATCACATGGAACGTGGAACATTATCACAGCTGGATTTGTCACCACTGGGCAACACTTCACCACTATGTCATTGATCTTTCTCAAGTCTTGGACAATTCGAACTTTCCCACAAGGCTTTCTCAGTCCCATTATAGGTGAATTACATGGACTGCTCATCACTTCTTTTAGGACCCCTTGCTTCACAAAGTCTGCAATTATGTGTGCTACCGGACATCTTGTGTCATGTGGTACTGCAGCACTTGGGGAAACACAGCACTAGGCTTCACACTGACTTTGACTGGATCTACTCCTTTTATCAGACCCACTTCCTTTCCTGTCAAGTCCCGCACCTTCTGTTTGACTGTCCCCTGCAAATCTGCTGGCAGATCAGTCACTGTGAACATTGGGAAAAAGCTTATCAAGGGGTATTCCTCATCGGTTGTCTCCGTCTCAGGCTCTGAGATCTGTCCGTCATCCCCTTCATTGTCACTGTTTGTCTGCACCTCAATTCCATCATTAGAACAGGTGATAGAACACCTCGTCTTGCACAGTAACTCTCTTCCCAGGAGGGATATGGGACTTTTACCACAAACTACAAATCTGTGCAATCCCTGGAATGTACCAATCTCAACCTGAACCGGATCTGTGATCAGGTTAGTCAGGAGCTGGTTTGCCACTCCTACTACCTTTATTGTACGCCCCAAAAGAGGCAACATCGGAACCTCTGTACTTCTGACTGTAGAGCGTGTAGCCCCTGTGTCAACCAAGAATGAGACTTTGTGACCCATCACTTTCCCTTGCACGTAGGGTCCCCTCTGATCTACTTCTAAGGATGCTGCAAGCCTGCACTCCTCACTGTCTGAGCTTTCATCCGACCATTCATCGTTTATTCCATTCTCACCACACAATGGGAACTGTTGTACTGCATTATTTTGACTCATCCCTTGACCTGTGACC
Source organism: Pleurodeles waltl (assembly GCF_031143425.1). NCBI lineage: Eukaryota > Metazoa > Chordata > Amphibia > Caudata > Salamandridae > Pleurodeles > Pleurodeles waltl. The sequence continues at coordinate 789,771,046 of NC_090439.1, read as the reverse complement.
TGTTGAGGAAGCATCACCTGTTGCTGTCCCATTGGTGCTAAGGGCAACTGCATTTGCTGTCTAGGTACCACGGGAATCTGCTGTTGCACTTGCTGCATCTGTACTGGTTGTACACGCTGCATCTGCACTTGTTGCATGGGTTTAAGACCCTGCATCTGAACCATGTTATTTTGAAAGTTTGGATTCAGACCCCTTATTCTTGGTCCTTTAACATTTTGGAATGCATTAACATCATTGCTTTGTTGAACAACACCTTCCTGCACCACCATCGGACATTCCTGCTTCCAGTGTCCAATGCCCCTGCAAGCATGACATTGTAACATTTTCTTCATCCCTTGCACATCATTTTGAATTACTGCTACAGTATTCAGATCTGGACCACGGTTCACAAAACCTCCTCGACCTCTGCCTCTCACCTGTACCTGAAACATTCCATTTCCTTGCGGCTGCTGCACCATCTGCTGCTTGCAATTTCCCTGCATCCCTGCTTGTGCTGCCTTAAATGCATCACCATCACCTTTTCCTTCGACTTTCTCTGCTTTAACTCATTTTCATCACTACAGTATTTCGCATACTGCAACACCTCATCATTCAGCTTTGCTTGCCAACAGATCAAATGATTCTTAATCATCTGGCTAATCTCAGGTCTCAGCCCTTCAACAAACCTGAACACTAGGTGATTCATGTCCTTCAGCTCTATAACCTCTGTGCCACTGTAGTGTTTGAACGCCTTTAACAACCTCTCATAGTAGGCATGTATCGACTCTTTGGCCTCCTGTGCCTTTCGATCAACCTTTTGCCAATCAATATTTTGCGGCAACACTTTCTGCTTCAAAAACTCAATCACCTTATAGTAATACCTCATCACCTCAGGAGATGGTGCTCCTGTGGCTCTGTCCCTTGCCGGTTCTGTTGTCGGCCAATCCACACTCCTCTTGCATTCAAGCCACAAATCAGCTGGAACTATGATCTCAAACAGCGTATTCAAACAACGAAACAGGGAATTTCCAGGAACTGAACATCTTTTAGAACAGTCCTACCACTTATCCAGCACAGAAAAGATCTGAAAACGTACTTCTGCCTCTCAACACCCTAGAGAGCAATGGTTTCTTTTATGAATTACAATTCCTGCTTGCAAATTGATTAGTTCGAGGGGAATTAGTAAGGCATGCACACGTCTGTAATATATACACTCAAAGCCTGATTCACAGAAGTAACGTTTGTGTAATTTTTCTCTTGTTCAGTATTCACAAAACTGCAAGTTAAAAGTAAGTTTAGGGGTGCAGCGAACTCCGCGCATAAAAAATAGGCCTGTCCCATTTATTTTTGGAGCTCTCCATCCCGACAGCAGAGTCTCTGCACTCGTAAAATTACTATTAAATCGCAGTTTTGTGAATACTGAATATTACAGAAACGTGTGAGTTTAACTTTGTGAATCGGGCCCCCAGAGTGTTAGGAAAACATGTCCCATGGAGGACTTTGCTGAGACACAAAAATGCGAACATTTATTGTTATTGTTTTCCTTTGTAGCAAGGTGCATTGGATTGAAATTACGAATTTTACTAAGGCAAGACATTTTGAACCTAAAAGTAGATAATTAAGCAGTTAATTAAGCTATTAAGTTTTGCATTTTGTACAATTGTTGCAAAATAAGCATGGTATTTGCCTTTTTTATATTAACTATCCTAATAATGTTTAGACAACGATTGCTGTACAGTTTTGTAGCGCAAGGATGAACTAAATAACTCTTCTCATTATATTTGCATTTGAGCAGGTTTCTTCCTGCAAAATTGTTTTTGTGTGATTCACGCAGATTTACACGATCATAGTCACTTGTGAAGATGAATATTTGTGAATACCCAAAACAGAAGTGTCTTAAAATAAGTTAAATTATATTTAATTTATTTAGCACCTAAAAGCTGCCTTCTTGGGGATCAGCTCCCATGTTTCATTTCAATCTAGGGGGCGTGGGACTGAGAGACATAAACTGAATGCCATACCGTTAGCATAGTGCTCTTTCTTTTCCCCCTTTTATTTACCATCTCTCTTGTTTCTGAAAATGAAGTCTGGAATTGATGGACCTTGGCACTCCAAAGCATTCGGTTTCAAGTTGCTATTATCTGTACAATTCCCTTTGACGTTGAACAAGGAGGGATCTTTAGTTGTGTGGTTCGAGGGCATATGCGTTGATGTAAGTTCTTAAGTCGATGTTTATAGCATTTAATTTAAGTGTCCGGGTAATAGTGGCACACACAATACAGACATCAATAGTTGACTTCATTGAACATATGCATGCTTATAGAATGCAATTTCGTCCCACGGTGTCAGATCGTCTGTAGGATCCAGGACACCAACTTCATGTAGGGCCTTTCTGTGTTTTGTTGCCAGCTAAAGTACCGCGTACATTTTTCATCAGTGGCTGCAGGCCCCTGAACAGTGTGGGATGTGGGGCAAGCAGCCACTGAACACTGAATGCTGTGAATCCAAGGAAGTTCAACTAGTGACAGCAGATTCGATGAGAAGAGCAATCAGTGACGGGAGGATAATTTGTAATTTTACATATATTTGCTAAGGCTATTTCCTATCTGTTGGTTTTGCTCCTCTCTGCAGGGGTACTCCCAAACATTTTGCCTTCCCCTCCTCTTTTTGCTGAATTTGTGTTTGCTGGCCTTACCACTCTGGCCCATATTAAAACTTTTGACGACAAACTGCTCTAACGCAGTTTTGTCTCAAAACGTTTCGCTCTGGCTTGCGCCATTTTTTAGTGCCACCCGGTTGTCATATTTATAATATGACGCAGGATGGCACTAAAAACTAGTTTGAGTAAAAACTTTTGACATTAACCCTTGCGCCCTGTTGTAAGGCAAACTGGTTAACGCTGCAAAATTGACTCTAACCTGTTTTACGGCACGTGTAAGGATTGTAGAGGGACACATAGCTCATTACAAACGGATATGCACTATTTCAAGCCAGCAGTTGCGTCAACTTTAGAATCTAATGCAGAAAACATTGCAAATGAGAGGGAAAACGGAACCAGCAGGCCAGGAGAGACCCCAGGGAAACCCCATACAGCCAGGAACCAGCCAGGATGACACACAGAAGGCCCAGGGGAAGGGGAAGAAAAAGCACAGGTGTCAATTTAGAGTGGAGGAGCATGAAATACTTGTGAGAGAGGTGATGGAACATCAACATCAGCTATTCGTCACCTCCAAATTGCCAATTGGTAGGAAAGAGGCAATATGGCAGGAACTAGTTAACAAAATTAACAGTGTGGCAGAGGTGAGGAGAACTGTAACCAAGTGCAAGAAATGCGGGCATGATTGTAAGCAAAGAATTAAGGAGAAGATGGTAAAGAACAGAAAAGCAGCACTGCAAACTGGAGGTGAAAGTCCAGCACCACAGGAGGACCAGGATGAGATGGAGGAGATGGTTGCAGCGGTCATCCCAGAGGAAATGGTCACTGGAATCGCAGGATACCAGTGTAGACTATCAGGAACCCCCACAAATGCAGGGTAAGTTGCATGGGGAATAGAAATGCAAGTGTAACAAATGCAAGAAGGGGGAGACACATAGGACACACACAATGCATGTGTAAGGAGTGCAGAGGGACACATTGCCCATGAATCAAGTTGCACCATTCAAACATAAGTAACACATGTATACAGGCCTTGGTTGTGCCATGCACAACATTACATACACAACCTGGACAGATGCCAATCACCGGGGCTGCATACAAACATGTACATATGCAGCACATAGGATGAAAGGCATGTCTAATTACTGTGCCTGTGGGTGTGTCATCACAACATCCCTTGCATATAGTCAAACAAACCCTACCAACACAACTAAGACATCAGAGACTAGGAAGTCAGTCAATACCATTTCTGGGTTTACGTCATGGTGGTGTCACTTGCAGCAACACTTTGCAACTGCCTTGTCCCATTTCTGAAACACATGTGTGCTGCATCTTAGAGCACACATTAAAAAGGCACCTTAGTTAGCATTACTCAGACATGTGCAGGAAGCCCCACCACCCCACACGTAAACAGCACATAAGGCAGCCATTTCTCCATCATGCAGTAAGGATGCTTGTCTGGGTGCAGGGAAAAGTCATGTGGGCAGCTGCTGGGGGAATTGCAGGGTGGTCCTGTATCACATGAAACATGGCACAACCCAGTGTAAATAACCTGGCACATTGTGGAGCCACACATCTTGAAGCTGATCAGAACTGTGCCACTAGAGAAAATAAGAACTTCAGATTGCAATCTGTAGATCACAACACATAAAGGCTGAGCCCACAACCATGTGAGCCACATACGAATGGGGAAACAATCACACAAACACAACATATGGTGTACTTCTGTGAACATCATGGTGTACAATTTCACATTGATGGGTGGGGGGATGGTGCAAGTCTGGCGTTGGTAAGACTGCTAGTGCAGTGTACCCTCCTCGGTTGGCAGTATGGGTAACACGCTGGGATGGCGGGTGAAAATCTGCATACTCAGGTCAGTTCTGTGGGGCAGTTACCACAACATTGTTGATGGATCAAATGGAGTCAATGTCAATCTTGGGGTGTATTGGATGTGACAGCACATGCTGCAACTGTCACTGCAAATCAGGCAGTGGAAAGTGCAAAGGACCTGGGCATGGGGCCCCCTGCACTGCCCATGCCAGGTGCATGGTTTGTGCAGGGGCACCCAAGGACACACCACAACACATAACCACCAACCTTTGCATGGGGATTTGACCGCCATGGAAAGGCTGGAGGAAAAGCGGGGACATACTTGGAGGGTAGCACTGATTGTAATACTGGTCTGGTGTCACAAGACAGGTGGTATTGCCAGTCTGTAAGCTGCCGGCAACCTGCCAATGCCAGGCCATTGGCCCATGGGGCATTCCCCATGGACAACATGTGCCACTTCCACCTGCGCTGTTGGTGGTGGTCATATTGCCAATGGCAGTCTGGTGGTCATAGGACTGCCAGACTTGTAATGAGGGTTCATGTATGCACCAGTACAACTACCTGCAAAATCTCCATCAAACAAGCTTGAGGCCCTGATCTAAGTTCAACAGTAGTCAACTGGCTATGTCCATTATTTTGCAGCATCAGGCACTGTCATATAGAAAACGATGTTCACATCAACAAATGAAACCCATGCTGCCCATTCCTGGGACCACCCCTGTGCCACTGTCAAATTAGCTGCACTGCCACAATGCTGCATCTCTTGCATCATAGTGCCTGGATGGCTGCATTGAGGGGGAGACCATAGTGGTGTAGCAGGGAGCACCTCTCTGCACAACCAGAAACTGAAATGTCAATCTGCTAGGTCCATGTGTGCTGTGCAATGTGTACACACATCAACATGAGGAGTAAGCAAAAGACACAACAATGTAGCGCCTTGGTAATGCCATCCCTGGGGCGGGGTAAGGTTTTGGTGTGGTCCGGGCATATGAAAAACATGTAAAACTGGGACAGGGGCAAATTGCAATGTGTGTTGCTGTGGCCTGACCACTGCAACACCCACTGCAAGACCCAACCATGAAAACGGATGCATAGCAAGGGACCACAATAACAAGATGGGGTCAAGCCACCAAAAGGAAACACATCACACCTTGTAAATCTGACACAGCCAATTGTGCCACCTGAGCTTCCCATGATGTGACACTCAGGTGGGGAAAAGGGCTAAGCAATTGCACCCATAATGTACAAGAAAAATGTGTGGGCTGTAAGTGGTCACTGAACCACCAATAGCAAATCAGTGATGTGACATGTCAACTGCCACAACATAGAGAGTTTGATTTGATACCATCTCATTGCAGAGGATGATGGCTCTCCTGCTGATCTGCCTGTCCTGGAGTTCTCTGATGACCTGGATGACTAGCTGACATCCATCAGCCAAGAGACTCTCCAGGAAGTCCTGGTATCCCTTCAGACACCACCTCCAGTTGCAAGGAGGACAACCAATGTAGCAGCCATCCCAGATGGCCCACCCAACAAACAACTATTACAACCTGCCAGCACCCACACAGCTCAGATCTCTGGGGACCCAGAAACAAGCTTCCAGAGGACAGTGGTAGGAGTCCAGCGGGAGCTGGGCAACCAGGTGCGGATGGGGATGGAGACCGTGGCAGCCAGCCTAGAGGGAATGCGCACGTGCATTGTAACAGCTAATGAACACACAACTGCCAAATAAGGCACACACTAACCACTGCGTGGAGTCCAGCAGTGTCTGACGGACATAGCTGCTGCCATGAGGGAGAAGCCACAACAACTGCCCTCCCAAACTGGCAGCAGCATGACAGACAACAAGCTGGACTCCATTCAGCGAGAAGTGGCCTCCCTCAGGGCAGACTGCCTGAAAAACCAGCAGTTCCTCCTTGCTGCAGTGATGCCATATGTTGTTCCACAAATGGTAGCTGTCGGAAATTGGGATTCCGCATTTTCAACCACTGAAGTGTGTGTGGCCCCCTCTACCTCCACACCACCACCACCTATGGCACAGGAGACACCGGACATCGGAGGATGAAGAGGTGGAACAGATCACCTGTACTCGTAAGAGTTCCCGGTAGCACCAGCTTATGCCACATGGGCATTAGTTCTGTGCTAAAGATCATGCCAGTGTTATCACAGTAGGATATATGCACTCTTCACCTACACACTGTTGACCTGTCTGCTATTGACTGTCATTGTCTCTCACTTACCAATTGGCAATTTTTGTTCCTCCACATTGACCAACACGAAGCTGAAGCATGTTTCAGGACATGTCCCTCAACCCTGGACTTCTGTTGTGTCACAAATGTATGGAGTTCACAAATGCTGTCAATGACCTGGATATTGTAAATTTCACACTACAACACTTCCACTTGTAAATAAACACCTACTACACAATCATCATGTCTACATCTACTGTGATCCATTGACTGTGCTAAATTATTGTAATGTGTGAATCCATGTAATTTGTCACAGAATGTCAGTACAAGAGTGCCGGACTGTGGGGGCACAAAGCTACACACAAGGTTCCTAACATGACAAATGTGAATGCTGGTTCCATCTGCTACAAGCAATTCACTGAGTATGTCAGAAATGATAAAAACTTACCCTAACCATATATGGCAGGTATGGCTGAAAAGCAAGTCTAGAGCAATATCGTCAGCTGGGAGTACCAGAAGAACTCATTGTTGTGATACAGAAGTAGCTAACCTCATTAGTGATGGCCACCGGTCAGTTTTGCAGGATAGAGTTCCAATTGAGGCTGTTGTACGATGTGCCAAAGTTCCTGACATTCCTACACACTCCTTTTCTTTTCTTCTCTCTGTCGCTCTTTCACTCTTGCACTTTCTGCCTTTTTCTTCTATCATCCCTCGATTTTCCCTAGTGCTTTTTCCTTTTTCCCCTCTTTCTCTGCCCCTCCTCCCCCTGGGAAACACCTTTTCTGTCCTCCCGCCTCCCAGCTGACTGCTCCCCCACTCCCTCCCCTTCTTAATGGCAGCTGCAGCACTGTGAGAGGACTACTACACTGACCTCCTGGTTAGCGTCTGCTGACCTCCCCAGCTCCTCTGGCTGCTGCTGCTGCTACCTCTGCCTCTTGCCTGGGATGAACTGAGATTCTCCTGACTCTCAGTTCGAGGCCCTCCTTCACCCGTAGACTTGGCCCTGCGCCTCATCCCTGGTGGTTTAGTGGCCATCACAAGCCGAATGCACGCCCAAGGCAAGCCTGTCTGAGCCCGTCCGCGCCTGGACTGCGCCCAGCACTAGGAACCCTGGTTCTCTGTTAAACCACCACTTGGACTGCCTCCGTTATGACTCCAAGACCCTCCTCCGCCTCAACAACGAACGTCTCAACAACTGCTGCACCAGCTCCCCCAAGGGCACCCACGGACCTTTCACCTGCAGGAACTGCAACTTCAGCGCCAACCTCAACAAACTGAAGGTACTCTCCGCACAAAAAGATACCAACAACCTCCACAACTCGATCAACTGCCTGCTCCTGAACATCCACTCTCTCCACAAACACGCCACCAAACTCTGGGACCTGATCCACACCACCCAACCGGGCATTGCCTTCCTCACCGAGACCTGGAACAACCCCCCCTCAGGTCTAGACATCGTCATCAACATTCCCTACGGTTACAGCATCCTAAGGAGGGACCTGCCCTCCCACCCTGGTGGAGGACTCGCCATCGTACACAAGTCCTCACTACGTGTCAAGGCCGTCCAAGAAGATCACTGCACTTCCCTGCCCACTCCAACCACAACTCCATCATCTGCAGCACCCTGGTGTACAGGCCACCCGGGCCCCCCCAGCTTTCATAGACGACATTGCTATCCCCAGGCATCAGTTGACTACCTCCTCCTTGGCGATCTGAACTTCCACCTCGAGGACCGCACCAACCCAAACACCATCACTCTTCTCAACAACCTCACCACCCTCGACCTCAGGCAGCTGGTCTCCACACAAAACACATCACAGGATACAGACTGGACCCCTTCTTCACCTCAAGCGACAGGATCACCATCAAGAACATCTCCACCCCAGACTGGACTGACCACCGCTTCATACTCTTACAATCACCTTACCCAGCAGCCGCACCTCCATGACCCCCCAAAGAAATGGAACGAAATCACCAACGAGCAACTTACCTCATCGCTCGCCAAATCTCTCCCTCCGCCCTCTGATGACACCAACACAGCAGCGCCCAACCTCAACGCATGGATTACCGAATGCACCGACGCTCTAGCCCCTCTCTGGCTGACATCGCGTACCTAAGAAGGCCAGCTGGTTCACCACCAAACTCCAAGAATCAAAGCGTACCCGCAGATGTTTAGAAGAAAAATGGAGGAACGGCCAATCCAGCGAAGACCTTGCCTCATTTAGAGCCGCAACCGCAGCCCACTGACAAAAAATCAAGAACTCAAGGAAGGATGCACTCCAGGAGCGCAACAACTCCTCCACACACAACTTAAAGGAACTTTTCTCAGACATCAACGAGTTCACAGATCCCCTCTCTGAAGCCACCAGCATCCCCCGTCACAGGATCTCTGCGACAAACTCGTCTCCTATTTCCACCACAAGACCCAGGACATCTAAGACAGTTTCTGTCACCTGGCACCGGGAACTGTGGCCGACAACCCCCCACCCCCAGAACCAGGCCTGACCATCCACGACTGGTCCACGCTCACCACAGAGGAAACAGTCAACATCATGAACAGCACCCACACCGGAGCCCTCTCGGACCCCTGCCCGCACCACATATACATAAGTGCCAGCGCATCCATCGCCCCGAGCTTTGTAACACAATCAATTGCTTCATCAGCACGGGCACCTTCCCTGAGGACTGGGAACACACTGAAATATGCCCTCTCTTGAAGAAACCTTCGGCTGACCCATCAGAACTAAAGAATTTCTAGCCCATCTCGTTACTACCCTAACCCACCAAATTACTAGAGAAAGCAATCAACGCACAACTACGGAATTTCATCGAGGCCAACAATTCCCCAGAAAGCTCCCAGTCCGGCTTCCGCAGCAATCACAGCACGGAGACAGCACTCCTGGCAGCCACCGACGACATCCGATTACTCTTAGACAGCGGCCACACCTCAGCACTCATACGACACGATCTCCCATAGCACTCTGCACACCAGACTCCATGACATATGAATCCGTGGAAGAGCCCTGGAATGGATCCACTCCTTCCTCTCCAGGGGGACACAGAGGGTTAGATTCCTGCCCTACACCTCCAGACCCACAGGAGTCAACTACGGAGTCCCCCAAGGATCCTCACTGAGTCACAGACTGCTCAAGGTATACATGGCCCCTCTTGCTGCCATCATCAGAAGCCATCGTATGAACATCGTGTCATATGCCGATGACATACAACTCGTCACTTCCCTCACCGAAGACCTGGACACGGCCAAAAGGAACTTTCACACAGGAATGGAAGCCATCTCCACCTGGATGAGAGAAAGCTGCCTCAAGCTCAACTCTGACAAACCAGAGCTCATCATCTTGAGAAACACCACCTCAGCCTGGGATAACTCCTGGTGGCCCACACCCTTCAGCACCCCCCCTGCACTGACCGAGCATGCCCGCAACTAAGGAATCATTCTCGACTCCTCCCTATCCATGACCCGCCAGGTAAACTCTGTCAACTCCTCCTGCTGGCACATACTCCGCAAACTCTGGAAGATCTTCAGATGGATCCCAGCAGACTGTTGCAGGACAGTCATCCACGCCTTAGTCATGAGCAAGCTCGACTATGGCAATGCCCTCTATGCCGGCACCTCAACTAGGACCATCAAAAAACTTCAACTCATCCAGAATGCCGCCGCCAGACTCATTCTGGACCTCCCTCACTGAGAACACATCTCCCAACACCTGAGGACCCTCCACTGGCTGCCATGTCGATAAGCGAATCGCTTTCAAGCTTCTCACCCAAACGTACAAGGCCATACACAACCCAGGACCAGCCTATCTGAACCACTGCGTCTCCTTCCACACCCCCGCCAGATCCCTCCACTCCGCCCAGATGGTCCTGGGCACCGTCCCTCGGATCTGTGAAACCACTGTCGGAGGACGATCCTTTACCTACACTGTAGTGAAAAGCTGGAACAACCTCACATTGTACTTCAGACAAAGCCAGTTGCTCACCATCTTCAGGAAGAACCTCAAGACATGGCTCTTCAGATGAGCTCCCTCCTTACAGTGCCTTGAGACCCTCACTGGTGAATAGCCGTGCTTTACAAATACTGACTGATTGATTGATTGATAGATACACACAACCCCAACACTGACAGCTGAAGTACCAGACCCACCTGTACAATACAAAGTATACATAGTCATCATCAGTGGTGCGTACACTGGATGGCAGATGCATGGACTAGTAGATGTGATGTTGCAATCAATGTGACAGCTCCGTTGTCTATGGGAAGTACACATGATAAATGAGGCTTTCATAGGCACAATGGATTCCATGGGCCATTTCCCCAATTTGGCCAGTACACACATGGGGAGAACCCTGAGACCCACACTAATTACACAAACTGGTTGCAATAATAACAGAATATTTATTATAAAAAGGGTCTACTAAAAAAACACTAAAACCTACCCCAAACTAAACTAACCTATACTAACTATACTTATCATATAACTAAACTATCTAATCTATGCTAAACTTAACTTGCACATAAAACAGCACACTCTAAACAAGACACAAGTAGGATAATGAAGACTATAACTACACATGTACTAACTAAACCTATCTCCTAAACAAATATATATATTTTTGATTTTTTTTTACATTAAAACCCATATAAACCCCAACATGACTCCCACCCAACAACCCACCAACATAAGTCCACCCTCCAACTACACTTATCCTAACTAATAACTACACTACATTAACCTATCACTAACTTTATAAAACCCGAACTAAAATATGGTACAGCTTTAAAAGGGAAGGAAGGTACTGGGAAGTGGTCCATCATAATATTTGTTCACTTGTGTGACCTCTTAATCTTCTTTTTGATGTATTTGAGGACTTTGCGGTTCTCAGACAGTGCCTCCTCCAATCTGTCCAAACACTGTAGTATGAGGGTCAAGTCCCGACGAACGTCTGTGTCCAATTGTGAGGGAGCAGCAGCTGGTGGTGGCAAAACTGGTGTGGGGGTGGCAACTGGTGCTGCAGAGGTGAATGGGGTGAATGCAGCTGAGAGCCGCTGCTGTGATGATGGCCCTGCTCCATCCTTTGATTTAGGTGTCCTGTGTGGGAATGCCCGCTATTCCCCAGTTGCCTTCTCTGAACAGAAATGGCATGCCATGCATAGGTAACTAGTGTGCACCTCCAGGATGTGGCGGTACCTTTCTGATCGGCGGTTGAACTGACACCGTTCCTCATTGGTCATGTTGGCAGCTGCAAAATGAGGACAAACACCCATCAGTATCAGCATTGGGTGGGTTATGTACAGATTTGTAACTTGCACTGCTACAGCTGAGTACACATACAGTCCTAACCACATGCCTCAAAAAATGTGTATTGCACCTGATGTGCCTCAATATACAACCATACAGCACCAGTATCTTGTACATGTCAGTGGGATGATGTCAATCCATTGGAAATAATGATGGCCCAAAGCTGATACAAACCGACTATGGACTTGCAAACATCACTTTCGTCTACACTTTGAGCATCAGATGTCTCAACACCTATGGATTCCCTGTCTCCCTGAGCTGAAGGGGGGATTAGGCATGCAATCCATCAGCTCAACACCCCTGGCGATACCCCAAGGCCTGAGCACCCATCATGGAGTGTAGGAGTGGGCCAATTGTTAGGGGGGTGCCAACTACAAAGCTGGTATTCTGTGTTGTAGTACATCTACATCCATGTGTCCAGGTGTAAAACCTGGCCTGAGCCAACATAACTGGGTTCCAGCTGCATTTGCCATGCTGTGACCACATGTACAAATGATGCTACCCTAATATGAGTAAGTTTGTGCAAACACCAGTGATAATCTTGCTTCCAGTACTCGAATCAGCCACCCTTACCCCGTGGTGCTTAGCTGGCTGCATTGAGAGGGAGATAAGCTTTATGCATAGAGGGACACCTTCCAAAATATACAAATTCTACAAAGGGACTCTGCACTTTTGATGTGTGCTGCCAAATGCAGCACCTATTGAAAGAGAAAAGTATGGAAGGCACACCAACATATATGTTAGCTTGTTGTGGCCTGCTAAAGCCACACCTTGGTGTGGTGTGTTTTCAGCATTTGCTACAGCCTCTAGTGTTAGGAAATGTGTAGGTATGGGACAGCGTCTAATTGGTGTGGGTGTTCCTAAGGCACAGCCACTGCAACATCCATTGCACTCTCCTTCCACGCAAAGTACTGCATGTGAAGGGGCCATATTGGCAAGTTGATGTGAAGCCACAAAATGTGTACTAAGGCCACCATGTATACACGGTGCAGGACATAGCGTCCTCAGAGTCTCTCTAATATTAAGGCTGCAGTAGGGCTTGGGCCTCTTACACATGCCCCATGATGTCACCATGCATCCTCCCATGATTTCTTATCATTGGTCCAGAAAACAACATCGCTCATTGCATTCCACTCTTCTGACTGACTCACACCAAACTCTGGAGTAGCTAACAGGAGCCACAAAATGACACTTACTGGATGTATCTGGGTCTTCAAATCTCACCACCTCTCCGATGGTGTAAGGGGCAGGTCCACCTCTAAGACACGTATGTAGAACTTTGCTTAGTGTAAATCCTACTTAATGGAAATGGATAACATAGTTCAGTGTACAATACTGAGTCTGGTACACAATGCACAGGTCAGATGGAACTGCCAGTAGTCTGGACCCCGTGCATGGTCAGACTCCATAACATGGCCTTGCAAAATTATACCAAGAGGCTGATAGCACTACGGTATTTCAGCACCTATTGCATCCATACTGCCCTGTGAGCCTTAGTGCACCCCTTACTCACATCCATGTGTGTGCACAGTAATTATTAAGACACAGCATGATCTCAGTGTGGGCCAACATCACGGTTACATGTGAAGGCCAATGATGCAATCAGCAGGAGCTGCTACAAATCATGGACCCACCTGCTGAGTACATAGGGGCCCTTCTCAAGCATTTCCATGCACATATTTCACATCTACACTCAGCAGCCCTACAGAGTGTTTGGAATTCATACTTTGGAACATTTGTCGTGACATTGAGGCCTGGATTTTGCTATCCCTAACTAATTTTTACACACCCTTTCATGCCTTTTTAATGGCACATACGTCATTCCTAGGTATATAATTGGAAAGTTGCATGGTGCATGCATCACAATACTTGGGGCCAAAGATATGGAAGTGGCGAAGCACCTAGTGCTGCGCCTGTTGATGTGCAGGCCCTAGCGCACTCCTGATACCACCATGTGTGTGCTGTCTCCAATAGCCTGTGCACCATGGTGGTAGTTAGGGGGAGTAGGGTCAAAAATGTGTGACAGAAGTGTGACACTTTGTAGGATTAGCATCATTATTCATATACCCGGGTTCTGCTAAGCACCCAGGGGCCCATTGATCATTGCGGGAGCTTATGTTTAATGGCAGCAAAGAGCAGGCGTTAGAAAATCTACCACAAATGGGGTGCACCAGCCTCATTGACTTTTGTTTGCTAATACAAAGGCCCGACTTTTCTTTGCTAATACAGAGGCCCGCTTTGCGCCAGAACGGCCCCCTTGCATACATTGTGGCTGACACAGCATGACGTGTGTCAAGCCTTGCAAAAGTGGTGCAATGCATGCACTGCGGATCTTTATACAGACTACGCAGGCAAATTGGTTGGTCAGCATTGCATTACCATCAATCACATGACACTATGGCAGCGCAAAGGTTGCGCTCGGGGCACTCACATATGCCCCTTTGTGATGGTTATGCAGGGTTCATCATACATGTGTCCTGCATGGTCTAAATTATATGACATTTGATCTGCAGGCCTCAAGTGGGGCAGAGACTCCTCATACTGTTGCATAGGCTCTCATTCTGCTAATGAGACTACTGGATTATGGAGACAGCATGGCATGGGTTGTGGGTCCTAAGCATAATTCCACCCCACATGATGCCTGTCAGCCTAATCCGGGTTCTCTGCCTAACTAGCAGAGCCTCATCTCTGTCCGAAATGATTGTGGCAACCGGGCGCATAACAAGGAAGACTCCTCAGGGGAATCGTGGTCGATCAGATCCCATCCCTTTCTCTTAGATACCGAAACTCTCATGTAGGCAAAGGCAATAGAGGCAGAATATAGTTCAATAAGAATTTATTGAAGTAACTGGATCTTATATAAAAAGGCATGTATTGCAAAAACTAGGATGATCAAACACAATAAAAGCAAGTAGGTGACTAACAGACTAAAACACAAGAACAGTCCTACCATACTGTCACTAGGAGAGCCAGCTAAATAAGTTCCATGTATTTTCCTGTGCTTCTTAATTGGACACGTGTGTTGGTGGAGAATGCTATTTGCCATGTGTCTGTTTGGACATGTGTAGTGTCGCTTGTGTCATACATCATGACATTGCTGTGTCAGGGGATGTGCAAGCTCACATTGACATCTCCCTGCATAGACAGGAGTTGTCCTTTTCACCCTTGCCTGTGTTGTCACATCACTGTCACATATGTACTGTACGTCAGTGCACAATTGATGGGTACATTCATACTCTCACAGGTTTTGTGACACCTATGCCATTATGTTGCTGCTAGGTTTGCTTTTGTAGTGAAATCATTCACATTACCATGGCTGGCCCATTATGGTGGTACATGTGTGCTGAGATCTTTGGGATATGTGTGCCAGCCTCCATTTGTATTTTATGAACTGTCAACATCATGTCAGTCATGACTGTCAGATACAATGCTGTATCACTGTGTTGCAGTGTTGTAGTGTAGCATAGATAGCAGGCCTATCCATCTACATCACTATGTGAGTGGGTGGCAATACAAATCCATGGTTGCATGTGGAGGTGCTGGTTGATGGTGGTCCACTTCACTCTGCCCCTCTGTGCATGTACATCAAGCATCTGACATTATTATACGTTGATGTTGTCAGAGCAGTGGTGCGTAGGTTTATTGAGCTGGTATCTCAACTATTTATGATGTCTAATTTCCAGCCTGTGCACACTCCCTAGTGGATGGAGACATGTACATTTCTGGACATTCAGCCCTTGTTGTGATAAATTCCAATGCAGTACGAGATGTCAGCCTTCCCCTCTCAGGTACAGAGGCCGTATGCTTACACATGTAGGACATGTATGGATGTTTAGGAGTCCAAAGTTGGGTCCATGTTCACCCTGCTTGGGGATGCATGACTGCTGTGACATAAAGGTTGGGCAAATTATATGGTTAAGATTGAATTGTATGTGACTGTCTCCTGTTCTGGTACCACGCAAAGGGCAATTACCATAGTATGGTGGTCGCACACGTCATGGTCATGTACTGACGTGTCCACCCTTTCTGTGCATCAGTTAGAGTTTGACATGTAGACATTGGTGTCTAACAGTGTCTGTTTTGGTGTTTGCCTGGTCATTATCCCTTTTGTCTGCCATGACTGGTGAGGTATGTTTGTGTCCTCCATTGCTCCCAGTCTTTTTTCTGCTAGCACCTTTTACACATCTTCTACAGCATCATTGACAGGTCATATTGGGATGGGATACTTCATGTGACTTGTGTTACATGGGAATATTCTCTACTCCTACAACTGTCAACTCAGTTGTCATTGTCCCATTGGCATCATTAGTGAGATGGAATGAGTGCCAGGCACACATGACATTGCACATGCCACAGCACTTGAGTAGTCTCCACATAACATGGCATGTAGTATCAGCACAATTTGTGGGTATCTCAGAGCTGTCCATCCACATCCACCATTGGACATGGCAATGCAGTTCTCCCAGCATGCCACAACCTAGCTGACTCTTACCATGACTGACT
Source organism: Pleurodeles waltl (assembly GCF_031143425.1). Taxonomy (NCBI): domain Eukaryota; kingdom Metazoa; phylum Chordata; class Amphibia; order Caudata; family Salamandridae; genus Pleurodeles; species Pleurodeles waltl. Next base: position 789,754,571 of record NC_090439.1, on the reverse strand, counting down.
GATGTTGAGGTGTATAATCTCCTTAGTGCTGTATTCATCCTTTGCCAGATGCTGACAATATGGCAGTGTCTAGTTTAGTTTAGTTTTATACATTTATGGAGCGCGTAGCTACCCTAGGGCATTCCAGCACTGAAGGTACAGGAAAATTCTTGAGAAGAGCAGGAGGGACTGGCTAACGACTGAAGAGAGTGGTTTTCAACCTTTTCCTAAAAAAAGATTCAGAAGGTTCATGGCGGAGATCAGGAGGTAGGGCATTCCAGAGACGGGCAGCCTTGATAATGAAAGAGTTTCCTCCCCATGATCTATTGACACAGGGTATATGAATCTGTCGGGCAGAAGATGATCTCAAGTGTCTCGAAGGAGCGTAAATGGAGATTTGTTTCATGAAGAAATGTGGACCTCTGTTATTTAGGGCTCTATGAGTGATACACATGGATTTAAAATGTGTGCACTGTTTGATCGGCAGCCAATGAAGTGCTGCAAGAGCCGGCTTGGCAGATAGATGTCTGGAACAGTTCGTAAGGAGCCTAGCTGCCGTATTCTGCACAATCTGCAGTTTCCTTACTACATATTCCGGGGAACTAAGATATAGAGAATTCCCATAATCCAGACGGGAAAGGACCAATGCCTGGACCAGGATTCTTCTGGATGAGACAGGAAGAAGATTGAGAATCTTCCTGAGAGATCTAATAAAACCAAAGCAGACAGAAGAAATTTTCTTGGCTTGTAGTTCCATTGTGAGACGGGAGTCCAGTACAAAACCTAGGCTTTTTACCTGTCCTTTAGGCAGAGGCAGACTGGTAAAGACCTCTGAGTAACACGTTAGAGGGGAAGCTGGAGAGCCATTGCCTAAGATGAGTACTTCAGATTTGCCATCGTTAAATTTGAGTTTGGATTGAATCATCCAGTCGCCGATGTCCCTCATACAGCTGGCTAGGTTGACGGAGGGAGAGTTCCCAGTACTAGAAAGGGAGACCACTAGTTGAGTATCATCAGCGTAGGTGACCAATGAAAGATTGTAAGGAGTGACTACTTTAGCCAAGGAGGATAAATAGATATTAATAAGAGTTGGACTTAAGGAGGAGCCTTGACGGACTCCACAAGTTAGGGGAACGATGTCAGAGAGAAAAGAACGGTCCAGAACTTGGAAGGTTCTTCCTGTGAGAAAGGAAGATAGCCAGGAGAGTGCTAAGCCACCCACACCTGCCTTGGGGAGTCTGTCGCAAAGGAGAGAGTGGTTAACCGTATCAAAGGCTGCGCTAAAATCAAAGAGAATGATGGGCGCATGTCCTCCCTGGTCTAATAGTTGACGGGCAGAGTCAGTCACCGTTAAGAGCGCAGACTCAGTGCTGTGTTGAGCTCTAAAGCCCATTTGAGTAGGGTGAAGGAGCGCATTACTCTCAAAATAGCTCATCAGTTGCAAGTTTACGTGTTTCTCCAATATTTTAGCTAAAATGGGGAGAAGAGCAATAGGTCTATAGTTATCCAGGATGGAGGGGTCAAGTTTTGGCTTTTTAAGAAGGGGTTTTACGATGGCATGTTTAAGAGATTGGGGGAGAATGCCAGACGTAAGGGAATTATTAAGTATTCTTGTCAATGGAGAAATAATTATATCTGCAGCCTTTGCCAGAATAGCCGGAGGGGCAGGATCCAAAGGGGAACCTGATTTAATATTAGTAAGTAATTTATGAGTTTGCACATCTGTGAGCGGTAGAAACATAGTTAGCGAAGACCCAACCGGTAGGGAATTTACCACCTGCTTATCAGATGACTTCAGGGGAGGGGTCAAAGAAAAGCCAGTATATAACTTTGTAACCTTGTCCTGAAAATGAGCTGCTAGAGAGTTACTATATATAGTGGAAGCTTCTATTAGAGAAGCCGGCAAGAGAATAATAGTAAACTCTTAAAAAATCTGAAATATTTCCTTCTGGGAATTGGAGGGGTTTTCTATTCTCTAGCTATAATAAATGGTTTGAGCAGACTTGATGTTCTGATGATAGGTTCTGATGGCTTGCTTGTAATTTTCTTTAGCTAAAGAGCTGTAGTCCTTTCTCCAAGTCCTCTCTAGTTTTTTGCAGCTTTTTCTGAGTTCTAAAAATGAGGACGAATACCATGGCTTAGATTTGTGGAAGGGTTTTTTTATTCTTAATTTGGTGGGCAATACTAGATCTAAAGTGGTAGAGATCCAGCTATCAAACCGATCCGGAGTGTTCGAGGAGGGATCGTCGTTATCCATGGTGGAAGCACGAAGTGCAGTATGTCAAAGACTTGGTAGCAACTTTGACCATGTGCGCCTGAGGTGGTAAGCCTGGGTTGAGGGTCTCTGGGGACATTATAGGGGAACTTAAAAGAAAGAAGGGAATGATCTGTCCATAATAAAGGCAGCGAGGATGAGATGATAAGATCAGGGATATTGCTAAATAGCAAATCTAGGGTGTGGCCTTTTACATGAGTAGGGCCCATGACAGATTGGGTAATATCTAATGCAGTAAAGGAGTTTAACAGGGATTTTGCCGACGGGCAGTCTGGATTGTCAAGATGGATGTTAAAATCCCCGAGGACAGTTAAATTCGGAGTCTTACCTATAAGACTGGCCACCGCCTCGGGTAGCGCTTCTAAAAAGAAGGCACAAGGGCCAGGTGGGTGATAGAGAAGAATTCCCGAGAAGGTAAAAGTGGCTGATAGATATAGGGAGAAGGACATTCCTACACAGTCTGGAATCCTAAGTGGCAGTGTCAGACACTTAATGGTGTTTTTATAGATAATTGCTATACCACCACATCTATTCTACGGTCTGTCTATATGGGTTATCGAATAAGATGGGGGTAGGGACTTGCAGATATCGACTGAAGAATCTTCATTGAGCCAAGTTTCTGTCAGGAACAGGGCATCAGGCGCTGATTCTTCCAGAAGCGTATAGATATGTAGAGAATGTGCTGATAAGGAGCGGCAGTTGAGCAGCAGCATGTTGCCCAGCTGTTGGGGAGGAGAGTTAGTAGAAGGGGCAGTAGAAAGTGCCCAGGAGCAGTTAGGACAAGAAAAGCAGGTAAAGGGGTGATGCATGGTTGCCTTGACAGGACATGACAAGTTGCCTCTAAGGGCATGCAATTGAGAAGAAGAGTAGCTCAATCTATTGATGGAAAAAGAGTCAGCATCCCTGGGCTCTGGGCGCGTCAGGGCACAGACGGGCGCAGACGGGCTTGCCTTTGGAGCGCCTTTGGTGCGCCAGCGGCACAGCCAGCGGCAGCCCGTGCTTAAATCTTTCATGTGGGAGGCCCGACCTAGCTCCAAAATCTGAACAACAACTAGTGCGGCTACCAAGATGGCTGCCGCAGAATGGCAGGACAATGTCTACCGGTCCAAACAAGTAAAAAAACACCTGGCGCCTCTGCAAAATGGGTCCCAGAGTGAAAAGTCCCAAAATACAACAAAATAGATTAAAAATAGCCCCACCGTGGTTCCCAAATTTTAAGTATACACACAGAGATTAAAAGGTTTAAAAATTTGCCACTCCCACTCGGTGTGATGTGGGCCCCTGACTGTATAGGAGAATGCTGCACATGTTCACACATGCCACACAATATTGTGAAATTGGAAGCCATTATATGTTTGAGCAAGTAAGTTATATTTGAGACCATGCAATGAATCTGTCATGTAAGTGACAATGAGTGGTTTGTATTGCTATGTGCTGTGTTATGTTGTTGTACAGGGCATACTGACACTCAGACACAGGTCATTCATTTTGGGCTATGGCATACCTGTGGGCTATGGCATTCCCGTTGCTACCTAAAATGGACACCCATACATTTGTCAGCATGTTTTTATCATTATTAACAGTGGGCATGTGTGAATCAAGCCTATTTGTGTGACCAGTGTGCATCCTATGTAGATGGGTGTGTCACACACTCTGCCTACATTCCAGCCAGACTTTCATTTGGCAGATGCATTCTCCCATTGTAAATCATAATCCATACAATCTGTAATGTGTTTGCATATGGATTCAACACCCCTAGCTGCTTCATGTCACTGCTAAGTCATTGACCATTCCCCAGCCAATGTGTATGTGACATACATGATTTACAGTCCTACATGTGTCAGGGATGCGGCCTATTGTGCCAGTACATATTCCCATGGACACACTGTGCAGGTTCATCTTTAAACATTGACTAATTACCAAGGGCAATTACTGAAGGAGCAATGTTACCTACAATGTCCCCCCCTTGACACACATGTACGGTGCAGGCCAAGCTGCTCTCACACAGTGTTGTGACAGGTTTCAGTTCTGACATTACTTTACCTCCATTTCCTGACAGCCCCTACCTTATGTGTGGTCCCCTTGCATGCTACCTGTTAGGGATAGTGTTGTGTTGGTGAATGGCCCATGGAATTGCACATTGTCCACATGATGTAATAATATATGTAGTGGTACATGGATCTTGCCCTTCAAAAGTCACATGCTAGGGATTTGGCTGTCACTGATATGTGAGTTGCAGTCTGTAGCGCCCCCTACATCACCAAAGATGTGTATGCCATACTTGTTTCTGTGTTTCTGACACACTCCCTGAGGTTGGATTCACATTCCAAAAAGATATGTAGCGGACAATGTGTAGGCCAAGATTTGTGTTGTTGATCAAAATTTATTTGAGGTGTTTACAGAGTACTTTATTGGTGACTATGTGTAAAAATTATCAACAATTGTCCGTCTCCTGCGGACTCCTGCTGCTGTGTTTGGTAGGTCCCTCTTAAGGTCCTCATCCCCATCATCCTCTTCATTGTGGACACCCACTTGTCCATCCCGGGGATATTGTTTCTGACACACATGTTGTGCAGGATACCACATAGCAGTATGCTTTTGCATATCAGCGGGGGTGCATACAGGAGGCTTCCTCCTGTCATGTCCAAGCACCTGAACTGGGATTTAAGAAGGCCAAAGCTCCTCTCCACCACATTGCGTGTCTTTGTCAGTGTGAGAAAACAGGGCTGATTGCAGAGGCCCCCTAACTTTTTGCCCCCATTTTCCACTTTTTGCTGGTGTTTTCCTGACTCTGATGGTGCCCTGGGTACTGCTAACCAGTCCCAGGGCCTGTGCTCTATGTAAAATGGATATGCAAATTAGGCTAATTATAATTGGCTAAGTTAACCTACCTATAAGTCCCTAGTTTATGGTAGGGCATGTAGGTTTAGGGACCACAGCATAGGTGATGCACCCATAGGTGCACTGCTGAGGTGCCCATTGTCATTTTAAAGACAGGCCTGCCTTGCTGGCTGCTTTTAAATTAAAGTTATATGCAAATTCGACTTTGGAATTAAAAGTAGTTCCAAAGTCTTAAACTACCTTATTCTTACATATAAGTCACCCCTAAGGTGTGCCCTATGTGCCCCTAGGGCTGGGTGCCATGTAACTCTAAGCAGGGACTTTATAAAAATAGTTTTATAAGCCCTGATGAGGTAAAAACAGCCAAATTCGTTTTTCCCTCATTGTAGTAAATGGCCTTCATAGGCTAGAATGGGGGGACTTTATTTTAATTTTTAAAGTCTCCTTAAATTATGCATACCAAGAGTTTGGTATCAAATTAATTAATGTAATAAATCCCACAACTTCCAGTTGTTGGATTTAATATAACTTGTTCAGGTAAAGAGTTTTAAACTTTACCTGAAAAGTTGCCAATTTCAGCCCTGCATTGTTTTTGCTGCTGTGCTCTGATTGGCCAGCCTCGAGCAGCTTGGCCAAGCTGCCTTGATGAGGTGTGAAGTGGCCTAGCTTCACACAAAGGAATGTGCCTGTGGGAAGGAATCTCCCCTCAGCAGATGGTGAGGCAGGAAGGGGGAGGGCTGCCAAACTGGTCTTCAAAGGCAGAGAAGGACATTTGGAGCAACCAGCAACCCCCCCACATCCTGCAACCCCAGACAACTAGGTGCCCCCTTGATTAGATTAGGAGAGGGCAGGAGAGGGGTGTGTTTATGATTTTTAGCCACACCAGTGGGTGGGCTCAGCCAGATGTAACCTCCAAAAATCTGATTCATCCATGATGGATTTTTAGAGAATGTTGCCTCCTGGGATTGATTTTTGCCACACTTCCCAGGAAGTGGTCATCACAGGGAGAAGGACCCTGCACCTGATTGGAGAACCAGGACCCCCCTGCTTTTCACCCAGGAGCAAGGATAAAACTGGCAGACCTGCACCCACACCTCAGTTCCCTACCACATCCAACAAGGAAGAACAACAGAAGAAGAAGGACTGCCCTGCTGGACCCCTGGCCTGCACCTGGAACCTGCACTCAGAAGGACTGCACCAGCTGCGCACTTGGGCTTCACCACAAGAAGGACTTTGCCTGGCTTCAACTGGTTCAAGGAGGGACTCCCTGTTTGCTACAGGTGAAAAATTGCTATCCAGAGTCCCATGCACCAACTCCGGAAGACCAGCTGACCACTGTCCAGTGGCCAAAAAGGAGTTTGCGCCAGGTGCATTCTGAGAGTTGTAGTCTGCACCCCCAAGGACCATCTCAGAACTTCTGGACCCTTGGGGTGAGCTGTGGACCCCAAAAGAACCTTAAAAGGACATCCGGGAGAAGCCCCAGAAGTTTGGAGAAGTTTGGACAACTTTTGTAAAAAAGCTCCATAGAGGAACCGACCCGCCGCGGCAACTCTAGCCGGCTTGCCTCAACCGCGACCCGGCCTGATTTGCTGGTTCGTCCCGGTAAAGAAAATCTCAGAAAAAGAGACTAAGGCGGTCATTCCAACCGCGGCGGGCGGGAACCGCCGAATGACCGCACTGTGGTCAAAAGACCGCAGCGGCCATTCTGGTTTTCCCGCTGGGCCGGCGGGCGACCGCCAAAAGGCCGCCCGCCTGCCCAGCAGGAAAGACCCAGCAACGATGAAGCCGGCTCCGAACGGAGCCGGCGGAGTTGCTGGGGTGCGACGGGTGCAGTGGCACCCATCGCGATTTTCAGTGTCTCTAGCAGACACTGAAAATCATTATGGGGCCCTGTTAGGGGGCCCCTGCACTGCCCATGCCAGTGGCATGGCCAGTGCAGGGGCCCCCAGGGGCCCCACGACACCCATTCCCGCCATCCTGTTTACCGCCAGGAACGGGATGGCGGGAAGGGGGTCGGAATCCCCATGGCGGCGCTGCAAGCAGCGCCGCCATGGAGGATTCCCTGGGCCAGGGGAAAATCGGCAGGAAACCGCCAGTTCCCCTTTTCTGACCGCGGCTTTACCGCCGCGGTCAGAATGGCCAAGGAAGCACCGCCAGCCTGTTGGCGGTGCTTCCGCGGTCCCCGGCCCTGGCGGTCATGGACCGCCAGGGTCGGAATGACCCCCTAAGTCTGAAGGTAAAAAGTTGACCGGGACCTCCCAGCCAGCGTATCCGAGGAGGGCTCCATGGACGTCGGATCAAGATCCAGGTTTACCCCGGTCGAAGGATTTTCACCTCGAAAAAACGACTAAGTCCGAAGGTAAAAATCTCCACCGAGGATTCCAGCATCGCGTATCCGGAGAAGGGCTCCAGGAGGTCCGATTGGACTGGCAGGTTCGTCCCGCTGAAGAAAATCTTCGAAAAAAAAGACTAAGGGCCTCATACTAAGTTTGGCTGGCGGCGCCCGCGGTCAGAAGACCGCGGATGCCATTCTGGCTTTCCCGCTGGGCCGGCGGGCGACCGCCAAAAGGGCGCCCGCCGGCCCAGCGGGAAAGACCCTGCAACAAGGAAGCCGGCTCCGAATGGAGCCGGCGGAGTTGCAGGGGTGCGACGGGTGCAGTGGCACCCGTCGCGCTTTTCACTGTCTGCAAAGCAGACAGTGAAAATCTTCATGGGGCCCTGTTAGGGGGCCCCTGCACTGCCCATGCCAGTGGCATGAAATAAATCGCGCGTCTTGACTATTTGTAAACTACCATATAAATGTCAAGAAATGGTAGCGCGCAATGAATAACAAAGTCAAACCTTTATGAAATAAATCGTGCGTCTTGCCTATTTGTAAACTACCATATAAATGTCAAGAAATGGTAGCGCGCAAGTAATCTGTTACTCATTTAAGAATTTAAACCAAGAATATGAAAATTCTAAATAACGGTGTCGGGACAGTCCAACCACCGTCTTACCGCCTGGAACAATGATCACCAATGAAGGATTAGGGCAGAAGACTGGAAGATCCAAATAGGCCGCCGGGACAGGAGCTCAGGAAGAAGCTGTTGCTCTGCACCGGGACCTCTGAATAGTGAGCACTGGAAGTTGGGCTGGCTCTCTTTTATAGAGTCCTGGCCCAGCCCAGAACCACACCTAGGCATGTTGCAGGGAAAGTCTCTGGAAGGCCCTGGAAAGGGGCCACACCCTAACACACTCTGAAAACCTGCAGCAATACATTGCAAAGGAACAGTATTTGTAAGCATATTAAAAATAAGTTTTCAGGATTGAACTCTGCAATGCAAAAGTTTAAACCACAACATATCAGCACAATGCATAAATTACTTTGTTTTGAGAGTGCTGGGTTTTTGCATTTTTGTCGCCAAGAGAGCGCGTACTGCTCTGGTGTTGATAGTCTTCTGGTGTGCTTCATTGTAGGCACGCTGGTCATTGGTATCTAGATTAGCATATGGGGTCATGATCCACAGCTGCATGCCATAAGTTGAGAGGGACCATGAATATTCTTTGACAGTGGTTGGTTGCCATTTGAGTGGTGACTCAGAGGTGTTTGTGATGTTGTATATGTTCCAGGTCTCATGATATGGTACATTTTGACTGTGTTGATCTACATGTCATTCTTGGGTACTGCCTCAAGGACCTATATGTGACCATCTTGATTGCAATACATGTGCTCATCATGTATGATACACGCTATGTGTAGTCCATTTTAGTAGCAGGGTCCTCATATTGGATGAAGGCTACCACCTCCTTGCAGCATAATGGTGTCTGATGTGTGGCCAGCATAGTTGCCCTACAAAGCCAGCCTATTCCGTCGATGTCGGTGTGTGGCTTTACGCATGAAGTGCAGCATTCAGTGGGCCTTAGTGGCAGATTGTGGTTATCATCAGTGGCCCTCATTACAGATCTGATCTGGTGTTCTCAAGTATGCCAGACTCCCAGCAGCAGTTGGACCGCTGCAGTTGTGGCAGTATGACCCGCCAAAATATGACCGTGGTGGACCTACTATGTTTGGACCACCATCATTTGCAGGTTACCACCAGCCTGCTGCCTGGCAGTCCCGGCAGTCTTCATCTGCCATGGTAGTGCTGCAAGCAGTGCAGGCCTGCGGATTTGTACTCCATTTTCTGCCAACCTCTGCATGGCGGTCCCACTGCCATGCAAGGGCTGGCGGTATGGGGGTGTCAGGTGCCCACTGGAGGCCCCTGCACTGGCCATGCACTTGACATGGGCAGTGCCGGGTCCCACATGGACAGTCTTGTAGCACTTTCGAATGCACAAATTACATGCAGTAATAACCACTGCCGGTGCTGCTGCACCCACCACAGCGCCACATTGCAGCCGGATCACTTACAAACTGGCTGCAATGTTTTGGGCCTCTTTCCAACTGGCTCAGTGTACGGAAAATTATGTTTCCACTGACAGGCCCAGCAGTGAACTCCTAATTGGGCCAGCAGGGTTTAGACCACAATGGCGGTCTTACTGTGGTGGAAGTTTGACAAGCGGCCTCTGCCGGTCAACAAACTCATGATGAGTGTCCAAGTGTCCAAGGATGTGTATCATATTTTGGCATTATGATCAGACTCACTACACATACACAGTGCAGACTTTAGGAGGGGGACCTGCTATATTTCTGTTGGGTCAATTAGTACAGTGCATGTATGGCCCGTCATGTCCTCCATACTCCTATAGGGGTCTACTATGGCATTCATGTACATTCCAGTTTAATAGTGAATCTGCACCATGGTGTACTATTGTTAGTCTACAGTACAGGCATGATGGGGTCATGGGCCACTAAGTGGGGCATGTGAAGTGTCAGTTGAGTAGTTGTGTTACAATTTCTCATAATTCTGCCACATTGTCTATGATGGCAGGTACATTAGTCTTCCGATGTGTGCAATTTGATGCATTAGACAGATGTATGTGCAGCCCAGAAGTGTGTCAGGCATGTGTAGATGGGATGTAGGTGTGGTTGGCACCACTTGTGTGTGATTTGATGTGTATTGTGCCTGAGTCTTGCACACCATGAATGAGGTGGGGATGCGCCAAGGTGTGACTTTCTTTCCATGCTCATGCAATAGGGCATTGGCATGACAGAGATATAGATGCTTTGGTCTAATGTCTGTGAAGTATACTTAGTAGTCAACCAGTGGACACTTGTAGTGGTTTATGGTCTCCTTCTGTATGCAAAGTGTACATATCTCTTCCTGTCCTTCACGTGGTGTGGCTCTGTTAGGTACATGTTGGTGTCTGCGTTTGTGATGTCCAATCATTGCTGTGTACTGCGGCATGTTGCATATGTGTTGTTGCCAGTAAGTCTGTGGTCCCATACCCATGCATCTTTGTTGTGGTGTATATGTTGTTTGTCCTACACAGTTGGTGTGTTGTGTGAATTGCTTGGTTGGTTGACTTACCGACAAGTAGGCTATTACCATATTGTCCATCCTGGAACTGCTGGTTGATGGTGGAGTGCTGGAATATGTAAGCATCATGGACGCTGCCGGGGTACTTGGCTGTGATTTTGGTGAAGAGCCCATGGTGGTCCACTATGGCCTGCACATTTATGGAATGTGTGTGCTTGCGGTTCCTGTATAGGTGTTCCACAGCTGCAGGTGGCACCACATGGCTGCAGTCCATTGTACCTAGCAAATGCGGAAACCCAGCAATCGGATAGAATCCTTCCTTGGTCTCCTGCTGCAGTTGCTGGGTGTTTGTGAAGCAGATGTGGTGTGGTGTGATGTGGTTGATGGCATCTAGGACCTTAGGCAGGTAAACAGATATTGATGACTGTAAGACACCAGCCACTAGTGCCCCTGTTGTCTGAAATGACCCAGAAGCCAGCATATGCAATAGAGTGAGATGCTTTGTGATGGGTGGTATGTTGTAGGGAGTTTGCAGCCTTGCTGTGTGATGTCTGGTGCAGTGTGGTTCAGCAGACCTAGAATGGACTCCCAGTTGAGATGGTAAGTCCTGATGATGTCTTGCTCCCTGAGGCCAAGGAGGGTTGTCCTCTGCCGAAATATCCTCTCCTGTCTCCTGCATTGCCTTTGTGGGTGCTATTGTGGTGTTTGGGGTTGCTGTTGTGGAGGTGGCGGGAGCAGCTGCCATTGAGGACATCTGCGGTGTGTGCCTAGCTGGAGCAGTACAACTTCCATGTTGTCCTGGACGTAAAATATTTTCCTTTGGTGAGTTTTCCTTATATTGTGGTGTATGTGCCTCATTTTAATGCCCAGTCAGACCCAGGTGTTAAAATTTGACGCGAAACAGGGATAACGTTATTTTTTTGGGTCTGCCTCCCACCCGTGCATCTTTTTTGCATGGATGGATAAGTATGGCACTAGGGGCTTAGAGTAAGTTTTTGGACGGGAACAACTACCTTGCATCTCATTGAAGCAAGGTGGTTTCACACATCCAAAATATGATGTTAACTCCTATATTTTGGCGCTAGAAGGTTCTAGCATCAAAAAGGTAAATATGGAGTTAAGTTTGCGCTGAATTAGCATCAAAATAAATTATGCTAATTCAGTGCAAACATACTATAAATATGCCCCTCTGTGTCTTAACCACTGCTAACCGGTGCTAAAAAGATTGTGCTCTCTCCCCTAAAAATGGTGTAGAATTGCCTTATACCCAATCACCATATTTAATTTACTTAGACGTCCCTCATAAATTGGTACTACATGCACCCAGGACGTGTATAGTAAATGCTACTAGTGGCCCTGCAGCACTGATTCTGCTACCCACTCAATTAGCCCTTTCAAACATGTCTTGGGCCTGTCATTGCAGCCTGGGTGTGCAGTTGGAAACTGTCATTTCAATCTGGCAAAATAAACCTCTAGCCAGGCCCAAACCTTCATTTTTAACAGATATACATCACCACCCCTAGGGTAGGCCCTGGACAGTCCAGAGGGCAGGGTGCAATGTATTTAAAAAGCTGGGTATGTTCCTTTGAGTCTTATGTGTCCTGGTAGTGAAAAACTCTCCAATTCATTTATTCATACTGCACAGCCTACCTCTCACATAGGATAACCTTGGAGTTAATTTATTACATTGAATATGCTGTAATTTGCAAATAGAAGCTGTTAGGGATGAGGTCTTTGGTTGGCAGTCAGGTTACCCCATGACCGAGCAAGGATCCTCACTCTAGTCAGGGTAAAGGAGAATCAGCCACATCTAACCCCCGCTCACCCCCTTGGTAGCTTGGCACGAGCAGGCAGGCTTAACTTCAGAAGCAACATGTAAAGTATTTGTACCAACACACACAGTACCTCAGTGAAAACACTACAAAATGACACAGCACAGATTTAGAAAAATAGGTAATATTTATCTAAACAAAACAAGACCAAAACAACAAATATTCGACAGAAAAAAGTCAAGATATTAATTTTAAAAAGAATAAGAGTCTTAGGCCCTAATTCTAACCTTGGCGGACGGCGGAGGCCGTCCGCCAAGGTACCGCCGTCAGAACACCGCACCGCGGTCGAAAGACCGCTGCGGTGATTCTGACATTTGCCCTGGGCTGGCGGGCGGCCGCCAAAAGGCCGCCCGCCAGCCCAGGGCAAATCAACCTTCCCACTAGGATGCCGGCTCAGAATTGACCCGGCGGAGGGGGAAGGTGCGACGGGTGCAGTTGCACCCGTCGCGTATTTCAGTGTCTGCTAGGCAGACACTGAAATACTTTGTGGGGCCCCCAGGGGCCCCGCGGCACCCCCTACCGCCATCCTGTTCCTGGCGGGCGAACCGCCAGGAACAGGATGGCGGTAGGGGGTGTCAGAATCAGGACCCTGCATACCGCCATGGATCTCGGGTGGTTGGGAACCGCCATGAAATCCATGGCGGTAGGCACCATCAGTGCCAGGGAATTCCTTCCTTGGCACTGATAGGGGTCTCCCCGACCCCCCGCTACCCCCACGAATCCTCCCCCCACACTCCCCGCCCCCCTGCCACCCGCCAAGTTGCCACAACTCCCCACCCGACCCCGAACATGCACATATACACACCCCTACATGCACACACCCCCAACATGCACATATACACACCCCTACACGCACACCCCCCCAACATGCACAAATACACACTCCTACACGCACACATACACCCCGACAACACATACCCGCACACATACAAACAGACATGCACACCGTCCGACCCGCACACATTTCACATACACACAGCACCCCAGCACGCATACACTCACTCACTCACCCCCTCTACACTCTCAAACGCACACCCCCATGCACGCACACAATACACAACACCCTCCCACCCCCTTCTCTAACGGACGATCAACTTACCTTGTCCGTTGATCCTCCTGGAGGGGACGGGATCCTTGGGGGCAGCTCCGCCACCAGAACACCGTCACCAGAACACTGCCACACCGAATCATGGGACGTGATTCAGTGGGCGGTGTTCTGTTGACGTGGCGGTGGAGGTTGAGCAACCTCCACTTTCCCGCCGTCCGCCAGTGTGGCTGCTGCCGGCTTTCCGTGCGAAAAAGGACGGCGGCCTGCCAGCGGTCATAATACGAGGCGCGGAAGACCGCCACCACTGGCGGTCTTCAGTACGGCGGTACCGCGGCGGTCTTGCGAAAAGACCGCCGAGGTCGTAATGACCCCCTAAGTCTCTCAATATAGAGATTAGTGAAAGGAGACACAGGATACCCTGTACTACTCATGCATCATGGTCAACATGTTTCTCGCTAATTAGTCAAAAGATGATCTGGACTGAAAATACCTACCTAATCCTTAAGTACTTAGTAGCCCATAATAGGGAATATATAATTAGCAGGAACCCTCCAAATATTAGAGGATGGGCCCCATCGGGGAAAGCACCAAGCTTGCGTGGTCTGACACGGTTTGTGGAATTACCACAGGTAGCGGCACCCACGACATCTCCTCAATGCTCCCGGTAAAAGCTTCAAATATTTTGATTCCCAGAGGCCAGTGATTTAGTTACATACCTTTTGCAATGGAACTGTGTATATATTTTTGATTTATACATTTGTTGGGAGTAGTATACACAGGACCAGGACGTTGTTTCCGAACCTCCAGTTATTTGTTTAGCCCCCCCTTTTTTTGCTATTGTTTGATGGCAGCATCAAAATACAGCTGCATGGGCGAGTGTGCATCGAAAAAGACCAGCAATACTTCGGTCGGGTCGGCATGCTTCTTCTCTTCCCGCAAGAGAGGTATGCGTTGATCCGGATGGGCACCTGGGGTCTGGGCAGGCTTTGCACTGATTTTCCACGCCTAGCGATGTTGCGTTGAAATCCGGTCACATAGTGTAAAGAAACCGTGCTGCGTGGAGGCTTGCGTCGTTAACAGCAGCCGCTGCGGGTGTTGCGTGTCATTTCTCCAGCCACGTTGCGTTGATCTTCCAGTCGCGATGCAGGTAGAGCATCGAAAGCTTCCCCTCACTGTGGTCTTTGGGTGGATTTTCAGTTCTTGTCTGCAAACCTCACCTTTCAGGGGCCCAGGAACTGGATAGGGCATCACTTGGCAGGGCAGGAGTCTCAGCAGAGTCCAGGTGCTGGCAGGGGAAGTCTTTGATGGCCCTGAGACTTCAACAACAGGAGGCAATCTCAGTTCAAGCCCTTGGAGAGTCTTCTCAAGCAGGAATGCACAACAAAGTCCAGTCTTTGTCCCCTTTTACAGGCAGAAGCAGCAACTGCAGGATAGCCCAACAAAGCACAGTCACAGGCAGGGGCAGCATTTTTCCTCAGCTCTTCAGCTCTTTTCCTTGGCAGAGGTTCTTCTTGATTCCCGAAGTGATCTGATTTTCAGGAGTTCTGGGTGCTCTTCTTATACTCCTTTCTACCTTTGAAGTAGGCCTACTTCAAAGAGAAGTCTCTGTTGTTTTCAAGATGCTGCCTTGGTCAGGCCCCAGACACACACCAGGGGATTGGAGACTGCCTTGTTTGAGGGCAGGCGCATCCCCTTCAGGTGTAAGTTACCACTCCTCCCCTCCAGCCCAGATGGCCCATCGGGATATGCAGGATACACCCCAGTAGGTCACTGTCTTGAGGAGAGGTGCAAACATCCCAACTGTCAAACTGACCCAGATAGGGAATCCATAAACAAGCAGAGTCACAGAATGGTTCAAGCAACAAAATGCCTACTTTCTAAAAGTGGAATTTTCAAACACACAATCTAAAAACAAATTGTACTAAAAGATGTATTTTTAAATTGTGAGTTCAGAGAACCTAAACGCCACATTTCCATCTGCTCCCAAAGGGAATCTGCACTTTAATAATATTTAAAGGCAGCTCCCATGTTAACCTATGAGAGAGATAGGACTTGCAACAGTGAAAACCGAATTTAGCGGTATTTCACTGTCTGGACATGTAAAACACATGTTCCTCCTTTAACATACACTGCACCCTGCCCATGGGGCTACCTTAGGGGTTCCTTACATGTATAAAAAGGGAAGGGTTAGGCCTGGCAAGTGGGTACACTTGCCAAGTCGAATTGTCAGTTTGAAACGGCACACACAGAACTGCAGTGGCAGGTCTGAGCCATGTTTATAGGGTCACTAATGTGGTTAGCACAACTAGTGCTGCAGGCCCACTAGCAACATTTGATTTACAGGCCCTTGGCACCTCTAGTGCACTGTACTAGGGACTTAATAGTAAATCAAATATGCCAATAATGAAAAGTCAATTACACATACATTTTATATAGGAGCTCTTGCACTTTAGCACTGGATAGCAGTGGTAAAGTGCTCAGAGTATCAAAAACAGAAAAAACAGAGTTCAGCATACATCAACAACCTGGGAAACAGAGGCAAAAAGTTAGGGGACACCATGCCAAGGATGCCAAGTCTAACAGAAGAAGGTAAATAGTTCATATTTGGTGTCTTTGGAATTGTAATGAAAAATTCCCTTTCATGGTAAAGTCAGATTTTACATTACAATTTTGAAAATGCCTCTCTCAGAAAGTTGGCATTTTTCAGTCTTAGCCATTTTGTGCCTGTAGCATGTCGCTGGGTCAGATGACTGGGTGTAGCTGACAGTCTGGCTTTGTGTATTCCTTCTGGACAGCCACACAAAACAGAGGGCATAGGTGTGCCTGGATGGGCCATCACTGGTAGGACTGTAGGGCGGAGCTGGGCACAGCCCTTCCTGAACTTTAATAGGCTGTGCCCTGCCTCCACACTGAGGGCTGCATTGCCCCTATAGTTTGCCACAACCCCCTCTTATGCCCTATGTATAGTGGGCCTGGCACACAGGGCCACATAGTGGCACTTATTACCTACTATGACACCAGGACAGACATCCCCCCGGGCCCATGGTCCTATTGCACTTAGCACTATGGCAGGCACCTCCCAGAGCTCATGAACCAATTGGATAACTTTTTAAGTAGGCTTTAGGTTAGTTTTCTACCAAACACACTTAACACTGAAAAGACAACACATTCCCTGGTTTATTGGTTCTAACTGCCAAGGTTTATTGGTTACAATTGCCATGTTATTCCTGCATTCCACCTATCTTTCTTAAAGGTCAAAACTGTTATACTGATGCATGTTCTCCTCAGGGGCCCGTTTACCATGTGCTTAACAGAAACCAGCAACACCTGTTGAATCTCAGACAAGGTATTTAAACAGCGCCCGAAACCCCAGTCTCTGCTTGGCCTCACTCCTGCTCTGAGCAAGTGTCATTCTTTCCACTCACCTGCTGAATCGGCCCGAATCAATCAGTGCTCTAGTCTCCCTCGGCTCAAACTTACCTGCAGTTCCCGTGGTTCAGGCGTCGTCGACGTCTCCATCACCTCTGCTTCCTGCACAGCGATTCCTCTTCCACTTTGGCTCCCATACGGCAGCTGTGAGACCTTCTCTGGAATCCTGCAAAAAGAGAAAGGATAAGGTTAAGTACCTGTTCACAGATAGTGCGTACTAATCAAGAATTAAGCAAAAGACTAAAAGGCAAGACTGAGAACGCCACTCCTTCAGGATTGCAGACATTATGGGGGTCATTGTGACCTCGGCGGTAAAAGGCGCTTACCGCCGGTCAGAAGGCCGCCACAACACCGCCGCGGTCGCGGTAAACTGCCACGGTCATTCTGACCCTCAAGAGGCAAACCGCCAAAAACCTGACATCCACAAAAGTCCGCCACACCAACGGCCAGCGTTAAACTGGCGAAGACAAACCTCCACCGTCACGCCAACAGAAATACGCCCATGCTATTATGACCCACGAATCCACGCGGCGGTCTTTCAACCGCGGTATTCCATTGGCGGTACACACCGCTGCGCTCAAAATACACATACAGCTCCAAAACACAGCCACATTGGACAATTTGAAATACACACACCTGAGACACATACACACAACACTCCCACACACCCAATTACCTATAAAACACACACCCACATCACCCACAAACCCCTACGACCACAAATCAGAGACAAAGCCCAGAGAGAGACAGCACAGAATAGAGAACACCATCACACAGAGGCACACTACACCATCACCCACACAACAACCACACACAAAACACCACTCACCACTACACTCACCACACTCATCACCGCAAACACCACCCCACACCTCATCCACACCACCTCATGGCACCCCAAAGACACCCCAGGTTCTCAGACGCAGAACTCAGGGTCATGGTGGAGGAAATAGTTCGGGTAGAGCCCCAGCTCTTCGGGACACAGGTGCAGCACACCACCATTGCCAGGAAGATGGAGCTATGGCAAAGAATAGTGGACAGGGTCAACGCTGTGGGACAGCATCCACGAAATCGGGACGACATCAGGAAGCAGTGGAACGACCTACGGGGGAAGGTGCGTTCCATGGTATCCAGGCACAACATTGCGGTGCAGCGGACTGGCGGCGGACCCCCACCTCAACCCCCAGAATTTACAACATGGGAGGAACAGGTCTTGAACATCCTGCATCCTGAGGGCCTCGCAGGAGTAGGCGGAGGAATGGACTCTGGTAAGTCTCATCTTCACTACTTCATCCCCCCCACCCCACCAGCATGCCAACTCAGACCCCCACCCTCCCCCCCACCACCATCACACATCCTCATTGCTAATGTCTCACCATCACAACCCACCCATCCCAACACCAAACCCTGCATGCCACCACAAACCATCGACAGCCATCACCTAAGCATGCCCACTGCACATACCCATCTCCCCCACAAACCGCCATCACAATAGCCCCCACAAAGGAATGCCAGCACTGGGGTACACGGGCACCCACCCATTGCATGCTATGGCACACACAGAAGCAATAACCATACTCTTATACCCCTGCAGGACCCGAATGCCACCACACCGCCCAGGAGGGTCCAGAAATGTCCATCCCACCCCCAGAAGAGCCCCCCAGTGATGACAGCAGCTCTGTCTCCCTGGACCCAGATGACCAGCCCGGCCCATCGGGGACCTCGGGACAGTCGGTTCCCCTCAGACAGCCACAGGCTACAGCAGACCTACCCCCCTCTGGGAACACCAGTACAGCACCCACCCAGCGGGCCCATGACTCTGTCTCCAGGACACATCAATCAGCGGTGTGTCCACCACTACAGGGCACCCAGGTTAACCCACCACCCCAACAACAACAGGGACCTGGGGGCAGTGGTAGTGGGCACACGGTCCAGGGGACAGAGGACCAGGGAAACAGGGGAACTGGGAGGGCTGCTGTGTGACAGGGGGGGACAGGCCCAGGGAACCCACTCTCCACGAGGCCCTCACCTCCATCATGGGAGCATACCACCACTCCCAGGAGACGATGGCGACAGTCCTGGCCAGGTTCCAGGAGATCCAGGTACTGCAGGAGGAACAGTTTATGGGGTTCAGGGAAGAACTGATAAACATTAGTGGCTCTCAACCAGATTGTCACCACATTGCGGGACCATGTGGCACCACAAAGGGCCCCTGTCACTAGCATGGACCAGGAAGAGGCTACCACCTCCGCCGGCGCTAGTGGACAGGAGGCCCCGACACAGGAACAACCGGCCACCAGAACCCCACCTCCTGCAGAAGAAGAACCACCCCGCAAGCGGGTCCTGAGATCTAGGAAGAAGACAGAGTAGGATGCCAAGACCCCCGCCAGGAAAGGATACCCCCTGATGTCATCCCACTGTCCCACATTGTCACCCTGTCCAACCTTAAACTGCCCCTGCTCCACCTTCCACAGGCATATGGATAATGCACCTGTGAGACTGAGAATCTGGACTCTGCCATGGACATTCCTCCACCATCACCCATCACCGATTTTCAACCATGTCCCAAAATTTAGCACTTTAATAAATACACTTATTGCACACAAATAATCTGGAGTCTGCCTGTATTTTTGAAAATATGTATTAGACATAAACGTGCCAAAATGACCAGTTACATTGTGATGACAACATACCACTGTCACACAGCTGTAGTCCATGGGCAAACAAAGCAGAGGTCACGCAGTGGGGCCCACATCTCTGAAATTGGAAGGGAAAGTCACAACTCTGTTAGCATACACTGGGTGAAAAGGACAGACAGTAGAGAGGCAGGAGACTGTAAGTAAATGTAAAATGCCGGTGTTGATTCTTACCTGTATGTTATTGAAAATACTGCTGTATCACTGTGTCCCTGTTGTCTGTGTTGTCCTCTTCATCTTCCTCCTCTTCACTCTCCGCAGGCTCCACAGCTGCTACAACACCACCATCTGGACCATCCTCCTGCAGAAAAGGCACATGGCGTTGCAAAGCCAGGTTGTGAAGCATACAGCAGGCCACGATGATCTGGCACACCTTCTTTGGTGAGTACATTAGGGATCCACCTGTCATATGCAGGCACCTAAACCTGGCCTTCAGGAGGCCGAAGATTCTTTCTATAATCCTCCTAGTTCGCCCATGGGCCTCATTGTAGCGTTCCTCTGCCCTTGTCCTGGGATTCCTCACTGGGGTCAGTAACCACGACAGGTTGGGGTAACCTGAGTCACCAATTAGCCACACACGTTGTCTCCGTAGTTGTTCCATCACATAAGGGATGCTGCTATTTCGCATGATGTACGCGTCATGCACTGACCCAGGGAACTTGGCATTTACATGGGAGATGTACTGGTCAGCCAAACAGACCACCTGGACATTCATGGAATGATAACTTTTTCTGTTCCTGTACACCTGTTCACTTTCACTGGGGGGTACCAAAGCCACATGTGTCCCATCAATGGCACCAATGATGTTGGGAATATGTACAAGGGCATAGAAATCACCCTTCACTGTAGGCAAATCCCCCACCTCAGGGAAAACGATGTATCTCTGCATGTGTTTGAGCAGGGCAGACAACACTCTGGACAACACCTTGGAAAACATAGGCTGAGACATCTCTGATGAAATGGCCACTGTTGTTTGAAATGACCCACTTGCCAAAAAATGGAGTACTGACAGCACCTGCACTAGAGGGGGGATCCCTGTGGGTTGGCGCATGGGTGACAGCTGGGCACACAGTTCCTGTTTAGTGGCTCGGTCAAGCCTGTATGTCAGAATGAGATGTCGTTCCTCCATTGTCGACAGGTCCACCAGCGGTCTGTACACGGGAACATTCCTCCATCTCCTCGCAAGTCCCAGCGGACGGTGCCTAGGAAGGACAACAGCGAGCACAGAGTCAATCAACCCACAGGTACGTAACCACAGCTTGCACAGTACACGATTCTCTATGCATTGAATGGCTTGTATGAGTGTCGATGCAAGGCCTAGGCATGTGTGACGCAGTAGAAATTAAGCCATGTGGGCCCTTGAAATGGCGGCTGCCTGACATGTGAAGTGCGACAATGGTATGTGAGGTCAATGCGCTGGCGTGGCACACCGTGGCGGTAGGCGGTCGAAGACCGCGGCACAAAGCCACATTGGTTAACATTGAACCCTATGCGTTTCAGGAGCCAATGACGAAGTGCGCTGGCGGTCGCGGGATGCACCGCCGCGGTACGCACTGCCGCGGTACGCACCGCCGCGGACATGACCGCCATTTTCTATCTGCTTAATCACTCGAGACCTGATCATCCACAGGAGAAGACCTACACTGCAAGTGCTGCTGTGACCTCGGTCTGGAAGATACAATGGCTGCTGCGACTGGGGAAAGGGCCCCTGCCTTCACTTCTGAAGAATTGGAGAAACTCGTGGATGGGGTCCTCCCCCAGTATGCGCTACTCTACGGTCCTCCAGACCAACAGGTAAGTACACTGGGAGCATGCTTTGGGGGCAATGCCTGTGTTGAGCCGGGTGGATGAAAGATGGTGGGGAGGGGAGCCGATTGAGGCATGCATCAAACGACGGATGAAAGCATGTGCCACATGGCAAGGGTGGGGATGGGGGGCCACTCACATCGAGCATGCAGAAAATTATAATAATGTTATTTCTCCCCCTGTACATGTCACATAGGTCAGCACCCATCAGACATTTGGCGTGCCATCGCCAAGGACGTCCGGACCCTGGGGGTCCACAACAGACGGGGCACCCACTGCCGCAAGAGGTGGGAGGACATCCGCCGCGGGAGCAGGAAGACCGCGGAGGCTCTGCTGGGGATGGCCTCCCAACATAGGAGGGGTGCCACTCGTCAATTGACCCCCCTGATGTCTCGGATCCTGGCGGTGGCCTACCCAGATTTGGATGGGCGCGTGAGGACATCACAGCAGACACAAGGGGGTGAGTACCAGCACATTCTGCTATCTTAGCGCGCAGTGGAGGTGTCTGGGAGGGGGGAGGAGGGCTGTGGGTATCCCTAGGCCAGGGGGATTTCTGTAGGCTAGGCCCCTCCGTAAGGCATGGCCCTGTGCCCCCGCCCCCCACCTCTGTAGGGTGCCAAGTACAGCTATCCATGGCCCTGTGTCACCTACGTGTGCAGTTGTCGTCCATACGCTTGTAGGCCAAGTCCCAATGATTGAGTAGTGTACCCCAAGTGCGCGGCGTAGTGCAGGGGGCTTCTGTGTCTGTCCTCTCCGCCAACTGTGTTGCCAATGCATGCACTCAACATGTCTTTATTCCCCCCCCCTTTTTTGCTGCTCTTCCTGTTCATGTGTGCATTAGCATCATCAGGCAGAGGAGAAGTGGCATCGGAGCACGAGGGAGCTGCATCTCACATGGCCCTGGAGGGCCATGCAATCGACTCGGAGTTCACCAGTGAGACGGAGGGCGAGGGGAGCTCCACAATGGGGACACGTGGAGACATCAGCGACACAGACACGTCCTGGGAAGGGAGCTCCCTTGTGGTGGCGGCAACATCCGTGCCCACCGCAACAACAGGCACACCCGCCACCCAGCGCACCAGCTCCGCCCTCCAAGCAGCCCCTCAGCGTTCGCCCCGTGCCCGCTCGCACATGAAGGCTGCCATCTCCTTCGCCCCAGGCACCTCAGGCCCTGCCCCAGTTACCCCTGCTGCCCTCAGTGAGGAGGTCATTGACCTCCTCAGGACGCTCATTGTTTGGCAGTCTACCCTTTTGAATGCCATCCAGGGGGTAGAAAGGGAGGTGCACCGGAGCAATGCATACCTGGAGGGCATTCATTCGGGTCAGGCTGCCCATCAGCGATCGTTCAACGCTCTGGCCTCAGCACTGACGGCAGCCATTGTCCCTGTCTCCTGCCTCCCTCCTCCAACTTCCTCCACCCAGTCCCACTCCCCTGTTCCTCTGCCTATCCCAGACACACCTACAGACCAGCCTGCACACACCTCAACACCCAAGGGCAGCTCATCCAGACATACGCACCACACATCACACAAGCATTCACACAAGCAACAGCCACATGCAGACATACCAACAGCCACTGCCTTCTCTGTGTCCCCCTCCTCCTCGTCTCCCTCCTCCCTCCCTGTGACGTCTCCACTCACACTTGCATGCACAACATCATCAGCCACTACGTCCATCACCAGCACACCCACCAGAACACTCCGCACACGTGCAGTCACCACCCCACTGCCATTTACACGTCCCCTGTGTCCTCTCCCAGTGTGTCTGTCACCCCCTCTTCCAAACCACACAAACGCAGGCAGCCACCCACCCATCAGCCATCCACCTCACGACAGCCTCCGTCACAAGCACCTGCACCCAAAGACACCACACTTGACTCTCCTACATCCACATCCTCTTCCTCCACTCCCATACCCACTGCACCTACCCTTCCCACTGCTCCTAAAAAGTTTTTCCTGTCAAAAATTAACCTCTTTCCATCACCTGACCCACTCCCTCCATCTCGTAAGAGTCCAATCAGCACCTCAGCCACCACAACCCCTGGACCTACAAGGACCATAGTACAAGGATATTGGAGTCCACCACCTTCAAGGGAAGCTACATCGGCCAGCAGTAAAGGGACAGCCAGCCCACCCCCTGGGAAGAAAACCAAGAAAGGCAAGGCCCGGCGGGAGAGGGCAGAGACGGCAGCCTCCAAAGGCACTACCCTGGCTCCGTCAGGAAGTGGGGTGCCACCTGGCACATCTACAAAGGGAGGCAAGGGCCACAGAGAATCACAGAAGGATGGCAAGGGCAGCACGGCCGACAAGTCCGGCAGCAGGCGAGCTGCCCAGGAGGGCCCCACCAGCCCCATTCCGGGTGTGAAGGAGGATACCCACGGGCCCGGGACTCCAGCACAGGAGGGCCCCGCAAGCGAGAAGTCGGATGGCGAGTGAACTCCATATATTGGCCGGATATGGTGCCCTGGAGACACATGTCAAGAACCGCTGAACAGGGCCCTTCAAGACAAGCACCGCTGAACAGGGCCCTTCAAGACAAGCACCGCTGATCAGGGCACCGCCGTCTCAAGAACCGCTGAACAGGGCCCTTCAAGACAGGCACCGCTGAACAGGGCACCGCCGTCTCAAGAACCGCTGAACAGGGCCCTTCAAGACAGGCACCGCTGAACAGGGCCCTACAAGACAAGCACCGCTGAACAGGGCACCGCCGTCTCAAGAACCGCTGAACAGGGCCCTTTAAGACAGGCACCGCTGAACAGGGCCCTTCAAGACAAGCACCGCTGAACAGGGCCCTTCAAGACAAGCACCGCTGAACAGGGCACCGCCGTCTCAAGAACCGCTGAACAGGGCCATTCAAGACAGGCACCGCTGAACAGGGCCCTTCAAGACAAGCATCGCTGAACAGGGCACCGCCGTCTCAAGAACCGCTGAACAGGGCCCTTCAAGACAGGCACCGCTGAACAGGGCACCGCCGTGTCAAGAACCGCTGAACAGGGCCCTTCAAGACAAGCACTGCTGTACAGGGCACCGCCGTCTCAAGAACCGCTGAACAGGGCCCTTCAAGACAAGCACCGCTGAACCGGGCACCGCCGTCGCAAGAACTGCTGAACAGGGCCCTTCATCTCAAGTACCGCTCCTCTGGGCCCTTCAAATCAAGCACCGCTCCGCTGGACCCTTCATCTCAAGAACCGCTGAACAGGGCCCTTCAAGACAAGCACCACTGAACAGGGCACCGCCGTCTCAAGAACCGCTGAACAGGGCCCTTCATCTCAAGCACCGCTCCGCTGGGTACCGCGGTCTCTGCACCGCTCCGCTGGGCCCTTCATCTCAAGCACCGCTCCGCTGGGACCTTCATCTCAAGCACCGCTCCGCTGGGCCCTTCATCTCAAGCACCACACCGCTGGGCCCTTCATCTCAAGCACCGCTCCGCTGGGCCCTTCATCTCAAGCACCGCTCCGCTGGGCACCGCCGTCTCTGCACCGCTCCGCTGGGCCCTTCATCTCTGCACCGCTCCGCTGGGCCCTTCATCTCAAGCACCGCTCCGCTGGGCCCTTCATCTCTGCACCGCTCCGCTGGGCCCTTCATCTCAAGCACCGCTCCGCTGGGCCCTTCATCTCAAGCACCGCTCCGCTGGGCCCTTCATCTCAAGCACCGCTCCGCTGGGCACCGCGGTCTCTGCACCGCTCCGCTGGGCCCTTCATCTCAAGCACCGCTCCGCTGGGCCCTTCATCTCAAGCACCACTCCGCTGGGCACCGCCGTCTCTGCATCGCTCCGCTGGGCCCTTCATCTCAAGCACCGCTCCGCTGGGCACCGCCGTCTCTGCACCGCTCCGCTGGGCCCTTCAACTCAAGAACCGCTCCGCTGGGCACCACCGTCTCTGCACGGCTCCGCTGGGCCCTTCAACTCAAGCACCGCTCCGCTGGGCACCGCCGTCTCAAGCACCGCTGACCCATTGGCAGAAGGGGCAGGCCCGCATCTGTGTCAGGCAGGGCTGCACGAAGCACTCTGTGCACCATGCCTCCTCCAGAACCAGTGGAGTCTGTAATCCACTTGTGAGACTGTGACTTTGCACTCCCCAGGATGTAACAGTGGGCAAGCCACCCACTGTAGAGACTTGTGAGACTGTGGCTTTGCACTCCCCAGGATGGCACAGTGGGCAAGCCACCCACTGTAGAGACTTGTGAGACTGTGGCTTTGCACTCCCCAGGATGTAACAGTGGGCAAGCCACCCACTGTAGAGACTTGTGAGACTGTGGCTTTACACTCCCCAGGATGGGACAGTGGGCATGGAGGCCCCACGTGGATCTGGCGTCGTGGACTCATGTGGCTGAGGTGCCTCCCCTTCCTTTCCCCCTGAGGTGCCTGTAGTTTTTCTATCTGATGCCCCTGCAGTGTTCTCTCCAATGGATTTGGGTCTCCTGTGTGGGCTTTGCCCATGTGTTGTGGCCCATTGGCCCACGTACAATGACTGGAACCCAATTTGGACAGGACAATTTACATATGTGTATATAGTTATAGATGTTGGAAAAAATATTTTACTTAGCCTTACAATATATTTGAATTTCATGATCATTTTATTTTGTCTTTTCATTCTTCCGGGGGGTTTGGGGGGTGTCACTCTGAGTTGTTGCTATGCATTGATGTGTCGGTATTTGTGGGTGAGGGTGGGTGTGTCGCGTATGTGTGTGCCCGTAATCTTTTCTCCTCCCCCTCCCCTGTGTCGTAGGTGCAGTACTCACCGTTGTCTTCTGCGCCAACATTCGTGCTCCTGGTAGGATGTCTAGTTCTGGTTCCATGCTGTCCAGATTCCTCGTGGAGTGTGTAGAGGTGAGCGTTTTCCCGTTCGTAGTCTGTTTCCGCTGTGTTTTGCCACTGGCCACTGCACATACCCATACACCCCCCTAAACCACCATCACACAAGGACCCACACAGAAATGCAAGCACTGGGGTACACGGTCACCCACCCATTGCACACCATGGCACACACAGATGTAATAAACATCCTTTTATACCCCTGAAGGACCCCTACCCAACGTCACCAGACAGGAGGGTCCACACATGTCCACACCACCAACAGAAGAGGCCCACAGTGATGACAGTAGCTCTGTCCAACTGGATCTAGATGACCAGCCCAGCCCATCGGGGACCTTGGACAGTCGGTTCCCCTGACACAGCCACAGGCCACTACAGAGCTTCCCCCCTCTGGAAACACCAGCACAGCACCCACCCAGCGGGCCCATACCTCTGTCCCCAGGACACGTCAATCAGCAGTGTGTCCACTACTACAGGGAACCCAGGCTAACCCACCACCCCAACAACAACAGGGACCTGGGGGCAGTGGCAGTGGGCACATGGTCCAGGAGACGGAGGCCCAGGAACACAGGGGAACTGGGAGGGCTGCTGTGCGACAGGGGGAGGACAGGCCAAGGGAACCCACTCTCCACGAGGACCTCTCCAACATCATGGGAGCCTACCACCATTCCCAGGAGACGATGGCAACGGTACTGGCCAACTTTCAGGAGACCCAGCGGCTGCAGGAGGAACAGTATTTGGGCTTCAGAGAGGAACTCAGATCCATCAATTCCACCCTGGGCACTATCGTAGGGGTGCTGAAGGAAGTCCTCAACACCAGGAGGGACACTGTGGCACAACAAGGGGCCCCTGACACTAGCCTGGACGATGAACTGCCCACCACCTCCGCCGGCGCTAGTGGACAGGAGGCACCGCCACAGGATCACCACACCAGCACCCCACCCCCTGCAGAGGGTAAACCACCCCGCAAATGGTCCCTGAGATCCAGGACAAAGACAGAGAACAATGCCAAGACCCCGCCAAGAAATGAGACCACCCTGAGTGTCATCCTTCTGTCCCACTTTATCACCCTGTCCATCCTCAAACTGCCCCAGCTCCACTTCCTATGCCCATTTGGGCAATGCACCTGTGAGACTAATAGACTCGACTCTGCCATGGACATTCCTCCACCATCACCCCTCACCATTTTACAACCCCCTCCACTATTGAGCACTTAAATAAACACCATTGAAGCACAAAACAATCTGGAGTCAGTCGGTGATTTTGAAATAGTGTATTAGCAATTACAGTGTCAAAATGCTCTTTCAAATGTAATGTCAACATACCTATGTCACACAGCTCTAGTCCATGAGGAAACAAAGCAGATGTCACACAGTGGGACCCACATCTGTGAAATCGTAAGGGAAAGTGACAACTCAGTGACCATACACTGGGTGAAAACGACAGACAGTTGAGAGGTAGTAGTGTTAAAGTACATGTAGTAAGCAGGTTTGTACTCTTACCTGTGTCTCACTGGAAATATTGCAGGATCACTGAGTTCCTCTTGTCGATGTCCTCTTCTTCTGCTTCCTCGTCTTCACTGTGCACAGGCTCCACAGCTGCAACAACACCGCCATCTGGACCATCCTCCTGCAGAAAAGGCACCTGTTGTCGCAAAGCTAAGTTGTGAAGCTTACAGCAGGCCACGATGATCTGGCACACCTTCTTTGGTGAGTAGAATATGGATCCACCTGTCATATGGAGGCACCTGAACCTGGCCTTCAGGAGGCCGAAGGTCCGCTCTATAATCCGCCGAGTTCGCCCATGGGCCTCATTGTAGCGTTCCTTTGCCCTTGTCAGCCTTGAGCGACCTCTGACCTGATTTCGGTCAAGAGCTCGCACCCCCACATCCGCAGCACCACCCTGCTGTGTCCGTGTCCCTGACCCTCGCCCACGCTGCTGCTAGCGTGTTCGAGCCCTCCTCCACCCGCAGGCTTCCCCTGCGCCTCATCCCTGGTGTCTAGTGGGCTTCTGGTAAGCGTCGCTAGACTCGTGTGCATTGTGCCGTTTTCACCGTATTTGTGACTGTTTTCTGTATTCTGTGCCTTGCTTTTTTGTGCTTTCTTGCCTCCATTTGTGCCTTCTTAGACTGTTGTAATCCGCTTTTTGCCCCTTGTGCGCTTCTCCCCTGCCGCTTGTCGCTAGACTCGTGTGCATTGTGCCGTTGTTCACCGTATTTGTGACTGTATTCTGTATTTTGTGCCTTGCTTTTTTGTGCTTTTTGCTTCCAATTGTGCCTTTTTTAGTTTGCTGTATTCCGCTTTTCGCCCCTTGTGCGCTCTCCCTTGCCGCTTTTCCCTGCCGCTGCCTCCCTGTGTCCCCGCCCCCCTCTCGCCCCCATTTGCTGCTCCCTCCCGCCTCCCGCCTCCCAGCTGCTCCTCCCTCCCCCTCCCTTCTTAATGGTGGTGCTGCGCGTCGAGGGTGAGCGACCTCTGACCTGATTTCGGTCAAGAGCTCGCACCCCCACGTCCACAGCACCACCCTGCTGTGTCCGTGTCCCTCGCCCACGCTGCTGCTAGTGTATTCGAGGCCCTCCTCCACCCGCAGGCTTCCCCTGCGCCTCATCCCTGGTGTCTAGTGGGCTTCTGGTAAGCGTCGCTAGACTCGTGTGCATTGTGCTGTTTTCACCGTATTTGTGACTGTTTTCTGTGTTCTGTGCCTCGCTTTTTTGTGCTTTCTTGCCTCCATTTGTGCCTTCTTAGACTGTTGTAGTCCGCTTTTTGCCCCTTGTTTGCTCCCCCCTGCCGCTTGTCGCTAGACTCGTGTGCATTGTGCCGTTGTTCACCGTATTTGTGACTGTATTCTGTATTTTGTGCCTTGCTTTTTTGTGCTTTTTGCTTCCAATTGTGCCTTTTTTGGTTTGCTGTATTCCGCTTTTCGCCCCTTGTGCGCTCCCCCTTGCCGCTTTTCCCTGCTGCTGCCTCCCTGCGGCCCCGCCCCCCTCGCGCCCCCATTCGCCGCTCCCTCCCGTCTCCTGCCTCCCAGCTGCTCCTCCCTCCCCCCTCCCTTCTTAATGGCTGCGCGTCGAGGGTGAGCGACCTCTGACCTGATTTCGGTCAAGAGCGCGCACCCCCACGTCCGCAGCACGACCCTGCTGTGTCCGTGTCCCTGACCCTCGCCCACGCTGCTGCTAGCGTGTTCGAGGCCTTCCTCCACTGCAGGCTTCCCCTGCGCCTCATCCCTGATGTCTAGTGGGCTTCTGGTAAGCGTCGCTAGACTCGTGTGCATTGTGCCGTTTTCACCGTATTTGTGACTGTTTTCTGTATTCTGTGCCTCGCTTTTTTGTGCTTTCTTGCCTCCATTTGTGCCTTCTTAGACTGTTGTAATCCGCTTTTTGCCCCTTGTGCACTCCTCCATGCCGCTTGTCGCTAGACTCGTGTGCATTGTGCCGTTGTTCACCGTATTTGTGACTGTATTCTGTATTTTGTGCCTTGCTTTTTTGTGCTTTTTGCTTCCAATTGTGCCTTTTTTAGTTTGCTGTATTCCACTTTTCGCCCCTTGTGCGCTCCCCCTTGCCGCTTTTCCCTGCCGCTGCCTCCCTGCGGCCCTGCCACCCTTACCCCCCATTCGCCGCTCCCTCCCGCCTCCCAGCTGCTCCTCCCTCCCCCCTCCCTTCTTAATGGCTGGCGCTGCGCATCCGCGCCGCTGGCGCACCAGAGGCAAGCCCGTCTGCGCCCGTCCGCGCCTGGACCGCGCCCATCGCCACCCCCCCGGTCCGCACGCCCCCGCACCACTAGACATCGCTACTCGGCCAACCAACTCAGCGCCCTCAACCCCGGCCGCTCCACAACATGTTTCCAGTCATCTCCAAAGAACACCAAGGGACCCTTCTCCTGCCTCGCCTGCAACTTCACCTGCGACAGAACAAGGAAACCTGCCACATCCACAACAAACCACCTCCACTGCATACTCCTCAACACACGCTCCGCACGCAAGCACGCCATCGAGCTCTGGGACCTGCTCGACACCACCACCCCAGACGTAGCCTTCCTGACCGAAACCTGGTGGAACGACTCCTCAGCACCTGACATCGCCATAGCCATCCCGGACGGCTATAAGATCACCAGAAGAGATCGCCCCAACGGAATCGTAGGAGGAATAGCCATCGCCCACAAATCCACCCTCAAAATCCACACCCACACGGATGACACTCTCAAGACCGCCGAACACCTACACTTCCAGATCCACACTGACCCCAACACCACCCTCAGGGAAACGCTCATCTACCGACCCCCAGGACCACGAGCACCCTTCAGCGACTCCCTCGCCGACCTTACAAGCACCCACGCGCTCACCTCTATGGACTACATCCTCCTTGGAGACCTCAATTTCCACTTGGAGAACAACAACAACGCCAACACCACATCCCTGATCGACAACCTCTCCAACCTCGGCCTCAGACAACTGGTCAACACACCCACCCACATCGCCAGCCACATGCTTGATCCGATCTTCTCCGCAAGCAACCACGTCACCTTTAGCCACACCACCGAACTCCACTGGACCGACCACCACTGCATCCACTTCACTTTCAAGAAGCACATCGAACACCACCGCACCCAACTACCACCTCACCGCCTCTGGAGCAAAGTCACCGAAGACCAACTGACCAGCACCCTCGCCCAGAACCCGCCCACCGACTCCACCGACCCAGACACCGCCGCTCTCAACCTACGACAGTGGATCAACGACTGCGCCAACACCCTCGCAATACTCAAGAGGTCCACCGACAACCAAGGAAAGAAAAAAGCCGCCTGGTTCACTGACGAACTCCTCACCTCCAAACGCACCTGCCAGAAACTAAAGAAGAAATGGCTCCTCGAACACACACCGACAACCTGGCAGCCCACAAGGAGGCCACCCGCAAGCACCACCAGCTAATCCGACTTGCCAAATGTTCCCACTTCACAGAACGCCTGAACAACAACGCACACGACAGCAAAGAACTCTTCTGCATCGTGAAAGAGCTCTCCAACCCCAGCGCCAATGTCAACAACATCCCACCATCCCAGGAACTCTGCAACGCCCTGTCCACCTTCTTCTATCAGAAGATCGCCGACATCCACGACAGCCTCAACACCACGCCTCCATCAGACCCCACCCCCGCCAACTCCACCTGCGCCAACCGCCTTACCACCTGGACCCACGTAGACGACGCTGAAACTTGCAAGATCATGAACTCCATCCACTCAGGATCCCCTTCAGACCCATGCCCCCACCACGTCTACAACAAAGCCGACTCTAACATCGCCCCCCAACTTCGAAAGGTCATCAACTTATCCTTCGAAACCGCGACTTTCCCGGACAGCTGGAAGCACGCTGAAATCCACGCCCTCCTCAAGAAACCCCAGGCAGACCCCAACGACCTCAAAAACTTCCGCCCGATCTCCCTCCTCCCCTTCCCGGCGAAGGTCATCGAGAAGATCGTCAGCGCTCAGCTCACCCACCACCTCGAGGACAACTCCATCCTGGACCCCTCCCAGTCCGGTTTCAGACGCAACCACAGCACCGAGACTGCTCTCCTCGCCGCCACAGATGACATCAGACAGCAAATGGACAACGGCGAAACATCAGCCCTCATCCTCCTGGACCTTTCCGCAGCCTTCGACACGGTTTGCCACCGCACCCTACTAACACGCCTCCGCGAAGCCGGAATACAAGAAAAAGCCCTCAACTGGATCTCCTCCTTTCTCTCCGGCAGAACCCAGAGAGTCCGACTCCCACCCTTCTGCTCCGAAGCCACCAACATCATCTGCGGCGTACCCCAAGGCTCCTCTCTAAGCCCGACGCTGTTCAACATCTACATGGCCCCCCTCGCACAACTGGCCCGTCAGCACAACCTCAACATTCTCTCCTACGCCGACGACACCCAGCTCATCCTCTCCCTCACCAAAGACCCACACACCACCAAAGCCAACCTCCACGAGGGAATGAAGTCCATCGCCGAGTGGATGAGAAATAGCCACCTGAAGTTGAACTCCGACAAGACGGAGGTCCTCATCCTCGGATGCACCCCCTCGGCCTGGGACGACTCCTGGTGGCCCACCGCGCTGGGACCCCCTCCAACGCCAGCCAACCACGCACGCAACCTTGGTTTCGTCCTCGACTCCGCCCTCACCATGTCCAAGCAGGTCAACGCAGTTTCCTCCTCCTGCTACAACACCCTCCGCATGCTCCATAGAATCTACAAATGGATCCCGACGGAAACCAGAAAAACTGTAACCCAGGCCCTCGTCAGCAGTAGACTAGACTACGGCAACGCACTCTACACAGGCATCCCAGCAAAAGACATCCGACACCTCCAACGCATCCAAAACGCCTCCGCCCCACTGGTCCTCGACGTACCCCGCTGATGCCACATCTCTCACCACCTGAAAGACCTCCACTGGCTCCCCGTGGACAAGAGGATCACCTTCAAGCTCCTCACCCACGCTCACAAGGCCCTCTACAACGCCGGACCAGCCTACCTGAACAACAGACCCAACTTCTACGTCCCCTCCCGCCAACTCCGCTCCGCCAACCTCGCCCTCACCATCGTTCCCCGCTTCCAACGCAAGACCTCCGGCGGCAGATCCTTCTCCTACCTCGCCGCCAAGACCTGGAACACCCTCCCGACCCCCCTGCGGCAGACCCAGGATCTTCTCACCTTCAGGAGACTCCTCAAGACCTGGCTTTTCGACCAGTAGCAGCACCCCCCCCTCAGCTCCTTGAAACCCTAACGGGTACGTAGTGCACTCTATAAATATTTTGATTGATTGTCCTGGGATTCCTCACTGGGGTCAGTAGCCATGACAGGTTGGGGTAACCAGAGTCACCTGCAAATGGCGAGGGACAACTGTTAGACACACACTAACCTGTAGGGATATACCCAGACAACCATTCTCACTGACTTGCTTCCAGGTGCTCACCTAATAGCCACACACGGTGCCTCCGGAGTTGCCCCATCACATAAGGGATGCTGCTATTCCGCAGGATGTAAGCGTCATGCACTGAGCCAGGGAATTTGGCATTAACATGGGAGATGTACTGGTCGGCCAAACACGCCATCTGCACATTCATGGAATGATAACTCTTCCGGTTTCTGTACACCTGTTCACTCCTGCGGGGGGGGGTACCAAAGCCACATGTGTCCCATCAATGGCACCTATGATGTTGGGGATATGTCCCAGGGCATAGAAGTCACCTTTCACTGTAGGCAAATCCTCCACCTGAGGGAAAATGATGTAGCTCCGCATGTGTTTCAGCAGGGCAGACAACACTCTGGACAACACGTTGGAAAACATAGGCTGGGACATCCCTGATGCTATGGCCACTGTAGTTTGAAATGACCATCTTGCAAGGAAATGGAGTACTGGCAGCAGCTGCACTTGAGGGGGGATTCCTGTGGGATGGCGGATAGCTGACATCAGGTCTGGCTCCAGCGGGCACACGGTTCCAGGATTGTGGCACGATCAAGCCTGTAGGTGATGATCACATGTCTTTCCTCCATTGTCGACAGGTCCACCAGCGGTCTGTACACCGGAGGATGCCGCCATTTTCTCACATGTCCCAGCGGACGGTGCCTATGAAGGACAACAGCGAGCACAGAGTCAACCAGCTTAGAGGTACGTACCCACAGCTTACAAAGAATACGACTCATAATCCAAAATTTGGCCTGTATGAGTGTTGAGGCAAGGCCTAGGTATGTGTGACGCAGTTAGAAATTAAGCCATGTGGGCCCCTGAAATGGCGGCTGTCTGACCTGTAAAGTGGGACAATGGGATGTGAGGTAACTGCACTGGCGTTGTACCCCGTTGCGGTAGGCGATCGAAGACTGTGGTGCAATTCTGCATTGGTTAACATGGACCCTATGGGTCCCAGGAGCCAATGATGATGTACGCCGGCGGTGACGGTATGCACCGCCGCGGACGTGACCGCCATTTTCTATCTGTTCAATCACTCGATACCTGATCTTTGACAGGAGAGGACTTACACTGCAAGTGCTGCTGTGACCTCGGTCTGGAAGAGACAATGGCTCAAGCGTCTGGGGAAAGGGCCTCTGCCTTCACATCAGAGGACTTGGAGAAACTAGTGGATGGAGTCCTCCCCCAGTACACGCTACTCTATGGTCCTCCAGACAAACATGTAAGTACACTGGGAGCATGCTGTATGGGCTTTGCCTGTGTGGAGTGGGGTGGATGAAAGATGGGGGGGAAGATTGAGGCGTGCATGAAACAACGGTGAGTGCAAGGGTAGGTATGGTGGCCAATGACTCTGACAGTGCAGTTGGTAATAACTTTTCTTTTCCCCCTGTACAATTCACGTAGGTCAGCGCCCACCAGAAAAAGGATATTTAGCGTGCCATCGCCAAGGACGTCCGGACCCTGGGGGTCTACCACAGACAGAGCACCCACTGCCGTAAGAGATGGGAGGACATTCGGCGCTGGAGCAAGAAGACGGCGGAGGCCCAGCTGGGGATGGCCTCCTAATGTGGGAGAGGGTGCCTGTCGCACCATGACCCCCCTGATGTTCAGGATCCTGGTGGTGGTGTACCCGGAGTTGGATGGGCGCTTGAGGGCATCACAGCAGCCACAAGGTGGTGAGTACACTCTCATTCTGCTGATTTTGCGCGCAGTGGAGGTGTCTGGGTGGAGGAAGTGGGAAGTGGGTTTCCCTAGGCCAGGGCGAGTGTGCTAGTTAAGTCCCCTTGTTCTGGCAGACCCTGTGGCACCCCACCCCACCTGTGTACAGTGCCAAGTACACCTAGTCAGGCTCCTGTGACATCCATGTGTGCAGATGTCAGCCATAGCCTTGTAGGCCATGTCCCAGAGATTGAACAGTGGAGCCCAAGTGCGCGGCGTAGTGCAGGGGGCTTCTTTGTCTGTCGTGTCCGCCAACAGTAGTGGTAATGCATGCACTCAACATGTCTTTCTTCTGTCGCCCCCCCCCCTTTTTGTGGTCTCCCTGTTCTTGTGTGCATTAGCATCATCAGACGGAGGAGCAGTGGCACCGGAGCAGGAGGGAGCTGTATCCCACATGGCCCTGGAGGGTGAGACTACGGATGCGGAGTTCACCAGTGGGACGGAGGGCGAGGGGAGCTCCACGGCGGGGACAGGAGCTGAGACCAGTGATAGGGACTCGTCCTCTGATGGGAGCTCCCTTGTGGGTGTGGCCACATCTGGGCCCCCCGCATCTACAGGTACAGCCGCCACCCGCCCTACCAGCACCGCCCTCCCAGCAGCCCCTCAGCCTTTGCCCCGTGCCCGCTCACCCAGGAGGGTGGGCATCACCTTCGCCCCAGGCACCTCAGCCCCTGCCCCAGTCACCCCTGCTGCCCTCAGTTAGGAGGCCATTGACCTCCTCAGGTCCCTCACTGTTGGGCAGTCTACCATTTTGAATGCCATCCAGGGTGTAGAAAGGCAGTTGCAACAAAGAACTGCATTCCTGGAGGGCATTCATTCTGGTCAGGCGGCCCTTCAGCGAGCTTTTCAGACTCTGGCCTCAGCACTGATGGCAGCTATTGTCCCTGTCTCTAGCCTCCCCCTCCAACTTCCTCCACCCAGACCCAATCCCCTGTACCTCAGCTTATCCCAAGCACACATTCAGACCAGCATGCACACACGTCAACACACAAGGGAAGCTCTGGCAAACATAAGCACCACACATCCCACAGGCACTCACGCAAGCATCACACACATGCAGACACACCAACACCCACTGCCTCCACTGTGTCCCCCTCCTCCTCATCTCCCTCCTCCCTCCCAGTCTCGTCTCCACTCACACCTGCATGCACTACATCTACAGCCACTACTTCCATCACCAGCACACACACCACCACACCCCGCTCATGTGCAGTCACCACCCCCACTGCCATTCACACGTCCCCTGTGTCCTCTCCCAGTGTGTCTGTGACACCACCTCCCAAGATACACAAACGCAGGCACACACCCACCCAACAGCCATCCACCTCAAGGCAGCCTCCAGCGCATGCACCTTCACCCAAAGTCACCAAACGAGCACCTCCTACAACCACAACCTCTTCCTCCACTCCCAAACCCCCTCCAGCTACCCGTCCCAGTGTTCCCAAGAAACTTTTCCTGTCCAACCTTGACCTCTTTCCATCATCTCCAGGACCAGTGGTGCCTGTAGTCACCGGAATCTGGAGTGCACCGGCCACTTGGGCAGCCAGTGTGGCACAGAGCCACAGCACAGACAGTCCCCCACCAGTGAAGCATCAAAAGTTGGCCAGTGCCCGGCGGGAGAGGGGGAAGACTCCAGCCACCAAAGCCGCTCCCAGGGGTACAGATGGGAGTGTGGAGTCAGCTGCGACACCTTCCAAGGTGGGGAAGGGCCACAAGAAAGTCAGCAAGTCTGGGAAGAGCAGCTCGGCAGAAAAGACCGCCATCATCCCCGCTTCCCAGGAGGTCACCGCCATCGTCCCTGCTGCCCAGGAGGCCACCACCACCAGCCCTGCTGCCCAGGAGGCCACCGCCAGCACCAGCCCAGCTGCCCAGGAGGCTGCTGCCAGCACCAGCCCAGCTGCCCAGGAGGCTGCTGCCAGCACCAGCCCAGCTGCCCAGGAGGCCACCGCCAGCACCAGCCCAGCTGCCCAGGAGGCCACCGGCAGCACCAGCCCTGCTGCCCAGGAGGCCACCGGCAGCACCAGCCCTGCTGCCCAGGAGGCCACCGCCAGCACCAGCCCTGCTGCCCAGGAGGCCACTGCCAGCACCAGCCCTGCTGCCCAGGACAGGACCGCCAGCACCAGCCCCGCTGGGCCAGGCAAGAACGCCAGCACCAGCCCCGCTGGGCCAGACAGGACCGCCAGCACCAGCCCAGCTGCCCAGGAGGCCACTGCCAGCACCAGCCCCGCTGGGCCAGACAGGACCGCCAGCACCAGCCCCGCTGGGCCAGACAGGACCACCAGCACCAGCCCCGCTGGGCCAGACAGGACCACCAGCACCAGCCTCGCTGGGCCATAAAGGACCGCCAGCACCAGCCCCGCTGGAGAAGACAGGACCGCCAGCACCAGCCAAGCTGGGCCATAAAGGACTGTCAGCACCAGCCCCGCTGGGCCAGACAGGACCGCCAGCAGCTGAGTCACTGCCAAGGACCCCACCGCCACAAGCACCGCTGAACAGGACACTGCCGCCACAAGCACCGCTGAACAGGACACCGCCGCCACAAGCACCGTTGAACAGGACGCTGCCGGCCCAAGCACCGCTAAACAGGACATTGCCGCCACAAGCACCGCTGAACAGGACACCGCTGCCACAAGCACCGCTGAACAGGACACTGCCGCCACAAGCACCACTGCCAAGGACACCGCCACAACAAGCACCGCAAGCCCATGAGCGTCAAGGGCACTGACGCTACTGAGTCCGTCACAAGCAGGATGAAGCACTCTGGGCACAAGGCCCCCTCCAGAACCAGTGGAGAGATACATCCACTACCTCTGCCCTTGGCAGGATGAAGCACTCTGGGTACAAGGCCCCCTCCAGAACCAGTGGAGTATCACATCCACTATCTCTATCCTTGGCAGGATGAAGCACTCTGGACACAAGGCCCCCTCCAGAACCAGTGGAGAGATACATCTACTACCTCTGTTCTTGGCAGGATGAAGCACTCGGGCACAAGGCCCCCTCCAGAACCAGTGGAGAGATACATCCACTACCTCTGTCCTTGGCAGGAAGAAGCATTCTGGCCACAAGGCCCCCTCCAGAACCAGTGGAGAGATACATCCACTACCTCTGTCCTTGGCAGGATGAAGCACTCTGGGCACAAGGCCCCCTCCAGAACCAGTGGAGAAAGGCATCCACCTGAGAGACTGTGGCTTTGCACTCCCCAGGATAAAGCAGTGGGCAACCCACCCACTGTAGAGACTTGAGAGACTGTGGCTTTGCACTCCCCAGGATAAAGCAGTGGGCAACCCACCCACTGTAGAGACTTGAGAGACTGTGGCTTTGCACTCCCCAGGATAAAGCAGTAGGCAACCCACCCACTGTAGAGACTTGAGAGACTGTGGCTTTGCACTCCCCAGGACTGAACAGTGGGCAACCCACCCACTGTAGAGACTTGACAGACTGTGGCTTTGCACTCCCCAGGATGGAACAGTGGGCAACCCACCCACTGTAGAGACTTGAGAGACTGTGGCTTTGCACTCCCCAGGACTGAACAGTGGGCAACCCACCCACTGTAGAGACTTGACAGACTGTGGCTTTGCACTCCCCAGGATGGAACAGTGGGCAACCCACCCACTGTAGAGACTTGAGAGACTGTGGCTTTGCACTCCCTAGGATTGAACAGTGGGCATGTGGCCCCCCTCGTGGATTTGGCGTTGTGCACTCAACCGGCTGAGGTGTCCCCCCTTTTCCTTCCCCCTGAGGTGCCTGTTTTATTGCTATCTGATGCCCCTGCAGTGTCCTCTCCGTCATGTTCGGGGATTGAGTGTGGGCCTCGCCCATGCTGTGTGGGCCCAGTGTTCCACGGACTTCAATGGAGCACTATCTGGACTACTATTCTTGGTGTATATATTTGTTTATAGTGTATATATATTTTTGCGTCCTGGATTTTAATATATTCCAATGGTTACACTCATTTGTTTTTGTCTTTGCATTCTTCCGGGGGGTTTGGGGGTGTAACTGTAATGTATCATGCTGTATTAGTGTGTGTTTTGTAGTGGGTGAGGGTGGGGGCGGGGGTTGCGTGTGTGTGTCCCTGTTTTTTCCCTCCCCCCTCCCCTGTATCATAGGTGCAGTACTCACCGTTGTCTTTGCTGCCGGCGTTCGTGCTCCTGGTAGAGGAGCAAGAAGATAAGGGCTGGCAGGATCTGGAGCTCGGGTTCCATGGCATCTGGATTCCTCGTGGGGTGTGTAGAGGTGAGCGTTTTCCCTTCGAAGTCCAGTTTCCGTCGTGTTTTTGTTCGCGGTGAATCCGCCCCAGAAAAGGTGGCGGATTGGTAGGTTGGGATACTGTGGGTGGTACATTGTCCTCCGCCTGTCTGTTGGAGGTCACCACCCAGCTGTTTGTTTGTACCGCCGTGGCGGTCGGAGTGTTAAAGTGGCTGTCTATGTTGGCGGTTTCTGCCACGGTTGTAATTGTTTTTATTTTACCGCCGGCCTGTTGGCGGTCTTACCGCCATTTTAACACCGACCGCCAGGGTTGTAATTACCTCCAAAGTGTCTTAAGTCTTTTAAAAACAAATGAATGTCCCTTAAAAACAATAAAGGTCTCTTGCAAGCACAAAGTACCTGATTTGCGTTCAAAATCTCTGCAAGGGCCCGCAGAGGAGGCGATCCGTGGAAAGCGGGGAGGTGTGCGTTGGTTTCGCCCCTTCACACACCGACTTGCGTCGTTAATTTCCACGTAGGGGAAGGCTTTGCATCGATTTCCGGCGCGCGGACTTGTTTCCTCTTCGGGTTGTGGGATTTTCTGGCACCCTGGGGATGGTGCTTGGAATCCTGGGCTTGCGAAGTGAAGTCACAAGCGCTGCGTCGATCCAGTGGGCGTTGCGTGGAAATTTCCCCTGCACGGCAGGCGCTGCATCGACTCCTTTCTGGAAGTTGGGCTGCGTCATTATGGGTCGGATGTGCATCGATCCGGTGGGCCGTAAGTCGAAGTTCCGGTCGCAATGCAGGTGTTGCGTCGATCTTCTCTTTGCGAAGTCGGGCTGCGTCGTTTCGGTTCGGCGTGCGGTCAATTTCTCACCGCGGGGCAGGCTGTGCATTGTTTTTAGCAGGCTGTGCATCGAATTTTCACCGCACAAGGAGTCCAGTTGCAGGAGTGAAGTCTTTTTGGTCCTGAGACTTCAGGGAACAGGAGGCAAGCTCTATCCAAGCCCTTGGAGAGCACATTTCAGCACAGCCAGAGAGCAGCAAGGCAGCAGGCCAACAACAAGGCAGCAGTCCTTCTCAGAAAAACAGTCCCAGTGAGTCCTTTGGGCATCCAGGCAGTTCCTCTTGGCAGGCCTGGCTCAGGGATTCTTCACCAGCAGGTTTCTTGTCCTGAATTGTCTGTGAGGTAGAGTGTCTACCCCAAGAAGCATCTAAAGTCTGTGGTTTAGGGTGCTCTTCGTATACCCATTTTGGCCTTTGAAGTAGGCTTACTTCAAAGGAAAGTCTCACTTGTTTGTCAAATCCTGCCTTGCCCAGGCAAGGCTTCAGATAAACACCAGGGGGTTGGAGACTGCATTATGTGAGGGAAGGTACAGCCCTTTCAGGTGCGAGTGACTACTCCTCCCCTCCCTTCTAGCACAGATGGCTCATCAGAATATGCAGGCTACACCCCAGCCCCTTTGTGTCACTGTCTAGAGAGGTGCAAACAGCCCAACTGTCAAACTAACCCAGATAGGGAATCCACAAACAGACAGAGTCACAAAAATGGTTCAAGCAAGAAAATGCACACTTTCTAAAAGTGGCATTTTCAAACACACAATCTTAAAACCAACTTTACTAAAATATGTATTTTTACATTGTGAGTTCAGAGGTCCCAAACCCCACATGTCCATCTGCTCCCAAAGGGAATCTACACTTTAATCATGTTTAAAGGCAGCCCCCAAGTTAACCTATGAGAGAGATAGGCCTTGCAACAGTGAAAACCGAATTTGGCAGTATTTCACTGTCAGGACATATAAACACAATAGTATATGTCCTACCTTAACCATACACTGCACCCTGCCCATGGGGCTACCTAGGCCTAACTTAGAGGTGTCTTATGTGTAGGAAAAGGGAACGGGTAGCCCTGGCAAGTGGGTACACTTGCCAAGTCGAATTTACTGATTAAAACTGCACACACAGACACTGCAGTGGCAGGTCTGAGACATGATTACAGGGCTACTTATGTAGATGGCACAACCAGTGCTGCAGGCCCATTAGTAGCATTTGATTTACAGGCCCTGGGCACCTCTAGTGCACTTTACTAGGGACTTACCAGTAAATCAAATATGCCAATCATGGATAAACTAATCAACAGTACAATTTACACAGAGAGCATATGCACTTTACACTGGTTAGCAGTGGTAAAGTGCTCAGAGTTCTAAAGCCAACAAAAAAAGGTCAGGAAAAATAGGAGGAAGGGGGATAACCCTGCAAAAAGGGCCAGGTCCAACACATTGCATCCTCATAACCACAGAAGATCCAGGGAGTGCAGATCCTGTTACGTAGTGTCACAAGGCAGCAGAGTAGACCTCGTGCCGCAATCTATCTTTTCTTATTTTTTCCCAACCACCCTTCCCCCTCCATAGCACCTCGGAACCAACTCACCAACTCAGCTGTGCGATGCATCCTCGCGGAACCTTGCAATGCTCCACTACCAGGACCTAAGGTACCTTGTTCAGTAGGCCTAACAGGATCCTTGTAGCTAGCCTGCACTCTATTGTGGCTGGCCTGAACTTGTGACTTTGTCACGGTCCAGCACAGCCAGATAACCCCAGTTTGTGCCATGTGCTTTTGCACTATTTTCACTGAAATCTTTAAACCTGTGCAGCTCTGGTTCTACTGCTTGGATTTTTTTGCCATTTTGGTCTGGCATAGAAGCCATTCTGTGGTGTGTTTTCACTGTGTTACTGTTTGAAGTGTTACAAATATACTTTACACATTGCCTTTGAGTTAAGCCTGCCTGCTTTGTGCCAAGCAACCTGAGGTTTGAGCAGAAGCTAATTCAGGGCTCGCTTGTGACTTCACTCTGACAAGGATTGTAGTTTCTGCTTGAGAAGGGATTCACCCCCACAACAAGGAAGCCAATTTCTTACACTATTCTTCAACAAATGAAAGATTATTTTTCTTTGCTCATACTCTAGGCTATTTTATATTTGTATGTTTGGTATACTTTATGATGGTGTAGTTCCAAATTCAAACGTTTGTGAGAGTATTCGTTTTATGACTTCTGCAAGGCAAGACACATTGGCCCTGATTCTGACCCCGGCGGTCTGAGACCGCCGGGGCCAGGGTCGGCGGGAGCACAGCCGACAGGCTGGCGGTGCCCCGCAGGGCATTCTGACCGCGGCGGTTTGGCCGCGGTCAGATTCGGAAAACCGGCGGTCTCCCGCCGGTTTTCCGCTGCCCTTGAGAATCCTCCATGGCGGCAGAGCGCGCTCCGCCGCCATGGGGATTCTGACACCCCCTACCACCATCCTGTTCCTGGCGGGTC
The DNA here is from genome assembly GCF_031143425.1 of Pleurodeles waltl. Classification (NCBI taxonomy): domain Eukaryota; kingdom Metazoa; phylum Chordata; class Amphibia; order Caudata; family Salamandridae; genus Pleurodeles; species Pleurodeles waltl. The sequence continues at coordinate 789,712,290 of NC_090439.1, read as the reverse complement.
TCCCGCCAGGAACAGGATGGCGGTAGGGGGTGCCGCGGGGCCCCTGCAGTGCCCATGCCAATGGCATGGGCACTGCAGGGGCCCCTGTAAGAGGGCGCCACTTTGTATTTCAGTGTCTGCTTTGCAGACACTGAAATCCTCGACGGGTGCCACTGCACCCATCGCACCTTCCCACTCCGCCGGCTCAATTCTGAGCCGGCGTACTCGTGGGAAGGTTGATTTGCCCTGGGCTGGCGGGCGGCCTTTTGGCGGTCGCCCGCCAGCCCAGGGCAAATCCCAAAATACCCTCAGCGGTCTTTCGACCGCGGAGCGGTATTTTGGTGGGTGAAGTCTGGCGGGCGGCGGAGGAATGACCCCCATTGTCACAAAAGTGGATTGTTGAATTAGCAAACCCAAACGCTAATTTTCCAGAAGGGGACATTATCATATCAGCACCATGCTACATGAAGTGAAAATAGATTTATTGCATGAATTCCTCTGCAAGGAAAATGTCAAAGGGAACTGAGGAAGAAAAAAACCTGCGCTCAGTGGTGCCGAGAGATGATTTACCACGCTTGAAGTCACCGAAGACATAAACACATTCATTATCCATTAGGCTGTTGAGCCTCTGCTGGAGAATGAGCAGTAAATTATCTATCCAGCTGCACCAGCCCACTAAACACTGCTGCTACTGATTGGAAGAGAAGTCAATTGCTGCAGAGCGTCACTAGCATAACATGTGTTCTGATAAATGAGTCTTTAGAAACTTGACGGTCATAGATTATGTGTATGGGTCGGTGTGAGTTGAGTGGCGGTCTTTTTGTTCCACATAGGCTTTCTGCAGCCAGTGTTATGTGAATATTTGGGAGAAGCGTGCAAAAGTATAGGGGTTATTTAAATCGAGCAGCCAATAAAAAAACATCGTGGATGTCCCATCCAACCTATTTAGAGCGTATACATGGGGATAGGGTGTATGGGATCTCCGTCAATGTTTGGCAGATGTCTGGTATCTGCAAAACTCTAAGGGGCATATTTATGAGAAAGTAGTGCATTGGTTCCGATGCGTCACTTCTCTTGCGTTGCCCATGCCCCACCTAACACCTTGAGCAGGCATTAAAAATGACGGAAAAAATGGTGCAGTGACCCCTTTGCATAGATTATGCCTGGTGCATGCATTGCACCACTTTGTAAATCTGGCATGGGGGAAAGGCCTACTTAGCACCACCTTAGGGTAAAGAAAAATGACGATATGGAGGAGCTAAGGCAGCATAAGGGGCATGTAAATATGCCCCTAAATACCCTGTGTTCTTCTCCTGAAAATGTACATTATATTACTAATCTCTTCAGTATGTTGTGCTGTGAGTGAAGGACACGTGCTTGTGTTTGGCATATATTTCAGGTATGCAAATTCAGTGCCAGCAGAACGTTGATCTGCTTTGAAATACAGCTTGAGCCTAATTAGGTGGTAATGGAAAATCACCTGTTTTCTGGAAAAAAATGCTAAACCCAGATGAGAATCCACCGATGGCATTTCTCCACCAGTTAAAAATGGGTGGTAATGTAAAATATTCTGAATTCTGGAGGAGATGCTAAACTCAGACAATAATCCAGTGGAGCTATTTGCTCCACCATAGAAATAGTATAGAGAAGGAAAGGTTTCAAGTGGACTCTCCTCTGAATTTAGCATTGCTTCCAGAATTAGGAAGTTAAATCTAAAATATGCCCTATGTTATTTAGAACCTTTGTAAAGGTAACACACAGCATAGGTGGTATGCCTAAGTACAGCCTACAATAAATATTGTATCCACTTCTTAATCACATCATTGCATCCTCATGTAAGTGTATAATTACTATTCATCCGCCACGACATGTGATTTAGTAGTTAGGGCACTGTAGTGAAAACAACATTATTGTTATGTAGTATGGCGCGTGGATGTAGTGGAGTTGTAACACAGCCGATATCAATCTTCACTATGATTACTAGGAGGACTGGGCTGGACCCACTGAATAACAGAATCCAAAATCAAGCCAGGCTTTCAGCGTGACTAAAACCGCCTGCATACAGTCGACACTGAATGTAATTTAGTGCAAATTAACATCATGCATAGTCATTGCGGTTTTCCAAAATCATAACTGAAAAGATCTTTCTGTTCTTGGTTCACAGCTCTACCGGAGGTGGAAGGACTCGTAGAGCAACAGGCTGAAAGAAAGTGGGGTATCAATTATGCTCCTGCTCAGTTGCACTCCTTTACGTCATCACTTAAACATTACAAAAATTGGATTCATAAAACAAAGAGTGCCCCCTTTGCGAAAACATTCTTGAAGCTTGTAATTCCCCTAAAACTCTTTTTAAAGTAGTTAGATAAATTATTCACTTTTAGTGCTGAACCAAAGATCCAACTCCTTCCGAGTAACAACGAGAAACTTTGTAAGATAACATGAAAAATTATCCGGAGGCTGGAATAGTAATTCAGCCTGGTACTAATATCTTACAAAGGTCGTTTACGTCAGGTTATCCTCAGTATTCTAAGCGATTTGACTGTGCAGCTTTTGTTGTCCATCAAATCTGTTTCTCCAAATGACTTTTGTCCTAGGAATTCTCTGTATAAAATGGCAGAGGTGGCTTCCCCAGCCATTGCAGTTATATTTAACCACTCTTTCCTTTCTGGCACCCGCCCATTGGCTTGGAAAGAAATATGTTGTCATATCCTTATTATAAAAAAAAACCTCACTTTGAACCTCTCCTTGGAGGCCAGTAATCAACATATTTCTCTGAATGATGCCAGAGCGATCTTGGATGAAGGTCGGCCTGTTGCCCTCGTCCTACTTAATCTATAGACAACCAACCTAGTATCATTGACCTGAGGTCAGCATTAGAGGGACAGCGCTTCCCTGATTTTCCTCCTTCATGACAGGCCGCTGTCACTTTCTCTGCTGGGCACTTTCCAGATCCGAATCAAAGGTTGTCAGCTGCAGAGTCTCGCAGAGATCCTTTCTATACCTGATACTATACCACATATATATTCAGCACCTTATAAATATCATGTGCTTGTTTGTACTAGATTGTATGTACGCTGATGATATATACCTACTCTCTAGATTAGATCGTTCTGCTGAAGAACTTCTGGGATTTCTTCTTCCCTGTTTCTCAGCAACCCAATCATGGATGAGCAATAACATATTCAAAATAAATGCAGATAAGACACATCGATTGGTTTTTGGAGCTGACTGTCTATGGAATGCCAACCTATGGCCCTGTAATCTGGAAACTTTCACTATACCTGTGAGTACAGTGAAAAACCTGGGATTCAAGTTTGATAAAGAACTGCCCTTGGAACCTCAATGATGTGGTATCTGCTTCCTCTTAACAACTGAAGCTTCTCCAGAAATCTAGGAGTAATTCCTGGAGGATTTTATCCCATGGTAGTGGTTGTGTCTTTTCCCCTCAGCATTAGACTATACTAATGATTGCTATTTAGAATTCTCTTTAAAATCTTGACTAAACTGCAGCTAACCCAGAGCATGGTGACAAGAATAGCATTCGGTCTATGCAAATGTGACCATGTCATTAGAGGCGGCTAGCATTTAAGGAGAGTGGGGGGTAGGCAAATGTGGTGTTGGTGTGCACGTGCATGCATGCAAGGTGAGTGGTGTATGTAAATAAAAGGAAAAAACACTTACCTTGCTTGCTGCATAACGTCTGATGACCTCCTCGCTCTGGTCTCCTCTCGGGCTCAATCAAATAACATTAAGCAATCTTGGCGCTGCTTTCATGCTGGTAATTAGCATGAAAGAAGCGCCAGGAGCATTGAAGGCCTGTGCTTTCTCTAACCCAGCTTTTTTAAGACAGCTGGGTTAGAGAAGTTTAATGTCGCAAGGCAGCCGGCCAAAAAGACATGCACACTTTAAAATGTGCACTGCTCACTGTTGCCACTCAGCAGCAGTGTCCCCGCCTCATCCTGAAACTCGGTCAAAAGTGGAAGGTTCGAAAATAAAATGGTAATAAATGAACTTTATTACCATTTTCATCCCTGGGGGGCATTTTAGGGAGAGGGGCGATGATCCTCTGCCCTTAAGGAGGAACCGCCACTGCTTGTCACTGAAGCAAGCAGAAAGTTACACTGGCTACCAGTTAAACAAAGAACTTGTTTTAAAGCACTATGTCTAGTTCATTGTAGCATTATACTAGGTGGGTATGCCCGCAATGAGAGCTAGATTACTAAGTATGTTCTAACACAGCCCCTTTGTTCAACTCATTCTGTTTTAGCACCCCTTCCTTGATACAGGCATACCAGGATGAGAGGAACACCATTTTCTGTCTTGACTGCTCAACCTTGGAACCTCCTCATTCAGTTTTATTGCAGACCACTGACCTCTTAAAAAATCTGAAGTCCGATCTTTTTATATGATATGATGTACAATTAATAGTCCAACTTTATTATTGTCTTTTCTAATTTCCTTAGCACCAAGTTACATCTTTTAGGTGGACCTGTGCTCATAAACACTTGTTTCATTCATTAATTCATTTATTAATGTATTCATTCATTCATTTATTCAGTTTGGCCTTAGGATAATTTCCTATGTCAATGACACAAAGCTCATTTTAGGTGCATTTGACAGGGTCACGGTGAAATGTCTCCTGGGTACAGCTCTGTCTATATTCAAGGTAAGACAGACTCAGGTAGGTCTCAGTTAGTTTCTTTTTATTTTTGTTGCTTCTGTCACGGTTTTATAAGTTTTCCCCAAGGTACAGCATTTTGGTGTCTGTGGCATGCTTCTCTCGAGGATTTTCTAAGTCTCTTCCCTTCTCCTTTTCCTTCCGTTGGGATCGTTTTCTGGGACCCTTCAAAGTGCCCGTCCATTAAAAGGCCTTGCTGAAAGAAACAAAACAGGAAAACTGATAAATCGTTATGCTGAGAGATTTTCAAGGCAGAGGTTAGGGTGGAGGTGAGGGACGTGAGGGGATCTCGAAGTGAGTGAATTTCCATTAGTGCTACCGTCACTGGTTCACAACCAAGTGCCAGTTTCCCCACAAGTATCGTGCTGCTGTAACTACCATGCAGTAAGACCACTGGGCTACAGCATAGTGCCACCCTTTTTTATCCCTTGCCCTTCACTCTTCACCCTTCTTCCCTCCCCCATCCACATTGCCCATGTATGCAAGCCCATACCTTGGTCAGCCACATTCCTCCAGGGACTTGGCAAGGTGCCGGGGTCTCTGGATGACGTCCAAGCGTGCAGGCGTTGAGAACCTCACCAATCTGCATTTCTCTTTCTCCCGTGTCTGCTCCTTCTTCCACACCTATTCCTGGCCTTGCCACTTCCGGTTCCTCGGGATTGCTCCGATGTGCGTCTTCTTCTTTTCCCACTTCTCTCGCATTTTCCCCCTTCTCCTCTTTGGTTGCGTTTTCCTCTCTCTCCGTTGCCTCCAAACGACTTCCTACACTGCTTCCTTCTTCTATGAGCGGCCAATCTCTCAATGGTGGGCATGGCCTGAGAACCACGTAGCTTCTCTGTCGTACCCCCAAGGCACTCCCTTTGATGATCTCTCGTCTTCATGTTACCAATGTCCTTCCTGCCTCGAGCCATCCTGCTACAGTGCAATGTCACTTCAGGAGAATAGAAGGGACATTGAAGGTGCCATTGTGTCTATTCTACATTGAATCAATGCCTGTCTCCTTAAAATAAATGGATTGAAAAACGAAATTATTTTTGTAGACACAAACATTCCTTGGTCGTATTCCTTCTGGCCAACAACTCCAGGATCTCTACTGGTTCCAGTAGAGCAAATATAAACATGGGATTTTTGATTGACAATCTCTTGTCTCTAGATCCTCATAACAATGTTGTATTCTCTTCATGCCTTCTCCAAATGAGAAGTTGAAGAAGATTCTTCCAGTTATTCTATGTCGTCTTAGAGAAGTTAGTGCATGAAGCCGCAATAAATTAATGGCTGGACTATGTTAATGCCTGTTAACTAAACATGCCAGCTAAGTCACTATGCTGGCTCCACTTGATACAAGACTTTGTAGGTAGGCTAATATTCAACTTTTGTAGTTTTGTTTCTGTATCTGAAGAGAATGTTGTTATCATGTTTTCACATGACTCTTACAAATACACCCTTGCATTCTTGAATATGTTAGTACTATTTGTATCATTTCACAATGTGATCTTCTACCATGTATAATAATCTGTTGCATTTCCACAAAGTTTCAGTCCTTCTATTGAAACCAAAACTCTGTTGGCATGATCACAAATCATTTTCACTAGGATACTATTTTTTGTCCTAGTTGGTAAGGTATTGAAACAGGATTTTGGAGGTTTGTAATGTGTGACAAGTAAAGCTGGAATTGGAAACAAATTACACCAGGAACTCAGATATTGGGAGTTAAGGTATGGCAGAGGAAAGAGGGTTGAGTCACGAGGAGCGGAGTGAAGAAAAGCAGAGACTGACAGTCAATTTATACATTTATTTTTTAATAATCTGTTGCAAAGAAAATTGTCAACAATGACAAATGTGACGGTAATTCTATTCTAGCTTACTTGATTGACCAAAGGAGAATAGGTTTTAAAATATTGTGTGGGTTAAGTGATCTGCTGCAGATTTTTTTTTCTGTGGGCATCATATTTCAGGAGATAACAATAATAATGGTAAAATAACACTGGTTGGTTAATCCTCTTGCTGGAGAAGTTTGTGTTTTATCTAGTGACAGTTTTGACTCGTAAATTAGCATTGAGGATTAATGTGTTTGCTGCAAAGCACATGGTGTAACATGAAGATCACAGATGTGTATTTCAAGTAGATAGGTAAGTGGGTTACTGCGATTGACACAGATATGCTTTTGCTACTTCCAGTTAAGCTGCAATCCTCTTAAGATAGCACAGAGAGGTATGAACAGACATCAAAGAGCTGCATGCAAACTGCAAGTCATGGGTTTAGATCCTTATTATTTTTCTTCTCAATCTGTTGCTGTTTTAAGTTTGCAAAGAAGGGGTGCCTTCGGTAGAAATACATTTTTGACAATATAGACAACCACAATCACTGTGTTACATTTTAAATCCCGGACCGGACGTAGTGTTTCTCTTGATTGGTCACTCTTAAATTATAATGGCTGTAAGAATGGAATCTCACATCTTATAACATTTAGGCCCTCATTCTGACCTTGGCGGTCGGCGGAGAGGCGGCGGTCGGACCGCGAACAGACCGGCGGTATTAAAAATGGCATTCTGACCGCGGCGGTCACCGCCGCGACTGACCGCCACTTCCCCACTCCGACAGCCACGGCGGTCATGACCGACGGGCTGGAGTCTGCGCACTCCGGTCCGGCAGTCGACCCAAGACCGCCAACGGTATCATGACCCTGCTCACCGCCGCGGTTTCTGGCGTTTGGGAACCGCCATGCGAACCATGGCGGTAGGCACTATCGGGGCCAGGGAATTCCTTCCCTGGCACTGATAGGGGTCTCCCCCACCCCCCACTGCCCCCCCGAGTCCTCCCCCCACACCCTCCACCCCCCTGCCACCCCCCAGAGGTGGTACGAACCCCCTCCCCACCCCCACCCCGACATGCACATACACGCACCCCGACATGCACACACCCCCAACATGCACATATACACACCCCCTATACACACACATACACAACGGGGACACATACCCGCACACATACATGCCGACATGCGCACCCGCCGAACTACACACATTGCCCATAGGCACAGCAGCACTCCCCGCCCGCATGCACGCACTCACACACCCCCTCTACACACTCACACGCACACCCCCATGCACGCACACATCACACAACACCCCCCCACCCCCTCCCCTCACGGACGATCAACTTACCTTGTGCGTTGGTCCTCCGGGAGGTGACAGGAGCCATGGGGAGGTGACCGCCAACAGAAGACCGCCAACAGAAGACCGCCACACAGAAATGTGGGTCGTAATTCTGTGGGCGGTGTTCTGCTGGCGTGGCGGTGGAGGTTGACCAGTCTCCACTTTCCCGCCGACCGCCAGTGTGGCTGCTGGCGGTTTTCCGGCGGAACGCTCCCAGCGGTCAGAATGCGCACAGCGGCATACCGCCGCGGTCGGCGGTCTTCACCGCGGCGGTAACTCGGCGGTCTTGCGAAAAGACCGCCAAGGTCAGAATGACCCCCTTATTGTCTTATGTAACATTTCCTGTATGCTGATTTCCACACTTGTAGACTTTATTGTCTCTCTGTGTGTGATGTGAAGTACTCTGACACTCTATGCATAGCTATGTAAAATAATTAAATACTAAATAAGTAGCAACTGGCATTTAAATCATTATTTGTGTAATTACCCATGCACTGGTACTTGTAAAGTTATAAACTGTGTGCCTTTGTTTCCTTCCATTGTATTGACATTCTGGTTTAGGCTCTAGCTGGCTCCCTGCCAGGATGATTCTTGAATAAAAGAAGGGCTGATGGAAGGGACTTTTAAATTAAAGTAGGCTTTTCCCTTGGACCGAGCTGGAAGTGAAAAAAAGAAAGGCCCCTCTCAGTTGCAAGATAACTAGTCCTGCTGAATTGTGTCCAGAAAATTACACCAGGACAAATTCAGCATATTTCTCTGGGTGGGCATCCAAGTTTCGACTCAGAAATAGCGTCTGGAACCTCAGTAACTCTCTGATGCCTGTTGAAAGATGGCATCTTCCCTGTAAATTTTGTTGCTTAGCAAACCTGCTTATGGTTGAACTGTGGACATTTTGCTGCTACCTGCCAGAGGTTTGTTATTTTTCAGAGAGCTATGTTAATGGAAATGATTGCAAAGCCTTTGTGTGAAAAGTGTTCATTCTACAGCGTGGGATCTTTCAATATGTATTTCCTCTGTGATTTTAGTTTCCCCATTGTCCAAAACCACAGTGTATAGTTCTTAAATATAAATGCTTTAAAGCCTATGTGCTCCCATTTGCCTAAATGTCACAGCAAAAACAGTTTTTTTTATTTTTTTCCCCAATTTATTCAGGAATAGACGTTGAAAATAGTAGTCTCAAAAAAGCACGTCCCAGTAATGTTCTTTAAGACGAAGAAATGTGTTTGGATATTACCTTTTAGAACCTCCACTTTTATTAAAAACCTTTTAAGAGGCAGCAGGCATGGTTCAAGGATCTTTGGCACTATGTGTAAGGCATCATTTTGGTGTCAGAGCGCTCCCCTTCGTTGAGCAAAAGGTGTTTTTTGGCCCTTGTCATTTTACATCACGCACTGGTGGTGAAAGTTACTACCTTAAGTCACCTTCTGGAGGTCACCACCTTAGAGGTCAGACCTTTTTACTAAAGCCTAGAACATACTGCTTCCTTCTTCCATTCTTTAGGTTTCAGAAGAAGGAGGCATGACTCCTAAAATGTTTGAGATTGTATTTTGTTTTGTGCAAACACATTTGGAACCGGAATACAAAATCTTTTTGATTGATACAATGTCATGTCTTTGGAGTAAATATGAGGCAGTGATTGATCAAAATAACGAATACAAAATACGATTTCTGGAGATGGTAATGTGTGACAACAGCTTTTATGTACACTTGTGTGGCATTTTGTTATGTTGATGTGATCTGTTGGTTTTTGTGCTGCTGAGCTTTTGTTCTGCATCATTGTATTTTTTGGTTTGTTACACTGCAATTGTCTTTACTGTTTTGTTATGACGTGTCATGTTATTTTTAATTGTGGTCTTAGACTACTTCTTTATGTTTAGTTAATTTACCTATATACATCAACAAATGCTGCTGTGTCTCCAGCCAAAAGCAGTACATGCTTTTACTATTCATGTGACAGGCAACCATTTATCGCTGTCTAACATGGTGAAGCAGCGCTGTTCCTGCTCGTCAACTACTTAAGCCACCAATCAGCCCAAAACTGTGGGAAAGATAATGGGGTGTATCCCATAATTTGAATACTGTCAGCAGTCACAGTTTTAGGCCTCAGTTTACAGGTTAGATTAGGATTTCAGCGGGGCCAATAAAGATCAGGGTACCAGTTTCATACCCTGGGCATGTTTACCATGTAGGGGGATAATCCCCTCCCAAACAGTGAGATCCTCCCAAGCAAAGTAGCACCTCTCAGAAAGCGGACTGCTGGACCAAGCTACAATCCAGAGTCAAAGAAGGCCTGGGGAGCCAACCTTTCATCACATACCCAATGTCTTAATTAGTAGAAAACACTGGCAATGTCATCTTTGACATTTCTAGTTTACCTGTGTGAATACAGGATTTTGGGAAAAAGTCTGACAACTAAAAATGTTTAACTAATTTACTCATAAACTACCAGGGATGTTTGAAATTTGTGCAATTTGTTTTTGTTTAATTACACAAAATTTCAGCAAAAATATGCAAAATTATGTGTAATTACATGAAATGCAAATCCATCATTTGGCTCTATATTTTAGCAGGAAATGGATCCTTGCATTAATTTTTGACACCAGGATGCATTTCGTGCTAAAATAATAGTGTAAAGCAAAATAACGCGAACAGCGTCTGCTCATGTTTTGTTATTCCTGTGCATTTGTAGTTTATTAGGTGCGAGTGGGCAAGGTCTCTGGCCTGTTGTAACCTCTCTGTGGGCTTTTAACCATGCCCACTCTTGCTATTCATTCTTTGTTGTGCTTGTTTTAAATGCTTCATCTTTATTTGCACATTTTGTGAAATGTCCCTCCTTTGTGTGCTGTGTTCCCACCTAGGCGATTTCACTAAGTGAACATTTATGTTGGCAAACAGACTATGGGGGTCATTCTGACCCCGGCCGGCGGCGGTAGCCGCCGGCCTGGCTGGGACCGCCAGAAGACCGTACCGTGGTCAAAAGACCGCGGCGGTCATTCTGGGTTTCCCACGGGGCTGGCGGGCGACCGCCAAAAGGCCGCCCACCAGCCCAGTGGGAAACACCCTTCCACGATGAAGCCGGCTCCGAATGGAGCCGGCGGAGTGGAAGGTGTGCGACGGGTGCAGTAGCACCCGTCGCGAATTTCAGTGTCTGCTGAGCAGACACTGAAATTCAAAGTGGGGCCCTCTTACGGGGGCCCCTGCAGTGCCCATGCCATTGGCATGGGCACTGCAGGGGCCCCCAGGTGCCCCACGACACCCCTCACCGCAATCCTGTTCCTGGCGGTCGAAACCGCCAGGAACAGGATGGCGGTGAGGGGGTCGGAATCCCCATGGCGGCGCAGCAAGCTGCGCCGCCATGGAGGATTCCAATGGGCAGCGGAAAGTCGGCGGGACACCGCCGACTTTCCGTTTCTGGCCGCCGCTGTACCGCCGCGGTCAGAATGCCCTGCGGAGCACCGCCAGCCTGTTGGCGGTGCTCCCGCCGACCCCGGCCCCGGCGGTCAGAATCACCCCCTATGTCACACTTCCTTCTGTTACAGTCTAACAGTGGCCCCTCCTCTGGTTTCAGCTTGCCTTTCATCCCAGCCCTGAATCTTTCTAGAGATTTATGCAGGTAGTCAATAACTCTCGTGCTCACGCTAATGACGGTGATGGCGCTTTGAACTGACTTGCTTATGTCAACTGTTTTACTTTTCATTTTCAATTTATGTGGCAAGAAAAGTCCAGTTAGGAATTTGCAAGCTAATAGCTCTAGGTTGAGCAAACGCAAGACCCAATGCTTTGCAAATACTTGTTTTTATTTTGAAGGAGCATTCGCTGTAACTTTGTGGAAGGCCTATTAGGGGCAATGGTGGGGAATAAAGGGGGTGACCTATAGTTGGTTTGATGCACCTTCTCCAACACTTTTGGGTAATTAACAGTGGTAGGGGTAGCTTCTGGGACTTGGCAGGGTTTCTGAGTAAGAGGAAAATCAAGATTCCCTGGTTTGGCTCCTTTCCTACCTCTCCTATTTATTTTGTACCTAAGCTGTCTAGCATTTGTGCCAACTACTGCATTTGTACTACTTTGTAATACAGTTTGAAGTCAGGTACACCCAAGCCACCTGCCATGATTTGCTTTTTAAGCATGTCAAGTTTAATTCTGCCACCCTGTGTGCAATATTAGTTCTTGGATCAGAAAACTCAGCAGGCGGAACCACCCAGCCAGGACCCAGATTGGTAAGCTTACAAATAATATAAAAGGCTGGGAAGAACAATCATCTTTGTTGGAGTGACCCTTACCATGATTGGCAACCTGAGTGTCTTTCAGAATTCCAAAGAGCCCTTCAGTGTCCTGAACACTGCTCCTAGGTTCCTATCACTGAGATCTGCTGGTTTGTAATATATATGCACCCCTAGATATCTGAAAGTATGAGGGGTCGGGAACATCCCCAATTCTCCCAGATTAGATTCCATGCCTTTCTGGAGCTACGGGTAACACACATATCTTGGAGTTGTGTGTATTGAGTCAAAATACTACACCAAACTCCTCTAGGAACTGTTGCACTAATTTTAAATCAAGTTCTGCATTTCTAATATTAAACAGTATATCATCCATGAAGAGGGATATGACGTGTGTGCCATCCCACAACAGGACACCTCTGAAGACCCCTCTGCCCTAGCTACTAAAGCTATAGGTTTAATTGTTATGGCAAAGAGGAGCAGCAAGAGGCCTGCCTGGTACCATGAAAAGTATGGCATTTAGAAGAAATAAGATGGCCTGTGTTAACCAGAGCTAATGGGTTGATGTAAAGCACCTCTATTCAGCGGGTCAAATTAGTTCTAAGTCCCATGTGAGCCATAGTGGCCCTAAGAAAGCTCCATCTCAGGATGTTGTAGGCTTCCTCTAGGTCTACAGATGCCACAATCTCTTATGAGTAGGTCTCAGTATCTGTCTCATCTAGGACCCGGCATAGACTCACATTTATGTGACGTGTTGTGTGTAGGGACAACACCATTTTGCATTTTTATGTATCAGGAGCACTAAATATTGGCATAGCTCATCACCAGAAACCTTGCTAAGTATTTTAAAATCAAGGGTTCAGCATTGAGAGTGGCAATAGGAGAGCATCGAGTTTGGGGATTTTCTGGCTTGGTAATCTGTACCACTGATGCTTCACTCACTGATGCTCCCCTCGCTCCAGTGCCTCTGTATAGACTTTAAGCAGTCAGGACGTTAGGATGCCAGAAATGTGCTGGTAGAATTCAGCAGGCAGTCAATGTAACTGGGCGAACCAGAAGGATCATTGAAAGGAGCTTTGGCCTCCAGAAGGTCAGGTTCAGGTGCCTCCATCTGACAGGTGGATCCCTGTGCTACTCACCCAAGAAGGTCTACCAGATAGTAGTGACATGCAGCATGTTGCACAACCTGGCCCTCAGATGACATGTACATTTTCTGCAGGAGGAGCAGACTGGAGATGCCCCTGTGGCATCAGTGGACCCCGAGGACAGTGAGAATGAGGAGGCTGAGGATGAGGATGTGGACAACAGAACATCAGTGATATGTCAGTACTTCCAATGACACACAGGTGAGATGGTGCAACTTCACATTTCTATGAGTATTGGTGTATTCTGTGTGGCATTGGCATGCTGGCATTACCCACTTATTTGCCCTACTTACTGTTACCTATGGTTATTCATTTTGCAGATGTTGGTGATATGACAACATTCTCCTGGTGTGATCACAACAGCCATTCATTCTATGCTCATACTACTTACAGTTCATTTGCAATGGTTGTAGCTGTTTCAATCAATACAAATTTGCATTACATGAAATACTAGTAGTCGAGTTTTATCCAAAGGTGTTTATTGTTGTGCTAATATGTAGAGGGGAAAGTTCAATGGAATGGGGTGATGATGGAGGAAAGTCCAGGGTATTGTTCCAGTCTGTTTGTAGCACAGGTGCATTGTCCACGGGGAAATAGGAAGGGGAGCAATGGCAGTTCAAGGTGGACAAGGTGACTGAGTGGGACACAAGGGGAACAATCAGGAGAGTCATTTACTGGTGGTGGTCTTGGGAAGTGCCTCTGGCTTCTGTCTGATTCGCAGGGAACGTTTGCGGGGTGGTTTACCTTCTGCAGGGGTAGGGGTGCTGGTGGCCTGTTGGTCCTGTGGCAGGGCCTCCTGGACACTAGCGGCACTGGAAGTGGAGGGCTGTTCAGATGACTTGTTAGTGGCAGGGGCCCGCTGGTGTGCTGTTGCCTCCCTCATGATGTTGGCCATATCTGTCAGCACCCCTGCTATGGAGATCAGGGTGTTGTTAATGGCCTGCAAGTCCTCCCTGATACCCTGATACTGCCCCTCCTGCAGCAGCCTGTTCTCCTGTACATTGTCCAGGATCTGGCCCATCGTGTCCTGGGAATGTTGGTAGGCTCCCAGGATCTCGGAGAGTGCCTCCTGGAGAGTCGGTTCCCTGTTCATGTCCTCCCCCTGGAGCACAGCAGTCCTCCGGGTGTCCCTGTTGGCCTGTGCCTCTGTACCCTGAACGGTGTGCCCACTGCCACTAACCCCAGGCCCCTGATTGTTTTGTGTGCGAGGTGTTGCCTGGGGTCCATGTACAGGTGGGCACACTGCTGATTGATGTGTCCTAGGGACAGAGGTGTGGGTACACTGGGTGAGTGCTGTGGTGTTGGTTCCTGATGGGAGAGGCTCTGTGGTGGTCTGTAAGTGGGCTTGGGTGACCGGCTGTCCAGTGGTCCCTGATGGGCCAGGTAGATTGTCCAGATCCTGCAGTCCAGAGCTATTGTCATCACTGTGGGCCTCTTCTGTTGGGGGACTGGATAGTGGTGGCACCTCCTCTCCAGTGACTGGGGTACCTGTGGGGAGATAAATGATGTATTATGCTTTAGGTGTCTGACATTTGTACTTCTGTAGCTTCCCCTCTATGGTTGTTGTTCCCCTGCCAGCTTGTGCTTGTATATGTTGGTGTATTGTGCTTATGATAGTTTCCCTATGCTGTGCATGCTTTGATGAAGAGTGTCCATGCAGGGCTGGGAGGGGTGTCCATGCATTGGTACAACATGCAGGGCTTGGCATTGGGATTAGTGAGATGTGATGGTGGAGTGTGTGGGATGTTGTGGAGTGATGGGAGTGAGGGCTAGGCTGTGTGATGGCATGCAGGTGATAGTCGTTAAAAGTAGACTTACCAGTGTCCAGTCCTCCTCCAACTCCGGCGAGTCCCTCAGGATGCAGTAATGCCAAGACTTGCTCATCCCATGCTGTGAGTTGTGGGGGAGGAGGTGGGAGCCCAACACCAGTCCTCTGTATGGCGAGCTGGTGTCTTGCTGCAATGGACGTACCTTCCCCCGTAGGTCATTCCACCTCTTCCTGATGCTGTCCCACGGAGTTGACCCTGTCCACGATTCTCCACCATAGCTGCAACTTCCTTGCTATTGATATCTGCTGCACATGTGCTCCAAAGAGCTGTGGCTCTACCCTGATGATTTCCTCCACCATGACCCTTAACTCCTCCTCAGTGAAACAGGGGTGCCTTTGTGGTGCCATAGGGGTTGTGTGATGTGTGTTGGTGAGGGTGTGTTGGGTAATGTGGTGGGGTGTGTGATGTGGAGTGCGTGAGGGGTGTATGGGTATCAGTGGTGTGTGTGTCTAGTTGACTCTGTGCTCTTCTTCTCAGTCTCAGGGTGGCAATAGTTGTTGGTAAAGGGTTGTGGGTAATGTTGTGTGTTTTATAGTGGTGTTGGTGTGTGGGTGGTGTGTGTATGGGGGTCAGGTGTGTGTTGTTTGAATTGGCCAATGTAGTGTTGTTTTGTATGTTGGGTGTCCATTGTGAGTGCAGCAGTATGTACCGCCAATAGTTTACTGCCATTGAGTATCCGCTGTGCTGATTCATGGGTCATAATGTGATCTGCGTTGTTCTGCTGGCGTAACGGTGTGGGTTTTGGGACCGTCAGCATATCACTTTCGTTAGGGCTCCTCGTACCACACATCTTCCCGAAATCTCATAAGATTTCAGGACCTGAGTCATCTTGGCACTGCAGCTTAAATACCACACCCAAGACCACGCAAGCTTGCTTGGCTTACTCATCCTTGAAGAGAGAAGAGTTTCTGTGAGCCCTCCTGCTCAAACTTACCTGAGAGTGTTAGCACGTCACACTTTAATAAGTAAACTTACAAGGGAGACGTGAATAGGTCGATTAATTTTTTCAATCGCTTTGAGGTTTTCCCACCACATATTCCGTATGTGCAGATCAATAATTAATAGCAATCAATAACATTTGTAATCAATAAGAGTCAGGAGTTGTCAGACACCATGACCTTTCAGTCATGAATAACCACACCTTCTATGTAAAAGTTAGAATGTTTGTTTCCTTATATTAACAATGCTAAGGTCACATAACTCATTCTCAAGATCAAATGATAGACATACAGAAACAACACTGGTTGCCCAAAGCGGCGGAAGAAACGCAATCTAATCAACGCTTGAGCTACTACACATGCTAAAGTTACAGTGCAAATTAACATCAAGAATAACTGCGCAAACGATATTACATACATTTAGATTCAGCACAGGAAAGACATCAGCTGTTAGCGAACTTCATCAGTGAGAACCCTTACTAGCATCAGATTAGAATAGCATGTTTGGGCTTCATGCAAAACAATTTAGTCAACACAAATTTGGAAAAAATCTAACTATGGCTCTCTCAAAATAGCAGTTGGGACCTAGAAACAAAAGCAAATAGACATGACAAACAATATCATAGTCAGTATACTTCTCCTCAGTAAGGATCAGCAAGCTGTGACAGTCTTCGTCATCAGGACATCACTCTGGTCCTTAAGGCATCAGGATTCAGCATCAAAGTTCAGAAAAAGCAAAGTCTTTTAAGCAATAAAGTTAAGCATGTCTCTTCTTAAGACGGAAAAATGGGCAAAACGGTGTTGTTGTATTCATTCACTCATTCTGGAATGGATAATTTAGAATTCTTGAGGGAGGTGGAATTGTGGCAGTTGAGGAGAGGACTGGACCGGTGAGGACACTGCTGTGTGGATGGCCCGTTATCATTGTAACCTGTATGTCTTTGAATAAAGGAGTTTACTTTAGGATTTCGAGACTAGGAGAATAGAAGGGGTCTATGTGTATCATGATGATCTGCTTGTATATGGGAAAGATCATGCAGAACATAGCTACAGAGTCAGACAGGTACTAAAGTGGATAGATGATCATAATTTGACAGTCAAGCTAGAAAAATGTAAATTTGGCACCAAAACAATTGAGCATCTAGGGCACATCATAACAGGTGAAGGGGTTTCTCCAAAGGCCAATCTAGTTAGTACAATTCAGACAATGGTTTCGCCTTCCACGAAAGAAGAACTTTGAGGTTTTTAGTAATGGTTGAGTACTACCATAAATTTATCAAGAAGTTTGCTGATATCACCTACAATATGAGACGCCTCCTCAGAAAGGGAGTTGATTTTGTATGGAATGAGGCTTGTGAAAGAGAATTCAATATGATCAAAGAAAAATTGACATTGGCTCCTTGTCTCAAAAACTTTGATCCCAACAAAAGTTCCATCGTCACAACTGATGCTAGTTTAAAGGGATTGGGTGCTGTATTACAACAGGGAGGATGTTGTCCCCAGAACACCATCATGTTTCTTTCGAGGAGACTAAAAGGGGTCGAAAGCAAGTATTCTGTGATAGAGAGGGAGGTGCTAGCAGTCCACTGGGCCATAAAGAAATTGAGGAATTTGTTGTGGGGATCCACATTCATGGTTAGGACAGACCATAAACCTTTATGCAAAGTTTTCAATAAAAAAGGGGTTGATGCCATTTCTTCCAGAATATCTAGGTGGGTGATTGACCTTCAAGAATTCAATTTCGAGGTGAGATATATCCCTTGGATTGAAAATGTTATAGCAGACACACTATCCAGGTTGGTTACAGAAGACACCTCAGATTCACTTAAGGAGGATGAGGAGGCCCTAGATTTGGCGTGTGAGATTAATCAGGCAACAATCTTACAGAAGAGATGGCTCCAAGAATTAGCAGAAGATTCTACTCTGCAAAAGGTAATTGACCTCATCACAGTTGGGTAGAAATTTAAACAGCAAGGTGGAGATGTATGCAAGGATTATTGGCTTGTAAAAGACCAGTTAGCAACCAGGAATGGGTTGTTATTACGAGGTACCAGACTGGTACCCCCAACCAAATTGAGGAAAGAGCTGTTGGAGTTAGCGCATGAAGGACACTCTGGGATTTCTAAGACCAAGGAAAGGTTGAGGTCTAATTACTGGTGGCCTGGCTTAGACATCCAAGTTGAACGTGTAGTGAGAGAGTGTGTGCAGTGTTCCGTTAGTGAGAAGAGTATGAAACCAAGAATCCAACCCATGTTGGTGAGGAATCGAACAGAGAAGCCGTGGAAAGACATTGCGTTAGACATACTTGGTCCAATACATGGCGGTGGTCATCAATGGTTTATCATGATTGTTATTGATATGTTCTCACGATGGCCAAAAATGTACTTCTCTAAAGGTATTGAAACTGCATCTGTAATACGCTTTCTCAAAGACTTATTTTTAAGGGAGGGTTTACCCGAAACGCTTCTTACAGAAAATGGCGTTCAACTATTTTCTAGAGAGATGGAAGACTTTCTCCAGGTATGTGGTATTAAACACAAAAAATGTGCCTTATACCATCCAGAGGCCAATGGTATGGTTGAAAGGTTCAATAGAACATTTAAGGGAACCATAGCGTTAGCCAAGAATGGGTTGGAAAGAGGAAGTGGTTAAAAGAGTGGGTATATATAGATTGACACCACACACAACCACCGGGGTATCTCCTTTTGCTTTATTTCGTGGGAGATGTCCCAACTCTATACTAGATCCTGGCTGGGTAAACCAATTCCTGGTAAATACAGTGAGTGGTAAGAAGGATGGTTATGTAAAAGGGAGAGAGCTGTCCAAGGTAAGGAAGAGCAAAATCCAGTTTGATCGCAATCATGCCGTTAAGGTGACTAAAGTTAAGGTTGGATATTTGGTCATGCTAAAACACCCAGGTTTGTCCTTTGCTGATGGTAAGCTGTCTAAACCGTTGAGAGTTATCAAGATTTTCACCAATGCTGTCAAAACCTGTGATCATCGGGTGTGGAACCACAAGAGAGTAGTCCTATACAAAGGGAGGGCTTTACAAGAACATCAAAATGACAATGAAAAATCCTCTGACAATGTTAGAGACAATGTGGCGACTGGAAACTTGGCTAAAGATGGAGACAACTACAGGCACAGAGAGGACATGAGCAAAACGTTACGGATGAAATCCACCAGGAAGACACAGAGCCCAGCCTACCTTCAAGATTATGTGTAATCTTTCTCTCTCTTACCATAAGTTGTGGTTTTTGTTCTTTATTCCACTTTTTCTTTTTCGCAGGTTGTCTATAAGTTTTTTTTTGTTTCTTCTATGTGCATGTATATAACTTTTCATTGTTGGTGTTTTTATTGTAAAGGGGGATATATGTTGTATTCATTCACTCATTCTGGAATAGAGAATTTAGAATTGTTGAGGGAGGTGGAATTGTGGCAGTTGAGGAGAGGACTGGACCGGTGAGGACACTGCTGTGTGGATGGGCCGTTATCATTGTAACCTGTATGTCTTTGAATAAAGACGTTTACTTAAGGATTTTGAGACTACGTATCTTTCAATAGGTGTCTTTTTCTCAGTGCAGTCTGGTTAAGTTAGATTTCTTAAAACTACTTCCCACAACCCAATTGGTTCAAGAATTCCATGTTCACACTTTGTCCAGTAAAGCAAAAACTTCAAATCTACATTTCTACTAGTACATGGTTCACATGTCGACAATTGGCTCCTCTTGTCCCACTCCAGTAATTCGGCTCATAAGGTAACAATATTTTTGCAGCTTGTACTCCAGTCGGTATGGTCTTTGTCTTCTCCTGGGAAAGTCAGTCTTACACACATTACATTAAACATTGTTGCATTAGTTAGTACAGCATCTTCTAGCAAGCAATTCTCATGAGAACTAACTTTTAGCTACAAGCACATGGACAGTACAGTAGAAAATCAAAAAGTAATTCTCTAGACAGCCATTTTATTAAACGCCAAAGAAATATAGCTTGACATAAGGCCGTGCACAGATGCCAAAACCTCAGCTAAGTTAAGGTCTACAATTAATAAAGCTAATACATAATGCATAAACCTTAATATGATGTACTACTACATTAATCAAACAAAAGCTCAACATTTCACATTAATAAGACATTAATGAGTACACTTAGTGAAAATTGGCAGTCACACTGATGGCCACCTTCAAATACATGCATTATTTTCCTCTAAGTTATTACATTTTTTACGTAAATTCAACACTCAGAATACATGAATAGTCATTAATAATTTAATTAAAAACTCAGCATTAACAATCCCTCCTCTGATGACCAAATGTGTCATCACCCTAAACCTTCTCATACAAATTTTTGCTTCTGCTAAAAGTCTGTCATCTCTATCCCTTCATATTTTCGTTCCCTTTTCAGATTTTCCCTAAACAAATATTCCCTTTTCATTTCTTCCCTCCTCTGATTATTTTTCGTCTTCTTCAATTTGATCCTTTTACACAATTTACATATTGCCCATGCTTCAATTATGCAAATCACAATAATTAATATTCCTTCTATTATTTTCAATAATATCCCTTTTTCAATGTTGCTGAGCCAATTTCCACTGAAGCAAATCCTTTGCCAACTTTCCCGCAAACACCTGGTTCCTTCAATTCTTTCAAATTAGCCCTCTCATTAGTCAGATTAGTAAGTAAGCTTCTAATTTCTTTACTATTATCATGAATAAATGAACAGCAATGCCTAGAATTAAGCATTTTTGCAAACTCCGCCATCCTTTGCTAAAAGAATGTCTAACGCAAGGCGGTTCTGAAGAGTCATAGCTCTTTCAGCGGTTAATTCTGTATCTATCAGGAGTATCGCTCCTGAAAAATTGGTCAGCATGTTATCCACAATAGTAGACAACTTTTGAATCTTTATCGAATTCAGAACAACTCCTACTGAAGGAATCATTGCTCCAAATATATCTCCCACTAAACTAGAAGGAGACTCTCTCCTTTGTCTAATGTGATGTAATTCAGTCACTTTCGGAAATTTCTTTAAGTCGTCAATTTGAAAAATCTTTGGGAAAACTATCCCCAAATAACATGTGCCATACCATCCTCTTGGAAGACGGTAATAAGCATTAAGTCCATAGATGTAATATATTCCCGGAATTGCTGGATCCTGTCCATTCAACATAAATGTCCATTTACTCTGAAACAAAAACACATGTCTACACTCACTCATTCCCCCAAATAAAGTGTCAGTGTGAGATTTAGGCCCATATGCACAAAGCTTCCATATGTCTTCCACTATAAGCATAATCATTTCTAAAAGTCCTCTTCTCTAAACCCTTTTCTAACTTCTCCTTCAATGCCTTTCTCCTATCATCTGTGTGATCTAAGAAGCTCTTTTCTAAAGGTGTAAGCAAGCATGTCAAGTTGTGACGGTGTGCATAAACTGTGCCAAAAGTTAATGTAGGCTCAAAGAAACATCTAACTAATACTATGGGGGTCATTATGACCCCAGCGGTCGGCGGAAATATGGAGGAAAGTACTACCAACAGGCTGGCAGTACTTTCCTCCATATTATGACATTGGCGGTTTGGCTTCAGACAAACTGCCAATGTACCACACCGACCGCCACGGTGGTAACGACAGTCACTTGGCCGCCTGCAGGATTATGACCCCGCCTACTGCCATGGTTTTTGTGGCTTCCTTACTGCAACGAAAACCATGGCGGTAGGCACTATCAGTGACAGGAAATCCCTTCCTTGTCACTGATAGGGGTCTTCACCTCCCTACCCCCTCCACAGGTTCCCCCACCCCCTTCCTCTCCAGCTCTCCCTTCATACACATCCCTCCCTTCACACATGCACACACGCATAAACACACCCATTCTCACATTCATCTACGCGTGCATGCATCCATTCACACACACGTCCGCACACACTTACATATATTCACGCGCACATGCATTCACACAGCTCAACATACACGCACTCACACCCTCAAAACATGCACATACATACAAAACGCAACACACACATAACACCCCCCCTCCCCTGTCGGAGCACTCGACTTACCTGTAGTGAGGGGGTCCTCTGGCAGGAGATGGAACGGGGCGCTGCTGCCAGCAGCAGCGTCGGCCAGCAGAACACCACCAGGCCGTATTATTCTCATAATCCTTCTTGCGGAAATCCAGCTGTGGTCATAATCCGGCGGACGGCTGGTAGCCGTGGCGATGGTCTTTTGGTGGCCATCGCCATGGCGGTAGGCGGTTTTTACAGCCTGGGTCATATTGCCCCTCTATGATATTATCCTTAGCTTCTCTACTCAGATACCTAATTATAGGGACAAACAAAAACACCACACCGTGGTTAGAGGTGAAATACTGGATGGACTCCTGGTTATAGAATCAGACTACAACTTATCCCATAAGTAAGAGGCAAACTATGAAAGGTAACTCTTTCTTCGACTGATAAAGGAATCTGTGTACACACAAAACAATTCTTTACATCCATCATCTCAACATACTCAGCAAGCGATAGAAGACATTAGAAGAAAGTTCCCCTTGGGCCTGATCTACATGTAGATATTTCTCATCAAGCCTAAACTTCTCTATTGCTGTTAATGCAGTAGTTGTCTCTAAAGCTGAAGCATGGTTGGCTTAACACTTGTCAAGGACAATCATACCCACAATCAATATCACGAACAATATCACACACTCAATTTCCAAAGCAATACTCTTGTATTTACAGCACCTGTTCTTCTTACCCTGTTGACTAATGTTATCATGATCTGTAAAGAATCAGGAAGTAGAAGAGAAAATTTAGAAAAATTATGCAGCAAACATCAAAAATCTACTTTCAACCGTTATTAACAGCTTCAGTCTCACTTCCAGGATCCTTTTCTCAAAATTGGTAAGAGTGTCAAAATTTGGTTTAGCAGCTTGTTAAATCAGGATATCTTGTCAAAATCAGGTTATCAAAGTCTTTTCCAGGTTCCTTCCACCAGTCTCTTTTTCGTTTGCACTTTTCTCAATTTGTCTCAACAGTTCAGTTCATTAGCTTATTTCAAGTGCCAAAATATTGACCTCAAATGTCTTAATCAAAACAAAAGGACAAAAACTCTTTCTGCCATTTACTTATAGTTGTATACACCCATTCAGGACCTGTGTACCTTCGACTTGCTATTCTCTTTCTTTTCAATTTTCGATCTCCATTCAATTCTCCTTCACTTAGATTTTCTCTACTTGTCATATCTACGTCTTCCTCAATTATTGTTTCAACAACTACTTCTTTTCTCTTTGCTTGTGATTCCGGCCACTTATCTCCTTTCAGTGGACCCCAACTTTTCAATGTTGAACTGGAAACTTCTTCTTGCTCTGCAGGAATTTCTCTTGATGGGCCTGCAACTGGTTCAGGAGGAGTCAGATCACATTGGCCTTGATCCGCCTCAACTCATTCCCCCTCGGGGTCTGGTGTTTGCTCTGTTTGTCTCTCAAATTTGTCTACTTCTGGGAGAGTCCCATTCTGACTAGACTCTCCTGTCACATCAATTGAGATTGGCTCACTGTCACCCTTCCAGAGGTCTTCTTCTTCGTTTCTCACAGGAGTGACTGAACCATCCTCAACGTGCTCAGATCGGGTCTCAGTTCTTCTTTCTTCTCCTTCTGGTTCTGAGAATTGTTTGATCGTTGTTGGCACTCTCAACAACTCTTCTTCATCATCTGAAGGACAAGCCACTTTCTTCATGTGGCTGGCGTGGATCCAGTTCGGAACTCCAGCACATTTCACAGCTGTGGTAGTAACCAGAACTACCTGGAACAGGCCCTTCCAGCGAGGCTCCAAACACATCTTCTGCACGTGTTTCTGGACAACAACCCATTCATCAGCTCTCAGGTTGGGTCCTGGGTCATGGATCGGTGGGAGTGTGGTGGTTTCCACCTGCTGAGAGAAAGAGCGAACTACATGCAGTAGTCCAACACCATATCACCTGTAATCCTCACAAGCGCATTCACAGGCACCGCTGGCAACCTCATTGCTCGGCCCATGAGGATTTCGTGCGGTGACAATCCTCTCTTCCTATTGGGTGTGTTTCGCATTGTCATCAGAACTAATGGCAGTACATCAGGTCATTTCATATTCGTGGATGCACACATCTTTGCCACTCTTGATTTCAAAGTACCATTCACCTGTTCCACTAGTCCTGATGTTTCTTGGCAGTAACTACAATGCAACTTCTGCTCAATGTTCAATGCTGCACACAGTAATTTGATTACTTCATTGTTGAAGTGACTTCCCCTATCTAATTCTAAAGAAATGGGAAACCCAAAACGTGGTATCAGTTCCCTACCCAGTAATTTCTACTGTGAGGCTATCATTCCTTCGTGTGGGGTAAGCTTCAATCCAGTGACTGAATATGCAGACAATCACCAACACATATATCAAACCTCCACAGACAGGCATCTCAATAAAATCCATTTGCATTCTGCTGAATGGACCTCGTGCTCTTCCAATGTGGTTCAAGATAACCACTGTCCCTTTTCCTGTGTTCATTTGCTGGCAAATGACGCAACAATGGCAAACTGCTTCAGCAACTTGTCTAAACTTTGGATTGAACCAATTATGCTGAAACAAACAAATCATGGCATCCCTCCCAACATCTGCTTGGCCATGATATTATCTAGCCATTTGGGACAACAGACTGTTGGGCAAAACTAATTGACACTCTTCTGAAACCCACAGTTCATCCTGTCTCTGTACACATTTCATTTTGCTCCATGATTGTTTTTCCTCCCTGTCAGCGTTATTCTGCAATGTTTTCAATTCTTCCAATGCATCTATTACATGCAATGCAAAACTTGGACATCTTCTTCAGATAACAATTCCCACTTATCTTTGAACGATATACAGTTCAATGTGCACAACCTTGCAACTTGATCCACATATCTATTTCCCATTGACACAGAATCTTGCGATTTCGGATGTACCCTGCATTTCACCATGTCAATCTTTTCTGTCATTTGGATAGCATGCAACAATTCTTTAATTCTCTCACCATTTCTCACTGGTGAATCAGAAGAGGTCATGAAACCTCTCTGTGACCACAACTGAACAAAATATTGGCTATCAGTATAGATGTTAACTTTTAGCTGAGCAGAAACATGGCAAGCTCTAGTAAGGGCTACCAGTTCTGCCACCTAAGCACAATACACTCCTCGAAGGCAAGACGCTTCCAGGATACCAGTAATTGTTCAGACAGCATATCCTGCTCTTAGTGTCCCTGTATTGTTTCTTAGACAAGAACCATCGACAAAGATAAATTTGTCATTTTCTTCCAATCAGGTGTCTCTAAAGTGAGGTCTCAGTTTTTTGCACAGATCAGTTACCTCAAGACAATCATGCTCAATGTCTTCCAACTTTTCAATTTCAACATTTTCATTTGGAAGTAAGGTTGCCGGGTTCAGCATTCTACATCTTTTCAATGACACATTTGGTGACCCTAGAATACTCGTCTCATATCTCGTAAATCTTGCACCTGTCAGGTATTGGGTTTTGGTGGTGGTAAGTAAAACTTCAACTGAGTGAGAGACCATTATTGTTAGGGGATGTCCCATCAAAATGCCTTCAAACTGTGTGAGGCTCTGTCCAACTGCTGCAACTGCATGCAAACAGCCTGGTAAAGCTGCTGCGACTGGGTGCAAAGTAGCTGAAAAATATGCTATTGGGTGGTTTACACCTCCATTGACCTGCGTCAAGACAGACAAATAATATGCATCACTCTCATGACAAAACAATATGAAAGCCTTCGTGTAGTCAGGCATACCCAAAGCCGGAGCTTTGCACAGACTCTCTCTCAACTAAGAAAACACTTTCATGCAAACCTGGTCTAACACTGTGGGGTCGGTGACCTCCTTGTGGGTCAGCTTTTGCAAGGGATGGGAAATGACTGAAATATTGAGAATCCATTGGCGGCAGTAGCCTACCATTTCTAAAAACATCCTGACATCTCTCTGGGTGATTGGGGACTCATCTGCAATACGGTTGTGACCCTTTCTCTGGATATTTTCCTTGATCCCTTCTCAGTCTGGTGACCCAAGTATTTCACTCCCTTCTGACAGTACTGTAATTTCTGTGGAGACACTTTATGACCATTCTTTCCCAAATGGTTCAGCAAGGCAATTGTTTCATAATTGCACTAGTCCCTACTTTTGGACGCTGTGAGCAAGTCATTGATGTATTGTACCAAAGTTGATTGGAAAGGCAATTCCAATGACTCCAAATTCTTTTTCAAGATCTGATTGAATATGGAAGGTGACTCTGGAAAACCCTTGAGGAATTCAACACCAACAGTAAACTCGGTCTAAAAATTTGAAACAAAAGAGAAACTGGCTATCCTCATGAAGAGGCACTGAAAAGAAGGCTTGTGACAAGTCAATGCATCACATGGAATCTGAAACATTATCACAGCTGAATTTGGTACCACCGGGCAACATTTTATCACAATGTCATTTATTTTTCTCAAATCCTGGACTATTCGAACTTCCCACAGGGCTTTTTCAATCCCATTATCGGTGAATTACATGGGCTGCTCAACACTTCTTTCAAGACTCCTCATTTTTCCAAATTCTGCAAATATCTGGACAACCTTTATAACAACATCCTATGGCATGTGGTACTGGGGAATCTATGGAAAAATTGCTTTCAGCTTCACATGAACCTTAACTGGCTCAACTCTCTTTATCAGGTCAATCTCTTTCCCTATAAGATAGAACACTTTCTCTTTAACTGTTCTCTGTAAATCAGGAGAAAGCTCTTTCACTGTGAACAATGGAAATAAATTAATCAGGGGTACTCCTCATTTATAGTCTCATACTCAGTCTCTGGAGCTGGGTCATCTTCAACATCACTGTTCGTCTGTATCTCGATTCCGTCATCTGAACAGGTAATCGAGCACCTAGTGTTGCACAGCAAGTCTCTTCCCAGTAGGAATACCGGACTTGAATCACAGACTACGAATGTGTGCAATCCTTTAAAGTTGTCAATCTTAACCTGAATGGGTTTTGTGATGGGGTTAGTCAAATACTGATTTACTACCCCTACAATCTGGAAGGTCTTTCCTGAAAGGGGCAAATTTGGAACTTCTGCACTTCTGACTGTAGAGCATGTAGCTCCTGTGTCAACTAAGGATGAAACTCCGTGACCCATTACTTTTCCCTTCACATAGAGGCCTTTCTGATCTACTTTTAAGGAAACTGCAAGCACACATTCCTCTTCATCTGAACTCTCGCTCACCCAATCATCGTTTATTCCAATCTCAGTGTATAACAGAAATTGGTGTACTGTGTTACTACTCTGGTTGGACCTCTGACCTGTGACCTGTTGAGGAAGCATCACCTGCTTCTGTTTCATTGGGGCTTGAGGTATTTTGGATTTGCTATCTAAGTACCATGGGAACCTGCTGTTTCATTGGCTGCAACTGTGTCACTTAAACATGTTGCATGGGTTCAAAATTCTGCATTTGATTCACATTATTTTGAAAATTTGGATTATGGCCTCTCCTCTTGGTCTTGTTTTGAAACAAATTGATATCATTAGTTTGCTGAACAACACCTTCCTGCACCATCATCGGACACTCCTGCTTCCAATGTCCTACCACTCCGCAAGCATGACAAGGAAACACTCTTCATTCCCTGCATATCATTCTGAACCACTACAGTATTCAAATCAGGACTACGGTTTCCATTTCATCCGCAACCTCTACCTCTCATCTGATTTTGAAACACCAAATTTCCCTGCTGCTACTGTGGAAAATTTCCCTGCATCCCTGTTTGTGCAGCTTTAATCTGCATCACCATCGTCTTTTCTTTCAACTTTCTCTACTTCAACTCAATCTTATCTCTACAGTACTTTGCATACTGCAATACCTCATCAATCGGCTTTGCTTGCCAGCAGATCAAAGGACTCTTAACCATCTGGCTAATTTCAGGTCTCAATCTTTCCACAAATCTGAACACAAAATGAATCATGTCTTTCGGCTCAGTTGTCTCCGTACCACTGTAATGCTTAAACGCCTGCAACAATCTCTCATAGTACGCATGTATTGACTCTTTGGCTTCCTGAGCTGTCCTGTCTATTCTCTGCCAGTCAATGTTTTTGGGTGAAATTCTCATCTTCAGGAATTTAATCACCTTGTAATAATACTTCATTACCTCAGGAGATGGCACACCTGTAAGCTGATCTCTCTCTGGTTCTTTTTTCGGCCAGTATATACTCCTCTTACACTCTATCCACAAATCAGCTCAAACTAATATCTCCAAAAGAGGGTTTAAGTCCTCCCACAGGTATTATGCAAGTTTCACAAACCTGTCTGTCTGCTGGTACCATTCTACTGGCTTCTCTCTCAACCTAGGATAATCATTTGTAAACAAAAGAATGTCATTTCTGCTCCAAGGGACATGAACAAAATTCCCTTCTGGAATCTTTCTCATTGGTAAAATGTTTACCAGATCCTGTCCTGCTGCATATTCACAGTCAGATCTGCAGAATCCCTGTTTCTTTTATCTCTTTACTTTGCCCATCTGCCTTCCCATTTGTCTAATGATCCCCATGTCTAAACACTTTGGAGTAACTCCCTAAGGTGTGCCTTCATCCTTGCAGATCTCATGTGTTCAAAGTCTTCTGTGTCAAAATCTAACCTGTAACTCCTTTTCAAATGCTTCATTTTCTCTATTTCTATGCCGTACTTCTCTGCCAGGTCTGCTAACCTCTGATGTACATTGCTCACTTCCCCAGTAATCTTCGGGCACAGGTAGCTCAACTCTGCTTCTGTGTGGGACTCTAATCTGTTCACGCCCATAGTTCCTTCAATGAGCTCACCTGCTTCCATTCCTAGTCTTGTGTAGTTCAAGTACTCATCTCCGTTAGGAGCACTCTGTGGAGTATTTAGCTTGTCTAACCATTCGGTCAATTGATAGACAGTAAAACCCTGCAATGAAATGTTATTGGCCTGAGCATGTGGCACTTGTTGTACAACAGTATTTGGGGACTGTGGTGTCAGTAATTTCAGGCTCTGACTAACATTCAACCCTATCGCAGTATCAAGAGAAATTCCGAATGGACTAAGGTCTAGCAATGATCGCGATCCATCAAACGTCAGCCCCACAGGAGAGACTCCTCGGATATTCTCATTAAGTCCTCCCCTATTGGACTCTGACTCAGGACTCCCTGTCCATCTGCACTGGGTTTCTCTTGTTCAAACAAAGATACGATTGGACCTATGGTAACAGACACAGCATCTGGGCATGGTCCAACATTCAGGTTTTTGGTTGCGTAATTCTCGCATTCTGGCTCATCAATACAGACATCTCTGACTGTGTCCTGTTATCAGAGCATACTTCGGCATTGTTTGTGACTGCACTTAAGGCAGTAAAAGTGGAGTTGGCTCAGGCTGAACCAATGTCGGTTTTGGGAAAACCTGTCCTGTAGACACTATTAGATTTATAGCAGTTTCCACAATAGGTACATTGGGGTAAATTCTCAGGACACTCAACTGTGGCACCTGAGTCTGTGCTACCAGAGTAATATGTGCATTAAGATTACTCTGCATTGGGCTCTGTCTCACGTTCGGTTTCAACCTGTACTAGACTCATTGTTGAGTTAACCTGGGTCGGAGCTGTGGGATTGGTACCACTGCTCGGACCACTCTCTTGTGCTGCATATGGTGGGGGACGATTTCTCAATAACTGCAAAATAACTCATCATCGTCTGACTCTTCCTCATATGGCAACGGTCTCTTGAACTCCTTTGGCCTTTGCTCCCTACTCTCAGAAGGGCTCCTTTTTGTTTTTCTGGTAGTTTTCCTTCCTTCTCTCTCACTGTCCTGTGTAATCGCAGGAAACAACTTAACGTCAGGAATCCCCAAGGTGCCTCCTGCGTTATCTGTCAGAATCCCCAGGGATTAAGATTAAATCATATCTCTGTTCTTCGTTAAACTTTCATGTTTCTAAGTGAACATATTGTGCTGTGTTACACAATTGGTTTTCTCAATGCTTGTTTTTACCAATGCTTGTTTGCTAATGTGAGCAGGTGTAGACATGTGCTTCTAATTGGGTGTGGTGTAGACATGTGCATCTAATTGGGTGTGGTGACTCATCCACATGTGGAAACTCAACTGCTTTCCTGATTGGCTATAAATAGCAGAGTGAAGCATGCCTCCCTGCCTGGCTTTGTTTTGCTTCCTGATCCCAGCATCTGATCTGATCTGGCAGTCCAGCCCCTGTGGCCATTCTCGTATTCAGGACTTTTGAGGCAATTCTTTTCTTCGATCCTGTACCAGCTGACACCAGGCATTCCTCCAGCTCTCCGGAAAAGACTGCAGCTAAGTGACTAATATTCTCCAGGGAGTTTGTTCTTTGAGCGCCACACTTTCCTAGAACAGCTGGTGTATTTCAGACCTCATATTTTGGCAGAGTGCTTATCTTGAAGAGACAAATGTACGTCTGAACATTCCACATTATTAATGTAGTTACTTGCCTAAATGTGTTCAGGAAATCTGTTTGAGCTCAAGTACTACAAAAAGTGCAATTTTAAAAGAGCATTTACGTGACTTTTCTTTCGCTTATAACATAACTCATGGATTTAAATTGTGTCATTCATGCCTGTGTTTCAGGTTTGAGGAATTTGCTTTTTGAAGGGTTTTTCACACACAGAGTGAAACCAAACCAAACTGTGCCACCCTAACTGTTTGAACCCAGAGTGGACATTTGTATTTCTTGGATTGTTTTTGTTCCTTTTAGTTTAACCCTATGCATGCAGGAGCGTTATATGTGATATAATTAATGCCCTTGTTTGTCTTTCTTGTGCATGATAAGCGCAACCACAGTTCTAATTGTAGTGTGCAACAGGGAATCTCTGTGAAGCCATCCATAGTGTCACAGTACTTATTGTTGTGGTACTCAGTTTGGGTTTTTTGTAATGCAGTGTTAGAATTTGTGCCAACAGCTATTATTATCCAAGAAAAAGTGCTGGAGCATCCCAGTGTTCTTCTACCACTCCCGTGCCCATATCAGAAAGAGAGATTCAGTTTCAAGGAAGTTGAGTGCACTAACTCTACTATCACTCTGTCAACAATGACCTGCCCCCCGAAGACACAGGGTGCCTGGCTGGACCAGCAAGACGTGGCAGCGTTTTGTCTCTTTCTCTTCCACCCCTCTTTCCTTTTGGGACACCTGCTGGGGTTTCTGTGTCCACCAGGAAGTGCCAAGAG
Organism: Pleurodeles waltl; assembly: GCF_031143425.1. Taxonomy (NCBI): domain Eukaryota; kingdom Metazoa; phylum Chordata; class Amphibia; order Caudata; family Salamandridae; genus Pleurodeles; species Pleurodeles waltl. The sequence continues at coordinate 789,681,107 of NC_090439.1, read as the reverse complement.
GTGTTCCAGGAGGACAGGGGGCATACGATCGCCCCTGCAGACATCCTGCTTTTCAGGTGAGTGGCCCCATCTTGACACTTACTCCCCTGTAAGGTCTTTGTTCTCCAAAACCTCTGATCATGATCCCACCTAGCCTCTGCCTCTCTCATTCCCCTCTCGAATTTCTGTTGAGGTCTGGCTACTAGTTCCCAGACTGCTAATGCCTTGAACTGTGCTGGTCTCACAGGGTGTTTCAGATCGTACAGCACCCTCCTCAGATTCTCTAAACTCCTTAAATTAAATGTTCCATTGATAGGAAACGCTAAGCTCCCATCCTTCTCTGTCACCTTGCACCATTGCTTCAACAAAAGACGTGGAGCAAAACCCTTTTCTTCATTTACAATGTAAGCTGGTGTACCTTTTTGTGGTGCAATATCCCCTATACTCGTTGTAATGTACGTATCTCCCCTTAAAGTACTCTTTAAAGCCTTGAAAAATGTCATCTTTTTGATCTTTGTTATTCAAAATCAAATCAGGAAGTGACTTTTAATTCCAGAATTCTCTTCACCCACCTTCTCAACCAATTGCATTTCATGGACGGCTGCCAATTTGTGCGCAACCCTTCTCACTAACCAACCTATCCCAGCACGGCTCCAAATACATCACACTCACATCTGCTGCGGCTGACAAAGTCTTGCGGCTTGTCCCCCTGAACTCAAATTCACACAAAACTAATGCAATTTATTGACAGCACTAAACAAAATCAAAACCCAATTGTCCGTATACTACAGATAAGCTAACACAATTGCTTCAGAAACTTTATGAATTTTTCACTGACAGCTTTCTCTCTAGCAGCTACTTCTTCTTTCTCAGTTTCCCTGATTCGCAAGCAATATTTGACCCGCAAATTTTACTCTCAACTGACCAGTGGGTCTGTCCTGGTGCACATTGGACTCCCCAGGTCTCAGTCGAAAAATTCTTTCACTCACTTTGACTCACACTCTGACTTGTCGACCACGCCCAATTGACCTATTAAACCAGACAAATTACAACAAAAGCCAAGTGTATAATACACTTTTCAATATGCTCCGGAGACTTAGACCATGCAGTGTCTGTATACCAACAACCACGTGGACAATTTTTTAGCACAAAGCACCCCACACATGTGAAGTTAGACAACGTCCCTACTGTCACACTTCGGAGTGCACACACTCCTTCTACATCTTCATTTGGAGTACACAAACTTCCTAAACCCTCACAAACATCACAATTCACCTGCAATTTGCATAATCTGTGCAAGTGCGAAACCTACTTCATTCGCACCACCACTAGAACGCAGATAACTTCCTCAAACAACCATTGGCAAGCTCCAGGATTCTGGGAAAGTCATTTTAGGTACTTAGGGGCACATTCTCTCACTAATTTATATCATTGACAAATACATCCAAATTTCACCAATTTCACCAAATCTGTGAATTATTTTGCTCTCTGTAAGGTATTAACCCTTACCCTACTATCATCTCTGGGACACCTGTTATTTCTTGCCTTAAAATGTCTGGGACCAAATACTTTGCTACCCCTCTCTCTGGACTGTATGATGGGCCCTTAAGGAGACAAACCTGTACCGGGCATCAATGATGGGCTCTTAAGTAGACAAACCATCAAGCTGGTACCATCTCTGTTAGCGCATCAGACCTTAATAAGTAAACTTACAAAGGAGACGTGAATATGTCAATGAACCTTTTGACTCGATTCAAAGTTTTCCCACCATATATCCCGTACATGCCAATCAATAATCAATAACAATCAATAGCATTAGTAATCAATAGGAGTCAGTAATTGTCACACACCATGACCTTTCAGTCATGAATAATCACACCTTCTATGTAAAAGTTAGAATGTTTATTTCCCTATATTAACAATGCTAAGGTCACTTAACTCATTCTCAAGATCAAATGATAAACATACATAAACAACACTGGCTGTCGAAAGCGGCTGAAGAAACTGAATCTAATCAAATCTTGAACTACTACAAATTCTAAAGTTATAGTGCAAATTATTAGCAGGAATAACTGTGCAAACGATATTACATACATATAGATTCAGCAAATAAAAAACATCAGTTGTTATTTCATGTAGCGAACTTCATCAGTGAGAACCTTAACTAACATCTGATTAGAATAGCATGTTTGGGCTTCATGCAAAACAATTTAGTCAACCCAAATTTGGGGAAACATCTAACTATGGCTCTATCAAAATAGCGGTTGGTACCTAGAAACAAAAGCACATAGACATGACAAACAATATCATAGTCAGTATACCTTTCCTCAGTAAGGATAAGCAAGCTGTGACAGTCTTCGTCATCAGGACATCAGTCTGGTCATTAAGGCATCAGAATTCAGCATCAAAGTTTGGAAAAAGCAAAGGGGGTCATTCTAAGTCTGGCGGGCGGCAGAGGCCGCCCGCCAGACTTCCCCCCTCCAAAATACCGCTCCGCGGTCGCAAGACCGCTGAGGGTATTTTGGCTTTTGCACTGGGCTGGCAGGCGACCGCCAAAAGGCCGCCCGCCAGCCCAGTGCAAAAACCCTTCCCACGAGGACGCCGGCTCAGAATTGAGCCGGCGGAGTGGGAAGGTGCGACGGGTGCAGTTGCACCCGTCGCGAATTTCACTGTCTGCAATGCAGACAGTGAAATTCAAAGTGGGGCCCGCTTACGGGGGCCCCTGCAGTGCCCATGCCATTGGCATGGGCACTGCAGGGGCCCCCAGGGGCCCCACGACACCCCATACCGCCATCCTGTTCCTGGCGGGCGAACCGCCAGGAACAGGATGGCGGTATGGGGTGTCTGAATCCCCATGGCGGCGCAGCGAGCTGCGCCGCCATGGAAGATTCAGAAGGGCAGCGGAAAACCGGCGGGAGACCGCCGGTTTTCCTCTTCTGACCGCGGCTGAACCGCCGCGGTCAGAATGCCCTGCGGGGCACCGCCACCCTGTTGGCGGTGCTCCCGCCGACCCTGGCCCCGGCGGTCTAGTACCACCGGGGTCAGAATCACCCCCAAAGTCTTTTAAGCAATAAAGTTAAGGACCTCCCTTCTTAAGATGGAAAAATGGGCAAAATGGTGTCTTCTCAGTGCAGTCTGGCTAAGTTAGATTTCCTAAAACTACTTCCCACATACTGATTGGTTCAAGAATCACATGTTCACACTTTGTCCAATAAAACAAAAACTTAAAATCTACATTTCTACTAGTACATGGTTCACAACCAGGCCAAGACCTCTTCTAAGTTAAGGCCTACAATTAATAAAGTTAATACATAATGCATAACTATTAATTTGGCATATTACTACATTAATCAAACAAAAGCTCAACATTTCATATTAATAAGCCATTAATGAGTCCACTTTGTGAACATTGACGGCCTCACTGGTGGTGGCACCTTCAAATGCGTGCATTATTTTCCTCTAATTTGTTACATTTTCTACGCACATTCAACAATCAAAATACATGAATTTTCATTAATAATTTCATTAAACACTCAGCATTAACAAGAGTATTTCGACTCCCTCATTGGATCCTTCACCTTGAGCCTGCTTCTGAACAAAGAACGAATTGCTAAGTGAGGTAAGCAGTATTATCGCAACAGCGTGCCTCTGGAAAGCAAAACTAACTAAAACAGTAGTAGTAGGAGGTTTGTCTGGTCTCAAAGGCCTAATCAGAACACCAGTACTTACTGTGGGCTTTGGGCCAGCCTATTGTTTACCATTGGTTGGAATACTTGCAAGTCTAATTTGTCTGCTTCTCTTTCAATGCATTTCCTTTCTTTTCTTGTGATTGTTCATCCACTTTAGCATAGCTTTTTACCATCCTTTTGGATGGATGGCTTGTATCTGTCCACCTCTGACATTCAGGGAACTACTTTTTAGGTCTGGGTTGACCAAGACCTTTTGATTTTAGTGAATATATATATATATATATACATATATATATATATATATATATCATATACTACTAGGAGGGGCTTTCATTCAGCCTTCTCAATCCATTATAAAAAACAAAATTATAAAACGAGCAGTGACAAAGCAAAATGACAGTCAGTCAATGGCAGACCGCCTAGCCTTGCAAAGCTGGATTCCTCTTCTTCAGCACCCTGTGGGAGCCCTTATGTTTTCTTGCTATTTCCCTCATGTCCTGCTTCCCTGTTCCTCGCACCTATACCTACTCTGCTGGTGCTGTGTTGCTGTCTCTTTGCCACTAATTCATCCATTGCTTCCACAACCTGTCCCTGCCTGACTTTTTTTGTTTCTTACTTTCCTTTTTATTTCCCCCACCTCAAGATTCTCTGTTTCTTCCTCCACCCACACCATTTCTTGATCCAGCCCCTCTGTTGCTTTCTCCCCAACCCACTCCCCTGTTTCTGCTCAGTCCCTCCTGGTGCAGTCCTTTTACAACTTTTTTCCACATTTTTGGGATGGCCAAGCAGCTGCATTTTGCTATTGTAAAAATCACATTTTCAAAATTTCTACAGTATCAATTGTGTTAAATACTCAATGGATATAGTTAGGGAGTACATTTCACAATGAAGGAATGTGCATTTTTGTTATCTTTGTCCATTTTTTAGGTCTAACCTACAGACACCGTTACCTTGCTTTTGTCAAATGATCCATTGTGGACACTGCCAATATTAAGACTGGGCTCTGGGTCAGCGTATTGCTTATCATTTGTTAGCAATCTTATTTGCCTCTTATTGGATGGCTTGACTTTCTCTTGTATTTGCCCCTTTACCATCCTTTTAATTGGATAACTTGTATCCTTTCGCAGTTCACATTCAGGAAGTTATTTTTGTTTTTTTAGCACTCCATGGGAGCATATGTGTTTCCTTGCTACCTTTCTTATACTTTTACCCACCCCCTCAGTCCTAATTTTTACAGCCCTTCCACCTCATTGATGCTCTGCCCCAACCTGCTCACCACTGCCCTTTATTGTCAGTGTTTTATTTGCTGGCAAGCCATCACTCCCCCACTGCCCTCCTCCCATGTGGTCTAATCTTCTATTCAGATCAGAAATCATCCCAGTAGTTGCAATTTACTTTGCACACATTTTACTTACGTTTCTAGGGTCGGCGCGCAAGCACTCTTACCCCTGTTGTAATCTCTCTGTGGCCTTTTAACCACGCCCATTTCACGCCCATCGGTTTCGTTGGTTCGTGGGCTTGCCTTTTAAAATTTGCTTCATTTCCGGTGTTTGTCCCTCCTCAAGAGCACAGGTAAACTACTGAAAACATACGAGGCTCCATATTTTCCTCTTGACTCCTTTTTCTTTTTATTTCATACGCAGCTCAATTTCGCTGGCCAGTGGTCAAGTGCTTTGCATGTCATCAACCCTGTTACATAGATAATTGCATAACTGCTGATAAGTTTGACTGCAAGCAAACTTCTGCTTACCTTTTGTCTGCTCCTTCACGCTAATGCTCATGGCGTGGCACTTTAAATCGGCTCACTTATATAAAACTGTATTACTGTTCATTTTCAATTTATGTGGCAAGAAAAGTCTGGTTAGGACTTTACAACGGGACTTTACAACACTCATAGCTCAAAGTCGAACAAATGCGAGACCCATTGCTTTGCAAATGTTTGTGTTAACTGTCACTAATGACTTCCACCATCTTAGAACAAAAAATGAAAAATAAACCAAAATAGTTATGATGTTACAACATATGCATATGCATGCATGTTGAGGCCTATGCGTGTATACGTCATCATGCTCGGGCAGACGTAGAGTCAGACATGTGCATGCATCATGATGCATGCTGGGGCTTTTGTGCTGTTTTCTGTTCAGTCCTGGCAATAACCAATGTTATTAGTTGTTTTCAATCCTGGATAGCATTGGGAAAAGTACTAGCAATGTTAAAAAGAGAAATCTATAGATTTTGTCAATACTTTTTAAAACAGAGTAACTGTGCTTGTTCTCAAAACTAATGTGCCAGCATCAGCAGGTGGTTTCATTGCTTTTCTTGCAAAGTTGTAATAGTCCTAAACAGATTACTCTCCAGGAACCTTTCATCACTAGACAGCTGCAGTGACCTCTCACAATAATATATTATTTGCTCCCTATGAATGATACTGCACTACCACACCTATAAAGCACCATACCACTTCAGAATACTACATTATCACCCAGAAAAGTACCTATTTGACCCCCATAAATGCACTACCACCATACTGCACCATACAGTATCCTCTCCAGCCAAGCCTGGCCCAGAATTCTGATTTTAGGGTCAGTTATAAGGGAACTATTGTATGTGTTAGATAAATAAATAAACCTATGACTTATATTGAGCTATGCAGGCCACCAAAAATGTCACTCAAGAAGTTGACACAAAGCAGAGCAAACTTCATAGGATTGGCGATTGACTGAAAATAGTCAGAACTATTGGTTTTGCCAATGCTTGTTATTAATGGAACTATATAATTAAGAAATATATATGTTATTTATGGAAATTATATTGAATCATTATGTAATATAGCTACAGTTAGTTACAGTGGATTGCTGACACCAGTTTCGGTACTGGGAGGAAGAAGCGAGGAAGCGCCTTGCTGGGTCCGTGCTCTCCACCCTGTGTCTGCTCAGAGGTCTGAGTTGCGAGCTAAGAGAAGCAGAGGAAAGCTGAGGAGACTCTCTTACCTCACAAAGTTTTGATATGGGTGAGGGAATTCAAACAGCTCAAATTTGTCCATCAATAATAAAATCTGACCAACAGTGCCGTCTTTTTGGAATAGTAGATGGAGGAGCTGTTTCAAGGGAATCTAACTTTGGTGTGGGGCATGACTTGGGCCCGACAATGTTGGAGATCGCATCACCTTTTCACTCGTCAGTTCATTTATCAAATACTTGTCTTGAACTCATCCTCGAGAATGGCTCGCTAAAAAATCTGGAACCAGTTTCAATAGGGGACTAGGCTGAATCATCGGTCTGTTTGCACGATCGAGACGCCTATCCAGCTCTGTGGAACTCACGTGGCTGTAGAGTCTCTATTGAGGCTCATGCTAAGGGCCCTCTTAAATCTGAAGACTGTACTGTGCCTGACGTTGGTATCATAAATGATAAAAACCTACAGAGGGAAGTATGCCTGAATTCATTTGCTGTTTTGGAGAGGGGCAAGTTGGGTCAGGCTTCATAGTGTCTACCCAGCCACCTCTCTTTGCCGGCTTTATATTGTAGTTCTCCCTCTTTAGGGCATTCCTCAGTTTTGTTGAATTCCTCATATGCATTGAACTCTATGAATTCCATGAATGCACTAAACCATGATTCGAATTCGTTTGAAGATTCATCTGAAATCATGTTTTGTTTTTGTCCTCATTTACTTAACCCCAAAGTATGAAACGTCTATCGAATGCACCACCAGGAATAAGTTCCTTCCGTTTCATTCGCCATATGATACTATCAGATCGGGGGCAGTCCATGTCTCCGGGCTGGGTTAGCCCGGGTTAGCCCTCTGGAAAACTATAGCATCTCGTTCCTTTGGACTCATGAATGTATAATCATAGGACAGGCACTATTTCCTTGAAAGCCAGTTGATTAGCGGTCCCCAGAACTCACATCTCTTCTCACTTCTTCCCTTCCCCTTAGTATCACACACTAAATTATACATTAAGGAGTCTTTCCATTCTACAAACGTTGGGGGAGTCGGGTTGGTCCATTTCCTGCATATCTCTCTTCTAGCCAACAGTATCATATAAAACAGCACCTTGGTACTGTCTTTTTTTTACCCTATCTCCCTGTATACAACCAAAGATAATCAGAGAGGGGCTTACCTTATACTTTCTGGATAGAATCTTATTAATACAGTCACCAACCTCGGTCCAAAACCGGCTGAGACGGGGACATTCCCCGAACATATGCAACTCACCTGCAGATTCCACACCACATTTCTGGCAGCTAACCTTATTACCGGACTTCATTCTTGTTAACTTTTCAGGGGTCCAGAAAACCCTGTAGACTGAAAACAGATGATTCCTTCTTAAACACGCTGGTATGACTGTAGAATACCACCGAGCTATAGATACTTGCCATAGCTCTTTTACCTGTACTCCTGGGAGATGTTCTTTCCAAATGTCTTCTGGCATAAGAAATTCACCGTCTATCATATCCAGGAGTGTCCAAAATCATCTTGATAGTGATTTTTGGTCCATATCGACCTTCTGAAGTAACCTTTCCACTGCATTTGAACCGCCCACCCCCCCTTTGATCTCTTTCACCCAGCTCCTTATTTGGAAATATTTAAATTTAGATAAGTTTCCTCCTGTGTCTCTAAGAAGATCTTCATGAGGAATCAAACCCTCTGCTCTACACAATAGCCCCATTGCAGAAACCGGGCCTCCCTCAGAAATACAGCTAGAACATCTTTGGTCCATTCTGGCGATTCCGGTGAGTTCCATATGGGGCCAATTTGCTATAAAAGGGCAAGTTAGTGGCCCTTCTCACCCCATACCAAACTTTTGCTGAATCAAACAATACTCTGAGCCTCACTTTCGTAAAAGAATTTGGATCTCCAAATTTATACAAGAAACCCACCTCTACGACGTTCTCAAATTTCATCATTACTTTTAGAATGAGCCCTAATTCAGAGGTTGTAGACCCACCAAAAGCCCTCTTCATATTTTTTATAAAGGTTGCCCATGCATAAAATTGTAAATCCGGTATTGCTAACCCACCTTTCTCTTTCCTCCGCTTCAACTTCTTCCATGCTATACATGTTCCCTTATTGCCCCATATAAAAGTACTAATCTTGCCTTGAAATTTATTCATCCATTCTTTGTCAAAAATCAAAGGTAGTGCATTAAAAATAAATAGCATTTTTGGTAGAATCATAATTTTATTTTAACCAAATTAGTCCTTCCTAGAATAGTTAGAGGTAAATTGGCCCAACACTTCAACTGCTTACAGGACTCTGTCATAACTCTCTCAAAATTTCTTTCTGCGATCTCCCCCACATCACGTGTTATCGTGATGCCCAAATATTTCAACTCTCTGCTAATCTTAACACTCCCCTCAGGCATAGTCCCAGTCATATTCCAAGACATAACTTCCGTTTTACTTTATTAACCACATACCCCGCAATTCCCCCAAATTCCGTTATCAAATCTTCCAAAACAGGCAAAGATTTCTTTAAATTACTTGTGTATACCATCAAGTCATCTGCGTATAGGGCTACTTTCCTATACGAGCTCCCACACTGAAATGGGAGTATCATCAACTCGCTTCTAATTTTACAAGCCAGGGTTTCTATATATAGGTTAAATAATAGGGGGATAATGGGCATCCCTGTCTAGTTCCCCTCTTATTTTGAAGGGACGGGTTAAGGGGCCGTTAACTAAAGTTCTTGCCACTGGGTTATGATATATCAACCGTAATATCCTTATAAACCTTCTCCCCAAGTTGAGAGACTCACAAAGAGTGATTAGATATGACCAATTAACCATATCAAATGCCTTAGCAGCATCAATCATCACCACCGCTAGGTGTACCTTACATGTGCTTGCCAGATCTATTGCACCTATCAAACCTTGAGTTAACTCATGTAGATATCTACCCTTTATAAACCCTTTTTGATCTGCATGAGTCAATTTCCCCAACACCACACCCAATCTTCTCACCAAACTTTTAGCCAACATTTTATAATCGCTATTCAGGATATTGGCCTGTATGAGTCACAACCTGTGGGATCTTTCCTAGGCTTTAATATTAAGGTAATCGTTGCCTCCCTCCAAGGGGGGGAGAGCGCAGCTCCCTCTGTGCAGATGATATCGCATAACCATACAAAAACATTGGTTATGTAATCTCCTAAAAATGTATAGACTTCAAAGGGTACCCCATCTGGACCTGGCGCCTTCCCTGATTTTCCAGAACGAGTCGCAACTTCCACTTCACCACGGTTAATTCCTTCGTTCAGAATCTCTTTATTCTCATCCCCGAGGGCGATAAGATCTACTCCTTGCAACCAATTCTGAACCGTCCCTGGAGGTATATATACCCTCTCTGTATAGAGATCCCACAAATATTCTCGAAACGACTCTCCTATTTCCTCATTCCCTCTGCAGAAAACCCTTATGTTTTTCCCCTGAATTTCCACCACCTTATTTCTCACCTGCTTTGATTTTAGTTGCCAAGCTAATATTTTCCCACAATTCTCCCCATTTTCAAAAAAAGTCATCCTATTAGCTTCGCATCTTTCCTTGACTCTCTTATCTAATTCAGCTACGAGCTCATTTAAAAGTTCTTGGAGTACTCTAGCTAATCTTTGCATTTCTTCTTCCTGGCCCTTTTTACCTATCAGCTCTTTTTCCACTGATTGTATACGTTCTTCCAGGACACTAATCTTGTTTTTATATGTTTTCCTCTTAAAAGAAGCTGCTCTAATCAATCTACCTCTCAAGAAGGCTTTGAAAGTATCCCAGACCATCTCTGGTGATGACGAGCTGGCATTTAACTTAAAAAATTCTTCTGTATCCTTTTTCAAACCTACCACAATGGCTTCATCTAAAAGGAGAGTTCTGTCTAATGTCCACATGCTTTGCACATTATTCCCTCTGAGCTTAAAGCTCACACTCACTGCTGAGTGGTCTCATAAGAGCGCTCCAACATGAGAAATCTTTTTGACACTCTCTTTCAACCTCCCATCAACTAATATATAGTCAATCCTGGATTGATGTCTATACTTCTTATTGTTATATATGTACCCCAGCCTTGCTCCCATCAGCTCCCTCCAAATATCATGTAACCCGAAATGAGACATCATATTAATCACCTGAGATTGCATCTTCTCATTCATTTTTGACCTACTCCCTTTTGACCTATCTCGGTCATAGTTTAGCACTATATTAAAATCTCCTGCCCATATTATGGGGTCTGTATAATGTAGCAGGTGCTGATACCACTCTTGTGAGGGCTGAACGTCATCCCTGTTCTGACCATAGTAACCCACTAAAATAAACACCTGATTAAAAGCCAAAAACGTCCCTATTGCCCACCTGCCAGCTTTATCCACTTGTCCTCCCTGAAAATACATTTCTGGATGATTTTTAACCATTATAGTCACCCCTTTACTGCCCCCTGCCTCTTCTGTAGAGCTTAAAGTGTGCTGGATCCATCGATGTGGCTTAAATAACGTAATACTCTCCTCATTAGATAGGTGCATTTCTTGCAAAATGATCACTCTAGCTTGGACATCCCTACAATATTGTATTAACCTCTTTTGCCTGCCCCTTACCCTTAAACCGTTAACATTCCAAGATAGAAGCCTCAATTCTTTACCCTTCATCTTCATTTTCTGCCTGCACACACAGTCTGCCCACCATCCCTTGAGCTTGATGAAAAAAAACAATTATATCAGGTATATATGAATGGGGGCAAACTTTTTTGCTTTATTTCCCCATGCTCCCCACCCTGTGCACCTTTCCACCCTCCCAGCTCCCCAATTCCCCCTACAATCCCTCACCCCAGCTCATTCCCCTGAGAGACCCCACCCTATCTCCTCACTAGGCGAAGCCGCCCTAGGAGGCTCCTCCCGGTCCATAAGAATCAGCAGTAAAGATATTGTGCTCCTTAATCCGACGACTGATAATCCTTATCCACTAAAAGTTTACATTTTATTATTTTCCATCACTCTAAAGGAAGCAGGGAATTTCAATTGGGCCATAGCCCCTAGCCGCTTCAAAACATCAATTATTTTCCCTAACTCCTATTGTTTTTTTAATGTCACACTAGTTAGGTCAGATCTGATCTCAAAGTTAATACCCTTTTTTTTATGCAGCCACTAAGATACATTCCTTAATGACATAAGTATGGAAGCAGACCAGAATCTTTCTGGGTTTGTCTCTATTGGTTTTTTTTCTAAAATGACTCCTATGCACCCTCTGAATATCTTTTACCAAGTCTTCTTCTTTATCCTCGACCTGCACTCTTTGTTTAATCAGGCGGACCACCAAACGCTTCAGATCCCCGCCTTCCAATTCTTCGGGGACTTTTAGGAACCTCAAGTTGTTCCACCTCAGTTTATTCTCCATTATTTCAAGTTTTAATTGTACCTTTTCCTCCCCAGATTTTACTTGTTGGATTGCCTCCCTGTTGTCTTCCGTGGCTCTCCTCAGATCGCAGACTTTTATTTCCAGGGCAGCTGTTCATTCTGCAAGATCATCAAATTTCTGCCCGAGAGCTTCACATAACCCTCTTATCTCTTTCTGATTAGTGTTTGAAGTCCCAAAACTACCCCTAACCTCCACCGCTAAAGCACTTATCATTCCTGCAATAGACTGAGTAAGAGGTTCTTCTGCTGAAGCCTGTACTGGGGGGGTTACAGCATCCTCCTGCTGTGAGTCGCCGCCTCCAACCTGCCTCACCACCTTCTCTGAATCCTGCCGATGTCTGGTAGAGAACCTTTTTGAAGAATTCATCACATCATCTTGACTGGAATCCCCACTGTTATTGTTCTGGCCCAGGTTCTCCTCTTCTAACAACTGATCTGTTAGGAGAGTACTCAATTTGCAAAACTTGGCTGCCCTCAACACTCCTTTATGGACTCCCATGCCCTTCTCCCTCCACCTCCCTCTCCTGAGTGCCAGGCAGTACCTAAAAATAAGTCCTTAGAGACAGAGTGATCCGTGCCTTCTTAGGAACAGTTTTGCTGTGTCTTGAATTTGGCAAAACCTCCCCTGTATGTCTGCTGCTGTTGTTGGCATGCATTTCTTGGATATCCACCACAGAAGATTTGCTAGATCTCCAATTTTTTGTGGGGGACCCTATCTGGGGGATCAAATTCCCCTTTAAGCTAGGACTCCTCTTACCACTTCTCAAAGAGTAAGTCAGGTCCCCTTTCTTCCCAGCTCCACCTCTTCCTCTCCTTTTTCTGAAATTCAACCCCCTCGCACTCTGCATAATAAGATTATTTTTATTTCCATCCCTGAGGGGGAAATCAGGAAATTCAGTCACCTCCCCCTGCAAAGTCAAGTTACCTCTCCTTGATACAAAGTTTGCCTGGAGAACCGAATTCCCCTGACGTATCCTGCCTTCAAACAGCTGTGGCGTCTTCCCAGTGACAGTATGGATTGTGCTGACTCTTCCCTTGATCCCCCAGAGGGGAATCTTTGAAGCTACCCGCCTACTGTGCTGTAGCTCGAAAGTAGCCCGCGTCCAGATCGCGGGCCTGGAATTCTCCAACACCCACTCCAGGACGGGTACGTTTTGCTCCCCCGCCCCTTATTATATTTGCTGCATCAGATCAGGAGTGCGCCGTGCAGCGAACCTAGCACGTCCAGCTCAGGAATTCCTCTGTGACCCGCGTTAGCTGGCCGCCATGTTCTCTCCTGCCCATTAGTCGCATGGTAGTGAGAAATTTTTCTCATCTATTTTCTCTCTGCTGGAAAGATCAGTCTTTAATTTTGACCATGTGTTGGATGTGCTGTCTTCTAGACTTTTGGGGGTTCAACACTTAACTACCCTAAGTTGGGGCAATATGCAAGGCCAAACGGTAAAAAGCAAACTCGCAGGCAACTCAAGTTTATAGCGCTGGTAGTTGGGGGGTTGAAAGAAAAGGGCATGCAAGTGGGTAAGCCCCACGGAGGAAGGGCGAGAGTTTCCTCCTAAAGAAGTGAATGGAGTAACAAGTAAAAAACTAAATAAGAATATTGTATACTCGCCAAAGTATATATTTCAGGGGCACGGACAAATGGATCAAGCTTTACCGGTTCATTTTACATTTACCAAAGAGGTAGCTCCCTCTGGTGGTGTTCAATCCCCTCCCCTTCACACTGGTGCTGCCCCTACACCAGCTTCTGTAAATGGGGTTCCTCAGGGGAAATTGGTTCATCACAAGGGTCCCAGAGTAGAATTGTTAAAGGGAAAAATAAATGGCGCATTATGAAGTGTAAGCCCAGAAAATTAAGGTTTGCAAGTGTTCCCATTGAGGCTATATCTTCGGAGTTTCTCACAAACCCGGTTAGGCTAACGAATGTCTTCCCCAATTTGAGCTCTGTGCCCTGAGGGTTAGAAATCCTTATTCAGCTTGTACTCATTAATGGACTGGGCTGGTCTGACATAAACGGGAATTGGGGTCAGTTCTCTCCAAAGGGGAGCTCGCCACTAAGAATAATGAAGTCAGAAATAAGTCACCAAACGTTTAGGGGAGTAGGGTGGTTGGTGGCGATGAAGGTCCTTGTGCCAGAATAATTTACAGGGCCTCCCCAGGAGCAAGACAGGATTTTGGCCCTCATTACAACCCTAGCGGTCGGTGATAAAGCGGCGGTAGTACCGCTAACAGGCCTGCAGTAAAAAAATATGGAATTATGACCACGGCGGAAACCACCCAGACAGACAGGCACTTTAACACACCCACAGCCACGGCAGTAGAAACACGCACCATGGTGGTAACTGCCAACTGCCAGGTGGAACACAATGTTCTGTCCACTGTATTAAGACAAGCCTATCCGCCACCTTTTCTGGGGCGGTACCAACGTCATCAAAAGCATGGCAGAAACAGAAGTATAAAACTTTGCACTTGTATAGCGCACTACTCACCCATTAGGGTCTCAAGGTGCTGTACACATACCACTGTGGAACCCCTACTGGCTTTTCCCTGTGAGGCACCCACTTATGGGCAACCCCCAGGGTGAAGCCAGGCATCCAAACACTGTCAGGGACATTGTAGAAGTTAAGCAAGCTATTGCCCAGAGTTACAGAGTGGGACCCATTAACTTGATTAGGCACCGAGGCAAGAATTATCTGGTCCAAGGGAGTTGAGCCCAAGACCTGCCGCAGCAGGAATTGAACCCTGGTCCCAGGCCAGATCTCTGCATCAGGGTCTGCCGCTCTAACCATTGTGCCACACTTCTCCAGTCAAAGGACTCACCTCTGGACACTCAGATAACAACCACGACGCCATGGAGCCCGAGTTGCACATCTTCCCCACGCTTGTATACCTCTTCATGCATTACAAACATCAACGCCGGTGAAGGCGACCATGGTGGGTACTGCCGCCTAGCACACAAGGGAGGGGAGAGGAAAAAGAGAGTGACACACACATGCAACACGCAACACCCCCACCCGCAACACCATACACACAAACAGATGTAATAACATTACATATCCACCCTGTACCCCTGAGGAATAATGCAAGGACAAAAGGAATTGATTAAAGTGAGTGTAATAAGATAAAATAGTAGAAATACGTGCTTCTAAATCAAAACAGTATATACATATATACAAATGGAGGGACACTGCCCAGTCCTCAATGTCCGTGGGCCACATGGCCACTACACATGGGCCAAGGCCCCTCCTCACTCCAACAAAAACACGGAAAGAGCACTGCAGGGGCATCAGGTCGAAATTACACAGGCACCTCAGGGGGACTGGGAATGGGGGGGCACCTCAGCCAGAAGATGGTACAACATCACTGGTCCTGGAGGGGGATACATGCCCTGTGTGATGTCCTGGGAAGTGCAAGGCCACAGTCTCTCAAATGGGTGTTTTGCCTACTGCTTGGTCCTGGGGAGTGCAAGGCCACAGTCTCTCAAGTGGGTTTTTGCCCACTGCCTGGTCCTGGGGAGTGCAACGCCAGAGTCTCTCAAGTGGATGGTTTGCCCACTGCTTGGTCCTGGGGAGTGCAAGGCCACAGTCTCTCTAGTGGATGGCTTCTCCACTGTTTCTAGAGGGAGCCTTGTGACCAGTGTGCTTCATCCTGGCAAGGGTGTGGTGAGTGGATGGCTTCTTCCACTGGTTCTAGAGGGGGCTTTGTGCCCAGTGCGCTTCATCCTGGCAAGGATGTGGTGAGTGGATGGCTTCTTTCACTGTTTCTGGAGGGGGCCTTGGGCCCAGTGCTTTTCATCCTGGCAAGTATGCAGTGAGTCGATGGCTTCTTCCACTGGTTCTGGAGGGGGCCTTGTGCCCAGTGTGCTTCATCCTGGCAAGGATGCGGTGAGTGGATGGCTTCTTCCACTGGTTCTGTAGGGGCCTTGTGCCCTGTGATGCAGCCCTTGGGGAGTGCAAGGTCACAGTCTCTCACCTGGGTGTTGCACCTACAGGATTTGCAGGGTCCAGGATGCACTAGAGCCCATGGAGGCAGGACTACACACTGCCCACAGGCGGTGACAGCTTCTCAGTGGTGGCAGTGGCGAGGCTGGCGTTGGGGCTGGCAGTGGTGGGGGAAGGCTCCAGCCCATCCCTTGCAGCCTCAGACGGCTGTCCACTGGGGATGCTTCTGCTGGCAGTGGTGATGCTGGTGGTGGTGCTGGTGGTTTTGCGGGCAGTGGTGGGGGGAGGATCCAGCCCTTCCCCTGCAGCTTCGGTGGTTGCCCACTGGGGCTGCTGCTGCTGGTGGCGGTGCTGATGGCAGTGCAGGCAGTGGTGGGGGGAGGCTCCAGCCCTTCCCCTGCAGCATCGGACGGCTGCCCACTGGGGCTGCTCATGCTGGTGGCGGTACTGGTGGTGGTGCTGGTGGCAGTGCAGGCAGTGGTGGGGGAAGCTCCAGCCCTTCCCCTGCAGCCTCAGATGGCTGCCCACTGGGGCTACTGGTGGCGGTGCTGGTGGCGGTGCAGGCAGTGGTGGAGAGAGGCTCCAGCCCTTCCCCTGCAGCCTCGGATGGCTGAACCACCATGGTTGGTGGTGGGGGCTCAGAATCAGTCCCAGCCCCAGGCTTCCTGTCCTTCCTGCCTGCTGGTGCAAGCCCCTTGCCCTTCCCTTTGGCAGCTGGTGGTGCCTCCTTGCCCTTTCCAATGGCAGATGGTGGTGCCACCTTGCCCTTCCCCATGGCAGCTGGTGGTACCTCCTTGCCCTTCCCTTTGGCAGCTGGTGGTGCCTCCTTGCCCTTCCCTTTGGCAGCTGGTGCAGGCACACTTTCAGTGCTGATGGCTGGTTCCCTGGAGCCTCTCCCACCTGCAGTAGCTGTCGACACTGCTGTGGCCATGGACTGGGTAACTGAGGTACTAACCTGGGTTCTGACCACCCTGGCCCGACATGAAAGATGAGGTGGAGGGGTAGGGAAGATGTCAACGGTGGAGAGGTAAAGCTTCTTAGGGACATTGGGGCGGGAAGAGGGTGAAGGTTTGGGATTGGAGGAAGAGGAAGTGGTTGTAGGAGGTGCCTGTCTGCTGCGTTTGGGTGCAGGAGCATGGGCTGGATGCTGTTGTGAGGTGGATGGCTGCTGGGTGTCTGACTGCTTGCATTTGTGTACTTTGGGAGGAGGGGGCACAGACACAGTGGGAGAGGACACAGGGCACGTGTGCATGGAAGTGGGGTGACTGCCAGTGAGGGGCGTGTAGTGATAGGCGTGATGGTGGTAGTGGATGAGGATGTAGTGCATGCAGGTGTGAGTGGATGTGCTACTGGGAGGGAGGTGGACGACGAGGAGGAGAGGGACACAGTGGAAGCAGTGGATGTCGGTATGTCTGTACCTGGATGGTGTTTGTGTGAGTGTGGAATGATGTGTGGTGCTTGTGTTTGCCTGAGCCACTCATCCGTGTTGTCTTGTGTGCACGCATGTCTGCCTGTGTGCTTGGGATAGGTTAGGGTTGAGGGGTAGAGGACGCTGGAGGGGGAGGCTAGGAACAGGGACAATGGCTGCCATCAGGGAGGAGGCCAGAGCCTGGATTGATCTCTGTTGTGCTGCCATGCCAAAGTTAATGCCCTCCAGGAATGCATTTGTTTGTTGCAAATGGGCTGCCAGCCCCTGGATGGCATTCACTATAGTTGACTGCCCAACAGAGATGAATCGCAGGAGGTCTATAGCCTCCTCACTCAGGGCAGCAGGGCTAACTGGGGCAGGGCCTGAGGTGCCTGGCTCAAAGGAGATGCCCACCCTCCTGGGTGAGCGGGCACAGGAAACTCGCTAAGGGGCTGCTGGGAGGGCAGTGCTGGTACGGGGGTGGAGGCTGTACCTGCAGTTGGGGTGGGCACGGAGGTGTCCGCCACCACCAGGGCGCTTCCATCGGAGGAGGTATCACTGTCACCTCCGTCAGTGGATTCGGCCTCATGGGCCCTGTGGGATGCAGCTCCCCCTGTCACCGGTGCCTCTGCTCCTCCGCCAGATGATGCTAACGCACATAAGGACAGGGTGACAAAACAAAAAGGGGGGGAAGAGACAAAAGATACACTTGGTCAATGGCTGATCCAACACCACCACTGCCGTGCAAGACACACACACACAGGGAACAGCCCTATGCACTAGGCAATGCACTACCAGTCACAATGCTAGTCACCAGGCCATGGACAGGAATACCTAACCCCAATAGCAGCATACCTGGCACCCACAAACCCCTGCCCAGTAGTGGATGCCTACTAGCTTGGTAGGAGGTGGTGTTCATCAGCCCCTGCCCAACATGGGACCTACCCTGCAATGTCCGGCCTTGCCTAGGGGCACCCACGGCCCACATCCCCCACCCGGAGACCACACCACCACGCACAATTAGTATATTGGGAAACAGTACTCACCACCTTGTGGCTGCTGTGATATCCTCAAGCGCCCATCCAGCTCAGGATAGGCCACCGCCAGTATGCGGGCCATCAGGGGGGTCAGGGTTCAACGGGCACCCCGTCCTCATTGGGAGGACATCACCAGCTGGGCCTCCGCTGTCTTCCTTGCCCAGCGACTCAGGTCCTCCACCGTTTGCGATAGTGGGTACTCCGCCTGCCGTAAACCCCCAGGGTCCGCACGTCCTTGGTAATGGCACGCTATATACCTTTTTTCTGATGGGCGCTGACCTGCAGAAAAATAAACATTGAAAAAGGTATCAGTCAGACCGTCTGGCCTGTTACACTCATGGCCCACCATAGCCCTCACATCCCCTTACTCACAGACATTGCCCACCATACATGCATCACGCTGCCCAGAACTCTTCCACCAACCCCCTACACGAGGCCCTCACACACAGCACTCCATGCATTCATGCCCCTTGCATCGTACTCACAGTGTATTCACTTGTTGGTCTGGAGGCCCATACAGCATTCGGTACTGGGGTAGGACCCCATCCACCAGTCTCTCCAACTCCACAGTGGTGAAGGCAGGGGCTCTTTCCCCAGTGACACGAGCCATGGTCGGTTCCAGACACAGGTCACAGCAGCACTTGCAGTGTAGGTCCTTTCCTGTTGAAGGTCAGGTGGAAGTGAATGAACAGATAGAAAATGGCGGTCACGTCAGCGGCTGTGCGTACCGTCACCACCGGCGTACATCACCATAGGTCACTGTAACCCACAGAGCCCAATGACAACCAATGAGGAGTTGCAAGGTGGTACTCGACCGCCTCCCGCAGCGGCGCATAACGTCAGCAGCATTACCTCATTTCCACATGTCCATCCACTCAGGACAGGTGGACGCCATTTCAGGGGTGGGCAGGCCATGGCACCTAACTTCGTCACATTACACATAGGCATCATTTGGGCCTATCCAACAAAATACTGTTACAGTCACAACATGCAATGCAGTGTAGTGTTTGGAAATGTGGAATACTGACCAGCTGCTCCCCGTTTTGCTCCCTAGATTACAACCGATGCAGATGAAAAGGAGATGGAGTCATCTCCCCGTGTACAGACCCCTGGTGGACTTGGCAACAATGGAGGACAGGCACATTATCCTGACATATAGACTGGACAGGGCCACAATCACAGAGCTGTGTGCCCAATTGGAGCCTGATTTGATTTCGGCTATCCTTAACCCCACTGGGATCCCCCCTCTTGTACAAGTCCTAGCTGTGCTCCATTTCTTGGCAACTGGCTCCCTCCAAGTGACAGTGGGCTTGGCAGCAGGAATCTCACAGCCAATGTTCTCAATAGTGCTGACCAGAATGTTGTCTTCCCTGATTAAGCACATGCGCAGCTACATTGTTTTCACCCGGCTGGAGGATTTGGCCACAGTGAAAGCTGACTTCTATGCCTTGGAACATATCCTCGACATCATTGAGGCAATCGATGGTACACATATTGCATTTGTCCCCCCCGGAGAAAAAGAACAGGTGTTCAGAAATCGAAAGAGCTTTCACTCCATGAATGTGCAGATAGTGTGTCTGGCGGACCAGTATATCTCCCACGTCAATGCCAGGTATCCTGGTTCTGTTCTTGATGCCTTTATCCTGAGGAATAGCAGCATCCCATATGTGATGGGCCAACTCTAGAGGCACCGGGTGTAGCTAATAGGTGAGCCCTGGTTCCCACACAGTGTATGTTGGTGTATGGGTATGGTGTTGGCCATAAGGGTTAGTGTGTGGCTAACAGGTATCCCTCGATATTTGCAGGTGACTCTGGTTACCCCAACATCTCATGGCTACTGACCTCTGTGAGGACACCCAGGAAAAGGGCAAAGGAACATTACAATGAGGATCACCTTCCGACTCCTCACCCACGCACACAAAGCCCTCCACAACAAGGGACCCGAATACCTCAACCGCCGCCTCAGCTTCTACACACCCACCTGTCCTCTTCGCTCCACCAACCTCGCTCTCGCCGCCGTCCCTCGCATCCGCCGCACCACGGCGGGTGGGAGGTCCTTCTCCTACCTGGCGGCCAAGACATGGAACTACCTCCCCACCATCCTCAGGACCACCCAGGACCACCCCGCCTTCCGGAGACTACTCAAGACCTGGCTCTTCGAGCAGCAGTAACCCCTTCCCCCTAGCGCCTTGAGACCCGCAAGGTGAGTAGCGCGCTTTATAAATATTTATGATTTGATTTGATTTGAGGCACATGGGTGAACAAGAAGAATAATAGAAAGGACATTCGGCCTCCTGAAGGCCAGGTTTCATTGCCTCCATCTAACTGGTGGATCCCTGTACTACTCACCCAAGAAGGTCTGCCAGATAATCGAGGCATGCTGCATGTTGCATAACCTTGCCTTAAGACGCCAGGTGCCTTTTCTGCAGGATGAAGAGGCTGGAGATCACCGTGTGGCAGCAGTGGACCCTGTGAACAGTGAAGATGAGGAGGCAGAGGATGAGGATGAGGACAACAGAACAGCAATTATACAACAGTACTTCCAGTGACACACAGGTAAGATACTGTAACTTCACTTTACACTGACAGTTTTGTGTTTGACATTGTACATGGCAGGCAGATTCTCCCAATTCTATGGCCACTTACTGTACCCTTTGGCATCTCTATTTTCAGATATCTATGCCCCACTCTGGCACCTGGTATGTTGACTGCAGCCTACTACAGGTCATTCCTATGTATTTATTCCTGTACAGTTGCATTGCAGTGTTTAAAGCTTGTTAAATGAATACTTTGTTCAATCATTTGACAGACTCCATCCTTGTATTTTTTTAATTGTGTTTATTTAAGTGGTACGTAGAAGGGGTAGTGGAATGATCTGGGTTGATGGTGGAGGAAAGTCCAGGATATGGTCCAGTCTATTTCTATCACTGGTGCATTGTCCAAGGGGGCATAGGAAGGGGCGCAATGGCAGTTCAAGGTGGACAGGGTGACAGTGTGGGACACAAGGGTGACTATCAGGAGAGTCTTATTTCCCTGGCAGGGGTTTTGGCAATGTTCCCTGACTTCTGCCTGGATCGCAGGGACCGTTTGTGGGGTGGTGATCCTTCTGCAGGGGGAGGGGTGCTGGTGACCTGTTGTTCCTGTGGCACGGCCTCCTGTCCACTAGCGGCAGCGGAAGTGGAGGGCTGTTTATCGGTGGGGCTAGAGCCAGGGGCCCGGTGGTGTGCCACAGCCTCCCTCATGGTGTTGGCCATGTCTGCCAGCACCCCTGCAAGGGTGACCAGGGTGGTATGGATGTCCTTCAGGTCCTCCCTGATCCCCAGGTACTGTCCCTCCTGCAGCCACTGGGTCTCCTGCAACTTGTCCAGTACATGGCCCTTCGTCTCCTGGGAATGGTGGTATGCTCCCAGTATGTTGGTGAGTGCCTCGTGGAGAGTCGGTTCCCTGGGACTGTCTTCCCCCTGTCACACAGCAGTCCTCCCAGCTTCCCTGTTGTCCTGTACCTCTGTCCCATGAACAGTGTGCCCACGGCCACTGTCCCCAGGTCCCTGATCGTCCTGTGTTTGTGGGGTGGCCTGGGGTCCCTGTAGTGGTGGACACACAGCTGATTGACGTGTCCTGGGGAAAGAGGTATGGGCCCGCTGGGTGGGTGCTGTGCTGGTGTTTCCTGAGGGGGGAGGCTCTGTGGTGGTATGGGACTGTGCCTTGGTTACTGACTGTCCTGAAATCCCTGATGGGCCAGGTTGGTCATCCAGATCCAGGTGTCCAGAGCTGCTGTCGTCACTGTGGGCCTCTTCTGTGGGGGGACTGGATGTTGCTGGCACCTCTTCTCCAGTGATGTTGGGTGGGGGACTTGTGGAGATGTAAATGCAGTGTCATTGGTTCTGCTTGTGACATCTTGTGCATGTGTGTGTTGCCCTCTATGGTTGTGATTGCCCTGTCAGCTTTGCCTTGAGTGAGTAGTGAGTTTGTGGGCTAGGTGATTCTCTCTAATGTGCATGCTGTAGCGATGGGGGTCCATGCAGGGCTGTGAGTGAGGTCCATGCATTGGTGGTGCATGCAGGGCTTGGTATTGGGATGTGTGGGTTGTGATGGTGGGGTGTATGTGAGGTGGTTGAGTGATGGGGTGAGGGTAGGGGTGGGGGTATGTGATAGCATGCAGGTAGGGGCGGTGAAAGTAGTAAAGAGTTGACTTACCAGAGTCCAGTCCTCCGGCTACTCCTGCCAGGCCCTCAGGATGCAGTATTGCCCAGACTTGTTCCTCCCATGTTGTTAGTTGTGGGGGAGGAGGTGGGGGTCCACCGCCAGTCCTCTGTACTGCTATCTTGCTACTACAGAACGCACCTTCTCCCCGTAGGTCATTCCACCTCTTCCTGATGTCATCCCTTGTTCTGGGGTGCTGTGCCACTGCGTTGACCCTGTCCACGATTCTCTGCCATATGTCCATCTTCCTAGCAATGGATGTCTGCTGCACCTGTGATCCGAATAGCTGTGGCTCTACCCGGATGATTTCCTCCACCATGACCCTTAGCTCCTCCTCAGAGAATCTGTGTGTGTGGTGTGTGTGAGGGTGTGTAGGGTGATGTGTTTGGGTGTGTGCTGTAAGGTGCGTGGATGGTGTATGGGTGATGGTGTTCTGTGGCTCTGGTTCTGCTGGTGCTCTTGGTGTCTCTCTCTGTAAGGTGGCAATTCTTTCTAGTCGTAAAGGGTTGTGGGTATTGTGTGTGTGTTTTATATTGGTGTGGGTGTGTGGGTGTGGTGTGTGTATGTGTGTCAGGTGTGTGTAGTTTAAATTGTCCAATGTAGTGTTGTTTTGTTAGGTTGTGTGTATTTTGAACGCAGAGGTATGTACTGCCAATGGTTTAACGCGGTTAAATGTCAGCTGCGGTGATTCGTGGATCATAATGCTGTGGGCGTAGTTCTGTTGGCGTAACGGTGTGGGTTTGGATGCCGCCAGTTTATCACTGACCTTTGGACTTGCGGACTTGTGTGTGTGGCTGTATAGTGACAGAATGGTATGTGTGTGTCATAATATGGGTCGCGGTAAACCGCCATGCCGGCAGTATGTTGGCGGCAGTCACCATGGCAATAAGCAGGACTTAGCGCCAATGTCATTATGAGGGCCTTAGTGTTGCCATTTGTATGTCCTCAGGAGGCATTGTCCAATTAGGACAAATGAACGGCCCCCAGACCTCTTAATAGTGAGGCACAACCCTTTTTTCTACAAATCTCGAACTTCTCTGTTGGTCCCGAGTTAGTGGTTAGCAAATCTATGGGAGTGGGGTGAAGAAGGCTCTGGTCCAAACTCACACATGTGGGATTTTGTATCTCTGATTTGATCCTATGAATAGACAATTCATTCCGCACCCGCTTTGGGAAATTGAGGCTCTGAGATTGATATCAACATCATGTACATAAATTCATCCACCATTCTGCCGAGTTCAAAGGTAACATTTTACTCTAGGTTCATGGTATCATTAATCTTGGAGAATGGTGACCACTTTAGGAAGAGAGGAATTTATGTTATTTGTGTTGAACTCCGTAAAGAGTTACAAAGTGATCACTCCTTGCTGGATTCTGAGATTGTTGTTCAAGATGTATGTTCTGTGGGATCTGGCAGCCTGAAAGATATAACTGTCTCTGTAGGTAGGAATATGGGGAAGAAAGTAAGGGGTATTGTGAGAAAGGAGACCATGAAAGTATAGATCCCTGGCGGGGAAGGTGAGCCCTCTTCTTGAACTGGAGCAGCCAGCTTACTGAAAGGGGCTAGAATCAATGCAAAGCTTCCGGTATCACAGAGGTAGCCCTTGGAGAAAATGTGTTTCTTGGAATATGGCTGGCCTAGGGCAATCTAAAGTAAAACTGAATTTTATAGTGCACATAATACTGTCAATTATATGTTTGCAGGTAACTTGGGATTGTACTGATTTTTCAGTCGACAATTATTTTGTCTACTCCTGTGGAACAACTCCTTTCGTTGAAAGTCACGCCAGTGGAGGAATTGCAATTTTGCTTCAAAACAATTTTAATTAGAATATCTGTGCACCCCTCTAATTTATGCCTTTACTTAAAGTTATCAAATAATAACAAAGGTGGTGGGTTGTCATCCTTTTTGCTTGCAAATGTGTACATTCCCCCTGGTAAGGCAAAAGACTCATTAGTCAACTCCATGATTTCTTTTGTGCGTAACTTAAGTAATAAGGAGGAAGGCCTTTGATAATAATTGTTAGTGACTTTAATGCAAAGGTGTCCAATTTGACTTGTACAGTCTTTAGCATTTCCAACAAAGAGGAGGCCTGAGGTATTTCAGGAGTGGTCTTGCTCGAGAAAAATTAGGGTCAATAGGAGGGGTATATGTTTTCTAGAAAGTTTGAGATCCAATTAACCTGTTTTGTTAAATGGTCAGTGTCCTACGGATTCTCCAGCTTCTTATACATTTTATTGTCCTGGAGGACAGTCTCAATTGATTATATGGTGGTGTTTTTTTCAAATTGTCAATGCTTGCACTGATCTGCAGTTTCTGCAGACTGATCTGAGTGATCATGGTATTCTCACTGGGGGGTAAAGAGAGTGTTAATTGTTTTAAGCCTGATTTGAAGTCACTCGGGCAGTTAAAAAGGTAAGCCAAAAAATAAATTGCCTTGTGAGGGAACAGTTCAAGTTTCCTGAACCCTCTAGACAAAGAGAGATTAACCACCTCAAGCAGATGAGAGCAAAACTAAAGGCAGCAGAACAGAGGAAGGAGGAATACAAGAAGTGGATTAGTTTGAGGGAAGAAGCTGTCTCATTTAACTCTTATAAATATTGGGCTTAATAGCTATATACTGTGACTCCAGAGTCACGAATCAAGCTATTTCGATTTCGGAAGATTCCTGGGCATTGTATATTTCAGATTAATATTCAAGAAATTCAAGTGACTGCAATCAACCTGTTTTTAGTATTAAAGCAGAGAATCTGGAGTTATTTGTCTCACTTACCCGAAGGGAGATCGGGGGATACATCAAAAGTGCTCAAACTTCAGGAGCTATGGGTCCTGAAAAAATGTGATCGCTCTTATTAAACAAGAGTCGGCGCTATGGGCTTCTTTTCTATGTTCTCTAGTGCAGCACTGCTGTTTGTCGAGGGATATTCCATCCTCTTGGAAAGGTAGCATTACTGTATCTTCATATAAAAAATGTTCAAAGTTTTCTCCGGCCAGTTACAGACAGATTGCTCTTTTGGATGCAACTGCTACATTATTTGCTAAAAGTCTACTTTCTCATCTCCAAGATTGGGTATTTGATAATAACCTTATTCCAGCTGAACAGGCAGGTTTTCACAATATTACTGCCAATCAGACACTGATAAATAAGTACCCCAAGAGTATGGGGCATGTCACTGTATTCTGGCTTTATTGATTTCTCCATGGTGTTCGATAAAGTAGACCAGGTGATGCTGTGGAGAACATATCTGCACTAGGGATCCCGGCTCACCTTTTGAGGTTAATCATTGCATTGCACTCTTCCACTCGGACCCATGTTCTGATGGGGGGTACTCAGGGGCTATCCAGGAGACTGGCTACACAAAATGGCTTAAAGCAAGGGTTCTTGTTAGCAACACTGCTTTCTTCCCTTTCTACTCATGATCTGCCTAGTGTAGTCGATTCTGTAAAAGGAGACCCACCTAAACTTGGGGTATTGCGTTTTGGCTGTCTTCTTAATGCGGATGATGTTATCTTGTTGGATTTAGCACCAATAGGTCTTCAAAGTCTGCTCGGTGGTTTAGGAAAAAATGCTAAGAAGCATTTTTTAAGATAAATATCGCCAAGAGAAAAGTTATGATTTTTAAAACAGGGAGAGTGATACTAAAGAAAAAGATTAAGAGGACTCTGGGAAATTCCAGGATGGAAAGAGTGCAGTTTTGCCCTTATCTTTCTAGTAATTGTTGTAGTTTTGATCATATAAATCACTGCAGAAGTAAAGCATTGGCTCAGGCCTCTGTCACACAAAGAGTGTACAAATGTTGTGGGCAGAGGCCCTTCTCACATGGTTTATCAATGTACAAGGTCAGAATTCCACTTCTTTTGAGCTATGCCTGCAAAGTGATGGATGTTTGGTGTTGGGCTTTTTTTTAAAAGATGGGGGCATATTTGGTGCCAAATTTGTAATTTGAATTCCATTGCCTCCACGCAGCACTTCTGTTGAAATTTGGGTTATCTTAAATGTTTGTGCTCATGTTGGCAGCTGCCTTGAGGTAGGGGAATTGTATATTGGGCGGTGAAATTGGCTCCATTCATGCAGCACTGAAGACTGAAGATTTTCAAACTATGGGAGAGAAAAGTGTCTTTCAATCTACCTTTATGAAAGCCATGGACATGTTTCAACTTGCACAGGCTGAGGTTTTCCCTCTTTGTTAAGCTGTGTTAAAAATGTGGTAAAGAGGTTATTGTTCACAGGGAAAAGGAGTAAAGATATCTCACTCTGCAGTCAGACTGCGAGAAATGAAATTATAATAGGTAGCAGTATCTATAAACAACCACAACCGCATCTCATTTGAAATCTTCCACATGGGGTATGTAGAGCCACCTTGTTATTAAGGTTGAATCTACTACCATTACATGATATTACAGGAGCCTGGGAGGATATTCTGAGGGAGAAGAAGTATTGTGATCTTTGCCTCTCTCAAGCCCAAATTGTGAGTCATTTTATTTCTGTCTGCCCAAATTTCGACTTTGCATAACGTCTTTTTTTTAAACCTATTTTTCTCAAACATAACATAATTTTGGCTGCTGATGCTAAACTCTGTTTGCCCCTTCCACTTAAATGGCTGTGCAAAAAAATATATTTTTTTAATGTTTCCCGAATGTATTTTAAAATTTCTGCCTGGATTGGCGTTAAAGTGTTTTGAACTTATTTGTGTTTCCCATACAGAAAACCTTGATTGCAGTGGTGAAATAGTTTTAGTGTTTTTGCATATGAGATATTTTAGCTTTGTCTATTGCCTGATCTTTTATAATTCTGTCCTCTGCATTTTATATTGGATCACTGTATTTTGCTATTTGCACATTTGAGAAAAGTTTAGTCTAGCCTGTTATGTGTTTTTTGTCTCATGTATTTTATAATGGCCTATCACAATTTGCACATTTACGACAAGCACTATTGCGCACTTAACGGAATTTTACCGTTGTATGAATTTTTTCACCGATGTAGTATGGACACATATCACGCCCTTTACATGTTTTTGAAGAAGTATGCTGTATGGTGTATCTGACCGAAATAAGTTTAAAGTGCATGAGTCAATGTACCAATATCACTGGCCCTTGAGAATAAGGCTCATTGCTATGCCAAAAGCATTTATGGGTGACAAAAGAGAGTCCCAGCTAACAATACAGAAAACAGAAGAGGAAAATAATCATGCCTGTGGTAGCAGGTGAGAAGCTTGCATTTAACAAAGCTGTGTAGCTGAGTCTCAGTCAATCTTGCCTCTTTCCTCCAAGAAAAAGATCCTCAACTTCTCTAAACTCCTGTTTATATGATGATGACCAGGATTAGGCCCTAAGGAAGACATAGCATAAACATTTTCAGGAAAGGCTGGTAGTCAACCAAAAATCTTTTTCCCTTGGGGGAAGGCGGAAGGTGAATCCTGCATGGTCTGCTACTAACGCTGTTTGTGATGCCTCCTTCCTCTTCCTCCTCATGATCTCACACATGGTTACGGTCCCTGTATAGTGGTAGTCTTCGTTTCTCTGATGATGCAGTCCTTTAGTCCTCCGGCTCCCCAGCTGGGCAACGATGGGCAATGATTGGTGGTGGTTGATGGTGCCCCCTCCAAGAGAAGCTGGGAAGATTTGACCACATCATGCCTGAGTCTGGAAGACGCAGTAATTTAGTACACATGACACAGCATGTAGGAGCCAACGCATTCAAATCTGGTGAGTGGGTGAGTGGAGAGGGGGAGTGAGGGACCGGACGGGGTCCTGAGGCTCCAGCAGCTGCGAGGACTTGTGTTGGGGAGGGCCAGTTTGAGGGATCCTCAATGGTCTAATATCTCCCCCGATAGCATGTGGCAGCAATGTGCTAAACTCACAGCTCCAAGCACTCCAAGTGTGAGATGGAAGATTCTCCAGACTTGTCTGGCCCCCTGCTGGCTGAGCAGTAGCGGAATGCTAAATCTCACCCTCAAGCCACACACTACTATTTCTGCACCCAGCCTCTGAGCCCATCTGGAGACACCCCTGTTAGTATCTGCTAATATTATTAATGCAGCTGGAGGGCAGGAGCAGCTTCATGTTGGAAAACTGCAATCTTCATTGCAAAATCAGGGCAAGCTGAGACCAGTCGCGCTGGCGTCTTGTTCAGCATCAGTGACCATGAAGACCATCAGACTCAAGGATTAACCCATTTCAAAAATCTCTCTCCAAAAGAGGTTCTGTATCTGACTTCAACGTGCTTGATATTAGGGGGCCCAGCACGGACGGTTAGGGGCAAAGCATTATGCACTCATTGCGTTCTAAAAAACTTCAGATGTCGGACAATGTTAATATAGCATCGCTGGTGGCAAATCCTAAAGCAAAAACCCCATCCCCGCAAGCATTAGTCCCAGCATTAATCTCAGCTTCTGTGCGAGGTTCAGGTGAAGTTCAGGAGGTCATACAGATGGCCAGGAGAATGGGTGACCAGACATCCACAGCATTTGTTTTGCCATTCGATTTCCAAAGAGGAATGATACTAACAATGCTAACAGTACCTCTCAGCTTTTTATGCAGCAACCAGAGGCTCTCATGCAATTACTAGAAGCCATTTTAGCTGAGGTCTGAGATTTCAAAGCTGAACAAGCGATTGGAATCGCGATGTTGCATCAAACACTGGCTAAAATAGAGGAGAACTTCAATCTTCTACCTAAGCGGCACCAGGAGGCTGAACAAAGAATATCTGTACTAGTGAATAAGATAGTAATTTGTCATAAGGATATGGCTTTGGAGCAGAAGAGGATGCATCAATTGATTACGAAAGTAGAGGGAATGGAGAATCATTCCAAATGTTCTAATCTTTGCTTTATAGGTATTCCGGATGATAGCACATCACAAGGTGACACTCAAGAGTGTTTCACATTTAATAGATTTGTTAACCAAGAAGCTAAGTTTACCAGATGCACTTCCCGATTTGACAATTATGAGAGCACATTGGTCCCCTGAAGCAAAATACCCACGGACAATCCTGGTGAACTTTTTTGACTTTCACATCAAGGAACAGATCTTGGCCGCAGCAATTAGATGGAAATCCTTTGTTGTTGTGGAAAATGGCCATATGAGGGTGTTTTCTGATCTATCTGTTGCCACAGCGCATCGCCAAAAGGCTTTTAATGAGTTAATTGGAGAGTTCAGGCTTATTGGGGTACAGGCCTCCCTGGTAAAGCACTCCAAGCTGAAGGTGCATGTAGATGGTCAATTTCACCTTTTTTCAGTTGTAGAGAAGGCATGGGCATTGCTGGCTAGGAAGGCCAAAACTTAACGAGGGGACCAGCAGATTTCATAGAGTTAATGACAGGAAAAAAGTGGTGAGCTCTGTTAAGGCTTATATGTTTCTTTTCTCCTTTTTTTGCCATTTTTCTTTTTTTCTTTAGTAGGGGGTCACACTTGGAGCTTTGGTGCTGTGTCATGACCGTAGGTTTGGGGGTAGGTGAGGGGAAGGGGGCAACCCCTCTTCCAGGGTTGGGAAGAGGGTTGAGGAAAGGTGGGTGCAGTTAACATGGGTAGGACGGAAGAAAGGCTGGATGCTCCTGGGCACAACAGAGAAACTTTGTCTAAGGAATATAGGTGCATGGAATTTCACATGCTTTGCTTGTTGGAGGTGGCTTGAAGGGGTCCTGGGAGGTGCAAGAGAGGGATACAATGCTGCTTACATTGGTAGATGATGGCGCAACACATAAGATTTATTACTTGCAATGTCAATGGCTTGGGGAATAAGCGAAAGTGCTGTGCCTTGTTGTAACGGTTAACTTCATTCGATCCCGAGGTATCCCTGCTCAAGGAGACCCATCTCAAGTCTAATATGCCCAAAATTATCTTTCCCTCAAGGTATTTGCAAGCATATTTTGCCTCCACAGGGGCAGCCCTGTGAGGAGTGGCTATTTTATTATCAAATAGGTTAGATTGGAAGATAAAACAGATTTTGCGGGATAATAAGAGTAGGTAGATTTAAATAAGAGCTAAAGTGGCTGGTAATCTCCCGAATCTCTACAATTATTATGGCCCAATCTCTGATGACATTGAGGCATTAGATCAAATTGATAACCGGACAACCCGGGTGGAAGGTCCCTTAGTTTTGAGGTGGCTATTTTAATTTCGTACAAAATCTCACATTCGATACATCAAACCAGGCCAAGAGACAGCTAAAGCCTAAAACCACAAAAGTGATGGAGCTGCTCAAACAGGATCTTGCCTTCGTGGACCCCTGGCATCCTAGGTATCCCACTTTCACCCAATTCACCTGTGTTAGAACTGACAGCCTTAGAGTGGTCACCCCTAACTTTTTGCCTGCCTCCCTCCACTTTTTGGACACTGTTTTTGCTGGTTTTAGGACTCTGCACACTTTCCACTGCTATCCAGTGCTAAAGTGCATATGCTCTCTCCCTTAAAACATGATGACATTGGTTCATACCCAATTGGCTGATTTAATCTAATTGTAAGACCCCAGTAAAGTGCACTACATGTGCCCAGGGCCTGTAGATTAAATGCTACTAGTGGGCCTGCAGCATGCCACTTTAACTTGGCATTTAAAAGTCATTGCCAAGCCTTAAACTCCCCTTTTTCTACATATAAGTCACCCCTAAGGTAAGCCCTAGGTAACCCATAGGGTTTCACCTGCATTTAAACAGATAAATATTATATATTTTTCTAAACACTGTGTGGTGTATTTTTGTGGTGTTATACTGTGTTATTGCATGATTTATTGCACTAATACTTTACACATTGCCTTCTAAGTTAAGCCTGACTGCTCAGTGCCAAGATACCAGAGGGTGGGCACTGGATAATTTGGATTGTGTGTGACTTACCCTGACTAGAGTGAGGGTCCTTGCTTGGACATGAGGTAACGTGACTGCCAACCAAAGGCCCCATTTCTAACAACCTGCTATTCCCGGAGGTTCGGCTCGGCCTCATGGCTGGATTTTTTCTTGGTACCCAAACTCCTAAAGCAATGAAGAGTGGAGGTACTAGTTATCCCTTTCTCAGATCACTCTAACATCTTTCTAGAGATAATTGTTGATACAGTAGAGAGTAGAAGGCTAAGGTGGCAATTTTATAAGGGCTTGCGCAAATATGGCTGAGTGAGATGCGGGTGTTTATCCTGGATTTTTTTCAGATCACTCTTGAGTCATCCTCCCTTTTTATGGTCTGGGAAGCATTTAAGGCAGCATTTATGGGACAATTGATATCTTATAAAGCTAGACTCTTAAGGGCTCACTAAGTCGAAATTCAGCATTTTCGAACAACGCTCGACAAGGCCTTGCCTCAATTCGCGAGCTTACCCTGAGGTCCGTCACTTGTCCGGGAAAAACTGAGAGCAGGTAGCATGAAAGGGATTTTTTTAATCAGAAGAGATCTCAGGTAGTAAAACATTTTAGCAGGAGCTGTATGAGGAGCACCAGCACAAGGGGAAATACTTGGTGTAGTCAAGAAAAATACAGAAGAACACGCAGTTAATCACCTAAGTTCGGGAGCCTGATAAGGGGGTGATTGTACATGATAATGAAAGGATAGCAGAGGTCTTTTACTGCCACTATAGACATATCTATGGCGAGACCCAGATAGGATCACCCGGGGAACTGGAGCAGTATCTGGCTCAAATTTAGTTATCTTGCCTTTCCAATAGCCAAAAATGTACACTAACTGAAAAAGATTGAGCTATCTGAAGTGGCTGGTGCATTAAAGAATATGGTTAACGCAAAAGCTAGTGGGAGTGATGGTATTCCAGTCAAAGTTTTTTAAAGCTTTTTCTGCAGAATTGCTGCCTGTTCTAACAAATTTGTTTCAAGAAGTTAAATATGGCGTGCCAGTTCCTTAAACCTTTAGCAAAGCAGTCCTGGTCAGCTTTCTTAAAAAAGACAAAGACACTACAGATCTAGCCCTCATTTGCACTTTGTTGTCCAATGTATTATAATGCAAGTTTCATATACAGTGATGCTTTATTGTAATGTCAAGAATGATTAATTATGAATTCCATGCTTAGCTGGGTTTTCTTTTATAGGATGTATTTTTTGTATTCTATTCTGCCCAAATAAAAATATTTTATAAACATCTTTTGCCTTATTTTGTGACCACCCCTCCCACTTGCACCACATATTCACTAACAGTTTGATGTACTAAACATTTTAGTGATTGAAAACCCTCTGATTTACAAGACCAGAGGGTTTGTGACCACTAGAAATGTATTTTGAATGCACTAACCTCATTTTAGGAGTAGGTAAAAACAACTTCTAAAATAGGTTTAGAAATGTATAATGTATACGAATTGCAATTTGGAAGAGGTGTGTTGTGGGCATCCTATTCAAACTGCGATTCAGTACCATATGTGTCAACAGTTTATGATCAGAATCCTTTTTGCAAATTATTGATGAATTACCAACTTCCAAGTGGTAACTGCTTTGCAAAATGGAGTAGTCCTCTTTAGACTCCTTCCACTGTGAAAATTGGGATGGTAGCTTCAGGGTCAGTGAGCAGTTGTCCCTGGGACCACTGCCAACTCCCACTGGAGTTTTTCAAAAAT
Source organism: Pleurodeles waltl (assembly GCF_031143425.1). Classification (NCBI taxonomy): domain Eukaryota; kingdom Metazoa; phylum Chordata; class Amphibia; order Caudata; family Salamandridae; genus Pleurodeles; species Pleurodeles waltl. Next base: position 789,647,921 of record NC_090439.1, on the reverse strand, counting down.
AATTATTTTAACAGAATCAGGCTGCTTACAAAAGTTAAAATTTTGAAAAGCAATCATAGTAATGGTGGTCTGCTACCGTTTGCAAGCCACCATCCCTGAGATTGTAGCCAATCATAGTGGGTAGCAAATTTGTACCTGCCTACTCATTATTCATTATACAGGTCAGTCTGTGACCCACTACAATTCCTTATTTTGCAAACCAACCAATTCATACATAGGTCAGTTTGCAAAATAAGTTATTGGTCGCAAAATGTTAGGCAATTTAAAGTCACTTTTAGCAACTAGTTTTTTAGTTCATGTCCTGCTATCATCAGAAAGTGCAAATCCCAAGTTTGGAATTTATTTTACATTGATAAGTACCACATACAACTTGCAGACTTCAACAAGTGCCATGCTGAAGTTTGTGATGGGAAGTTGAGCTACTACTTGTTTAAGGGTCTAGTGGATTCACTTGAAAAGAAACATGGATGTATGTAAAGAGCTCAAATGAAGAAACTTCAAGTTGGAGGTTCTCAGTTCACTCTGTGCACACTTGACGAGGGATATTTTGATGATGGTGCACAAAGTGGCACTCCTCTATACCTAGATGTTAGGTCACCATCCTCTGCCTCCTTGCCTGTAGTGCCACTCAATCAGCAGCATATACTTGTGAATGGTATGACACCTCTTGTCCTTCATGGTAGTGAAATATATACCCATGGAAGGAAAGCAACTGGGAAAAGAAAACAGTTCCATTTGCAGGGTCACCTTGTAAGCGGCAATCTTGCTGGGACCAATCCTCACCACACCTCGTAGGTTCCTGTTGAACCTAGGGCAAGGACAGATGTACCAACTTACCATTAAGAGTGAGGAAAACAGACATGGTTGTCCCACAAATCTCTACTGAACTAATCGAGAGATAGTTTGTGATAGAAATACAACAATAATACTTGTCACAGGCACAGGGTTTAACCCCTTGCCTTTAATTTATGGCTGGGAGCCTTCCGCCGCCGTGGTGGGCATGTGTTGTAGACGGCTCCTGGCAGTAGTAGCACCCACTCACAGGGGAAGTACTGGGGCTCCCCCAGAGGGCTGCCATACTACATCCCCCCCACCAGAAATGACAACGGAAGCACTTACACTGCCACCCCCACCACACAAATGATCTGATGACATCAGCACACATGCTGGTATCATCAAGGTAGGGCAGACGCCCTGGAAGCCATTTGCTTCCAGTGCCAAAAGGGGAAGGAGGTACATTTTTCCTCCTTGGAGGGGTGGGGAGTTTAAAACAGTCACTGACGGGAAAGAAAAAAGTTTTTCCTTTAACCAGGTGTCTCCTTGAAGTGTATTGCTGATGTACGATCGGGGTTGTGATCGTGCAGCAGGAATACACACGAGGCCACCAGAGATTTTTGTGTGTGTGTGTTTGTTGAGTGGAGCAGATTTGGGGAGCAGCCCCTTGAGTAAGGGTCCCTCCCTTTAGGGGGCACATATTCTGTTAGGCCAATCTGCCCACAAGGGAGACAGAAACTACTAGGTAACCAAGGATTTAAATTTTAACAATTGTGGGGAGCGGCCCCTTGGGCAAGAGTCACTACCCTTTAGAGAGAATTTATTTTGGCTGTTTCTGTCCCCAGATCGGTGATTTGTTTAGGCCCATCTCCCAGGGGCTGGGGGGTGCAGAAAACCACTAGGCCACCAGGGATTTGAATTTTGGCCATTTTGGGGAATGGCCCCTTGGGCCAGGGTCGTTCCCCTTTAGGGGGTAATTATTTTGGCTGTTTCTGCCTCCAGCCATTTTTTTAGGCCTGTCTTCCGAGGGGGGGGGGGGGGTTGCAGAAAACCACTAGTCCACCAGGGATTTCAATTTTGGCTATTTTGGGGAGCTGCCCCTTGGACAAGGGTTGCTTCCTTTAGCAGGCAATTACTTTGGCTGTTTCTGCCCTCAGTGGAGGGGGGGCAGACTTGCCATTTTTTTAGGCCCATGTGCTCCCAGGGTGGCAGAAACCCACGAGACACCAGACAAAGTTTCTGAATGTTTGGCTGGTGGTGTGCGTGAATTGGCACTTGCCTGACAGTGTGCATAGACTCGCGCTTGTCTGGCCATATGTGTAGAGTGGAGCTTGCCTGGAGTGTGTTTGTTCTGGCGCATCATTCGCACTTGTGATCATAAGCTTTTTCTTCTCCTTTATTTGATTCCTTTTCTGTGACTCCTCCTAGCAGTTCAGACAGTGGTAGATCTGGCGTTTGCATAACTGCATGTGTTTGGTAAGAAAAACGTTTTGTACCATTACTCCAAATGAATGTCATTGCTATGCATGAATGAGTTTTTTGAAAATGGTTTAATAATAGCAGCATATTTAGCTTAAGTTTTACTATGTGTGATATTCTCCTTGGATGTATGCACAATGTGTCATATGTTGTCATATGTATAATTTTATTTTATTTTTTATTGGGATATCATTGGTCCTTGCTGTGTCTGTGCAGAGTTTGTGCTGGTGTGTCTAGATGTCTCTGGCAAGTGCATGGTATCGTTCCTGAGTATATAGGTCTTTGTGATAAAGCCACATTTTATTACTTATTATACAAAGTGTTGTTTGTTGCTGACTCTGCTTTTATTAGTAAGTATTATGGCTAGCTGCAGGATTACCACTCAGCAGGTATCCTTTTTGAATCTTCCTCTGACCATGATTATGAGGCTGACTCTGCATCTGAGGCAGAGGAGGAAGTGCAAGATTCTGGCAGTGAATAATCTGTCTGAGAGGAATCATCTGATGATGAAGCCACTCTCAGTGCAGATGAAGTGCCTGATTTAGAGGTGGACTCTGATGTGCCGATAGTGCTGATAGGGCAGCAAGAGGCATCTGGATTGCATCCTGGGGCTAAAACACTTCCCATTGGAAGAGCTGGATTCTGGGTTGCCCCAAACATGGTGCAGTCGGCGCTGCCTGCCTTTGCTGGTATTGCAGGGTGTAGAGTGAATACTGAAAACATTTTTGCCTTTCAGTTGTTTATAGATGATGTATTTTTTGATGAGATTATTGAACAGACTAATTTGTATGCTGAACAGTATTTGAGGGGACAACAGTGCCAGAATTAAGCCCCCCGCTCTAAAGCTACCCAGTGGACTCTCACAAATCTGGACAAGTAGAAGAAGTTCTTGGTTTCAACTTTTTTGATGGGTTTGATAAGGAAGCAGTCGCTGACTTCATATTGGTCTACCAGACCCTTGATGGCAACGGCCATATTGCAGGCAATCATGAGTCATGAGTGGTATTTGCTTCCACTTAGGATGCTGCATTTTGTTGTCCTTCTAAACCTGGGCTGTTTGAGCCCACATGTTTTAGATTGTACCACAAACAAAAGAGTTTTTGGGAGCACCCATTTGTGTTGCCTGGCCATTATCATTTTAGGTGTTTTGTTTAAATTCACGGTTGGCATTAGTGTGGTGTATTTAGTTAGAGTTGTTGTGTTTGCAGTTTTGCATTTATTTACAATTGGTTTGTGTATCCTTTTTTGACCAAAAAAATTGATGTTGGTGTGCGTGGACTGGCGCTTGGCTTGCTGTGTGCATGGACTTGCACTTGGCTGGCGGTGTGTGTGGACTGGAGCTTGGCTGGCAGTGTGCAGAGACTGGCACTTGGTTGGTGGTGTGCGTGGACTGGTGCTTGGCTGGTGGTGTGTGTGTGTGTGTGAGCTGACGCTTGGCTGTTTGTGAGTATTGAACACACACTGCTAGCCAAACACCAGACCACACACTCGTCAGATGGTGTGATTGTTGTGTCAAGCATGTGGGCATATGAAAGTGATGGGCCCTTGAATGGCACTGTCTGTTAATGTGAGTGTTGTAATGTGCTGGGTCCACGACTGGCGGTGTGAATGTTCTTGTGAGTGTGACATATGAAAGGTGTGTGAAAGTACTGTAAAGCAGTTGATGCCTTAACATGGCTTTACAGCTCATGAGCCGTGAGTCATTGGTTCAGTTTTTGACCTATCAATTATTAACAGTGCATTTCCTTTTTTGGAAATCTCTTGTTAATAACATTTTATATACCAAACCATCACTCACCCTCGTGCCAAATCCAACCAGTATGTATGTGTACCAATAAAGAGGGTGATAAGAGAGAGAGCTCACCTTCTCAAATTACTATCAACGACTACAAGAATAATAATAATTGTCTTGCTCTGCATTTGCGCCTTCCAAATGTAAGACAGTGTGTAAGAAAGAAGTCATTTTGAGAAATGTCCTCTAATTCACTTGCTAGTATGGGTACCCACAAATGCAGAGATGTGCAAATAATCACTGCTTCTAAACCCCATATCTTGTGACCATTTCGGAAATACATAGGTTTCCTTGATACCTACTTTTCACTCTTTATATTTTACCAAATGAGTTGCTGTATAGTATGTACACAATAATAAACCTTTGCAAGGTGCATCTCTTTTATTGGCTCTTGGTTCCTTGGGTTCTTGGTGAACCTACAAGCCCTATATTACTCTGAAACCAGAAGGGTCAAGGGGACATAACGGTATATTACTTTTGAAAATCTGACATATTTAGAAAAAGTTACAGATGAAAACAAAAACGCTAATGGCTGTTTTTTCAACTCAATTTCAATATTTGTTTATTTCAACTGTTACTTTCTATAGGAAAACCTTGAGGGAGCGGCCCAAATGACGCCCTTGATGAATTCTGATTTGTTTCTACTTTCCAGAAATGTACAGCTTTGCAGAATCCACTATTGGTTTCATACCCATTTCTACCACTAACTGGAAGGAGGTTGAAAGCACAAAAAAATAGGAAAAATGGGATATATCCAAGTGAAATGCCAAACCTGTGTTGGGAAGGTGGTGATTTTAGCATCACAAATCCTTTGTTGCTGCCATTTGCAGGGATAAAAAGAGATGCTTTCTTCTGCAGGACTTTTTTCTCAATCCCCCTCCCCCACATAAAAACAAAATGTAGCTGTATTTTGGCTCATTTGTGGTCCCCTCCAGGGGAATCCACAAACCCTGAGTACCTTTAGTATTCACAGGATGTTTGAAAATAGGACACAAATTTGGTGTGGATAGTTTATGTGGATGCAAATTTAGGGGGGGCATAAGCACAAACTACCAAAATAGCCAAAAAAAAGGCTTAGCACTGGGGGGAAAGGGAAGGCTTAGCAGCGAAGGGGTTAAATGCATTCCTCTCACTCTTTCTCAGAAGAGAACACACACCAGAAATCATAGGCATTATTTCATAAAACCTTATTTGAAGCAAATCTAATACTAAGCATATGTAAAATCATTACAGTGGCTATTTAAAAAATGTGGCAATTAAAATGTACAGAGAATAAATATTATAAAAACAGATAACACACTACGTTTCATGAAACCTCTAATGTTTTCTTGCTAAAAATATTTATCAATAATATTTTTCACTAAAAGGTCTCCAATGCATGTGGGACAAATGGCATAGCATTTATCTCATAACTAAAAGCTGGAGGCAGACATCTAGTAGCAGCCTGCAAGGCCATTTTATGTTTCTGAGAAGCCAATGTGTTGTCTGTAGCCTTGTTAGAGAAACAACAAGTTCCCCAGAGATTACAAATATTCTTTTCTCCCCGATGGAACTAAAAATGTTTCTTTAATGTCTTTACTATTGATCCTTGAACCCATTGTGAGGAAATGTCCTTGTGATTAGTAATATAACATTAAAGGAAAACCCATGAGAAGTATTTCGGCATTTTACACAAACAACCTCTCTATACTCATTTTAAAATCCATTACACAAATGCATTAATATGGAAACTGAAAAGCACATACAAACATTGTCACACCACAATAATCATGAACAAGGAAAATAAGCAGCAGATGTGAAGGAGAAATAACAAATGTAACATGCAAAATTATGAATATGGAAAATGCGCAACAGTTCTGAATTTGAAATAACATATGAAGGCCCTAGGCTGTGTTGGGCATTTGCGTAATATTGTGGGCACATTTGCAATCAGCACCAAATACAAAACAGGTTAACCTGCTGTAGTCTGGCTATCTGTGCACCTCTGTATTCAGGATTAGTACACTTTTCAGATGTTTGCTACCTGGGCTGATGTTTACATAAGGAAACTGTACATAAAATATTATTTAACACTATGTAGTTTATATAGAGAGACTATATGCAATGCCGCTGCATAGTTATGAATTTGCCGGATTTGCCACATAATCCCTCATCTGCTGCATAATATGCAGATTTTAGCAAAAAAAAATGTTTCTAGCTCAGATAGTTTCTACTAAAAAGGTGGTGGCGTGTTCACGTGCAGTGGAACACCCTTTGCGAAGTTTAATTGGTCACCTTTCAGTTGTTTATTTCTTTTTTTGGTGTTAAACTAGTACTAAAGAGGTGAACTTTTCGCCTAGACAGTATTACCATGTGTAAAAATTAGAAAATAATGAAGTAATAATTTTTTTAATCTGCAACATTATGCTACATAATTGCCTTTTCTTGCCACATAATTTGGTGCATCCCTGCCACATAATTCAAGTGGACCTGAATATACTAGACTCACATAAATTATATTATTCAGTTTCTGTATTTCTGGGTATGCACTTCTAGTGTCACTGGTTCACTGTTTCCTATACATTACATTATAGTAATATCTTAAAGGAAGAGGAAATTGATTTTGCACATAATATAGAGCGCATGTAAATATTGTAATTGCTTAGTCACAGTCATTCATGTAAAAAAAGATATGTAGCCAAAAGGAATATAGGGGCCGATTTAGACTATGCTGATTGGAGGATACTCCATTGGGATGCTAAAGGACATTGCTCTGCCATCCCGATGGTCCTCTGCCCACCATATTAAGAGCTCTCTGCTCCAGCCCACAAAGTCTAAAGATTTCCAGGAACCGCCAGCATGGCGTATACTGTCAGTGTTGTACAAGTTTGACAGAATGCTCCATCAAACAAGATCACCATTTATCAAACTTATACAAATTTTTCTTTTTCCCAAAACAAACTCCCAGATAGAAAGTTTGTTTTGGAAAAAATAAAATGAATGGTCCTCACACCATGGGGATTTTCTCCCATAGTGTGGGTGTCATTATTTTTTTTACTGTCCCTCACTACCAGGCATTACCAAGTGGTGATGGACAGCAAGCAAAAGCCATTTAGATGTCCATTCTAAATTGGGTGGGCTGTTGGATTGCTAAACTCCGATAGTCCGCCAGTTGGAGGAGTATGTTGGCGATTTAGCTAAAGTAAACTCTGTCATCCTTATACTTTATGTCTGCCTGCCTCTTAATGAGGCAGTTTTACTGCCAGTTTGGTGAAGAGGGTACTCTCTTGAAGAATATTTATCCATAATAATTTTCACTAAAAGGTCTCCGGTGCATGTGGGACAAATGGCATAGCATTTATCTCATAACTAAAAGCTGGAGGCAGACATCTAGGAGAAGCCTGCATAGCCAGTATATGTTTCCGAGAAGCCAATGTGTTCTCAGTCTGTAGCCTTGTTAGAACAACAACAAGTTCCACAGAGAAAGAAATATTATTTTCTCCCCGATAGAACTAAAAATGTTTCTTTAATGTCTTTACTATTGATCTTTGAACCCACTGTGGGAAAATTTCCTCGTGATTAGTAATATAACATTAAAGGAAAACCCATGAGAAATATTTCGGCATTTTAAACAAACAACCTCCCTATACTCATTTTAAAAATCCATTACACAATTGTTGAGTTTAGATGAAAAGTGGACGACATATAGCTATAGAGTTTATTAGAAACAGCGCAGAGCTGCCAGCCAAGAGGCTCCTTCAGCAACAACTGACTCTTCCCACATTCCAAAGTTCCCCACATTCCATGTTCCAACAACATCCCCTAGGCAACCCCACAATTTTAAAGATAAGAATCCCACATAAGAATACAACACATTTTCCCCCTTAAACACAAGAAACAAATAATATACACTATATACAATGATTAAAAAATATTGTCATAGCATTCACAGTAAAATCGACTATCAAACATAGAAAATAAACTATAGACTACACAAACCCTTTCAACTTTGAGGAAAGATACCTCGGCCGGGCCTCAGATTTGACCCGGGAGGCAATGGAGTCCTCTCTCCGTACATTCTCTACACTCTCATATCCAACCCCATCTCCAAAATTATCACCACTAGTACCTCTCACCTCACCATCCACACTATCCACCACATGTTCTTCTCTAGGCACTTTCTTCCTCTCACTCATTACCAACCCAGAATCCCAACAGTCCTCATCAAAATCCTCAATGGGAGTACCAACATACCCACGTTTGCACTTAGCCAACCTTTTTACACCCCACACTCTGCCATATTGAGTTACAACAGACTTTTTGAACAGCTTCACAACCCTCTTGGCCTTACCAAATTTAGACATACCTTTTCTCACCAGCCCAGGTTTCCTTATTCTGACCCAATCTCCTACAACAAAAGACGGCTCCTTCACATTCCACTTCTCATCATGCACTATTTTATACTTCTGTTGATTCACTCCCACTCTGTCCTTAACCTCTTCTATATTCACATTCTCCAATTCTTTATTTTGCTCTTTCTTAAACCACCACGGACAGAGTTTTGACACAGGATTCCTTCCCCTCAACAATCGGAAAGGGCTTACTTCAGTAGTACTCTGAGGAGTAATACGATAAAACCACAACTTTTCTCTTAACTTTTCTTTCCAAAGATCTCCAAAACCTCTTCCCAACAAACACTATCCTTCAAAACACGGTTGAATCTCTCAACCAATCCATTACTTTGTGGTTCATACAGTGAGGTTGTGACATGCTGGATATTGCTATACCTAAAGAAACTTTGCATCTCTTTAGATACTAGCTGCACACCATTATCAGACACCACTGTTTCTGGAAAACCTTCCCTTGCAAACACCTCCTTGAAAAATTCTATGATGGCATTAGATGTGACCTGGGACACCATTTTCACCTCAGGCCACTTTGAATGGTAATCAATCAAAACCAAGGCATGCCGTGCCTCAGCAGATAAAAAATAAAATGGCCCTGAAATATCAAAACCAAGCTTCTGACAAGGAGAATCAGGCCAAGGTATTGGACACAAAGGAGCTGGTACCGTCCTCAACATCTTCTCTGCATTGACGCACACACTGCACTCTCTGACTGTCCTTTCCGCCAACTTATCCATGCCCGTCCGCCAAAAACAAATCCTTATCAACCTCTTCATAGAAGACATGCCAGGATGACCTTCATGCGCAATCTTTAGAATAATCGACTGCATCCCTTTTGGAGGAACACATTTCCCTTTTTTGAACACAAGAATATCTACCACCTCCAATTCCTCTCTTACACTAAAGAAAGGTGCAATCTCTCCATCCACCTTATCTCTACTCGGCCACCCACAACTCACATAGTCTCTGACCTTTTGCAACACCTCATCCACCAGATCACATTCTAGCCACTGTCTCTCTTCCACCATCTTGAATTCCTCTGACATAAAGTCAGACACCACAGAAACCACATCCATTTCTAATGCCACATGATCACTCAGACTACCAGATTCACTTTGAGGAAGACGCGAAAGACAATCAGCCACCGAATTCCTCCTTCCTGGTACATATTCAATCTGGAAAGAATATTCTTGCAACCTTGATACCAACCTCGCAATGCGAGCAGTGGCATTCCACCCACCACCAGGTGACAGAATACCAACCAGAGGTTTGTGGTCCGTTTGAAGCACAAAACGTGACCCCCAAATATAATTTCTAAAGTGTTCAATGGCAAACACACATGCTAACAACTCCTTTTCAATGACAACATGCCTCCTTTCAGCATCAGACAGAGTGCGAGAAGCAAAACTAACATTCCAGATGTCCTTAACACACTTCTGAGACAGCACACCCCCAACACCATACATACTTGCATCAACAGTAACAGCGCACTGTGCTTTAACATTGAAAGGTCTGAGAGTAGGCGCATCGGCAATTTCTCTCTTAATAGTTTCAAAAGCATTCATCTGTCTTTCAGACCAATTGTACTCCACTCCCTTCCTCGTCAATTCCCTCAGAGGTTCCATTTTCGTGGCAAAATTCTCTATGAACTTGTGGTAATACTCACGCAAGCCTGTGACGATAACAATTTATCACGACTATCTGGGGCTGGGCCTTAACAGTACCATCAGCAAGAGAACGCTTGGGTATCACACCCTCACTTGAAATAGTGTGTCCTAAATACTCTACAGATTTGGCAAAAAATTGACATTTCTTAGTTTTTAGCATTAGTCCATTCTTGCCGAGAACTTCACACAACTTAGCATATGATCTTTGTGTTCCTCCACATTCTTTGAGTAAACCAAAACATCATCCTGAAAACACTTTACAAAAGTGTCCATTTCTTTAAAAAGTATGAACATAGCTCTCTGGTACACAGATGCCGCAGAGGCGAGACCAAATGGAATACGTTTGAACTGGAACAGCCCCTGCGGTGTGATGAAAGCAGTGAGATGCCTGGAATCCTCAGTAAGCTCAATCTGATGGTACGCAGACCTCAAATCCAATGTAGAGAAGATTTTCGCACCATCTGTTAGACTTTTCATCCTTGGCGTGGTCTCCCTTAACTTTTTGCCTCTGTTCCCCAGGTTGTTGATGTGTGCTGGACTCCGATTTTACTGTTTTTGTTACTCTGGGCACTTTACCACTGCTAACCAGTGCTAAAGTGCAAGTGCTCCTGTTTAAAATGTGTACGTAATTGGTTCTCCATGATTGGCATATTTGTTTTACTGTTAAGTCCCTAGTAAAGTGCACTAGAGGTGCCCAGGGCCTGTAAATCAAATGTTACTAGTGGGCCTGCAGCACTGATTGTGCCACCCAAACAAGTGACCCTGTAATCATGTCTCAGACCTGCCCCTGCAGTGTCTGTGCGTGTATTTTTACACTGTAAATTCGACTTGGCAAGTGTACCCACTTGCCAGGCCTAAACCTTCCCTTTTCGTACAGGTAAGGCACCCCTAAGGTAGGCCCTAGGTAGCCCCAAGGGCAGGGTGCAGTGTATGGATAAGGTAGGACATATAGTAATGTGGTTTATATGTCCTGACAGTGAAATATTGCCAACTTCGTTTTTCACTGTTGCCAGGCCTGTCTCTCTCAAAGGATAACATGGGGGCTACCTTTGAATATGATTAAAGTGTAGATTCCCCTAGAGAGTAGATGGGCATGTGGAGTTTGGGGTCCCTGAACTCACAATTTAAAAATACATCTTTTAGTAAAATTGATTTTAATATTGTGCGTTTGAAAATGCCACTTTTAGAAAGTGAGCATTTTCTTGCATAAACCATTCTGTGACTCTGCCTTGTTTGTGGATTCCCTGTCTGGGTCGGTTTGACAGTTGGGTTGTTTTTCACCTCACACTAGACAGTGACACAAAGGGAGCTGGGGTGTAACCTGCATTTCCTGATTAGCCATCTCTGCTTGGAGGGAGGGGTGGAGTGGTCACTCTCATCTGAAAGGACTGTGCCCGCCTCTGACAATGCAGGCTCCAACCCCCTGGTGTGTGTCTGAGGCCTTGCCTGGGCAAGGCAGGATTTCACAAGTAGGTGTGAGTCCCCTTTGAAGAAAGGTGACTTCAAAGACTAAAATGGGTATAAGAAGGGCCCCCAAATCAACAGACTTTAGAGAAACACTTCTGGAACCAAGAGGAACCTCTGCCTGCAAAAGAGCTGATAGCTGAGGAAGAAGTGCCTCTCTGCCAGCCCCTGGAGTCTCTGGAGAGACTCCTGCTCTGACAAGTGGTGCCCTATCCAGTCCCTGGGCCCTTGAAAAGAAAGCTGGTGGAAATCCAAGGAAATCGACTTCGGACGACTCCGGACCAACGCCGCTGCTGAATCCAGTAACGTCGCCTGCACCTGACGCCGTGACCTTCGCTGGAACGCGACGCTCTTCGCAGGCCCGATGCCGCTGGAGCCCCGCTGAAGTCTGCGACTCCGTGAAAGCCGCCGCACCACGTCGTGACCGACGCCGCTCGAAGTGCACGGATTCAACGTTTCGCACAGACGCCGCGATCCCCGACTTTGCGCATCGGCTTGTTTTCACTCTTCACCAAAGGTACTATACTTGGGGGTCTACACGACTCCGTGTCCGGTGCCGCTGGTGTCGGCTTGTTGGGAACGACTCCGTCACAACGCTGTGTTAACATCTCATCGAAGCATTTTTTGTTTATAAACGCTATTTTTGAGTCTAATCTCTAAAAATTAATAACTTGACTTGTGTATGTCGGATTTTTGTCATTTTGGTCTTGTTTTGTTTAGGTACATATTTCCTATTTTTCTAAACTTGTGTTGTGTCATTTTGTAGTGTTTTCATTAAGTTACTGTGTGTGTTGGTACAAATCCTTAACACCTAGCACTCTGAGATTAAGCCTACTGCTCTGCCAAGCTACCAAGGGGGTAAGCAGGGGTTAGCTGAGGGTGATTCTCTTTTACCCTTACTAGAGTGAGGGTCCTTGCTTAACAGGGGGTAACCTGACTGTCAACCAAAGACCCCATTTCTAACACCATCCAACATACTAACGACCTCATTAATATTAGGCAATGGATGGCAATTGACAATGATGTTCACATTGAGTGCCCTGAGGTAAACACACAATCTTAAAGACTTGTCTGATTTACGAGCTAAGACAATGGGAGAAACCCACTCAGAGGACTCTATTTCCTCAATAACATCATCCTTGACCAATTCCGCTAAAATTGTCTTCCACTCATCACGCACACCAATTGGAACATTGCTCAACTTTTGTACAACCGGCCTTGAACCACTTTTAAGTTTGATTTTGTGGCTATAATTCTTCAATTTCCCCAACACATCTGTAAATACTTGTGGGAATTTTAACACAATAGCATCCATCTCATTACTCTCTTCAATCATCAGCACTGGCTCACAAGATCTGGGATTGAGAATAATACCCAACTTGGCTTGGTCCCTCCAACCTAGGACATTGGCCCCTTTTCCAGCCACATACAATTTAATATTAGCCAACCTACCCTTAAACACAATTTCAGTATCTACATAACCTTTGATATCAATAGCCGTTCCATCAAAACCTTCTGCAATGATATCAGGATACACCAAATCTGACATCATCCACACATCTTTGAACTTCTGTTTAAAATAATCAGTAGTAATAATGGCCCAGGGTGACCCTGAGTCAGCCATAACCTCAAGCTCCTGGCGCTCAATAAGTACCAAACACTTGGGTTGTCTCACAGAACCACTGCAGTCCCCATTGTTTTTAAGTGATAATACAACACCCTTTTCTCCATCATCGTTCACATGTGAAACTTTTCCCTTATTGTTGCTCCTGTTAACCTCCTTACACACCCTAGCAAAATGTCCTACTTTGCCGCACTTCTTACATTCTTTTCCTACGGCTGGACACTGCTGGGAGTTTGCCAGATGATTTTGACTCCCACAACGATAGCAAGATAAACGATAATTTTTCACATTTTTGTCTTCCCTCTTATTCCATACAACAGACTTGGGAGGAGCATTACTACCTGAAGCATTAGCCCCCACAGCTCCTAGTACATCATGGAGAGAGTTCTTGTCCTTTGACGATTCCTGGACAGATTTCATCCACTTATCAGATTGTTCCAAAGCTTTGGCAGTATTAATCACATCTTGCAATTTCGGATCTCCCATAACCCACAACTGTTCCTAAATCCTCCTGCTCCTGACGTGAACAATGATTTGATCTCTAATCATCTCATCTGTAATAGGTCCAAAGTTGCAATGCACAGACAAGCTTCTCAGCGCCGTGAGAAACTCATCAAGTGTTTCCTCCACTTGTTGAGTCCTAGTGTAAAATTTGAACCTGTTCAAAGCAATGCTTGCTGTGGGTTTAAATCTGTTCTCAAGTTTAATTAGCGCATCCTTAAATACATAAAACTCCTCATCCTGTATAGATGCTTGCGGCAAGGTCCTAAAAACCATTTGACCTTCAGATCCCAGACAATGCAGCAATATATTTTTCTTCCTTTCTTGTGACATTCCATCCTCATCAATAGCCCTTAAATATGTCAAAAATTCTTCCTTCCACCTAGCCCATGGCATGGGTGGATCCCCTTTGTTCTGTAAAAATTTGGCAGGTGGTTCAAATTGCATCCTCTCTCTTTCAGATGCAAAAAAAACGAATAATAAATGTACAGATGTTGTTATAAAATAACGAATGTTCCAAGAACTGTAAAACAATAATCAGTATTGTAAATTAGGCAAGTAATGGCCTTTCCAAAAGCAGAAACATGGAAAACAAGGAGCAAAAATTAGTAGAATCCTTGAAGAAACATGACAAGTGTGTTAAGTTAGACACGTGGTACTGGAAGAAGAAGCAAATGTGGCAGCAACAATGTAACACGTTCTTGTTGCAAGTAACGGTAATAGTCTTTTGTCAGGGGTTGCGTACAGCACCGCTTGATAAAGTAACGCGTCCTTGATAACCAGGAAACCAGGCTACAGCGTGCACGATAGCTCCACGCGTGATAAACAACGAGGAGTACGTTGCTATGCAACACCAAGCGCACGCCAGGGACGCGTCGCTCAAGTGTGCCTTCCGCTGTAAAACAACGTAAGCCAATCAAGGCATCCAAAAATGACGGCTCAAACGCAGACCACACCAACAATACTGTTACACGCTGTCACGTTGGCGATCAGCAGGAACACGCTGAGTCCCACGCCGTACACGAAGAAGGCCCCACTCGATCTCACACCGTCCAGAAGAGAAAGCAGCACCACCCCTGCGCTGTCGAACATGCCGTAATTGTGCTTTCTCCAGAACCTCGTCACCAAATTTGTTGAGTTTAGATGAAAAGTGGATGACATATAGCTGTAGAGTTTATTAGAAACAGCGCAGAGCTGCCAGCCAAGAGGCTCCTTCAGCAACAACTGACTCTTCCCACATTCCAAAGTTCCCCACATTCCATGTTCCAACAACATCCCCTAGGCAACCCCACAATTCTAAAGATAAGAATCCCACATAAGAATACAACACAATGCATTAATATGGAAACTGAAATGCATATACAAACATTGTCACACTACAATAATCATGAACAAGGAAAATAAGCAGCAGGTGTGAAGGAGAAATAACAAATGTAAGATGCAAAATTATGAATATGGAAAATGCCAACAGTTCTGAATGTGAAATAACATATGAAGGCCCTAGGCTGTGTTGGGCATTTGCGTAATATTGTGGGCACATGTGCAATCAGCACCAAATACAAAACAGGTTAACCTGCTGTAGTCTGGCTATCTGTGCACCTCTGTATTCAGGATTAGTACACTTTTCAGGAAGCTGTACATAAAATAATATTTAACACTATGTAGTTTATATAGAGAGACTATATGCAAGGCCGCTGGAACTATGCAATTCTGTGATGGTAGCTTTTTACATAGTTACGAATTTGCAGGATTTGCCACATAATCCATCATCTGCTGCATAATATGCAGATTTTAGCGAAACAAATTGTTTCTAGCTCAAACAGTTTCTCCTAAAAAGGTGGTGGCGTGTTCAAGCGCAGTGGAACACCCTTTGTGAAGTTTAATTGGTCATCTTTCAGTTGTTTATTTTTTTGGTTGTTAAACTAGTACTAAAGAGGTGAACTTTTCACCTAGACAGTATTACCATGTGTAAAAATTAGAAAATAATGAAGTAATAATTTTTAAAAATTGCAAAATTATGATACATAATTTTCCTTTTCTTGCCACATAATTTGATGCATCCCTGTCACATAATTCATAGACAGTATCCTAGATGAAGATAACACATTACTGCACAGCATGGGGAAAATGCACACAACGTTCACTATCCTGACAGAATTGAATGACAGCATTTTCAATCGCCCTACTGGTGTTTTCCACTGGTAATGCCAGTAACATTGTCTGTTCCCTGGCAGATGGCAAACACTTCAGCATGCTAGGTTTTACTCAAATAATGAACCTCATTATGCGATCTGCCACAAGATTCGAACATTCTCCTAAATCCTGGAACAGCTGATGATGATTCATAAATCTAATGACCCCCTCAACATTCCCTCATGCAGGAGGATCGGACTCATTGGAACTTCAGGCTTCACATCCTTTCACACCTGTATGAATATAAAGTTCGGAATGACTTTCTTGTTCAGAATGAAGTTGATGCATGTGTCTCAGCCATGTTGCTTTAGAATGGGTGATAACTGAGTGACCATCTAAATGCTTGCACCCTTTGAGTAGGTCAAAGCGACAGTCAAAAAAAACAATGCTAGTGTGCCAACCTATTGATCCCTATAAAGATCATCAAGAGAAGAATGGGTTGGCAAATCATTTATGGCTAACTATGATTATGAAGATCCTCATTTAGTCAGCACCTAGCTCTTACTTCTTGAAACAGGTGCCAGGCTGCACTTGAAAATAGTGGTCTCTGAAAACTCCTTTAGTGACACTCTTCTGGGTCCCTGATATGGCCAACACTCTGTATATGTATGCCCTCTCAGAGGACAAGAATGGGCACAAGATAGTCTGTGAACAAATGTGTGCACATGACATTGAAAGGCTTCAATGTGAGAGGCACATATGATCTGTAGGAATGCCCACTAAGCAGGCCAACCCAGAATACATTGTTGGCAATAGCAGCATCACACTACTGGCATGGCAGCAACGACCACTACTCCCCATTCAGCTACAACTTGTGGCAGTCTGAGTCAGGAGAAAAGCACCTTCGGCTGGAATTCTCATTTCCACCCTTGGTTGCTAAGACGTTTGTCCTGTTTACAATGGTTCAAACTAGTATGCCTGGCAACATCCTCATATTTGGTAGGAATTCAACAGTGCCTATTGTAAGGATCATAACAGATACTTGTTCTAAGAGTACATGGAGGAGAAACAAAAATATGCACTATATCAAAAGCCATATCTTGGCAAGAAAAGGAATAGAGGAGGGACCACGACCCAGCAGCCTGGGAATACGCTTCTGTTGTCTCGTGCAGCTGGTATACCCTTGTAAATGGTTTCAATGCAGCTGAGGGAGTGACAAGAATAATCTGGTTCCCCGCAATCTCGAGACCCATGCTTAAGCTCCCCTTTAATTGTTTCCTCTCAAGTCCACACAGTCTCTCCTGCAAAGTTTGCCACATCATGGAAAAGACGTGATTACACATGTGGATTTTCCCATTACCAACATATTTAAGAAGCTACCCAGCCATGACCCCACATTGGACACCACTGACACCAAAAGCTCTGTTGTCAAAGTAACATATTCAGTAAAATCCATCCTTTTCCAGGTTTAGTGCGGCAAAGGCATAGTTACTCTGCTTGCGCAGAATCGATCTGCAACAGTAAAATACATGCTCGTGCAGGTATGAGCAAAGTCAGCCACTAACATGCTACCCAGAGTGATTCAATTGGTCTTGCTGAGAGTTCCAACATCCTGAGTTTACCAGGTATTATAGTGAATAGATAGCCTTTGGCAAACTTAAATACGTGGCCTATCGATGGAGTACAAAATGAGGCATCTGAAGTCGCTGGATCGTGCATGCTCTGCTGCCAGTACATGGGATGATTGTTCAGGGGCTACAACATGCTGGCAAGAAGCAAACCAGGAGGCCACTCCTGACCAAAAGATAGAGAGCTTTCCCCCATTGCCGTGGCAGCGTTCCAAAGCTGACATTGTGGGTCCCAAACTCACAAAACCTTTGCTGCCAGAAATCTTCTTTGGTAAAAAAAAAAAAAAAAGCTTGCTATAATAAGGGCAAGGACAACTTCTGCAATTAAATGTTCATACAAAACATAAATCGGACTTTGCATATAAATTTTGCCTCCATTGGAACCATGGCTGATGACGTTTCTAATCACATAACATAACATTGAAGGGGATATACTGTAGTATTTCAAGAGTGTCCTCAATTTCAGTCAAACATGTATAAGATTTCAACGCGTGTTGTTCTACTCCAAGAGTATAAATGGTTTAAAAAAGGATTTCGATTGTGCAATAGGCTCTTCAAATAGGAAGGGAAATGGTAGAGCGTGTTTTAAATCCCTCGCAGAGCTGGTTAACTTTATGTTGCTGGAGTCGTCTGTGAGCGAAAACGGGAAAATGTGCATCTGTAAAAATATATCAGTTGATTGATTGGTTGATTGATTTATTCATTTATTTATATATATGATGTGTATTATTGTGGTAGATTTGGGAGACCACTTAAATGTGCTCAGTTCTACGCAGAATGAGCGAGAGAAAGAGAGAGAGAGTATTTTCATGCTGGGTTTAAGATACTTTCATACGGTAGAAAGGAAAAAAAGGGGGAATAAAATATTGATTATTAACTGGCATAGGGGTGCGCACGTGCTCTGCATAAGTAGGTGCTGGAATGAGAAAGAGTTGGACAAGGAGTAGTAGAGATTTCTAGGCAATTGGTCCACGTTTACATTCAGTCATCTTAGTATTGAGTCATCTGTAAAGCTTTCAAAATAGTGATCTGCTGCACAAAGAACACGCAAGCATCACGAGGCCGGGTACCAGACGCGCGACGGAGTGCGTTAGAGATGCGTCAACCCCTCACCTGATCCAGCCAGCGCGAGAACACAGCTGAACCCCTCCTGCACTCACCTCGGCCCCAAAACAGGTTAGAAAAATACATTTACATTGAGAAAACTGAAAACAGAAAAGCCAGCGAGTGAAACGTACAAATGACAGACACATCGTGCAACAAAGCAACCAGCACTAAATGGCTCGCCAGACAAGCGCGCAGAGTTATGAACAAACAAATCAGCGCACCATACGAAAACGCTATTTTTAAAAGATACAAAGAAACCCAGGTCAAATAAATCAGACAGACCTAAATGCGGAGAAATTATATTTATTTCTCCGAGCAGCAGCAATAAAAGAAGAATGCGGACTGATTGCTGGGGTTTTATAAGATTTAGAATGTTTTAAAGTTCTAAGTTCTTTGGCTTCATACTGGCTGCTGAGTGGTGCCAATAAAGGATTTATTGCATAATGTTGAACTCAGGGTCTTGACATCAAATATTCCGAATCCGAACACATGAAAAGAATAACATTAAAAGCAATTTCTAAATAATGTGGATAAAATAACAATAATACAAATGACCACAAGAGGGCACACAAAGCAAAGTTAACATACAAGAGAGAAACAAAGTTTTCGTACTGACAGACTGATACTATTGGGCAATTAGGACAGTGGTGTGTAGGAAGGCATAACAGTTTTCTATGAAATGTTGCCAGAAAGTTAGCTTTTTAAAGGGCTGCGGTGTTATATTGATTTGTGAATACCTACACCATACAAGTAGGAATCATATTATCAGATAGTGGTGAAGCCAAAGGAAATTTCAGAGGAAGAGGAACATGAAGGCTGCTGTCTTGGCACAGTATGCCAACATAACTGATGAAGAGGAATATCCTTTTTCCTA
This sequence comes from Pleurodeles waltl, assembly GCF_031143425.1. Classification (NCBI taxonomy): domain Eukaryota; kingdom Metazoa; phylum Chordata; class Amphibia; order Caudata; family Salamandridae; genus Pleurodeles; species Pleurodeles waltl. The sequence continues at coordinate 789,628,493 of NC_090439.1, read as the reverse complement.
CAATCCTGCAGTGAATATAATTGAAGACATTTTATTAATATAGAATGTATTGTGTTTTCCATGGTACTAGCAAAAGAATATATTGCCATTGCAGACATGGTTCTCTGGATGCTAGATTAAAATTAGAATTCCAACTTTTTGGGGACTCGATTTATATATTGGCAGTATGTGCACTGCTTTGCAAAAAAAGTATACATACCACTAATATGAAAGTGTTAACGCGTCCCTTTATGACTAATTTACTCACTTTGAGACTCGATTTAGGCCAATGAATATTTTGACCCTGATTGAAGACACCTTAGGATGAGATAACTTATCAACATGTCAATCAATATGTCAATAACGTCATCAAGGTTCACAGTAATACGACAATTCAAATTAGTCAAAGACATTTAATAAAACTCAGAAACCACCATGACCTTGCAGTCATGAATAACCACACCCGTTTAGTACTATTATATGTAGTTTATCCCCTATTGATTACACTTCTACTAGTAAGTTTATTAGTCTCAAAACCAAGGAACGCATTAGCATAGTCACAATATGGCAACTCTGATAAGATTTCATCAAAGCAAGAATCACGAATATTAGAACATAGCATGGCGTCAACATAGGTTATCAAAGAATCATTATTACGTTATTCAGCAAAGCATAGATTCAGTCATTTGTCTATTTGCGTCTGTTTAGTGAACCCTCATGCAACCTCTAATTAGTATTGGCATGTTTGGCTTTATGCAAAACAATTTAGTAACACCAATTTAGAGAACATCTAACTATGGTCTCTGTCAAAAGAGGCAGTTGGTACCTAGAAAGGAAAAGCAAACAGACAATTACAATTTCATTGTCATATAGTTACCCTCCATATTGGGTCAGCATTCAGGTTCAGTCTTCGTCCTCAGGACATCAGTTGATTCGCCATCAGGAATTCAGCAAACGGGTAAAAGGGGGTACTTCCCTCATAAGGAGGTAAAGTGTAAACGGGCAATTATAAGGCAAGGATGGTTTGAAGAACCAAACAGCAAAGTCTCTATGCAGAGTGACAAAGTGTCTGGGTCATAGCAAAACGCGACAGCATCTCCCTCTCATCTATCTCCTAGTCTCCTATTCTCCTGTTCTCTCCTACTTCCTTGTGTCAAGGGTTTTTATCCCTTTTCTGTTGTACAATCCCCTACAATTTTATTGGTTGGGGTCAGTACCCCACTATCTCCCTCCAATAGAGTTTCAATTACTTCATTGAATTTGTCACCCCATAACTGTTCTCACGTAGTTTATTGGTTCTTGTGATTGACGTCTTCAGCGGGTAGAATGTCTGGTATGATTTCATACTCTCGTGGTCCTCTTCGCATCTTTAGTCAGTGGCTCCATTGTCTGTACCGGTTCAGGCGACCTTGTACCTGCAAGTAGTCTACACTGTTGCGTTCAGCAAGAATGTTTCACTAAGCCAGTTGAATTTATTGGGAACGGATCTACTACAGTTACATTCATCTCCTAGCTTTGGAAAAACAAGAGTTTATGTCCTTCAGCAAGTCAGCACACTGTACGTTAGAAAAACACATTTAATATGAAAGCCAGGCAGCTAGGCCTCGACTCATGCTAACTAAGGCCTAATTATTTATTAGCAGAACTTTTACATATAACCTTTTTATTATTAGTGCAAAATCATATTCTAACATAACTTTTCAACATTATTAATCAGTTTCATTAGTCATTGTATATATTGGCGGCCACTCCCCGTGGGCACATTTCAAGCGCACGTTTAGCAAAATACATTAATACATTTTCTATGCAGCATTATTACACCTTTGTTCATATACATTTCATATTAATATAGAATATATATAAGCTACGCTTTCCCAGTCCCTCCTCTGATGACACTTGTCATCACGCAAAACCTTTCCCTTCACAACCTCTCATTTTCTTTAGATTGCGCATATCAATTTCTTCCTTCCTATGGGATCTTTCCCAAATTTCTTTGAACATTTCCTCTTTTTCTTTTTCTTCTTTTCTTTTATTACGTTTTGCCAAATCTCCTTTAATTCTTTTATTAATTTCGCATGACAACCAAAGTCCCAATAGACAAATCAGGACAATCAATAGACCCCCCTAATATTTTTGCAAGAACCCCATTCCTAATACTACTAAACCAATTCCCTACTTTGGTAATTCCTTTCCCAACCTTTTCCCAAACTCCAGGTTCCTTCAACTCCTTCAAATCTGCACTATCTCTTGTTAAGTTAGTAAGCATACCTCTAATCTTCTTACTGTTATCAGGAATGAATGCACAACAATGGTGCTCATTAAGCATTTTACAGACTCCGCCACTCTTTGCTAAAAGAATGTCTAAAGCAAGCCGGTTTTGAAGACTCATAGCTCTTTCCGCAGCAAGTTCAGTGTCCATCAGGAGTATAGCTGTGAAGTTTGTCAGCATGCTATCCACAATAGTAGACAACTTTCGAATCTTTATGGAGTGTAAGATAACCCCTACTGAAGGAATTATGGCTTCAAATATGTCACCAACGACAGCAGCCACTGTCTCTCATTTTTGTCTAGTATGTTGTAATTCAGAGATTTTAGGAATTTGCTTTAAGTCATCAATCTGATAGATCTTTGGGAAAACTATTCCCAAATAACATGTCCCATACCATCTATTTGGAAGACGGTAATAAGCATTAAGCCCACATATATAATAAATCCTAGGGATCGCTGGATCCTGTCCATTTAACATGAATGTCCATTTACTCTGAAACAGAAACACATGCTTACATTCACTCGTTACCACTAATAAAGTGTAATGCTCAGATTTTGGCCTATATATACAAAGCCTTCCTACATGTAATGCATCTATAGCTAACTTGCCCTGTGTCTTTATTGCAGTGTAAGCATAATCATTTGCAAGCGTTCGTTTTTCTATTCCCCTTTCTAGCCTTTCCTTTAATGCTTTCCGTCTATCATCAGTGTGGTCTAAGAAGCTCTTTTCTACAGGTATTAGTAAGCAGGTTAGATTATTGCGGTGCGCATAAGCTGTCCCAAATGTCAGTGTCGGCTCAAAGAAACCCCTAACTAATTTTATGCTGTGTTCTTTAGCTAATTTACTTAGAAACTCAATCACGGGCACAAAGGAAAACACTACATCTAAGTTAGAATAGAAGTATTAAACATGTTCTTGATCATAGAATCTTGTTAACAGCAAACTACAGCTTATCCCGTAGGTTAATGGCAGACTATGATAAGTAACCCCTTCTTGTACCGATGAAGGAATATTTGTGCACACTTAGCAATTCTTCGCATCCATTGTGTCAACATACTCATTCAGCAAGCAATAGAAAACGTTAGTAGATAGTTCCCCTTTCGGATTAGTTCCCTCATTCAAGTTTTTTGCATCCTGCTCAAACTTCTTCCATGGTGTTAGTGTAGCAGTTTCAGGATTTGAAGCATTGTTAATCACTTTCTTATCCACCAATGGCATTCCCACAATCACACCTATAATTATTATTGCACAATACCCAGAATAGCACTCAACCAACCACACATCCTACCTTTATTACTATTATCTCTAGTGTAACTCATGATCTGTAAAGAATCAGACAGCAAAATAATACAAAACAAACAATCAACTTGAGGACGATATGAAAGCTATTTTTTTTTTCTCTCTGTGCAAAGTCTCTCTCTTTCTCTGCGAATATTTACAGTGTTTTACTCACTCCAGGACCCCTTTGTCAAATCAGGTTAGCGGCTTGTCATAATCGTTTTTTCAGAGTCAATTTAGGTTAACAGTGTCGCATCCAGTAATTTATCAGTCTCTTCTCTCAGCCTTTCAACCTTTAATTTCAATATAACACGGTCTCTTTCTAAGGTTTAATTCAGGTGCCGTAGTATTGACCTGGATCCTCTTGATCAAAACAGAATGCCAAGAATTTTTGTTGCCATTCAGCTGATGTTGCATATGCCCATTCCGGACCTGCGTACCTTCTGTTTGCAACTCTTTTTCTTTTCAGTTTGCGTTCACCCTGCAACTCTCCTTCACTGAGATCTTCTTTCCTGGTTGTATCAACTTCTTCCTCTATTATTTCATTAGGGATTACTTTCCTACTGCTTGTGGCTCCGGCCAATTATCTCCTTTAAGTGTTTTCTTTCTGTCTGGCATTTCAGGACATTGAACAGCGCCCTCCTCTTGTGCTATGATGTTTTCTCTTGATGGACCTGCAAGCGGCTCAGGAGGAGTTAGAACACCTCGACTTCCTTCTGCCTCACTCCCTTCACCTTCAGGGTCTGTTATGGGCTCAATTTCAAACCCGTATCCGTCTGCTTCTGGGAGAACCTCTCTCTGTGTCGGTTCCCCTGTTACCTCAGCTGAGATAGGCTCACTGTCACCCCTCTGGATCTCGTTTACGGTTTGAGTGACTAAGCCGTCCTCAGCGGGCTCTCCTTCAGTCTCAGTTCCCCTTTGAATATTCTTCGGCCCTGAGACTTCCTTTTCTGCAGCTGTTGTTTTGGACACTTCAAGTTCCTCATCAGTCGGACACGTCACCTTCTTTGTGTGACTGGCATGTATCCAACTCGGAAGACCTGCACATTTCACAGCAGGAGTGGTTGTCAGTATCACTTGAAGCTCCTTCCAACGTGGCTCCAGACACGATTTCCTCACGTGTTTCTTGACAACCACCCAATCACCGGCTTTCAGGGTGTGACCTGGATCACTTATCGGTGGCAATGTGGTAGCCTCCACCTGGTTAGAAAAAGAGCGAACCACGTCAGCCAGACCCTTGCAGTAGTCCAATACCATATCATCCGTGATATTCACAAGAGCATTTGCAGGTACTGCGGGCAATCGCATAGCTAGGCCCATGAGAATTTCATGAGGAGACAGTCCTGTTTTCTTGTCAGGTGTATTTCTCTTTGACATCAGTTCTAAGGGCAATGCATCTGGCCACTTCAAATTGGTAGCTGCGCACATTTTTGCCATTCTCGACTTCAAGGTACAATTCATCTGCTCCACTAGTCCTGATGCTTCAGGGCGATAGCTACAATGCAGCTTCTGCTCAGTGTTTAATGTGGCACACAAGAGCTTAATCACCTCATTGTCGAAGTGTCTGCCCCTATCTGATTCTAAAGAGATCGTGAATCCGAAACGTGGTATTAACTCCCTAAGCTGCATCTTTGCTACTGTGAGACTGTCATTCCTACGTGTAGGGTAATCTTCAACCCAGTGGCTGAAAATGCACACAATCACCAACACGTACCTCAACCCTCCACACAAAGGCATTTCAATAAAGTTCATCTGCATCCTGCTAAATGAACCTCCAGCTCTCCCAACGTGGCTCAAATTCACCACTGTCCCTTTCCCTGCATTCATCTGCTGACAGATGATGCACCTGTGACAGATAACCTCTGCAGCTTGTCTGAATTTTGGATTGAACCAATCGATTTTGAACAACCTGATCATTGCGTCTCTACCAACATGTGCTTGACCATGGTAAAACCTTGCAAACTGTGACAAAAGACCGTTTGGCAAAACCATTTTCCCCTCTTCTGAAAGTCATCAGACATCTGTACATATTGCATTCTCTGCCGGGAACGTTTCTCCTCTTTGCTAGCACGTCCCTGCAGTGATTTTAGCTCATCTAATGTATCAACCACCCTTAATGCAAAGTTTAAGCATGTTTCATTTTCAGTTTCAGGTAACAATTCCCATTGATCCCGAAACGATATACCGTTCAATGCACAAAACCTTGCGACTTGATCTGCATAGCCGTTTCCCATTGACACAAAGTCTTGTGACTTAACATGAGCATTTCATTTCACCACAGCAATTTCAAGAGGTAACTGAATTGCGTGCAACAAATCCTTAATCTTTTCGCCATTTTTCACTGGAGAACCAGAAGAGGTCATGAAACCCCTCTGTGACCATAACTGGCCAAAATCATGTACAATTCCAAATCTGTATCTGCTGTAAGTATAGATAGTGACTTTCAGGTTTTCAGCTGCGTGGCATGCCCTAGTATGAGCAATTAACTCCGCCACTTGAGCAGAGTACACTCTTTCAAGCCAGGAAGCTTCTGAGATACCAGTGATTGTACACACGGCATATCCAGCTCTCAGTACTCCTACTGAGTCTCTCTAGCATGAACCATTAACAAAGATAATGTAATCATTTTCTTCCAATTGAGTATCTTTAATATTAGGCCTTGGTTTGGTGCACAGATCTGTTACCTCAAGACAATCATGTTCTACTTCCTTAGCATCATGAGTGTCTGCATTGTGAATAGGAAGTAAAGTTGCCGGGTTCAATACAGTACATCTTTTAAGGAACACATTCGGAGACCCCAGTATAATTGTCTTATATTTAGTAAGACGGGCATTCGTCATGTGCTGCATCTTGGTTCAAGTTAACAAGATTTCAGCTGAATGGGGGACCATTACTGTTAAAGGATGTCCCATCACTATTCCTTCACACTGTGTGAGGCTTTGACCAACTGCTGCAACTACACGCAAACAACCCGGTAAGGCTGCTGCGACTGGGTCCAAAGTATCTGAAAAATATGCTACAGGGTGATTTGAACCTCCATGGACCTGTGTCAGGACAGAAAAGAACAAGCATCACGTTCATGACATAACAGTATAAAGGCTTAGTGTAATCAGGCATCCCTAAAGCTGGTGCCCTGCACATGCTTTCCCTCAATTTAATGAATGCCTTAATCTCTTTCTCGAACATGGTTACGGCACCCGGGCCATCCTGAACTTCCTTGACTGTCAGTCTTATCAAGGGCTTAGTCTCAGTAAATTAATCCCAGCTCAACCCTTGGTAGCTTGGCAACGAGCGTCAAGGCTTAACTTAGGAGACAAAGTGTAAAGCATTCAAATATCACAAAACAGTAATTAAATAAAACACAGGAAACAGTTTAAAAATCCAAAACCAATTTATAAAAAATAGTTTATATTTTTATCTTTAAAATGACACAAAAACGATTAAAATCGGTTCAGGGGAACCGGAGATATGAATTTTTAAAGAATTATTACTTTTCTAGCGCTTAGAAACAAAAAGCGCCAATCGGGTCATCTGGTTGCACCTCGACCGGGGCAAAGTCAAACTTTCAGGCCGACCGCGATGGAGCCCTGCTCGGCTACAGGTCGCGGGAGGCCTCGGTTAAAAAGTTACCTTCTGACTTAGTCTTTATTTTGAAGTTTTTCTTCACCGGGACGAACCTGCCAGTTGAATCCGACCTCCTGGAGCCCTTGTCCGGATACGCGATGTGGGTTTCCTCGGTGGAGACTTTTACCTTCGGACTTAGTCGTTTTTTCGAGATGAAAATCCTTCGACCGGGGTAAACCTGGATCTTGATCCGACGTCCATGGAGCCCTTCTCGGATACGATGGCTGGGAGGTCCCGGTCAACTTTTTACGTTCGGACTTAGTCTCTTTTTTGGATGTTTTTCTTTACCGGGACGAACCACGAAGTCAGGCCGGGTCGCGGTTGAGGCAAGCCGGCTAGAATTTCCGCGGCGGGTCGGTCCCTCTCTGGAGCTTTTTTCCAAAAATTCTCAAATCTTTTCCAAACTTCTGGGGCTTCACCCAGATGTTCTTTTAAGGTTCTTTTGGGGTCCACAGCTCACCCCAAGGGTCCAGAAGTTCTGTGATGGTCCTTGGGGGGGTGCGGACTTCAACTCCCAGAATGCACCTGGCGCAACCTCCTTTTTGGCCACTGGACAGTGGTCAGCTGGTCGCTTTCTTCAGGAGTTGGTGCAGGGGACTCTGGTTTAGCAATTTTTCCCCTGTAGCAAACAGGGAGTCCCTCCTTGAACCAGTTGAAGCCAGGCAAAGTCCTTCTTGTGGTGAAGCCCAAGTGTGCAGCTGGTGCAGTCCTTCTGAGTGCAGGGTCCAGGTGCAGGCCAGGGGTCCAGCAGGGCAGTCCTTCTTCTTCTTTAGTTCCTTTCTTGTTGAATTCTGGAGGGGATCTGAGGTGTGGGGTCAGGTCTGCCAGTTTTATCCTTGCTCCTGGGTGAAAAGCAGGGGGGCCCTGGTTCTCCAATCAGGGACAGGGTCGTCCCCCTGTGATGACCACTTCCTGGGAAGTGTGGCAAAAATCCATCCCAGGAGGCAACAGTCTCCAAAAATCCAACATGGATGAATCTGATTTTTGGAGGTTACATCAGGCTGAGCCCACCCACTGGTGTGGCTAAAAATCATAAACACACCCCTCTCCTGCCCTCTCCTAATCTAATCAAGGGGGCACCTAATTGTCTGGGGTTGCAGGATGTGGGGGTGTTGCTGGGTGCTCCAAATGTCCTTCTCTGCCTTTGAAGACCAGTTTGGCAGCCCTCCCCCTTCCTGCCTCACCATCTGCTGAGGGGAGATTCTCTCCCCCAAGCACACTCCTTTGTGTGAAGTCTGGCCACTTCACACCTCATCAAGGCAGCCTGGCAGAAGCTGCTGCAGGCTGGCCAATCAGAGCACAGCAGCAAAAACAATGCAGAGCTGAAATTGGCAACTTTTTAGGTAAAGTCTAAACTTTTTACCTGGACAAGTTATATTAAATCCAACAACTGGAAGTTGTGGGATTTATTACAACAATCAATTTGATACCAAATTCTTGGTATGTAACATTTAAGGAGACTTTAAAATTTAAAATAAAGTCTGCCCATTCTAGCCTATGAAGGCCATTTACTTCAATGAGGGAAAACGAATTTGGCTGTTTTTACCTCACCAGGGCTTATAAATCTATTTTTATAAAGTCCCTGCTTATAGTTACATGGCACCCAGCCCTATGGGCACATAGGGCACACATTAGGGGTGACTTATATGTAAAAATAAGGTAGTTTAAGACTTTGGAAGTACCTTTAATTCCAAAGTCGAATTTGCATATAACTTTAATTTAAAAGCAGCCAGCAAAGCAGGCCTGCCTTTAAAATGACACTGGGCACCTCAGCAGTGCACCTAGGTGTGCACCACCTATGGTGTGGTCCCTAAACCTACATGCCCTACCATATACTAGGGACTTATAGGTAGGTTAACTTAGCCAATTATAATTAGCCTAATTTGCATATCCATTTTACACAGAGCACAGGCCCTGGGACTGGTTAGCAGCACCCAGGGCACCATCAAAGTCAGGAAAACACCAGCAAAAAGAGGAAAATGGGGGCAAAAAGTTATGGGGCCTCTGCAATCAGCCCTGTTTTCTCACACAACCCCCCCCCCCCAGCCCACACGCCCAGGAGACTCAGCCCAACCCTGGGAGAGTCTTCCTGGCTTGTTAGGCGAGGAAGACAGTGAAGAAAACTGGCTGTCCCTTTGCAGGGCCTACTCTGCCTTATATCCTCCTGTCAGGGTCACTCCCTATGGGTAGTGAAGCCATCCCAACAGTAAAAGGACCCAACTCAAACTGAAACTTTCCTCTAGGGGGGTTTTCCTCCTTTCTCTCTGCCAACTTGGGTAGTGAGGTGCCCACCTCCCCTACTCCAAACTTTGCTAGGGCAACACCTAGCTTACCCAAAGAGGTCACCCAACACTTGAGCAACATCACCATGACCAATAGGGTCAGGGGGCCTACTTTGCTATTGGCTTTGGGGTCTGCCTCCCAGGCCAAGTACAGTGCTGCCAGGAAGGCTAGCACCCAGCAGAGGCTACTGACAGCTGTCAGTACCCATAACCACACCCTAATCTCTCCACTGACAGGTGATTGAGCTGCTTTAGGGGCAACTTTGGGGTCCTGGCACCCCTCTTGCTGTCTAGAGTGGGGGGCTATTACCTCCTGTGGCAGACACCCTCCTTCCACTCTCCCTTCTGTCAGTGCAGGGGCAACACCTTGCATCTGGACAGCTGCCTGACTACTCAGGACTTCCTTGGGGTCAGGTGAGGCCTCACCAGTGCCAACTCTGGGCTCCCCCCTTACTGGGGCAGAAGGCCCTTGGCTCCCTGGAACTCTCTTTAAGAGTGGCCTACCCTTCCTTTTCTTCTTTCCTTTTCTTGGGGACCCCTGTCTCCTAACTGTAGGGACTGACTCCCCAGGACTTTGGGTTGGGGGGGGCGCCCTGGGCGACCACCCCATCTGTGACTAGACTCACCTCTGGGAGGTCATTGCCCAGGATACAATCTAGGGAAAGGTCAGCACTGACTACAACCCTAATCCAGTCAAGGATACCTTCCCTCTCTAGGGGCACTATGGCTACAGGTTTGGAGGTGACCTCCCCTGTGGCTATCCTGACTTTCTTTGTCTTTCCTGGGACATACATGTCTGGGGTCACTAACCGGTCACTCACTATAGTGTGACTGGCACAGGTGTCTCTCAGGCCAGTGGTAGGGATCCCATTCACTTGAATGTGGTGGAAGTGCCTACTCCCACCCTCAGGGATCACCAGCTTACCATCTGGTCCTGTCTCCCAGCTCAATGCTAGGAGGACTTCATCATCTGAGGAATCCTCCTCTATGGCTACACTGGACAGCCAGGGCTAACCACCTTCTATGGACAGGCTGCATCTCCTCTGAAGTGACCTGTCGGCTGACAGTCAAAGCAAGCCCTACTGTCCAAGAGCTTTTTTAACCCTGGGTCTCCCTGTCTCTGCTTGTCAGAGTGGGAGTGGGATTTACTCTCCTCCTTCTTAGGGTTCTGGGGTACAGAGGGAGTCTCTGTGGTGGGCTTACCACCTCCCTCCTTAGGTTTTTGGGGACCTGTCCCCCCCTTCTTGGAGTCTCCCCCCTGGGACTTGACAGCCACCCTGGTTCTCAACCACTCATCAGCTGCCTCCCCTAGCTCTCTAGGGTTGGTCTGCTTAGAGTCCACTAGATGCTGGCGTAACCTTTCTTGGATACAATTGGTCAAGATGTGCTCTCTCATGATCAGATTGTATAACCCCTCATAAGTATCTACTTTGTTACCAATAATCCAGCCCTCTAGTGCCTTTAGTGAAATGTCCACAAAGTCAACCCAAGACTGGGTACTGACCTTCTGGGTGTCCCTGAACTTCATTCTATATTGCTCTGGGGTCAGACCAAACTTCTTGGCTAAGCACCTCTTCATACTAGGGTATGAATCTGCCTCCTCCCCCCTTAAGGTCAGAAGCCTATCCCTCCCTGAGTTGGGGACCAACTCCCACAAAAGGGAACCCCAGTATTGAGGCCAAACCCTTCTCATTTGGAGTGCCCTCTCAAAGGCCCCTAGCCACTTATCTATGTCATCCCCCTCTACATAAGCAGGAACCACCCCTTTGGGTAATCTGGGGCAAACTCCCCCACCCATGGACACCTCAGCTTCTTTATCGCTGCTTCCATCTCTTTTCTCTTTGTATGCCCACTTTTTCTTTTCTAGGGCCAGCTTCTCTGCTTCCAAAGCTATGTATGCTAGCTGGGCCTCCAGCTCTCTTTCTCTGATGGATGGGTTCTCTCCTCCTGAAAGGACCCCCTTCCCACCACTAGCTTTGGATCTGCCCCTAGTGACTGTGTTTACTGAGGACCGTTCTTCCTCATCCTCACTTAGGCTCAGATGCCTTCCCTCCCCTGAGTGGTTAGAGCTTGCATCCTCCCTTCTTTCTCCCTCCTCTGGAGCTTCTTCTGACTCTACCTCTTGGGCCTCAGCCCATGCTGTCAGGGATGTGATCAGGATTTGCTTCCTGAGATCAGTGGTTGCAGGCAACCCTCTTTCAATACACAACCCCCTAAGCTGGACTACTGTCAGTGTGGGTAGGCTAGCCAGATCAAGCTCCATGGTTCCCTAGTTTTGTGTCAACAAAAACTTTTTGCAAAAATTGGAAACAAGAATTTAGAAAAATTACAAAAATTCAATAATTGAAATTAATCCAAATTAAAAATTAAAAACAATTTTTGCACTAGGACAATTTAAAGGATTTTTAATTTGTTTTACCTAAAACTGTAACGTGATATTGAACACAAGTACAGGATCCCGTCGCTGCTTCCAATTATGTTGGAAAATGGGTTATTGGTAGGGCAGGTAGGTACCTACACCTAGCAACAAGCCACTAACCTCCACATAGGTACAGTTAGGTCTCAGTAAATTAATCCCAGCTCAACCCTTGGTAGCTTGGCAACGAGCGTCAAGGCTTAACTTAGGAGACAAAGTGTAAAGCATTCAAATATCACAAAACAGTAATTAAATAAAACACAGGAAACAGTTTAAAAATCCAAAACCAATTTATAAAAAATAGTTTATATTTTTATCTTTAAAATGACACAAAAACGATTAAAATCGGTTCAGGGGAACCAGAGATATGAATTTTTAAAGAATTATTACTTTTCTAGCGCTTAGAAACAAAAAGCGCCAATCGGGTCATCTGGTTGCACCTCGACCGGGGCAAAGTCAAACTTTCAGGCCGACCGCGATGGAGCCCTGCTCGGCTACAGGTCGCGGGAGGCCTCGGTTAAAAAGTTACCTTCTGACTTAGTCTTTATTTTGAAGTTTTTCTTCACCGGGACGAACCTGCCAGTTGAATCCGACCTCCTGGAGCCCTTGTCCGGATACGCGATGTGGGTTTCCTCGGTGGAGACTTTTACCTTCGGACTTAGTCGTTTTTTCGAGATGAAAATCCTTCGACCGGGGTAAACCTGGATCTTGATCCGACGTCCATGGAGCCCTTCTCAGATACGATGGCTGGGAGGTCCCGGTCAACTTTTTACGTTCGGACTTAGTCTCTTTTTTGGATGTTTTTCTTTACCGGGACGAACCACGAAGTCAGGCCGGGTCGCGGTTGAGGCAAGCCGGCTAGAATTTCCGCGGCGGGTCGGTCCCTCTCTGGAGCTTTTTTCCAAAAATTCTCAAATCTTTTCCAAACTTCTGGGGCTTCACCCAGATGTTCTTTTAAGGTTCTTTTGGGGTCCACAGCTCACCCCAAGGGTCCAGAAGTTCTGTGATGGTCCTTGGGGCGTGCGGACTTCAACTCCCAGAATGCACCTGGCGCAAACTCCTTTTTGGCCACTGGACAGTGGTCAGCTGGTCGCTTTCTTCAGGAGTTGGTGCAGGGGACTCTGGTTTAGCAATTTTTCACCTGTAGCAAACAGGGAGTCCCTCCTTGAACCAGTTGAAGCCAGGCAAAGTCCTTCTTGTGGTGAAGCCCAAGTGTGTAGCTGGTGCAGTCCTTCTGAGTGCAGGGTCCAGGTGCAGGCCAGGGGTCCAGCAGGGCAGTCATTCTTCTTCTTTAGTTCCTTTCTTGTTGAATTCTGGAGGGGATCTGAGGTGTGGGGTCAGGTCTGCCAGTTTTATCCTTGCTCCTGGGTGAAAAGCAGGGGGGCCCTGGTTCTCCAATCAGGGACAGGGTCGTCCCCCTGTGATGACCACTTCCTGGGAAGTGTGGCAAAAATCCATCCCAGAAGGCAACAGTCTCCAAAAATCCAACATGGATGAATCTGATTTTTGGAGGTTACATCTGGCTGAGCCCACCCACTGGTGTGGCTAAAAATCATAAACACACCCCTCTCCTGCCCTCTCCTAATCTAATCAAGGGGGCACCTAATTGTCTGGGGTTGCAGGATGTGGGGGTGTTGCTGGGTGCTCCAAATGTCCTTCTCTGCCTTTGAAGACCAGTTTGGCAGCCCTCCCCCTTCCTGCCTCACCATCTGCTGAGGGGAGATTCTCTCCCCCAAGCACATTCCTTTGTGTGAAGTCTGGCCACTTCACACCTCATCAAGGCAGCCTGGCAGAAGCTGCTGCAGGCTGGCCAATCAGAGCACAGCAGCAAAAACAATGCAGAGCTGAAATTGGCAACTTTTTAGGTAAAGTCTAAACTTTTTACCTGGACAAGTTATATTAAATCCAACAACTGGAAGTTGTGGGATTTATTACAACAATCAATTTGATACCAAATTCTTGGTATGTAACATTTAAGGAGACTTTAAAATTTAAAATAAAGCCTGCCCATTCTAGCCTATGAAGGCCATTTACTTCAATGAGGGAAAAACGAATTTGGCTGTTTTTACCTCACCAGGGCTTATAAATCTATTTTTATAAAGTCCCTGCTTATAGTTACATGGCACCCAGCCCTAGGGGCACATAGGGCACACCTTAGGGGTGACTTATATGTAAAAATAAGGTAGTTTAAGACTTTGGAAGTACCTTTAATTCCAAAGTCGAATTTGCATATAACTTTAATTTAAAAGCAGCCAGCAAAGCAGGCCTGCCTTTAAAATGACACTGGGCACCTCAGCAGTGCACCTAGGTGTGCACCACCTATGGTGTGGTCCCTAAACCTACATGCCCTACCATATACTAGGGACTTATAGGTAGGTTAACTTAGCCAATTATAATTAGCCTAATTTGCATATCCATTTTACACAGAGCACAGGCCCTGGGACTGGTTAGCAGTACCCAGGGCACCATCAAAGTCAGGAAAACACCAGCAAAAAGAGGAAAATGGGGGCAAAAAGTTATGGGGCCTCTGCAATCAGCCCTGTTTTCTCACAAGAACCCCTTGCTTCACAAAGTCCGCAATTATCTGCGCTACTTGAATGAGGACATCTTGTGCCATGTGGTACTGCGGTACCTGGGGAAACACTGCATTTGGCTTTATCTCTACTTTAACCAGTTCTACTCCTTTTATTAGTCCCACTTCCTTTCCTGTCAGGTCCCATACTTTCTCTGTCACTGTTCCGTGCAACTCAGGTGGTAAGTCAGTCACTGTAAGCATCGGGAACAGGGTTATCAAAGGGTATTCCTCATTTGCAGTCTCCGTCTCTAACTCTAAAAACTGACCATCGTCCCCTTCATCATCACTGTTTGCACCTCAATCCCTTCATTGGACCAGGTAATCGAACACCTCGTTTTGCACAGTAAGTCTCTTCCCAGTAAGGTTACGGGACTAGAATCACAGACTACAAATTTGTGTAATCCCTGGAAGTTGCCAATCTCAACTTGGACCGGATCTGTAATTGGATTTGTCAGGAACTGATTTGCTACTCCTACCACCCTTATGGTACGCCCCGAAAGTGGTCATTTTGGAACCTCTGCACTTCTGACTGTAGAGCGTGTAGCTCCTGTATCAACTAAGAATGAAACCTTATGACCCATCACCTTCTCCTCTACATAGGGTCCCCTCTGATCTACTTCTAGGGACGTTGCAAGCCTGCACTCCTCTCTGTCTGAACAATCATCCGACCATTCATCGTTTATTCCATCCTCACCACGCAATGGGAACTGCTGTACTGTGTTATTTTTACTCATCGTTTGACCTGTGACCTGTTGAGGAAGCATCACCTGTTGCTGTCCCATTGGAGCTAATGGTATCTGCATTTGCTGTCTAGGTACCAGGGGAATCTGCTGTTGTGCCTGCTGCATCTGTGCTGGTTGAACACGTGGCATTTGCATCTGCTGAATGGGCTGTAACCCCTACATCTGTACCATGTTATTCTGGAAGTTCTGATTCTGCCCTCTCATTTTTGGACCTCTCACATTCTGAAAGGTACCGACATCATTGCTTTGTTGAACAACACCATCCTGCTCCCCCATTGGGCATTCCTGCTTCCAATGCCCCACGCCCCCGCACGCGTGACATGGTGACACCTTTTTCATCCCCTGCACATCATTTTGAACCACAACAGTATTCAAGTCTGGGCCACGGTTCACAAAACCTCCTCGGCCTCTTGGCTGTGCCTGAAACACTCCAGTCCCCTGCGGTTGCTGCTGTATCACCTGCTGTACTCCATTTCTCTGCATCCCTGCTTTTGCTGCCTTAATCTGCATCACCATTACCTTCTCTTTCAACTTTCTCTACTTCAACTCAATCGCGTCACTACAGTATTTCGCATACTGCAACATCTCATCAATCGGCTTCGCTTGCCAACAGATCAAATGATTCTTAATCATCTGGCTAATCTCTGGCCTCAACCCTTCAACAAACCTGAACACAAGATGATTCATATCTTTCGGCTCAATGACCTCAGTGCCACTGTAATGTTTGAACGCTTTCAACAATCTCTCATAGTAAGCATGAATCAACTCTTTGGCCTCCTGTGATGTTCGATCGATTTTCTGCCATTCAGTCACTTTCGGCGACACTTTCTGCTTCAAAAACTCAATCACTTTATGATAATATTTCATCACATCTTCAGACGGTGCTCCAGTAACCTTATCCCTTGCCTGCTCCTCTGTCGGCCAGTCTACGCCCCTCTTGCACTCAAGCCATAAATCAGGTGGAACTATAATCTCAAACAGGGTATTTAAGTCCTCCCAGACACATTTCGCAAGCTTCACAAATCTGTCCGTCTGCTGGTACCATTCTATTGGCTTCTCCCTCAGCCTGGGGTAGTCATTTGTGAATGACAGGATGTCACCTCCAGACCACGGTACATGGACTAGCACCCCTCCGGCTGTTTCCCTCATTGGTAACTTTTTATTGTCCCCGTGTCCTGTGCGGCTTTAGCCTACTTTGGTCCCAGACCATCACCTTTCTCTTTATCTCTGCCTTCCCATTTCACAAAGGCTCCCTAAATTTGAGCACTCTGTAGTATTTCTTTGAGGTGTGCCTTCATTCCAGTAGATCTCATGTGCTCGAAGTCTTTAGGTTCGAAGTCTAATCTGTAGCTTCTTTTCAAATGTTTAGGACTCTCAATGTCTCTGTTGTATTTATCCGCCAGGTTTGCCAACCTCTGATGCACCTTGCTCACTTCTCTAGTTATTTTGGGGCACAGATACCCCAATTCTGCTTCTGTGTATGACTCTAATCTGTTCACCCCCATTGTTCCTTCCACTAGTTCCATAGCTTCTACACCCAGTCTCACAAAATTCAGGTATTCTTCCCTTTCTGACCTCTCTGCGGTCACTGTAGTAATCTGCGGAGTGTTGAGTTTGTCTATCCACTCTTTCAATTGTTGCGCTGTTAAGCCCTGCAACGAGATGTTTCCAGACTGCATCATTGGTGTCTGTGTCGTATTTGTACTCATTACCTGTGGGGTTAGCATTCCCAACCCTGCTTGCCTCATTGTCTCCAAAGGAACCCCAATCGGACTTAAGTCTAACAAAGACCTAGACCTTTTGACTGTCTGTTCTCCCTGCAGGTGTCCTATGGACCCTCCTCTTATCGCCTCTTGGGTCATTACTCCCTAATCACATACGCCAGGCTTACCTTGCGCATACAGCGGTACTGGTGGACCAACCGTAATTGGCAATGATATAGCAGCTGGTGACTGTCCAAGCCCTGAACCCTGTGGAGCATTAACTGCCATAGCTTGATTCATCATTGGTGCTGTAGCTACTGACTGCGGTCCTGCAACAGAAGTAACTCGGAACCAGCTGTTGCTGTGGCTGGGGCAGCAATTGCGGAGTTGGCTCAATCTGCACTAACTTTGATCTCATAGATATCGGCTCAGGCGGCACCATCAGACTCGTATTTGTTTCTAATACTGGAACATCAGGATAAATCCTTTGAATCTGTGGTGGCTGCAACTGTATCTGTGTGTCTGGTGCAGTGGGTACACTGACACCATTTTGTATCAAAACTGTATCACTTGTCTGCACTGTACTTGTGACACCCTTATTTTGTGCTGGGTCTTCAGAACTCACACTAGTGCTCTGTACGTTATCGTTTATGGCATATGGTGGCGGGCGATCATGTAACAACTGATTAAGAAACTCTTCATCGTCTGAGTCATCTGCGTCTGCCCAAGACCTCTGAGTCTCCTTTGGTTTATTAGAACCCTTGTCTGTCTTACAAGTAGCCTTCTTTCCCTGTGTCTCGTCTTCTTGTGTTATTGCCGGGAACATTTTAAGTCCATCAACTACTCCCCTTCTCCACATCCTGCCCTCATTATCCCATCTAGCCTCGGCTAAAGTCTTTTATGCTCTTTTCATTCTCCTCTCAAATTTCTGCTGTATGGCCATCAAATCCCAGATTGCTAATGCCTCAAACTGAGCTGGCCTCGGAGGTGGTTTTTTCACACTTAACATCATTTGCAAGTTCTCCAAAATTCTGGTATTAAACGTTCCGTATTCCGGGAATGCTAAACATCCCTCCATTTCTGTCAATTTGCACCACTGCTTTATCCAAAGACATGGCGCGACTCCCTTCTTTTTCCATTACAATATAAGCTGTAGTACCCTCAGGGGGTGTAGGCTCCCCCACACTCGCTTTAATATATTTGTCTTCCCTCAAAGCACTCTTTAGAGCCTTGAAAAACGTCATTTTTGCATCTTTTATTTTGTTTAGAATCTAATCAGGAAGTGACTTTAATTCCCAGAACACTCTACACCCACCTTGCTCAACCTAATGCCTCTCACGGACGGCTGCCAATCCGTGCGCGACCCCTTTTGGCAACTGACCAATCCCAGCGCTGCACCACTGACGTCACACTCACACACACTGCGGCTGACAAAGTCTTGCGGCTTTTCCTCCTCACACAAAACTAATGCAATATATTGCGAGCACCTTTAACAACAAAACCCAAATTTCCTGGTTTACTACAGGAAGGGTAACACATTCGCTTCAGAACTTTACAAATCAAATCAAATCATTAACATTTATAAAGCGCGCTACTCACCCGTGCGGGTCTCAAGGCGCTAGGGGGGAAAGGGGGGGTTATCGCTGCTCGAACAGCCAAGTCTTTAGGAGTCTCCGGAAAGCGGAGTGGTCCTGGGTGGTCCTGAGGCTGGTGGGGAGGGAGTTCCAGGTCTTGGCCGCCAGGAAGGAGAAAGATCTCCCACCCGCCGTGGAGCGGCGGGTGCGAGGGACGGCAGCAAGTGCGAGGCCAGCGGAGCGGAGGGGGCGGGTGGGGACGTAGAAGCTGAGGCGTCTGTTGAGGTATTCCGGTCCCTTGTTGTGGAGGGCTTTGTGTGCGTGGGTGAGAAGACGGAAGGTGATCCTTTTGCTGACTGGGAGCCAATGCAGGTGTCTCAGGTGTGCGGAGATGTGGCTGTTGCGGGGTACGTCGAGGATGAGGCGGGCCGAGGCGTTTTGGATGCGTTGCAGGCGGTTTTGGAGTTTGGCGGTGGTCCCGGCGTAGAGGGTATTGCCGTAGTCCAGGCGACTCGTGACAAGGGCGTGGGTCACGGTTTTTCTGGTGTCGGCGGGGATCCAGCGGAAGATCTTGCGGAGCATGCGGAGAGTGAGGAAGCAGGCGGAGGACACGGCGTTGACTTGCTTGGTCATGGTGAGAAGAGGGTCCAAGATGAAGCCGAGGTTGCGGGCGTGGTCTGCGGGGGTCGGTGCGGTGCCGAGGGCCGTGGGCCACCAGGAGTCGTCCCAGGCGGACGGGGTGTTGCCGAGGATGAGGACTTCCGTTTCTTCAGAGTTCAGCTTTAGGCGGCTGAGCCTCATCCAATCTGCGACGTCCTTCATACCCTCTTGTAGGTTGGTCTTGGCGCTGGCGGGGTCCTTGGTGAGGGAGAGTACAAGTTGGGTGTCGTCGGCGTAGGAGGTGATGATGATGTCGTGCTTGCGTACGATGTCGGCGAGGGGGCTCATGTAGACATTGAAGAGTGTCGGGCTGAGCGATGAGCCTTGAGGTACGCCGCAGATGATCTTGGTGGGTTCTGAGCGAAACGGAGGGAGGTAAACTCTTTGGGAGCGGTTAGCGAGGAAGGAGGCGATCCAGTCCAGGGCCTGGCCTTGGATCCCGGTGGAGCGTAGGCGGGTGATTAGGGTGCGGTGACAGACGGTGTCAAAGGCAGCCGAGAGGTCGAGGAGAATGAGGGCGACTGTTTCACCGTTGTCCATCAGGGTTCTGATGTCGTCTGTGACTGAGATGAGGGCGGTTTCCGTGCTGTGGTTGGTTCGGAATCCGGTTTGTGAAGGGTCGAGCAGGTTGTTGTCTTCCAGGAAGGTGGTCAGCTGTTTGTTGACGGTCTTTTCTATTACCTTGGCTGGGAAAGGTAGAAGAGAGATGGGGCGGAAGTTTTTCAGGTCGCTTGGGTCAGCCGTAGGTTTCTTTAGTAGGGCGTTGACTTCAGCGTGCTTCCAGCATTCGGGGAAGGTAGCAGAAGAAAAAGAAGAGTTGATGACGGTCTGGAGGTGCGGGGCGATGATGTCGTCGGCTTTGTTAAAGATGAAGTGCGGGCAGGGGTCCGAAGGGGCGCCGGAGTGGATAGAGTTCATGATGGATTTGGTTTCTTCCGTGTTGATGTGGGTCCAGTTGTTGAGGGTGATGTCCGGGGAAGCGGGTTCAGTGGTGTATGGTTGGGTCTGGTGTCCGAAGCTGTCGTGGAGGTCGCTGATCTTGCGATGGAAGAAAGTGGCGAGGGATTCGCACAAATCCTGTGAGGGCGTGACGCGTTACAGAGATTTCACTTGAAGCCTCGGCCACTACTCTCTCCTTCTCAGCTCCCGCACTCGCAAGCAGAATTCGACCCGCAAATCCTACTCTCGACTTGTCAATGGTTTGTTCTAGTGCACTATAGAACTCGCCAAATCTCCATCGAAGGTTTCACTCACACAATTTGACTCAAACTTGACTTGTCAACCACGCCCGATTGACCTATTAAACTGCACAAATGACAACATAAACCCAAGTGTCTCCTACACTTGTCAATATACTCTGGAGTATTAGACCATGACGGGTCTGTACATCACCAACAACCACGTGGATAATTTTGAGCACAAAGCGCTCAAAAGAATTTTGCCGACTTCCCCACTCTCATACTGCGGAATACGCCCACTCCTACTAAAACAACATTTCCTGGCCTAAATCCACACAAATTTCACAAATCACCTGCAATATGCATAAGCTGGGCAAGCGCAAATCCTACACCACGCATACTAAAATGCAGAGAATATACTCAACTCACTTAAGCAAGCTCCGAGATTCCGGGAAAGTCATGGGGAATTTAGAAACGCCTCATACCTCCAATTTGCATTATCTAAAAAAAACACTTTTTAAACAATGGTCCCTCGTCCTAGGGCCCCAAAGGGCCTAAACCGTCGCTCTGCTACCAGAAACTGTTAACGCGTCCCTTTATGACTAATTTACTCACTTTGGGACTTGTTTTAGGCCAATTAATCTTTTGACCCTTACTGAAGACACCTTAGGATGAGATAAGTTATCAACATGTCAATCAATATGTCAATAACGTCATCAAGGTTCACAGTAATACGACAATTCAAATTAGTCAAAGACATTTAATAAAACTCAGAAACCACCATGACCTTGCAGTCATGAATAACCACACCAGTTTAGTACTATTATATGAAGTTTATTCTCTATTGATTACAATTTTACAAGTAAGTTTATTAGTCTCAAAACCAAGAAACACATTAGCATAGTCACAATATGGCAACTCTGATAAGATTTCATCAAAGCAAGAATCACAAATATTAGAACATTGCACGGCGTCAACATAGGTTATCAAAGAATCATTATTACATTATTCAACAAACCATAGATTCAGTCATTTGTCTATTTGTGTCTGTTTAGTGAACCCTCATCTAACCTCGAATTAGCATTGGCATGTTGGGCTTCATGCAAAACAATTCAGTCACACCAATTTAGAAAACATCTAACTATGGTCTCTGTCAAAAGAGGCAGTTGGTACCTAGAAAGGAAAAGCAAACAGACAATTACAATTTCATTGTCATATAGTTACCCTCCGTATTGGGTCAGCATTCAGGTTCAGTCTTCGTCCTCAGTACATCAGTTGATTCGCCATCAGGAATTCAGCAATCGGGTGAAAGGGGGCACTTCCCTCATAAGGAGGTAAAGTGTAAACAGGCAATTATAAGGCAAGGATGGTTTGAAGAACCAAACAGCAAAGTCTCTATGTAGAGTGACAAAGTGTCTGGGTCATAGCAAAACGCGACAGCATCTCCCTCTCATCTATCTCCTAGTCTCCTATTCTCCTCTTTTCCTGTTCTCTCCTACTTCCTTGTGTCAAGGCTTTTTATCCCTTTTCTGTTGTACAATCCCCTAAAATTTTATTGGTTGGGGTCAGTACCCCACTATCTCCCTCCAATAGAGTTTCAATTACTTCATTGAATTTGTCACCCCATAACTGTTCTCACGTAGTTTATTGGTTCTTGTGATTGACGTATTCAGCGGGTAGAATGTCTGGTATGATTTCATACTCTCGTGGTCCTCTTCGCATCTTTAGTCAGTGGCTCCATTGTCTGTACCGGTTTAGGTGACCTTGTACCTGCAAGTAGTCTATACTGCTGCGTTCAGTAAGAATGTTTCACTAAGCCAGTTGAATTTCATAGGAACGGATCTACTACAGTTACATTCATCTACTAGCTTTGGAAAAACAAGAGTTCATTTCCTTCAGCACGTCAGCACACTGCATGTTAGAAAAACACATTTAATATGAAAGCCAGGCAGCTAGGCCTCGACGCATGCTAACTAAGGCCTAATTATTTATTTGCAGAACTTTTACATATAACCTTTTATTATTAGTGCAAAATCATATTCTAACATATCTTTTCAACATTATTAATCAGTTTCATTAGCCATTGTATATATTGGCGGCCACTCCCCGTGGGCACATTTCAAGCGCACATTTAGCAAAATTCATTAATACATTTTCTATGCGGCATTTTTACACGTTAGCTCATATACATTTCATATTAATATAGAATATATATAAGCTACGCTTTCCCAAAAGTTCACCCGCCTGACATAAATGCGAGTGGACCTCCAGTTTGACCATGGTGAAGACTACTCTTGTCTCCACTGTGGTCAGACTTCTCTGAAGGCCCTGGAGAGTAAGGGGTGTCAGAGAAATGGCTACATTCTCGTCCAATATAGATGGGCAGACATGTAGTCATTTTCTACTGTTTCTTACTGCAAGTGAAATGTGGGAGTAAGGACCAGTAAAATCCTTATAATGCTTCCCTGCAATGGGAGAAGACACCCATGGTGATGGAAGCATTATATTTTTTATTTTCAAAAAGAAAATCCTGTTTCGGATTTTCTTTTTGAAAAGAAAAAAAATACTCCTTGCCATAGAGCTGTTTCCTTCCAACACAGCCCTGTAGTGAACAGTAAAATCCTTGTCGGTCATTTATGAATTAGGTGGGCAGCTTCTCCACAATAGGAACAGAGTAATTTACTACATTCCCATGGTGGACTTACGGGCTGTTTGTCCAGAAATAAATCTGGGGCTTGGTCTCCTAAATTCCATACAAGCAAAAACCTTCCGTTTCAAATTTAGATCTTGAACTGATCCTCAATAGCCTCTTATTCTAAGCGTGTGCTCCATTCCCACTCAGACATTTGGCAGAACCATGCATAATCAGTTTGGTCCAAACAAAGTGTTAAATGACAGCACTCACTTAGGATCCACTTTGGGTGAGGCACAAATGTCAGATCGTAAATAGATTTTAGATATACAACATGAATATACAATGGAGCAAGCATTTCAAAGTAGAATTTGGTTTAAATCTTTTTATTCACTTATTCATCCTCTGTGAACTGCAACCTATGCCCTCAAAACGATGATCATTTGCGCCATCAAAATTCCACATTTATAAAACACAGTTGCTTCCATGGGACCAAGTGTCATACTATGATGCACAAAAAGTATTGAATGTACCACAAAGTAGGTTGAAAAGAAAGCCACAGAAAATGTATTTAATTTGTCACAAAGGAGGTTGAAAAGAAAGTGTAGACAATGTGTAATAACACTATGAAATGACGTTTTCGCCAACTGCTACCCATCTCATGAAATTGCCCTGGCTCCTATAGGCACCCAAAGGAATTTCAGGGTGAGTGACGCAAGTGCACTACCTTGCTATTACTCATTGTTAGCAGGCAACATTTCTGGCTAAAATCTGATAGAAAGAACATGTAGCACTTTTACAGAGTGCCACCCTCAGCCTCACAGGGAGAGCAACTGATAACTCAATGCCCTTTGCTACAAATGCATCTGTCATCTGGCTAAAGTATCAGGAGTCAAATCTGTGAATAGCAGGAACCGACGGTCCCCAAGTATCCTTTTTTTGAGGTCGAGCTTTCGAAGCCTGTTGTATATATTTTGTGGGCTTACAGCCCACCCACTGCTTTTCATTTGTCTGTTTCGGTGTCCATTAAAAATCCCTGCTTGTTAGTGGTCAATTCTTCCTCTTTGTCCCTCATTTTTGTCTTTTGATTTTATCAGTACAGCACCCCAAAGCTGGTAATCGGCACCACAAGGACTTCGGTATGTAAAGCCTCTGCCACGGGAGCCTACACGCACACACCTTGTGTTTTTTTTCCCCCTTGCTGTTAGTATCTTTGATGTTTCCTGTGTGATCAGGGGTTCCTCTTGGGTGTGTTTGAGTCTCTTTTAACAAGTGCATTTGTTTTTTACTATATATATTCTCAGCAAAGCACTGACCATTGCAATGCGAATGGTCACGCAAGACAGGACAGAGCTAAGATTTAAAGTTGGCTTTGTGGCTCGAGTTTGTGTGGCATTGTCTTCACTGTTGCCATGCTGAGCATTGCTTGGAGTAGCCGCTCAGAGGACACACTGATCCAAACATTTGTTTCTCTTCTTATTGGCATATTTTTGGATACCTTGAAAAATATAACAAAAGCCAGACTTTTCAGATCTCGAGCGCACAACTTTCCCCTCATCACTTCTTGCACTGCCCCTCTCCCAACATCACTACTTGTTTTTACTAGCAGGGTCCTCTTCTGTAATGGCTTTCGGATTCTGCCGACTTTGGCTTCTTTCATTTTTCTATTGCCACCTGCAGTGGGTCTGCTGCTATCTGAAGCCGGGATGAAGTGCCTTCCTGTAGGGTCACTAAAGTACATAGTTCAGGTGGGCTGATGACTCTTGTCTGCTGTATGCCCTACTCTGTAGGAATGGCACTATATGGCCAGCACACACACATGAACGGAACTTCTTCTTGGTGGTCCGGTAGACCCAAGTCACTAAAACAAGAAGGCTCACTTAAGTAATGATGATTCAAACCCACGCACAGGTCCTGGGTCCAAAAAATAGAATTTACCTATACATCTCTGTCTGCTCTAATTTTATATAATTCCACCTCGAGACCCGAACATCTATTGCAACAACCTATTAGTTTCCCTCAGCTGCTTGGGCTGGGGAGCAAAACGCAGTCAGTTCTTTTTACACCCTCCAGGGCTACTGTAACGAACCAATACTGGATATTTCTGCTTTCAGGCCTGTTTTGGGGGAAATGCTTTCACTATGTGTTAATGTGAGAACGTGTTCATACTTTCAAGCTTCCTGAAATGTTATAGCAATACGGTATTTGGCCCAAAGGTGTGAAATTCCCTTTCTGTTCACATTCATTATATCTTTAGGCATGTGGTGAAAGAATGACTGTATGGTTAAAATCTGCTGTCAAGCTGTTCCAGTGTCTCTATTTTGTGCCTAAAGGTGGGTCACTCAGCAGTGTGCACTTTGTAAAAAAACAAAACAAAAAAAAAACAATTACAAAAATTAAGCACACTCAGTTTGATGCTGCCACAATCACCAGAGAACAGGAAAGTGGGCAGGCTGCAGGGGCACAGCGGAGTAGATCTCTCAAACTTCCTAGATCCCTAATTCTTTTTCTCAAGGCCTTACTAATTGTACAGACTACAATGCCCAGGTGTACCTTGTAATAGATTTATGCCCTAGTCTCATCGCTAATATATTTTGAAACCGTTTTAACTTCAAGCAAGCTGGCTATCTTTATTTGTTCTATGATAATGTTGTTAAGTTAAACAGCCCTGCCAGAGGCTGCTTTCTAGTCTCTTCTCTAGCCCGATGAAGCCAGTGCAGGAAATTTAAATAGATAATCTCAGATGAGCGTTGGGGCAAAGACAGACAGTCGAGTGTAAGACATCTGCAAAGTGAAAGGTGCAGGTTACAGGAGCAGGAAAGACCTGACTGCAATCCTTTAGTGCCGCTTGAAATTTGGCAATCAGAGTGTTTTATGCAGTTTTGTCTTTCAGACCAAACAAATCTCCCAAGATGTGAGTTGTTCAATTTGCTATTGGCCTCAGTTTAATTAGCCCTAAACAAAAATGCTCCAGCATAACACTTTATCTGCTTAACTTGACTGCTGCTTCACAAACCGAAGTCTGCTAATAGCCTTTCTTTGCCCCTACTTAATCCCTTGAACTCTAATTATCCAGCTGTCAAGTTTTCTCTCCACAGCCTTGCATTAACAATAACCAATGTCTTTTTTTTTTTCTAAATCGGTGCGCAAAAGTTACTTTCTCTGCATGTGATTCATGAATCATCATTCAGTTCTGCAGCAGCCTCTCGATCCTTGACTGCACGTTCAACTGCTTGGCTAGAAAAAGTATTCTTTCCAAGGCTTCTTCTTGGACATGTTTGTTTTCCACAAGAGCTCAACAGTTAGCTCCACAAACCTGCAATTAGACCACATGATATGAACAACCAGCACCAGTCATGCCTCTATGGCATGATTGTATCCAGTGCCTCCCATTTGTTCTCTGTCCTATTGGAGTCCTAGCTCTTTCTCCTCCGGTAAAATCTACTACCTGTTATTTCTCTGGAGTCCATGAATAAAGTGTTGCTGCTCCAATCATGTTGCAGCTCACAAAGCTTGAATCATCTGTGGTACCACACAGTATTCTCGTGTTACCAGAACCAATGTTGGATGCCTGTGACAGTTTGGTCATTGTGGTTCCTTGACCTCCATGCATGACGTGCACCTCTGCGTATAGGACGGGGTATGAAGGCAGCTCAACATCTGTTGGCGTTCCCTTCAGAACAAGGTCACTGTCCCAGCCCGTTAGACCGCTCTAACAGCCACAGGCGTTCCCAGGGGCACTGGCAGGAGCAGGAGGTGTGGTCACTGAGAAGCAGCCAACACTTGTGACCATCTTGGCATCAGCTGTCCCCGCCCCTAATAGCAGAAACAAGGGAGTAAAGAATGTGTGGTGGTGCACTTTAGCTCAATTAGGCTTCTTTGAAACATGAGGGAAGTGTGATGTAAGAAGCATTCCAAAATGGACCCGGCCATTCCAATTATTGTGCGCCTAAACGTAATGTGTTCGAGGCATGTGTTGCCGTAGATACGCATGCTTTGCATACTCCTGCCATCTAGTGTTGGATCTGGATGTGTGCAAATTGTTTTCCTTTGAATAAGTCTTAAGAGTCACGAGGTAGAGTGACTCCTCCTATTGGTGATAGTGCGCATGGGCATTAACTCCATTGTTAGATTTTCTTTCTGCCGTCGGGTTCCGGACCTGTGTACCTGCGCTCCAGTTCAACACCATCATAGTGCTCTTTTCGGTTTGTGCAATAGATCACGTTTTTCACTCTGTGTATTGTATATCTTTCCGCTCAAGTCGGTTCGCTTGGACTGTGGCCTCTTGGGGGTTATCTTCAGCTCCATCAATTTCTCCAGAAAATGCCTCGCTGGTGATGGAACAAACTCCCTTCCATGAAGTATCCACGGACAGATTTACAATCAGTCTGTAGCCTGTGTTTGTCTCCAGAACACAGATAAGCGGGCTGCAAGGCCTGGCGCTTCCTCTGATCTAAGAAAACTCTTTGAGACCACTAGCCACGTCTGCTCAAAACATCCAGGAGGAGCATCAAGAGATTCGGTCATGAAGAAGTCGAAGAACACCCGCAGCCATTGGCGGAAGAGGAGGAGGCATTCTCCACTGAGGGCAGTTCTGACTCCGACCACGGGTCAACCTCGAAATTCTGGCTCTGCAAACCATGTGTACCCCCTGTCCCTTAACACTGCACCGATCATCCCAAAAAATACTTGGGCCCCTCTGGAAAAACAGACAAAAGACCTCAGTCCTCCACTGCCTTCTGGCCATGGTTAGCACTGAGTAGCTTGATCAGATCCCCCACTCTCCGGCTCAGAACAGAAACACAAACCAAAGCTTTTGGCCTCAAGTACTTTCGTGCCCACCCGATCCTCTGTACCAAGCCGATCATCAACGCCGTCCACCGCTTCGACGCAGAGTGGCTCTGCGTTACCAAAACTGGGTCGTACCCAAAATCTTCTAAGCCAACCTCATCGATAGATTCTGGCAAACAAGTGGAGCCCATTTTCCATAGACTCCAAGAACAACTGGATGTCAAACAAAAGACATTTCACATCCAGCCTCACACCGGCTGGATCCTTGAAACATCCTCTGCACCCACTCCTACTCCAAAGAGACCGCTTTCTTTCCAGGAGGCTCTGAACTCACCAATGCCAACAAAACACCTGAAGAAAGCAGACAAAGCCACCAGACCATTGCCTCCTCCAACACACTCACCCCCTCCTCCAATAGTACCATCCTCACATTCTCCACCACATTCTCCAGAAGACCCATTAGAAATTTCACCTCAAGGGTCTCCACATTATGACACAACTGGGGAGGGTGGGGCACAAGGCACTTTTGAAACACCACCATATAGTGACTGCTGGGACAATTATGACAACAATTCTCCAGAGGACACAAACCCAGATCAGTATCCCGCCCGTCCCTCCCTTCCTGATCATCAGGAGTTATAGGCAGTGTGGCAATGTATCATGACCTACAGCTCCATGAAGAGCCTTTAGAAGAGAGTTTCTTATTTGAAACCCTTTCCTCCACTCAATGGGCTACACACTATCTACCTATGCTAAAAGGCATGCTTAGATACACTGAGGACATTTTTAAAAATCCTAATACGGCTAGAGATATCGTCCCAGGAGTAGATTAAAAAGTATAGGGCCTCACCGTCTGATTACCATATGTCTCAGGGGACTGTTACCACCAAACTCACTTGTCATTACCACTGCATGCAAGCATTCAATTCCCAAACTAGCAGGGATGCCTAGCTGCCTGACAAGGAGAGTAAGCTTATTGATGCTGCAGTGATGAGTGGTGCGGCGCAATCCAACAATCATTGGCGAATTGCCAATTCAGTGGGCCAACTTGCCTGTTATGATCGTTCTTACTGGGATGAAATGGAGAATCTAATCTAACATCTCCCAGAGGAGCACAAGTAACGAGGACAACAACTTGCCTCTGAAAGCAAGCTTATTTTTAACACCTCAATATGGTGTGCCTTGAACTCTGCTGACACTGCAGCTAGAGGCATCAATAACAGCATCTTGCTCAGACGTCATGCGTGGCTTCGTGTTTCTGGTTTTAAACCAGAGCTGCAGTAGAGTGTCCTTAATATGCCCTTCGACAAAGAACATCTGTTTGGTCTCCAAGTAGACCAAACACTAGAAAAATAAAGACTACAGAGACAGGGAAGACAATGGGGGCCTTCCAAACACCAACCAGCCATGACTACTTTCAATGCCCCAAATACTGTGGTGGTTGCAAAGCAACATTTTCTGACACCTACTTCCTGTCAATGCTATCAAGGTCAAACTACCACCCTTAAAGATTATTCCTGTGGCTTCTTCAGAGGTAATAATGCCAAAGGCAGAGATAAGGGTGCTTTCCCACATGGGTCAACTCCCACTGCTAAACAGTGACTCCCCCCCCATGTTACCCCTGTCCATATAACACCTTTCAGCGGTCGCCTATAAGATTTACCACCGACATGGCAGGTAGTTAGATCAGACCAGTGGTTGTTGGACATTATCCAACATGGCTATGTTTGGAGCTCATTAGCATACCTCCCAACCTTCTGCCTCACAATCACAGGCTATCAACGAGACATCAGGCATTGCTCAAACAGTATGTGCCATCTCTTCTTCTCAAAGGAGCTACAGAATCCATCCCTCTATGTCATAATGGTTCAGGGGTATACATTCTATTCTTCCTAATACCCAAAAAGGACGGATCGCTGCAGTGAATTTTAGACCTCAGGCCCCTAAACAAGTACATCCGGTCAGAGCACTTCCACATGGTTACCTTGCAAGACATGAAGCCACCTCTCCAACACAGTGACGTTATGGTTACACTAGACCTAGAGGACGCCTATTTTCACATACTAATATACCCAGCACATCGCAAATATCTCAGGTTTGTAGTGGGCAGCAAACATTATCAGTTCAAAGTCCTACCTTTTGGGGCAACTACTGCACCTCGGGTATTCACCAAATGCCTAGTGGTGGTAGCAGCCCATCTACGCAGACAAAAAGTGCATGTTCAGGCTTCTCAAAGCCAGCACTCATGAACAGTGTCAACAACACACTCAGGTTACAATAGATTTGCTCCAATGCTTAGGGTTCTCCATCAATATCACAAAATCTCACCTTCCACCTCTGCGGTTTCAGCCATACCTAGGGCCTATTCTAAACAGACAAATAGGATTAGCCTATCCCAATTGTGCAAGAATCAAGAGTTTCCAAACGTTGTTTGACAAATCAACAACTCGCAGTGAGGAGACTCGTGCATCTCCCAGGGATGATGGCCTCCTGTGTTGCCATAGTACCCCTTGCATCTGTTACTCCAAAGCCTAGTAGGACAGTGGTCTCACTACAGGGTCAGTTAGAAAATCTAGTGATGATAGACCACCACACATAACTCCCTGCAGTGGTGGAATACCAACGACTTATTACGAGGGCAGCTTTTCCTCAGCCCTGTTCCCCACTTCACTGTCACAAAGGAAGCATTACTCACAGGATGGGGTGCACACTTGCAGGATCTCACATTACAGGGTCTCAAGGACACCAAACACCAGGGTCCCCACATCAGCTATCTAGAGCTTAACTATTCACCTAGCATTGAAAGCATTCCTGCCTCACCTAATTGGCAAGGTTGTCCTAGTCCGGACGAACA
The DNA here is from genome assembly GCF_031143425.1 of Pleurodeles waltl. Lineage (NCBI taxonomy): Eukaryota > Metazoa > Chordata > Amphibia > Caudata > Salamandridae > Pleurodeles > Pleurodeles waltl. The sequence goes on along the minus strand of NC_090439.1, from coordinate 789,597,935 downwards.
ATGACAACCATGCATTATCTACAAAAATAGGGTGGACACATTCTCTACAATTATCTCACCTATCTCAGATAATTTGGAGATGTGCTTTGCATCACATCATTCACCTGTTAGGGCAGTACCTTCCAGTAACAGACGACTTTGCAGACGTCCTCAACAGGATGCAGCAACATGTCCACAAGTGAGAACTCCACCCCTAAGTCCTCCTTCTATAATTTTTTAGATGGGGGGTTCCCTCGTGTAGATCTCTTCGCAACCGTAGAAAACGCCAAATGCCCAAATTTCGCATCCAGGTTCCCACACCCACTATCTAAGGGCAATACACTGTAGATTAATTTGTCAGGGATATTTGCCTATGCTTTTCCCACTCTCCTTCCATTTCTAGCTCGAAAGCTCAAGCAGACATTGCTCACTCTAGTACTAGTGGCTCTAACATGTGAATCAGGGCTGACGGGCCCAATATTACTGGACCTTTCTGTAGTCCCCCAACAAGGAGATTTCCAACAGGCCGGACCTTCGCACTCAGAACCATGGAGAAATGAGGCACCTGGATCCCAAGGATCTCAACCTGGCGATTTGACTCCTGAGGTCATAGAATTTGGTTACCTGAATCTACCACCTGAATTTATGGCTATTCTCAGGGAAGCTTGTAGTCATGCCACACAGCTAAATGGAAGAGGTTTGTTTGTTATTGTCATTCAAAAGAAATTGATCCTTTTAATGCCACTGTACAAAACACTGTCTTTTACCTGCTTCATTTACAACTCTCTGGGCTATCATTCACCTCCATATGGGTACATCTCACTGCATTAGCTGTCTATCTGCAAAATAAGCAACACATGTCTCTATTCAAAATACCAGTCATTAAAGCCTTCATGGAGGGGCCTGAGAGTAATTCCACCACGGGTTCCACCTGCACCTTCAT